>NC_090447.1:288776301-289461718 GCF_031143425.1 Pleurodeles waltl
CCATTTACAAAATATATATCAAGCATAGTAGTAAGGTAGTGTTCCAATTAAGTCTGTGGAACACTGGGCCCACACGGTATGGCCGAGGCCCACACAAGATCCCCGACCATGACAGAGAGAACACTGCAGGGGCATCAGACAGAAACTAAACAGGCACCTCAGGGGGAGGGAAAGGGGGGGGCACCTCAGCCAGCTGAGTGCACAACGCCAAATCCACGAGGGGACCACATGCCCACTGTGCAATCCTGGGGACTGCAAAGCCACAGTCTCTCAAGTCTCTACAGTCGGTGGCTTGCCCACTGTTCCATCCTGGGGAATGCAAAGCCACAGTCTCTCAAGTCTATACAGTGGGTGGGTTGCCCACTGTTCAATCCTGGGGAGTGCAAAGCCACAGTATCTCAAGTCTCTACAGTGGGTGGGTCGCCCACTGTTCCATCCTGGGAAGTGCAAAGCCACAGTCTCTCAAGTCTATACAGTGGGTGGGTTGCCCACTGTTCAATCCTGGGGAGTGCAAAGCCACAGTCTCTCAAGTCTCTACAGTGAGTGGGTTGCCCACTGTTCCATCCTGGGGAGTGCAAAGCCACAGTCTCTAAAGTCTATACAGTGGGTGGCTTGCCCACTGTTCCATCATGGGGAGGGCAAAGCCACAGTCACTCAAGTGGATAACAGTCTCCACTGGTTCTGGAGGGGGCCTTGTGCCCAACGTGCTTCATCCTGCTAAGGACAGAGGTAGTGGATGGATCTCTCCACTGGTTCTGGGGGGGGGCATGGTGCCCAGAGTGCTTCATCCTGCTAAGGACAGAGGTAGTGGATGGATCTCTCCTCTGGTTCTGGAGGGGGCATGGTGCCCAGAGTGCTTCATCCTGCTAAGGACAGAGGTAGTGGATGTATCTCTCCACTGGTCTGGAGGGGGCATGGTGCCCAGAGTGCTTCATCCTGCTAAGGACAGAGGTAGTGGATGGATCTCTCTACTGGTTCTGGAGGGGGCATGGTGCCCAGAGTGCTTCATTCTGCCCGTGACGGACTCAGTAGCGTCAGTGCCCTTGGCGCTCATGGGCCAGCAGTGCTTGAGACGGCGGTGCCCTGTTCAGCGGTGCTTGAGACGGCGCTGCCCTGTTCAGCGGTACTTGAGATGGCGGTGCCCTGTTCAGCGGTGCATGAGATGGCGGTGCCCTGTTCAGCGGTGCTTAAGAGGGCGGTGCCCTGTTCAGCAGTGCTTGAGGCGGCGGTGCCCTGTTCAGCGGTGCTTGAGACGGCGGTGCCCTGTTCAGTGGTGCTTGAGGCGGCGGTGCCCTGTTCAGCAGTGCTTGAGATGACGGTGCCCTGTTCAGCGGTGCTTGAGATGGCGGTCTCCATTGCAGGGACTCAGCTGCTGGCGGTCCTTCATGGCCCAGCGGGGTTTTTGCTGGCGGTCCTTCATGGCCCAGCGGGGCTTTTGCTGGCAGTCCTTAATGGCCAAGCGGGGCTTGTGCTGGCGGTCCTTTATGGCCCAGGGGGACTTGTGCTGGCCATGGCCTCCTGGGCAGCTGGGCTGGTGCTGGCGGTGGCCTCCTGGGCAGCTTGGCTGGTGCTGGCGGTGGCCTTCGGGCAGCTGGGCTTGTGCTGGCGGTGGCCTCCTGGGCAGCTGGGCTGGTGCTGGCAGTGGCCTCCTGGGCAGCTGGGCTGGTGCTGGCAGTGGCCTCCTGGGCTGCTGGGCTGGTGCTGGCGCTGGCCTACTGTGCAGCTGGGCTGGTGCTGGTGGTTGCCTCCTGGACAGCTGGGCTGGTGCTGGCCTCCTGGGCAGCGGGATGATGGCGGTCTTCTCCACCGTGCTGATCTTCCCAGACTTGCTGGGTTTCTTATGGCCCTTCCCCACCTTGGAAGGTGTCACAGCTGACTCCACACTCCCACCGGGACCCCTGGGAGCGGCTTTGGTGGCTGGAGTCTTCCCCCTCTCCTGCGGGGCACTGGCCAACTTCTGATGCTTCACAGGTGGGGGACTGTTTGTGCTGTGGCACCGTGCCACACTGGCTGCCCTGGTGGACGGTGCACTCCAGATTCCGGTGACTACAGGCACCACTGGTCCTGGAGATGTTGTGGCTGAGGTGCTAGTTCGGGACCTATGAGACGGACGGGGAGGGGGGACGTGTGGGAAAGAAGTCAAGGTTGGACAGGAAAAGTTTTTTTGACACACTGGGACGGGTTGCTGGAGGGGGTTTGGGAGTGGAGGAAGAGGTTGTGGTTGTGGGAGGTGTTTGTTTGCTGACTTTGGGTGAAGGTCCATGCGGTGGAGGCTGTCGTGAGGTGGATGGATGTTGGGCGGGTGTGTGCCCGTGTTTGTGTATCTTGGGAGGGGGCGTCACAGACACACTGGGAGAGGACAAAGGTGACATGTGAATGGTAGTGGGGGTGGGACTGCACGTAAGCGGGGTGTGGCGGTAGGTGTGCTGGAGAGGGACATAGTGGCTGTAGAGGTAGTGCATGCAGGTGTGAGTGTAGACGAGACAGGGAGGGAGGAGGGAGACGAGGAGGAGGGGGACACAGTGGAGGCAGTGGATGTTGGTGTGTCTGCATGTGTATGATGCTTGCGTTAGTGCCTGTGGGATGAGTGGTGCTTATGTTTGCCTGAGCTTCCCTTGTGTGTTGACGTGTGTGCATGCTGGTCTCTAGGTGTGCTTGGGATAGGCTGAGGTACAGGGGATTGGGTCGGGTGGAGGAAGTTGGAGGGGGGAGGCTAGACACAGGGACAATGGCTGCCATCAGTGCTGAGGCCAGAGTCTGAAAAGCTCGCTGAAGGGCCGCCTGACCAGAATGAATGCCCTCCAGGAATGCATTTGTTTGTTGCAACTGCCTTTCTACACCCTGGATGGCATTCAAAATAGTAGACTGCCCAGCAGTGAGGGACCTGAGGAGGTCAATGGCCTCCTCACTGAGGGCAGCGGGGGTGACTGGGGCAGGGCCTGAGGTGCCTGGGGCGAAGGTGATGCCCACCCTCCCGGGTGAGTGGGCACGGGGCGAAGTCTGAGGGGCCGCTGGAAGGGCGGTGCTGGAAGGGGGGGTGGCGGCTGTACCTGCAGATGGGGGGGGGCACATATGTTGCCGCCACCACAAGGGAGCTCCCATCAGAGGACGAGTCCGTGTCACTGGTCTCCGATCCTGTCCCCACCGTGGAGCTCCCCTCGCCCTCCGTCCCACTGGTGAACTCCGAGTCCGTAGTTTGGCACTCCATGGCCAAGTGGGATGCAGCTCCCTCCTGCTCTGGTGCCACTGCTCCTCCACCTGGTGATGCTAATACACACAAGAACAGAGAGACCACAAAAAGGGGGACGACGACAGAAGAAAGACATGTTGAGAGCATGCATTACCGCTACAGTTGGCGGACACGACAGACACAGAAGCCCCCTGCACTACTCCGCACTCTTGGGCTCCACTGTTCAATTCCTGGGAAATGGCCTACAAGGCTATGAACAACATCTGCACACATAGATGACACAGGGGCATGACACTCTACAAAGGTGGGGTGGGGTGGGGTGCCACAGGGCCTGCCTTACGGAGGGACCTTGCCTACGGAACTCGCCCTGGCCTAGGGAAACCCACAGCCCACCTCCCCCAGCCAGTCCCCTCCACTGCACGCAAAGTCAGCAGAATGCGAGTGTCCTCACCCTCTTGTGGCTGCTGTGATGCCGTCAAGTGCCCATCCAACTCTCAGTACACCACCGCCAGGATCCTGAACATCAGGGGGGTCATGGTGCGACGGGCACCCCTCCCACGTTGGGAGGCCATCCCCAGCTGAGCCTCCGCCGTCTTCTTGCTCCAGCGGCGAATGTCTTCCTATCTTTTCTGGCAGTGGGTGCTCTGTCTGTGGTAGACCCCCAGGGTCCGGACGTCCTTGGTGATGGCACGCCAAATATGTGTTTTCTGGTGGGCGCTGACCTACATGAATTGTACAGGGGAAGAGAAAGTTATTACCAACTGCACCGTCAAAGTGATTGGCCCCCATCCCTACCCTTGCATTGTGGCACATGCACTCACCATCGTTTCATGCACGCCGCACTCTCCCCCCTTCCTTCTTATATGCACCCCTCTCCACACAGGCATAGCCCATACATCATGCTCCCAATGCACTTATCTGTTTGTCTGGAGGACCGTGGAGTAGTTTGTACTGGGGGAGGACCCCATCCACAAGTTTTTCCAACTCCTCCGATGTGAAGGCAGGGGCCCTTTCCCCAGACACTCGAGCCATTGTCTCATCCAGACCGAGGTCACAGCAGCACTTGTAGTGTAGGTCCTCTCCTGTCGAGGATCAGGTATCGAGTGATTGAACAGATAGAAAATGGCGGTCACGTCCGCGGCGGTGCATACCGTCACCGCCGGCGTACATCGTCATTGGCTCCTGGGACCCATAGGGTCCAATGTTAACCAATGCAGCATTGCTCTGTGGTCTTTGATGGCCTACTGCGACGGTGTACAACGCCAGAACAGTTACCTCACATCCCATTGTCCCACTTTAGAGGTCAGGCAGCCGCCATTTCAGGGGCCCACATGACTTTATTTTCAACTGCGTCACACATACCTAGTGCTAGACTCAACACACAGACAGGCCACTTTTTGAGTATGAATGGTGTTCTGTGTAAGCTCTGGGTACATACCTCTGAGTTGTTTGACTCTGTGCTCACTGTTGTCCTTCATAGGGACCGTCCGCTGGGACATGTGAGGAGATGGCGGCATCCTCCGGTGTACTGACCGTTGGTGGACCTTCGACAATGGAGGAAAGACATGTGATAATCACATAGAGGCTTGACCGTGCCACAATCCAGGAACTGTGTACCCAGCTGGAGCCAGACATGATGTCAGCTATCCGCCATCCCACAGGTATCCCCCTTCAAGTGCAGGTGCTGTCAGTGCTCCATTTCCTTGCAAGTGGGTCATTTCAAACAACAGTGGCCATAGCATCAGGGATGTCCCAGCCTATGTTTTCCAACGTGTTGTCCAGAGTGTTGTCTGCCCTACTGAAACACATGCGGAGCTACATCATTTTCCCTCAGGTGGAGGAATTGCCTTCAGTGAAAGGTGATTTCTATGCCCTGGGACATATCCACAAAATCATAGGTTCCATTGATGGGACACATGTGGCTTTGGTACCCCCCCACAGGAGTGAACAGGTGTACAGAAACCGGAAGAATTATCATTCGATGAATGTACAGATGGTATGTTTGGCAGACCAGTACATCTCCCATGTGAATGCCATGCTCCCTGGCTCAGTGCATGATGCTTACATCCTGCGGAATAGCAGCATCCCTTCTGTGATGGGTCAACTCCAGAGGCACAGTGTGTGGCTATTAGGTGAGCACCTGGAAGCAAGTCAGTGGGAATGGTTGTCTGGGGATATCCCTCCAAGTTAGTGCGTGTCTAACAGTTGTCCCTTGCCATTTGCAGGTGACTCTGGTTACCCCAACCTGTCATGGCTACTGACCCCAGTGAGGAATCCCAGAAAAAGGGCAGAGGAACGCTACAATGAGGCACATGGCCGAACTAGGAGGGTGATCGAACGCACCTTCGGCCTCCTGAAGGCGAGGTTCAGGTGCCTCCACATGACAGGTGGATCCCTATTCTACTCACCAAAGAAGGTGTGCCAGATCATCGTGGCCTGCTGTATGCTTCACAACTTGGCTTTGCAACGACAGGTGCCCTTTCTTCAAGAGGATGGTCCAGAAGGCGGTGTTGTTGCAGCTGTGGAGCCTGTGGACAGTGAAGACGAGGAAGCAGAGGAAGAAGACATGGACAACAGGGACTCAGTGATCCAGCAATATTTCCAGTGAAACACAGGTAAGAATACAAACCTGCCTACTACATGTACTTATACACTATTGCCTCTCTACTGTCTGTCTTTTTCACCCAGTGTATGGTCACTCAGTTGTCACATTCCCTTACGATTTCACAGATCTGGCTCCCACAGTGTGACATCTGTTTTGATTCCTCATGGACTTGAGCTGTATGACATAGTATGTTGACATTACAAATGAAAGAGATTTTTGCCACAGTTATTGCTAATACAGTATTCCGAAATCACAGACAGACTCCAGATTGTTTTGTGCTTTAAGGGTGTTTATTTTAGTGCTCAAAATTGGAGGGGGTAGCAAAATGGTGAGGGGTGATGGCGGAGGAATGTCCATGGCAGAGTACAGTCTATTAGTCTCACAGGTGCATTGCCCACATGGGCATAGGAAGTGGAGCTGGGGTAGTTTAATGATGGACAGGGTGACAAAGTGGGACAATAGGATGACAATCAGGGCGGTCTCATTTCTTGGCGGGGGTCTCGGCATCGTTCTCTGTCTTGTTCCTGGATTTCAGGGACCTTTTGCGAGGTGGTTCTCCCTCTGCAGGGGGTGGGGTGCTGCTGTGGTGGTCCTGTGGCGGTGCCTCCTGTCCACTAGCGCCGGCAGAGATGGTGGGCAGTTCATCGTCCAGGCTAGTGTCAGGGGCCCCTTGTAGTGCCACAGTGTCCCTCCTGGTGTTGAGTACGTCCTTCAGCACCCCTACGATGGTGCCCAGGATGGAATTGATGGTTCTGAGTTTCTCCCTGAAGCCCATATACTGTTTCTCTGATGGGTCTCCTGAAACTTGGCCAGTACCGTTGCCATCGTCTCCTGGGAGTGGTGGTAAGCTCCCATAATGTTGGAGAGGGCCTCGTGGAGAGTGGGTTCCCTGGGCCTGTCCGCCCCCTGTCGCACAGCAGCCCTCCCAGTTCCCCTGTGTTCCTGGGCTTCAGTCCCTTGGACCGTGTGCCCACTACCACTGCCCCCAGGTCCCTGTTGTTGTTGGGGTGGTGGGTTAGCCTGGGTTCCCTGTAGTGGTGGACACACTGCTGATTGACGTGTCCTGGGGACGGAGGTATGGGCCCGCTGGGTGGGTGCGGTGCTGTTGTTTCCAGAGGGGGGAAGCTCTGTAGTGGCCTGTGACTGGGTGTGGGGAACCGACTGTCCTGAGGTCCCCGATGGGCCGGGCTGGTCATCTAGATCCAGTTGGACATAGGTGCTGCCATCACTGTGGGCCTCTTCTGTTGGTGGTGTGGACATGTGTGGACCCTACTGTCCGGTGACGTTGCGTAGGGGTCCTGCAGGGGTATAAAGGCATGATTATTGCATCTGTGTGTGTCAAGGTGTGCAATGGGTTGGTGACTATATACACCAGTGCTAGCATTCCTGTGTCGGACCTTGTGTGAAGATGGTTTAGGGGGATATATGGGTATGTGCAGTGGGCATGCTTTAGTGATGGGTGTCCATGCTTTGGTGTTGCATGCAGGGCTTGGTGTTGGGATGTGTGGTTTGTGATAGTGGGACACTTGTGAGGAGTAGGAGTGATGGGGGTGAGTGTGAGGGTGGGGGTATGTGCTGGCATGCAGGTAGGGTGGGGGATGTAATATTAAAGCTTTGACTTACCAGAGTCCATTCCTCCACCTACTCCTGCGATGCCCTCAGGATGCAGTATAGCCAAGACTTGCTCTTCCTATGTTGTTAGTTGTGGGGGAGGAGGTGGGGGTCCACCATCAGTCCACTGAACCGCCAGGTGGTGTCTGGAGACCACGGAATGCACCTTCCCCCGTAGGTCGTTCCACCTCTTCCTGATGTCATCCCGATTTCTTAGGTGTTGTCCCACTGCGTTGACCCTGTCCACTATTCTTCGCCATAGCTCCATCTTCCTTGCAATGGAGGTATGCTGCACCTGTGATCCGAATAGCTGTGGTTCTACCCAGACGATTTCCTCCACCATGACCCTGAGCTCCTCCTCCGAGAACCTGGGGTGTCTTTGCCGTGCCATGGGGTGGTGTAGGTGATGTGTGGGGTGGTGTGTGGGGTGATAAGTGTGCTGATATGTAGTGGGGTTTGTGTGAGGTGCGTGGAAGTTATGTGGGTGATGGTGTTGTGTGCCTGTGGATGCTAGTGTTGTTGATGGTGGTGTGTCTCTCTGGCTTTTGTTCGTGATTTGTGGTCGTAAGGGTTTGTGGGTGATGTGGGTGTTTTTTTTATAGTGTATTGGGTGTGTGGGAGTGGTGTGTGTATGTGTATCAGGTGTGTGTATTTGGAATTGTCCAATGTGGTAGTGTTTTGTAAATGCATGTGTATTTTGAGTGCGGCGGTGTGTACCGCCAATGGAATACCGTGGTTGAAAGACCGCTGCAAGGATTCGTGTGTCGTGATAGTGTGGGCGTATTTCTGTTGGCGTGACAGTGGAGGTTTTGTTTTGGCCAGTTTATCACTGACCTTTGGTGCGG
This sequence comes from Pleurodeles waltl, assembly GCF_031143425.1. Lineage (NCBI taxonomy): Eukaryota > Metazoa > Chordata > Amphibia > Caudata > Salamandridae > Pleurodeles > Pleurodeles waltl. The sequence goes on from NC_090447.1 coordinate 288,784,553, forward strand.
CGGACATGTGTGGGTGTCTGAATTTTGGCGGATTCCGAACTGTGGGTCATAATAGCTGTGGCAGAATTCCACGGCCGCTGCGGTGTGTTGGCGGTCTTCTGCACGGCGGTAAGCGGGTTTTAACGCCAATGTCATAATGAGGGCCATAGTGTGCAAAAAATACAAAACAACCTTGAATATTTTTCATGTTTTTTTCCGCCAAAGTATTGTGCCTGAAAGTCGGGTTCTGTGTGCTTTTAGCTCATTAGGGTCTAAGCAGCCCTTTTGTTGTTTGCCATAAGGGTATAAGAATAGCCCAGGGTTGTATTCAGCCCGAGTAACATCAATACATGATATTGATCCTGAGGTATTGTCCTATGTGGAATATATACATATATACCTCACAGATGACGACCTCAACATACATCAGGCCAGGGTGGATCAGATTATGTTAGGATTTGCTGCCCTGGGCTACAAATTCAATTTTAATAAAAATAAAATTGCATTCCTCAGTGTCCTCTTTCTGGGATACAAACTATCATATAAAGGCATGAGCCTGGCCCCGAAGTTTCTAGAAAATTTCACGCAACTTCAACCTCCAAATACGCATTAAGAAACTGCAGTCATTGCTGGGTATCTTTAATTTTAGCAGAACATACATACCTGATTATGCACAACACACAAAATCACTCTATGATTTAATCAGTCTAGATTTTTCAAGCAAACATTCGACAGCAGAACACAGGCGCATTCTCAGAATACTGCAGCAGGACATGCTAGAAACAAAACATTTACACACATATGACAACAAAAACTTGGACATCAGAGGAATTTCTGGTGCCATTGGGTTCACCTATGTCACTTTTAATGAGGATGACACTGTACCCATGGCATTCAAATATCTTTGTACTCAAACGCAGAACAACATTATGCACCAACAGAAAAAATACTGACTTCTGTCCAGATGGCTGTCATCAATGAGAGCCCACTTGCCCATGGAAAACGTGTTATTTTAGTTACTCCGGGCCAGCCCATGAGGCAGCCACCAAAGCCACCATTCTGAATGCCAAATCATTACATCCACATTGGATTCAATGGACAACCTCCCTGTCTGCTGTTGATTACATCTTTCACCTAAAGCTTTAGACACAAAAAATCCTCCAATACAAACAAGAGTGTCCCACACATACAAATATATAACCATTTTACCAACACCAAATTATCATTTACACTGATGGTTCAGCACAACCAGCTGTAGATACTAAACATCAATACTCAGCTGCCTGCTTAGCCATGAACGAGGTGATGAGTGATGGTACCTTCTGCCCTCAAAATACCTACATGCAGATCCTAGGGTAGCTGATCTTCAGGACAGACTATCAAAAGCTCATGTAGTATATAGATTGGGGAACTTTCTGTAGGAGTACACGTTGTAGGAAACGCTTAATCTGATGACGCTGCCAAATCTGCAGTAACTACAGCTTCTGTTGCTGCAATAAGTCGTTCTCATATGAAGTTGGATAATGATATGCTGGCTGCTGTGAAAGCTTCGGCTGATGACAAGTCTTTACCAAAAGCACAGCCAACCAAATATTCCTATCATCTAAGTGCCCAAAACAATGCATTTGCAACCATTCCCAGGGTGGAGATCATGTGATCCACAACCAAGACCAGAAATTAGATTTCATCAAAGCAGCGCATTAGGGTTTTGCTTCTGCTCATGGAGGTGTGGAAGATACAATATTTCTATTATGGAAACACTTTTGGTGGCCTGGTCCTTAGAAACAGACCAAACAATATGTCCTTTGTTGTGACATTTGCCAACAAATTAAAGGGTTCCCTATCAAATGCCCACTGCAGACATCTCTCGTAAAACAGACCTTTTAAATGTGTGTACTTGGACTACTGTGGTGCCTTACAACCTGGTGGTGCCACCACTTCATCGCTTTTGTTTCCTGTTCTAGATTCCTTTGGGTATGGCCACAATGATCAGCTTATGCTCTGACTGGTATTAAAGATTTGCAAGTCTTTAACGACACATATGCACCTGCAGCATTCCAATCAAACCAGGGCCCTGCTTTTGCCTCTAAGGTATCCAGGGACACAATGGGGACAGTGGTTTTTCAGTTTCAATACTCCTCACCTTATCATCCGGAGAGAAGCAACGTTGTGGAGAGGAGGAACCAAGACTTAAAGCAGTCATTAACAGCTAGAATATTAGGTTCAAGCCATAGTTGGCTTCACCACTTATACGGGGTCCAGAGAGCACTAAATAATTTGCCCAGAGGTCCTTGGGTGTCTGCACCCCTTATAAGGTCATATTTGGAATACCATATCTTGATGTCCCTGGTGCGATTGCAGCAAACACACCGTTTGACATGCATTAATGTGTCACTGTTTTACAGGAGCTACAACAATTCAGTAATGAGAATTCATCTGCCTGTGCCACCAACTTGAGAATAAGGGATTTGTCAACAGCATCTACAAATTCTTAAAGTCAGGGATCTAGTTCATGAAAAGATTGCTGTGAAAAAGTTTGGCCCATCCTACAGAGCACTGGTTCCAGTCCTGGGAACTCACAGTAGGAGAAATGTCATCCTATCATGGCTGCCTGGTTCAAAAGGAAACAGATTTGTTTCAATTGATAACAAATTGCACCATGTGGCCAATCCTGCACAATTGACCAAGAGATCCTTTGGGCAGTACCAATCTACTCAACAGGATACACTTCTAAAAGCAGTAAACAATGCTTCTGCAAGTACCATTGCTACAATTGCCTCCTTGAGGATGGGGAGGGTGGAGAATGAACTTCTGCTGACTCCTGTTACCACTTCAACGACAAGAAATATCTGAGATGTGGAAATTTATTATTCTAATTCAACACAGACGGATGACATTGTTTACTATGAACCACCACAAGAAAGGGGTCCATCCGCCAGCTCTGCATTGGCTCCTGTGTTTGCACAGACTGCTTCTGGTTATTTGAACGACACTGATGAATTTTCTTCTAACTCATCTGCTTCTACAACTGAAACTATATCAAAGACACGTAAACTGTTCATGTGGCTTTAAATCAATTATTTACTGTATCCATGGTATTATCTTTGAATACTGTTCACATTGCTTGCCTTTCTGCTTTGAATTGGTTTTGTTATTTTTTTTTTCTCTAAATAAATGGTCACTGTCTTCCTGAACACTCTGCCATCGAGCTGGTGGATGAGGGTTTGACACCTTACCTAGCTTCCCATAAGATCAAAAAAGACATTCCCTTGTGAACATTTCAGCAGTTCCAATTCCAGTTGGGATTGTTTGGGATAAAGTACCATTTGATATATACAGTCCTACTGAGGTCATTCAAATTCCACATGTGTTCAAAATTTCAATGAGTGATGCTATTACACCTGGTATTGTTTCCTATGACTGGGATGTTAAAACAGTTGTATCTGTGCTTTCTGAGCTTGAATAGTATTTGAAAGTGAAGGTGTGTTTGTGAACACAGCAAATTATGGGGAAGTGTTCTGTTATCACCATTATGAGCATTACTTTCTGCACTGAGCTAGTACTCCAAGATTAGTTTATAATTACATACAATGGTGACACTGTTCGACTCCACCTGTGTGGAGTTCCAAAATGTATGTAGACAAGTTTGCATATCTTATTGGGCATGAAACTAGAAATCCTGATTCATATTATTTAAAATTGCCACTGTCTAGAGTGAGGAAAATATTGCTAAACAACACAAAATGGATCTATTCAGATTCCTTAGTATCCCGGCTTGCTGATCAAGGGTATGTGTATCGAAAAAACACTGTTGATTTGAAGAGAGTATGGGTAGTGGAAAATGACCCTCTCTGAAGGATCACCCCAAACGTTTTGCCTTCCCCCTCCTCTTTTTCTGACCTCGTTTTTGTTATCTTTAGGACTCTGTGCACTTTACCACTGCTAACCGTTGCTAAAGTGCATGTGCTCTCTCTTTAAAACATGGTAACATTGGCTCATGCCCACTTGCCATATTAAGATTACTTACAGGTCCCTAGTAAAATGCACGTGAAGGGCCCAGGGCCGATAAATTAACTGCTACTATTGGGCCTGCAGCATTGATTGTTCCATCCACATCATTAGCCCATTAACAATGTCCCAGGCCTGCCATTGCTAGGCATGTGTGTGCCGTTTCACTGCCACTTCGACTTGACAAAGTACTTGCCAAGCCGTAATTCCCCCCTCTCTTACACAGATTTCACCCTAAGGTAGGCCCTAGGTAACCCATAGGGCGGGGTGCTATGTAAATTAAAAGCAGGACATGTACTTATACGTTTTACATGTCCTAGTAGTGAAAAACTCCAAAAGTTGTTTTTCACTACTGTGAAGCCTGCTCCTCTCATAGGCTAGCATTAGTAATTCACCTATATACTTTTAGGTGGTAATTTCTGATGAAAGTGAAAGATTTGTCCAATTTGGTATGGTTGAAATGGTAGTAAGGAGTCCTACTAACTCGTGACACTCCATTCTACATTACTATTTCAGAAATGCCATTTTTAGAAAACAGGCATTTCTCTGCACTTACTGCTATCTGTGCCTTACAGCCTGCCTCCAATCCACGTCTGGTCTGTGGTGTTCAACAGCTCCCCTTGTGCATTCTAACTTGACAGCCATAAACACAGGACACTCCACCTGTATTCATCTCCATACAGATGGGTTTCTCTGGACAGGAAGGGTGGAGGGGCTCTCTCTTACACTTCAAAGGCCAGTAACCTGCCCTCACAGAAATGACTGATAAACCCCCACAGGGATCCTGGTAGACAGGGCTGGGTTGAAAGGGGAACTTGTGCACTTCAAAACCAGTCTTTGAAGTTTCTTCCACTTCAATGGCATTTTTGGGCATATATATATTGAGTCCTTGACCCCACCAGATCAGACACTTCTGGATCTACAACTGGACTCTTTCAGAAGGACTGCTGAGCTGAGCTGAGCTTTTCTAGCAGGACTGCTATCTACTTGATGCCCAGCTACCTGCTGCTCCCTGACTCTGTTGGAAGATTTTAAGCCTTCCTCCACAAGTGTTCTCCAAGGGCTGGGATTGAGCTTGCCTCCTGTACTGAAGTCTCAGGGCCAGCAAAGACTTCATCTACTAGCTCCTTGCTAGTCCACCTACCTCAACGACTTCAGAACCTGCGCAGCTGTCAACGCTGTGCCACTGCCAGCTCCAGCTCCATTGTCCTTGCTGAACGCAGTGACCACGACCTGCAACGTGAGCTTGATGTCGCTGCGACCCTGCTGAAGTCCTGCAGTATGATTGTGACACTGTGAAGAGACACATCACGTCTTGACCTGCTGGACCCCGTCCGGGTCACAAGGAACCAATGCCTGGCCACCAACACCACATCACCTCCCCTGCAGCAAGACAGAACTAATGCCTGACTTCCCCTGCATTGCAGTAAGGAACAGACATCTCACCTCCCTGGCCGCATCCTGGAACCAGCACAGCACCGGCCTAATCAACGCCTCATCTACCCGACTCCGTGCTACGTCTTTGAACATGGGGCTCCATGATCAGCCCGTACTCCCTTGCCAGTTACCTTGGGCTGTTGGAAACGACTCCATCAAGAAGCCGTAATAGTCCCAGTGGATCTATTGTGTTTCTAAGCACTATACTAAGAGTTAAACTTGCAAATTTAATATCTTTGCTTATGTACATTGGATTCCCTGACATTTAGGTCTTGTTTTATTCAGATAAATATTGTCTATTTTCATAAACTGGTATGGAACACTTTTTGTGGTGTTTTCACTATGTTACTGTATGAGTTATTACACACATACTTTAAGCATTGCCTTAGAAGTTAATCCTGCTTGCTCTGCACCAAGGTACCGGAGGGTGAGAATGGGATAATTTAGGTTGTGTTGTGACTTACCCTAACTGGGATTGTGGTCCCTACTTTGGCAGGTTTCATACCTCTGCCAACTAGAGACCCAATTTCTACCAATGGGAGACAAAAGATTGGCAAATACAGGTTAGGGAAGCTTTGTTTGGCATGTGCCTTATACCTCTACAAATTATATTTTAAATGACACTGTCCAACAAACATCCTGTCCGGGGTTCTAACGAAGGGACATATTTACAAGCCCCTTGTGCCACCTTGCACTGCCTTAGCATACTTGTTTTAAGCTATACCCTCTGAATCAAGTTATTTATATTCATCTCTCTATCTGTATCCGTATCTGGTGTATATTTTTTTACGCTATATTTGTTTATGCTATACCCTCCATGCCCTCTATATGTTTTTACACTAATACCATCCGAATCCCTTTCTACCCTCTGAATCTCTATACCCTTAATATTTTTTAACTGTATACCCTCTGACTCACATGTATCTGTATCCATTTCTGTATCTGTATCTGGTGTATAGTCCAGAAATACATTTTTGAAAAGTTAGACAGCATCAAATATCATTAAAAAAGTTTAGCACGAGGTGGAAACTTCCTAGCAGTCAAGTGGTTAAACCTAACAACAGATGGTATTACCATGCCAATACAATGTACGCCAAGTCAAGTCAAGTCAATCTTTATTTCTGCTGTATAGCCATAAAAGAGCATATTAAAATCCAAATATCTCAATATAGCACAATAAATACATAATAACACAATCATGTTGAAATTATTAACAATGAATCACTCTGAGCAATTGTATGCATACAAATTCCGTAAATAATAAATCCATTTTGACTTAGAAAGGGGGAGCTGTATGAGTACTGGACCTCAAATAGCCAATACTTTCTGCCTGTGCTTCCACATATGAAGAAGAAACCAAAAGACAGCAAATGCTATAAACTGTGTGGTATCACTCACCAGTATCCTAAAGCAGCCCTAAAATTCTGAACCCCCAACTGCAGCAGACAGATAAAATGTACTTTCTTCTGGCCCACCGATAGGCTAAGCAAACCAACAAGGTGTGTCCAGGTGTTTCCACTAAAAGTTGAGAAAATGGACAGGAGTCACCCCATTCACTGAAATGAGCATTCCACCTAACAGTAAAACTACCAAAGGGAAAAATCCCCAGGTGAATTTAAAATATAAACTCTTCTCAAGAGGAGGTATAATCCAGGAAATCCTTAAATTGACGCACCACTTGAAACCTCATAAAGGATGCCATGACAGACCCAAACCTGGAGGCGTGCAAATGTGAATAATCAACATATTGCTAATAGGCAAATTTCAGGTCAGCTTTAGATACTGGAGAAGTAGCTGCAGGCCAGGAAAACAGATGCTCACACTGCTGCAACTTCAGGGACCTCAACCAGGGTGTCATGGTGGTGTCACGTTACCCTAACTCATCTTTCAGACCCTCATCAAAGGGGGTAAGATCAGGAACTGACCAAAGCCTCCACCAATATAAGAGTGGTAAAAGCCCAAACAAGCCGCTGACCCATCTCAAACCACAATTCAACCCTAAGGGGACAAGTGGGGTGCTAGTCAGCAGATAAACTAATCTTCTTATGAACCATTTTTTAGATATTTCTAACCTTCTTGAATCATGGAAGCCCAAAAGCTCCCGGCCATATAAAGTAACCCCCAGAGTTTGGCATTTATAGATTTCAAAGGCTAGTGACAATGGTCAAAAAGAGAAGGAACAGTAAACCTTCAAAATCCCTCCACAAAGTTGCTCTAGTTTGAGTCTGCATAGCTCAACGGGGGGTCCAACCAAAACTTTCGGTGAGCGTGACCCTAAATAGTTGAACACTGACACTCTTCCCAGTGGCACCCCATTGATAGTCGGGCAGAGAAAGGTAAATGGACAAGGGTTGAAGACTAGAAACTTTGTCTTCCTGGAGTTAATCTCCAGCACCCGTTGTCTAGTGAAAAGACTGAAATAGTCTAAAAGTTTCTGGATCCCCATCAGGGATTTGGATAGCAAAAGGGTGTCATCCATGATCAAGAGTGCAAGAATCTTGACCCCTTTGAGAGAAGGGGCATCAATCTTGCATAGCTGCAATTGGGAGACCGGGTCATGAATATACAAGAGAAAAAGGGTCAGGCAAGCACACAACCCTGCCTCACTTCCCTGTTTACCAATATGGGTTCAGTCTATTGGCCATTTGGCCCACATCTAACTTGAGCAAAATGATCATCATTTAATCTGGCAATCATGCTCAAGAGATAGCCCCGCTAGTTCCAATCTCCCGGCTCTTTTAAAACTGCAGAGAAAGTATTTCTAAAGACAAGATCGAAAGCAGATTTAAGGTCCACAAAAATAACATATAGTCTACCACCCCCCATATTTCCAGTTTAACAGTTGCAACAAAAAAACTTGGTCAACTCTTCCAACAGTCTCTAAACCCAGCCTGAAGCTGGGATAAAACATTTGTGTCAGAAATTCACTCAGACATCCTGTGCAGGACAATCTGACTAAACCATTTTTTCAGACTATCAATGAGGCTGATTGATCTGTAGTTGCATAGTAAGGATCTGGACCCCTTTTATAAATGGGGACAATTTCAGCCCATGTCGGGGGTATAGGTGCACCATTTAATATGATATTAAAAAACAGGGCAAGATAAGGGGATCAGATATCTTTGTATGATCTAAATAGGTTGCTTCAAAGACTTTCCCCAAAGTTTGGTCTGAGCTTATTGTGATACTCCACTTTAATATGTGCATATTGTTAAAAGGGTTCATCCCCCAATCAAGGGGTGCATCAGAGTTTGACAAAGTAACACCCAAAGCTGCCAAAGTAAGGTCCAGGGCATTATGGTCTCTGGTATATTGCCTGGGAATTACAGTCATATCAACCAATAGGTGCCAAGCCTAATGTCAAGAAATATGGAATCAATTATACTGGACCAATTTAATCAATGGTAATTGTGGAGCCCCTTCCAATCTGACCTGGATGTCCCATTGGATGCCAGCGAACTATGCCCAAGAGTAAAGGCGTTTAGTTAGAGAACAGCAGAAGACAACCTCTTGACAGTAGAGAGAGTGAGGGAACTCCCCAAAACCAAACTTTTTCCCTTGGGGGAGAATGCTGCACAATGGACAGTGGCTCAAATTTACAATTTAAATCACCTGCCACAATTTTATAGGAGGCCAACGGAAGATAGGTCATATGTCTGCTAATTGGATTAATAGCTTAAGCACGGAACTTGTAGCTGGGGGTCTACAATACACCTTATAAGTGTAAATTACTGTACCAGAAGGAAAAGATAAAGATAAACATAGGACATCAGGGCAAATAAAGTGGTCTTGATTTAAATTGCTGTCCCGCCAGATGGTCTCCCTCTCTCAGAAGTTGTGGCGGGACTAAAATAATTAGCAATCCCTGCACGATGCTGCTCTCATTAGAGCCCTCATTACAACATTGGCGGTAAATCCTGCTTACCGCTGTGCAGAAGACCGCCAACACACCGCTGTGGCTGTGGAATTCCGCCACAGCAATTATGATCCACAGTTCTGAATCCGCCAAAATCTAGACACCCACACAAGTCCGCAACACCAAAGGCCAGTGATAAACTGGCGAAAACCAAACCTCCACTGTCACGCCAACAGAAATACGCCCACACTATCACGACACACGAATCCACGCGGCGGTCTTTCAACCGCGGTATTCCATTGGTGGTACACACCGCCGCGCTCAAAATACACACACATTTACAAAATACAACCACATTGGACTATTCAAAATAAACACACCTGATACACATACACACACCACTCCCAAACAAACCCTTACTACAACAATTCATGAACGAAAGCCACAGAGAGACAGCACCAGCAAGAACAACAGCATCCACAGGCACACAACGCCTTCACCCACAGAACTTCCACGCACCTCACTACATATCCGCACACTTATCACCCCACACTTCACCCCACACATCACCTACACCACCCCATGGCATGGCAAAGACACCCCGGGTTCTCGGGAGGAGGAGCTCAGGGTCATGGTGGAGAAAATCGGCCGGGTAGGGACACAGCTATTCGGATCACAGGTGCAGAACATCTCCATTGCAAGGAAGATGGAGCTATGGCGAAGAATAGTGGACAGGGTCAACGCAGTGGGACAGCACCCAAGAAATCGGGAGGACATCAGGAAGAGGTGGAACAACCTACGGGGGAAAGTACGTTCCGTGGTCTCAAGACACCACCTGGCGGTTCAGCGTACTGGCGGCGGACCCCCACCTCCTCCCCCACAACTAACAACTTGGGAGGAGCAGGTCTTGGTGATTCTGCATCCTGAGGGCCTCGCAGGAGTAGGTGGAGGAATGGACTCTGGTAAGACAAATCTCAACTATTACATCCCCCCCCCTACCTGCATGCCAGCACATACACCCACCCTCCCCCTCACCGCATCACTCCTAGTCCTCACAAAGGCCCCAATATCACAAACCACACATCCTAACCCCAATCCCTGCATGCAACAACAAAGCATGGACACCCATCACTAAAGCATGCCCACTGCACATACCCATACACCCTCCTAAACCATCATCACATGATGTCCCACACAGGAATGCAAGCACTGGGGTACACGGTCAGCCACCCATTGCACACCATGACACACACAGATGTAATAAACATCCATTTATACCCCTGCAGGACCCCTACCCAACGTCACCGGACAGGAGGGTCCACACATGTCCACACCACCAACAGAAGAGGCCCACAGTGATGACAGCACCTCTGTTCAACTGGATCTATATGACCAGCCCGGCCCATAGGGGACCTCTGGACAGTCGGTTCCCCGCACACAGTCACAGGCCACTACAGAGCTTCCCCCCTCTGGAAACACCAGCACAGCACCCACCCAATGGGCCCATACCTCCGTCCCCAGCACACGTCAATCAGCTGTGTGTCCACCACTACAGGGAACCCAGGCTAAACCACCCTCCCAACAACAACAGGGACCTGGGGGCAGTGGTAGGGGGCACACGGTCCAGGGGACGGAGGCCCAGGAACACAGGGGAACTGGGAGGGCTGCTGTGCGACTGGGGCGGACAGGCCATGGGAACCCACTCTACACGAGGCCCTCTCCTCCATCATGGGAGCCTGCCACCACTCCCAGGAGACGATGGCAACGATACTGGCAAAGTTTCAGGAGACCCAGCGCCTGCAGGAGGAACAGTATATGGGCTTCAGGGAGGAACTCAGAACCATCAACTCCACCCTGGGCACCATCGTAGGGGTGCTGAAGGAAGTACTCAACACCAGGAGGGACACTGTGGCAATACAAGGGGCTCCTGACAATAGCATGGACGATGAACTTCCCACCACCTCCGCCGGCGCTAGTGGACAGGAGGCACTGCCACAGGACCACCACACCAGCACCCCACCCCCTGCAGAGGGAGAACCACCTCGCAAATGGTCCCTGAGATCCAGGAACAAGACAGAGCACGATGCCAAGACCCCCGCCAAGAAATGAGACCACCCTGATTGTCATCCTACTGTCCCACTTTGTCACCCTGTCCATACTTAAACTGCCCCAGCTCCACTTCCTATGCCCCTTTGGACAATGCACCTGTGAGACTAATAGACTGGACTCTGCCATGGACATTCCTCCACCATCACCCCTCACCATTTTACAACCCCCTCCAATATTGAGCACTTAAATAAACACCCTTACAGCACAAAACAATCTGGAGTCTGTCTGTGATTTCGAAATAGTGTATTAGCAATTACAGTGGCAAAATGTTCATTCAAATGTAATGTCAACGTACCTATGTCACACAGCTCTAGTCCATGAGGAATCAAAGCAGATGTCATACAGTGGGACACACATCTGTTAAATTGTAAGGGAAAGTGACAACTCCGTGACCATACACTGGGTGAAAACGACAGACAGTAGAGAGGCAGAAGTGTTTAAGTACATGTAGTAAGCAGGTCTGTACTCTTACCTGTGTCTCACTGGAAATATTGCTGGATCAGTGAGTCCCTGTTGTTCATGTCTTCTTCCTCTGCTTCCTCGTCTTCACTGTCCACAGGCTCCACAGCTGCCAGAACACCGCTATCTGGACCATCCTCCTGCAGAAAAGGCACCTGTCATCGCAAAGCCAAGTTGTGAAGCATACAGCAGGCCACGATGATCTGGCACACCTTCTTTGGTGAGTAGAATAGGGATCCACCTATCATATGGAGGCACCGGAACCTGGCATTCAGGAGGCCGAAGGTCCGCTCGATCACTCTCCTAGTTCGCCCATGGGTCTCATTGTAGCATTCCTCTGCCCTTGTCCTGGGATTTCTCACTGGGGTCAGTAGCCATGACAGGTTGGGGTAACCAGAGTCACCTGCAAATGGCGAGGGACAACTGTTAGACACGCACTAACCTGGAGGGATATCCCCAGACAGCCATTCCCACTGACTAGCTTCCAGGTGCTCACCTAATAGCCACACACGGTGCCTCTGGAGTTGACCCATCACATAAGGGATGCTTCTATTCCGAAAGATGTAGGCATCATGCACTGAGCCAGGGAACCTGGCATTCACATGGGAGATGTACTGGTCTGCCAAACATACCATCTGTACATTCATCGAATGATAACACTTCTGGTTTCTGTACACCTGTTCACTCCTGTGGGGGGGGACCCAAAGCCACATGGGTCCCATCAATGGCACCTATGATGTTGGGCATATGTCCCAGGGCATAGAAATCACCTTTCACTGTAGGCACATCCTCCACCTGAGGGAAAACGATGTAGCTCCACATGTGTTTCAGAAGGGCAGACAACACTCTGGACAACACGTTGGAATACATAGGCTGGGACATCCCTGATGCTATGGCCACTGTTGTTTGAAATGACCCACTTGCAAGGAAATGGAGCATTGACAGCACCTGCACTTGAGGGGGGATTCCTGTGGGATGGCGGATAGCTAACATCAGGTCTGGCTCCAACTGGGTACACAGTTCCTGGATTGTGGCACGGTCAAGCCTGTAAGTGATAATCACATGTCTTTCATCCATTATCGACAGGTCCACCAACGGTCAGTACACCGGAGGATGCCGCCATCTCCTCACATGTCCCAGCGGACAGTGCCTATGAAGGACAACAGCGAGCACAGAGTCAAACAACTCAGAGGTACGTACACACAGTTTACACAGAACACCATTCATACATAAAAAGTGGCCTGTATGTGTGTTGAGTCTAGGCCTAGGAATGTGTGACGCAGTTGAAAATGAAGCCATGTGGGCCCCTGAAATGGCGGCTGCCTGACCTCTAATTTGGAACAATGGGGTGTAAGGTAACTGTGCTGGCGTTGTACACCGTCGTAGTAGGTGGTCGAAGACCACGGCGCAATGCTGCATTGGTTAACATTGGATTGTATGGGTCCCAGGAGCCAATGACGATGTACGCCGGCGGTGAGGGTACGCACCGCTGCAGACGTGACCCCCATTTTCTATCTCTTCAGTCACTCAATACCTGATCTTAGACAGGAGAGGACCTACACTGCAAGTGCTGCTGTGACCTCAGTCTGGAAGAGACAATGGCTCGAGTGTCTGGGGAAAGGGCCCCTGCCTTCACATCGGAGGAGTAGGAAAAACTCGTGAATGGGGTCCTCCCCCAGTACTCTACGGTACTCCAGACAAACAGGTAAGTACACTGGGAGCATGATGTATGGGCTATGCCTGTGTGGAGAGGGCTGGATGTATGAAGGAAGGGGGGAGAGTGCGGCATGCATGAAATAACGGTGAATGCATGTGCCTCATGGCAAGGGTAGGGATGGGGGCCAATCACTTTGATGGTGCAGTTGGTAATAACTTTCTCTTTCCCCTGTACAATTCATGTAAGTCAGCGCCCACCAGACAAAACATATTTGGCGTGCCATCGCCAAGGACGTCTGGACCCTGGGTGTCTACCACAGATGGAGCACCCACTGCCGGAAAAGATAGGAGGACATTCGCCGCTGGAAGACGGCGGAGGCTCAGCTGGGGATGGCCTCCCAACGTGGGAGGGGTGCCCGTCGCACCATGACCCCCCTGATGTTCAGGATCCTGGCGGTGGCCTACCCAGAGTTGGATGGGCGCTTGAAGGCATCACAGCAGCAACAAGGGTGTGAGTACACTCTCATTCTGCTGACTTTGCATGAAGTGGAGGGGTCTGGGTGGGGGAGATGGGCTGTGGGTTTCCCTAGGCCAGGGCGAGTTCCGTAGGCAAGGTACCTCCGTAAGGCAGGCCATGTGGCATCCAACCCCACCTCTGTAGAGTGCCAAGTACACCTAGTCATGCCCCTGTGTCATCTATGTGTGCAGATGTCGTCCATAGCCTTGTAGGCCATTTTCTAGGAATTGAACAGTGGAGCCCAAGAGTGCGGCTTAGTGCAGGGGGCTTCTGTGTCTGTCCGCCAACGGTAGCGGTAATGCATGCACTCAACATGTCTTTCTTCTGTTGTCCCCCCCTTTTTGTGGTATCCCTGTTCTTGTGTGCATTAGCATCATCAGGTGGAGGAGCAGTGGCACCGGAGCACCAGGGGGCTGCATCCCACAGGGCCATGGAGGGCCACATTACGGACTCGGACTCCACTAGTGGGACGGAGGGCGAGGTGAGCTCCACGGCGGGGACAGGAGCTGAGACCAGTGACTCGGACTCGTCCTCTGATGGGAGCTCCCTTGTGGTGGCGGCACCATCTGTGCCACCCCCATCTACAGGTACAGCCGCCACCCCCCCCTTCCAGCACTGCCCTCCCAGCAGTCCCTCAGCCTTCGCCCCGTGCCCGCTCACCCGGGAGGGTGGGCATCACCTTCGCCCCAGGCACCTCAGGCCCTGCACCAGTCACCCCTGCTGCCCTCAGTGAGGAGGCCATTGACCTCCTCAGGCTCCTCACTGTTGGATAGTCTACCATTTTGAATGCCATCCAGGGTGTAGAAAGGCAGTTGCAACAAAACAAATGCATTCCTGGAGGGCATTCATTCTGGTCAGGTGGCCCTTCAGTGAGCTTTTCAGACTCTGGCCTCAGCACTGATGGCAGCCATTGTCCCTGTCTCTAGCCTCCCCCCTCCAACTTCCTCCACCCAGACACAATCCCCTCTACCTCAGCCTATCCCAAGCACACCTACAGACCAGCATGCACACACGTCAACACACAAGGAAAGCTCAGGCAAACATAAGCACCACACATCCCACAGGCACTCATGCAAGCATCACACACATGCAGACACACCAACATCCACTGCCTCCACTGTGTCCCCTCCTCGTCTCCCTCCTCCCTCCCTGTCTTGTCTACACTCACACCTGCAGGCACTACCTCTACAGCCACTACATCCCTCTCCAGCACACCCACCATCACACCCCCCTCACGTGCAGTCACCACCCCACTACCATTCACACATCCCCTGTGTCCTCTACCACTGTGTCTGTGACGCCCCCTCCCAAGATACACAAACGTAGGCACCCACCCACCCAACAGCCATTCACCTCACGACAGCCTCCAGCTCATGCACCTTCACCCAAAGTCAGCCAACTAACACCTCCTACAACCAGCACCTCTTCCTCCACTCCCAAACCCCCTCCAGCTACCCGTCCCAGTGTGTCAAAAAAACTTTTCCTATCCAACCTTGACCTCTTTCCCACACCTCCCCCACCCCGTCCATCTCCTAGGTCCTGAACTAGCACCTCAGCCACAACATCTCCGGGACCAGTGGTGCCTGTAGTCACCAGAATCTGGAGTGCACCGGCCACCAGGGCAGCCAGTGTGGCACGGAGCCACAGCACAGACAGTCCCCCAACTGTGAAGCATCAGAAGTTGGACAGTGCCCAGCGGGAGATGGGGAAGTCTCCGGCCACCAAAGTCGCTCCCAGGGGTCCCGGTGGGAGTGTGGAGCCAGCTGTGACACCTTCCAAGGTGGGGAAGGGTCACAAGAAACCCAGCAAGTCTGGGAAGAGCAGCACAGCGGAGAAGACCGCCATCATCCCCGCTGCCCAGGAGGCCACCGCCATCATCCCGCTGCCCAGGAGGCCACCTAAAGCACCAGCCCAGCTACCCAGGACAGGACCGCCAGTACCAGCCCAGCTGCCCAGGACAAGACTGCCACCACCAGCCCAGCTGCCCAGGACAGGACCGCCAGCACCAGCCCAGCTACCCAGGACAGGACCGCCAGCACCAGCCCACCTGCCCAGGACAGGACCGCCAGCACCAGCCCAGCTGCCCAGGAGGCCACCACCAGCACAAGCCCAGCTGCCCAGGAGGCCACCGCCAACACCAGCCCAGCTGACCAGGACAGGACCACCAGCACCAGCCCAGCTGCCCAGGACTGGACCGCCAGCACAAGCCCAGCTGCCCAGGAGGCCACCGCCAGCACAAGCCCAGCTGCCCAGGAGCCACTGCCAGCACAAGCCCAGCTGCCCAGGAGGCCACCGCCAGCACCAGCCCAGCTGCCCAGGACAGGACCGCCAGGACAAGCCCACCTGCCCAGGACAGGGCCGCCAGCACAAGCCCCGCTGGGCCATGAATGACTGCCAGCAAAAGCCCCACTGGGCCATGAAGGACCGCCAGCAAAAACCCCGCTGGGCCATGAAGGACCGCCAGCAGCTGAGTCCCTGCTCAAGCGCCGCTGAACAGGGCACCGCCGCCTCAAGCACCGCTGAACAGGGCACCGCCGTCTCAAGCACAGCTGAACAGGGCACCGCCGTCTCATGCACCGCTGAACAGGGCACCGCCATCTCAAGCACTGCTGAACAGGGCACCGCCATCTCAAGCACCGCTGAACAGGGCACCGCCCTCTCAAGCACCGATGGCCCATGAGTGGCAAGGGCACTGATGCTACTGAGTCCGTCACGGGGTGAATGAAGCACTCTGGGCACCATGCCCCCTCCAGATTCAGTGGAGAATGTCATCCACTACCTCTGTCCTTAGCAGGATGAAGCACTCTGGGCACTATACCCCCTCCAGATCCAGTGGAGAATGTCATCCACTACCTCTGTCCTTAGCAGGATGAAGCACTTTGGGCACAAGGCCCCCTCCAGAACCAGTGGTGACTGTCATCCACTTGAGAGACTGCGGCTTTGCACTCCCCAGGATGGAACAGTGGGCAAACCACCCACTGTAGAGACTTGAGAGACTGTGGCTTTGCACTCCCCAGGATGGAACAGTGGGCAAACCACTCACTGTAGAGACTCTAGAGAGTGTGGCTTTGCACTCCCCAGGATTGAACAGTGGGCAAACCACCCACTGTAGAGACTTGAGAGACTGTGGCTTCGCACTCCCCAGGATGGAACTGTGGGCAACCCACCCACTGTAGAGACTTGAGAGACTGTGGCTTTGCACTCCCCAGGATGGAACAGTGGGCAAACCACCCACTGTAGAGACTTGAGAGACTGTGGTTTTGCACTCCCCAGGACGGAACAGTGGGCATGTGGCCCCATCATGGATTTGGCGTCGTGCACTCAACCGGCTGAGGTGCCCCCCCTTTCCCTCCCCCTGAGGTGCCTGTTAACTTGCTCTCTGATGCCCCTGCAGTGTTCTCTCCATCATGGTCGGGGATCTTGTGTGGGCCTCGCCCATACCGTGTAGTCCCAGTGTTCCACGGACTTAATTAGAGCACTACCTGGACTACTATGCTTGGTATATATTTGTACAAGGTGTATATATATTTCTGCCTACTTGCTTTTAATATATTACAATGGTTACACTCATTGTCTATTGTCTTTGCATTCTTCCGGGGGGGTTTGGGGGGTGTAACTGTGATGTGTTGATATGCATTAGTGTGTGTGTTGTAGTGGGTGGGGGTGGGGGTGTTGCGTGCTGCGTGTGAGTGTCACTCTCTTTTCCCTCCCCCCTCCCCTGTGTCGTAGGTGCAGTACTCACCAAGGTCTTCGCCTCCGGCGTTCGTGCTCCTGGTAGAGGAGCAGGAAGAGTATTACAGGTAGAATTTGGAGTTCCGGCTCCATAGTGTCCTCGTTCCTCGTGGGGTGTGTAGAGGTGAGTGTTTTTCCTTCGGAATTCCTGTTTCCGCCGTGTTTTTATCCGCGGTGAATCCGCCCCAGAAAAGGTGGCGGATTGGCCTGTCATAATAGTGTGGGTGGTACATCGTCCTCAGCCTGTCTGTTGGCGGTGACTGCCATGCTGTTTGTTTGTACCGCCGTGGCGGTCGGAGGGTTAAAGTGGCTGTCTTTGTTGGCGGTTTCCGCCACGGTCGTAATAGCAAAAGATTTTCCGCTGGCCTGTTGGCTGTCTTACAGCCGCTTTATCACCATCCGCCAGGGTTGTAATGACCACCTATGTCTCTTGAAACAGTACATGTCAAATAATGTCAAATAAATCAATGAACAAGCCCCAACTTGGGCAATCCAATTTTGCGACTAGACCCGCAACATTCTAGGATAGAACGTTAGTCTTGCTGGTCTGAGGTACAGCAGCATCACACTGGTCTGCATGATCCTGCACCAGAATAAGACAGGCCTCAGGGGGCACTGGCCTATCAGACAAAACATTGCAGTGGCTAGGTTTTAGTCCTGATGTCAGTCCAGCACATCCCTATCTTCTAAAGGAAGGTGTCTGTTAGAGACTGGGAGAGAAAACTCAACATTGTATGCCACCCTAGAGAGAATGGTTCTAGTGGCCACCTTGCTCTCTGAAGCCATCTGTTTATGAAAAATCCAAGGGGTATCATATTCTTCCGGTCTCACAGATGTTTAGCCCCAACTCCCAATTATGTACCAGGGCAGTTTGGGATACCTGCTAATAACTACACGGTCCTCTAGATGAGACTTAAATGAGGAGCCAACCCACTCGACCCTCCTTACAAACAAAATGTCCCTTTGATCGCTGATTCTAAAATCTGAGTGACGCACTAACCAATGACACACCTTGTTTTTAAGACATATAAATGTGTTAACTTGGGAGCCTTGTTGTGTGGGAACATCGGTTAAGACAGCAGTCAGGGGGAATATCCAACTTGGACAGGGGGCAAGTACTAGGGCATTGTGGTTGTGAATTAGGCCCTTCATACAGTACTCTGTCTGTGGCCAGACTGCCTTGGGTCTGTCTCCACGAAGATTCTGTCCCTTCTGGGACTGGCTGCAGAGAGTGCATGAGTCCTGGTGCCTGTGGTGCAAAACTAGGACCACCCAATACAGCTGACTTAGATGGCAATGGCATAGGGTTACAGCTGCAAACAAAGTTGGTCGGCTGTGAACCCTCATTAAACTGGCTCACAGTAATAGTAGAGGACAAATGTCTGATGGTGGATTCTAAAGAGCAATTCTTTTCCATTAGAGGGGTAATTGAGCTGTGCACAAGGGAAGTAAATTGTTCAAAACATTAACCCAATCTATAGCCATAGGAGTGACAGTACCCACAGTAGACCTATTTGAGTCCCCGCTAGCGAGTGGTGCAGAGCAATCGACGTGCTCCTGGTGGCATTGCCTTGCTTCGCTTTGTTGTTTGGCAGAGTCCCCTTGCTTGAGCCAGCGCTTCCTCTTAGGATGAGGTTCACCGTCGCTAGTGTGGGTAGGTGCATGAATACTTGGCGATGTGGTAGGGCCAGAAATGGGGCCCTGCTCGAATAATGCCAACACCTGGTGGTGGTGCTGCAGAAGCAATGGGAGCTGTGCCATAGTCCCGGGACAGCCATCTTTCGGCCAGTTTAATTTCCTGAGACACCACACTAAGGGGCATATGTATACTCTGTTTGCACAGAATTAGCGTAATTTATTTTTACTCTAATTCGGTGCAAAACTAACTCCATATTTATAATATGGTGCTAGACCCGTCTAGCGCCAAATTCATGGAGTTTAAGCCATTTTCTGGAAGTGGAGACCTACCTTGCCTTAATGAGATGCAAGGTAGGCGTTCCCACGCAAAACTTGACTTTCTCTCTGCAGCTGTGCTCCTTCACTGAGTTTCCAGCTATTTCTGACCTGTGATTTTAGTGTGCAGTGTTGTGCAACAGTGCTCACCACTGAGGCTGTTTATGGTCTTATGTGTTCTTGCTACTCTGCTTCCAAGGTCATTCTTTGATACCTTTTCTCCTGTTACTTATTCCTATTTTTGATGTTCTTGCTACTATCCTCACCGGGTCCACAGGAAAAAAAAAACATTTTTGGCCCCTAGCTGGGTCCCTGTTGGACCCTACCTCTAAGCCTAGGATGTCAGGGTATTCCTACTCTTACCTCTTATTTTTTATGTCTTTATTGGGACTTAGCTGAGTCCAAGTCCCAAGATGGCTGACACAGCTTACTGGTTGTAGTGGTGGCAGCCAATCATATCTCATTTTGAGATCTGTCAGATTTGCGGACCTTCTATGTCCCTATGTAAACATAAATCTTTGTTGTCTTGAATAACTCCAAAGCTACTGGAACGATTTACACCAAATCACAAAGAGATCTTTCTGGACCAAGATCTAGATTTCTGCCAAATTTGGTGTAATTCCATTTAGTGGTTTGGACTAAATGACTATGGGCCTCATTACAACCCTGGTGGTAAATCCCACTTACTGACATGCTGAAGGCCGCCAACATACCGTGGCCTCGGCGGAAATCCGCTACAGGTATTACGAACCACATCTCATAGTCTGCCACAATACAGACACCCACACAAGTCCGCCACACCAAAGGTCAGTGATAAACTGGCGACACCAAAACCCACACCATCACGCCAACAGGAATACGCCCATACTATCATGCCCCACGAAACAACGCAGTGGTCTTTCAACCGCGGTAATCCATTGGCGGTACACACCGCAGCGCTCAAAATACACACACACTTACAAAACACAACATTGGACAATTCGAAATACACACACCTGATAAACATACACACACCACATCCACACACTCACAACACTATAAAACACACACCCACATTACCCACAACCCGTTACAACAACATTTTTGTGAAGGAGAAGAGAGAGAGAATAGCAAACACAACAGCAGCATCCACAAGCACACAACACCATCACTCGTACAACATCCACGCACCTCAAACAACACACCCAAACCCAACACATCACACAGCACAACAAACATCACCTCACACATTACCCACACCACATCATGGCACCTCAAAGACACCCCAGGTTTTCTGAGGAGGAGCTCAGGGTCATGGTGGAGGAAATCATTCGGGTAGAGCCACAGCTTTTTGGATCACAGGTGCAGCACACCTTCATTGCTAGGAAGATGGAGCTAGGGCGGAGAATAGTCGACAGGGTCAACGCAGTGGGACAGCACCCAAGAACACAGGATGACATCAGGAAGAGGTGGAATGACCTACGGGGGAAGGTGCGTTCCGTAGTATCCAGACACCAGGTAGCAGCACAGAGGACTGGCGGTGGACCCTCACCTCCTCCCCCACAACTAACAACATGGGAGGAGCAAGTCTTGGCAATACTGCATTATGAGGGCCTCGCAGGAGTAGCAGGTGGACTGGACTCTGGTAAGTCATATCTTGACTACCATATCCCCCCACCCCACCTGCATGCCATCACATACCCCCACCCTCACCCCCATCACTCCAGCACCTCACATATGCCCCACTATTACAACTCACCCATCCCAATCCCAAGCCCTGCATGCAACTCCAAAGCATGGACACACATTACCAAAGCATGTACAGTACAAATACCCACACAGACTCCAAAACAGTAATCACACAATGGCAAACACTAAAATGCAAGCACTGGAGTAGAGGGTAACTCACCCAATGCACAAGATGGCACACACAGATACAATAACTATGCATTTACACCCCAATAGGACCACTACCCAACGTCACCGGACAGGAGGTGCCAGACATATGCAGTCCCCCCACAGAAGAGGCCCAAAGTGACGACAGCAGCTCTGCACGTCTGGATCAAGATGACCTGCCCGGCCCATCAGGGACCTCTAGACAGACGGTTCCCCTGCCACTGTCACAAACCACCACTGATTCTCCCCCCTCAGGAAACACCAGCACAGCACCCACCCAGTGGGCCCATCCCTCTGTCCCCAGGACATGTCAATCATCAGTGTGTCCAACACTACAGGGACCCAAGACAAACCCACCAACCCAAGACAATTAGGGACCTGGGGTCAGTGGCAGTGGACACACGGTTCAGGGGACAGAGGCACAGGATAACAGTGAAACTGGGAGGACTGCTGTGCGACAGGAGGAGGACCGGCCCAGGGAACCTACTCTCCACGATGCACTCTCCAACATCATGGGAGCATACCATCATTCCCAGAATACCATGAGCACAGTAGTAGCCAAATTTCACAAGACCCAGTGGCTTCAGGAGGAACACTACCTGGGGATCAGGGAGGACTTGAAGTCCATCAACACCACTCTGGTCACCATTGCAGGGGTGCTGGCAGGCCTGGCCAACACCATGAGGGACACAGTGGTACACAAACGGGCCCCTGACACTAGCCTGAATGATGAACAGCCCTCCACCTCTGCCGGTGCTAGTGGATAGGAGGTCCCACCACTGGAACAACAGGCCACCAGCACCCCACCCCCTGCAGAAGGAGAACCAACCCCCAAAGGGTCCTGAGATCCAGGCATAAGACAGAGAAGATGGCCAAGACCCCTACCAGGAAATAAGACTCTCCTCATTGTCACCCTTTTGTCCCACTTTGTCAACCTGACAACTTTGAACTGCCATTACTCTGCTTCCTATGCAGCCTTGGACAATGCACCTGTGAGACCAAGAGACTGAACTCTACCATGGACATTCCTCTACCATCACCCCAGCCCATTGCACACCCCCCTCCACTGATTAGCACAGAAATAAACACCCTTGAATCACAAATAAATTTGGAGTCAGTCTGTACTTTCACAAATGTGTAATTGCAACCTCTCAAAATATAGCAATGTCAATGTTCATGTTCACATACCAATGTTACACAGTTGTTAGGCAGCAGTACACATAGCAGAGGGCACAAAGTGGGACCCAGATCTGTGAAATGGAAAGGCAAAGTGACATGTCAGGGTACATACACAGAGTTAAAAAGGCAGAATAATGCAACGTCCTACAGTAGTATGATACGTGAGAAGCAGTGCCATCCTCTTACCTGGGTCTCACTGGAAGTATAGCATGATGATGTTGTTTCGGTTGTCTATATCTTCTTCTTCTGCCTCCTCTTTTTCAATGTCCACAGGCTTCACAGCTGCCACAAGACCAACAACAGGCCCATCCTCCTGCAGCAAAGGCACCTGGCGTCGCAAAGCCAGGTTGTGCAACATACAGAATGCCACGATTATCTGGCACACCTTCTTCAGTGAGTAGTACAGAGAGCCACCTGTCAGATGGAGGCACCGAAATCTGGCCTTCAGGAGGCCGAAGGTGCACTCTATTATCCTCCTAGTTCGCCCATGTGCCTCATTGTGGCATTCCTCTGCCTTTGTCCTGGGATTCCGCACTGGGGTCAGTAGCCATGACAGGTTGGGGTAACCAGAGTCACCTGCAAATATCGAGGGACAACTATTAGACATCCTCCAACCCTTAGGGACTCTCCCAGACCCAGACACCTATGTCAACTGTATTGGGACCTTGGGCTCACCTATTAGCCACACATGGTGCCTCTGGAGTTTCCCCATCACATAAGGGATGCTGCTATTTCTCAAAATGTAAGCGTCATGCACAGAGCCAGGATACTTGGCATTGACAAGGGAGATGTACCGGTCTGCCAAACACACCATCTGCAAATTCATTGAATGGTAGCTTTTGCGGTTTCTGTGCACCTGTTCATTCCTGCAGGGTAGGGGGGGACAAATGCCACATGTGTACCATCAATGGCACCAATGATGTTGGGGATATGTCCCAGGGCATAAAAGTCACCTTTCACTGTGGGCAAATCCTCCACCTGAGGGAACACAATGTAGCTGCGCATGTGTTTCAGCAGGGCAGATAACACTCTGAACACGTTAGAGAACATTGGCTGTGACATCCCTGATGCCATGACCACTGTTGTTTGAAAGGAACCACTGGCCAGGAAATGGAGTACTGACAGGACCGGCACTAGAGGGGGGATTCCTGTGGGATGGCGGTTAGCTGACATCGGGTCTGGCTCCAGCTGTGCACACAGTTCATGGATTGTGGCACAATAAAGTCTGTAGGTGATGATGATGTGTCTGTCTTCCATTGTCGACAGGTCCACCAGGGGTCTGTGTACCAGAGGATGCTGCCATCTCATCACCTGCCCCAGCGGACGTGCCCTATGGAGGAGAAGGGTGAGCAGAGGGTCATATACCACATTGGTTTCACAAGGCTGTTTAGCACAATCGTGATATAATCGATGTGTGCCTTTGTCTGTCCGTATTCCTGGCCAAAAGTGCTGTGATGCAGTCAGTTGGCCTGCCATGTGGCCCCCTGAAATGGCGGCTGCCTGACCTGTAAGGAGGGACAAGGGGAAATGAGGTAACTGCGCTGGCGTTGTGCAGCGTCGCGGTAGGCAGTCGAAGACCACCACGGAATTGAGCATTGGTTATCATTGGGCCCTATGGGTTCCAGAAGCCAATTATGATGTATGCCGGCGGTGACGGTACGCACCGCCGCGGGCGTGACCACCACCATTTTCTATCTGTTCACTCACTTGATACCTGACAATCAACAGGACAGGACCTACACTGCAAGTGCTGCTGTAACCTGAGTCTGGAAGTGACAATGGCTACAGTGTCTGGGGAAGGGCCCCTGCCTTCACTGTGGAGGAGTTGGAGAAACTGGTAGATGGGGTCCTCCCCCAGTACACGCTACTCTACGGTCCTCCAGACAAACAGGTGAGTAAACTGTGTGCATGGTGGATGGCACATGAAGGTATGGAGTGTCGTGGATGGAAGAGACACGGGGGCAGAGGCCAGCATGTGAGGATGGTGAGTTTATGTTTTTCTGATTCAGGGTGGGAGGTTGGTGGCCAATGAGTAAGAAGAACTGGAAGGGGGAGTAACATCCATTCTTACTTCACTTTTCCTCTAGGTCAGCGCCCACCAGAAGAAGGGTATTTGACGTGCCATCGCCAAGGAAGTGCGGACCCTGGGGGTCTACCATAGACGGAGCACCCACTGCCACAAAAGATGGGAGGATCTGCGCCACTGGAGCAAGAAGAGGGCGGATCCTGGCGGTGGCATATCCTGAGTTGGACTGGTGCTTGATGGCATCACAGCAGCCACAAGGGGGTGAGTACAGTCTCATTCAGCTGACTCTGCACGCTTTATGAGGTGTCTGGCTGGGGAAAGTGGGCTGTGGGTTTCCCTAGGCCAGAGCAGATGCACCAAGGTAGATCCATTGTGCTGCAGGCTCAGTGCCACTCCAACCCCAAAGGTGGTAGTGGCCCTCTATACCTAGTCAAGCTCCTGTGGGTTCCAGGTGTGCATCAAATGGGTCTAGGTAGAGTCCTCCATGAGCATGTGCTTTTCCCCTGCACTGTTAGTGCATGCACTAGTGCATATGGTTGCTCCCTTTGTGTTGTGTCCGCCAACTGTGGTGGTGTTGCAGGCATTGACCATGTGTCTCTTCTGTCTTTCCCCCCTTTTTGTTTTGTCACTCTGTCCTTGTGTGCATTAGCATCATCTGGCGGAGGAGCATTGGCACCGGAGCAGGAGGGAGCTGCAACCCACATGGC
This sequence comes from Pleurodeles waltl, assembly GCF_031143425.1. Taxonomy (NCBI): domain Eukaryota; kingdom Metazoa; phylum Chordata; class Amphibia; order Caudata; family Salamandridae; genus Pleurodeles; species Pleurodeles waltl. The sequence goes on from NC_090447.1 coordinate 288,810,046, forward strand.
CCAGGAGGGTGAATTTACAGAGTCTGAAGGCACCTGTGGGACGGAGAACGAGGGGAGCTCCACGACGGGGACAGGAGCAGACACCAGCGACAGTGACTCCTCCTCTGAAGGGAGCTCCCTTATGGTGGCAGGATTCTCTGTGCCCACCGCAATGACAGGTACATCCGCCAGCCCCCCTACCAGCACTGCCCTCCCAGCAGCCCCTCATTGAGTTTCGCGTGCCCGCTCACCCAGTAGGGTGGGCATCTCCTTCGCCCCAGGCAGCTCAGGCCCTGCCCCAGTCAGTCCTGCTGCCCTCAGTTAGGAGGCTATTGAACTCCTGAAATCCCTCACAGTTGGGCAATCAACCATTTTGAATGCCATTTGCAGCAAACAAATGAATACCTGGAGGGCATTCATTCTGGCGTGGCAGCCCAACAGAGAGCATTTCAGGCTTTGGCCTCAGCACTGATGGCAGCCATTGTCCCTGTGTCCAGCCTCCCCCCCTCCATCTTCAACTACCCAGACCCAATCCCCTGTACCTCAGCCTATCCCAAGCACACCATCAGACCAGCATGCACACTCATCAACACACAAGAGTGGACATGGCAAACATAAGCACCACACATCCCACAGACACTCACACAAGCACCAGACCCATGCAGACACACCAACATCCACTGCCTCTCCTGTGTCCCCCTCCTCCACGTCCTCCTCCTCACTCCCTGTCTTGTCTCCACTCACACCTGCATGCACTATATCCTCAGCCACTAGCTCCATCACCAGCACGCCCATCACCACACACCGCTCACGTGCACTCACTACCCCCACTAACATGCACACATCCCCTGTGTCCTCTCCCAGTGTGTCTGTGAGCCCTCCTCCCAAACTACACAAATGCAGGCACACACCCACCCAACAGCCATCCACCTCACAACAGCCTCCGGCCCATGCACCTTCACCCAAATTCAGCAGACATACACCTCCGACAACCATTACCTCTTCCTCCACTCCTAAACCCCCTCCATCTTCCCGTCTCATTGTGTCTAAAAACCTTTTCCTGGCTAACATTGACTTAATCCCTACACCTCCCCTGTCCTTCCTCTAGGGCCAGGATGTCCAGGTCACAGCCCAGCACCTCAGCCACCAAATCCTCCACCACTGTGGTCTCAGCAAGTCCTGTCACATCGTGGGTGGCACCTATCAGGGCTGCCAGTGTGCCACCTAGCGAGGCCAAGGATCAGCCCATTCCGCCACCTGCCAAGATGAAGAAGGGGCCCAGATGCCGTAGGGAAAAGCCGCACCAACCACCCAGCAAGGCCTCCTCCAAGCCAAAAGGGGACAGTGCCTAGGGCCCAGCAGCGACATCCAAGTTGGGGAAGGGACACAAGGCTAAGGGCAAGTCAGCACAGGCACGGAGCCTCTGGCTGATGGACTAGTGTCACCCCTTCTGGCAAACAGAACAGCAACCTGTACGGCTGTGGCACTGCCACCTGCACTGCCACCTGCACCGCCACCTGAACGTCTGCTGCCTCAGCAACAGTCCCCAGCATCATTCCCAGTGGGCATCCATCAGAGGCTGCAGGAGATGTCCTGCTGTCTCCCTCCACAGGTGCTGACACAGGCACCGCCGGCAGCATCTATGCCACAGACACCGCCGCAACCACCGCCACCAGCCCCGCAACGTACACAGACAGTGCCACCACAGCCGACATGGCAAACATTCCCAGTTGACAGCCATCCGAGGCTGCAGGAGACGTCCTGGACCCTGCACAGCGTACATGAGGCAACACACCCAGCCCTGTTATTATCAGCAGGTGGCAGGCAAAGTCGCAGTAGAGTAGAGTGTCTCTGACTCCATGGAGTATCATGCTACCTGTTCCCAGGCAATCTCGTGGCACATACACACAGGTGAGGGAATGGGACCTGCCACACTGCATGTGCAGCACTCTGGGCACCAAGACCCCTCCAGAACCAGTGGAGAAAAGCATCCACTACCCCAGTCCTTGGCACAACAAAGCACTCTGGGCACAAAGCCCCCTCCAGAACTAGTGGAGAAAGGCATCCACTACCCCAGTCCTTGGCAGGATGAAGCACTCTGGGCACAAAGCCCCCTCCAGAACCAGTGGAAAACCAGCACCCACTAGAGAGACTGTGGCTTTTGCACTCCCCAGGACCGATCAGTGGGCAACCCACCCCCTTGAGAGACTTGAGAGACTGTGGCTTTGCACTCCCCAGGACCAATCAGTGGGCTTGGAGCCTCCTTGTGGAGCAGTGGCGTCATCCCTTCATCCGGCTGAGGTGCCCCCACTCCCCTTACCCCTGAGGTGCCTGTATATTTTCGAGCTGATGCCCCAGAGGTGTTCTCTCCGTTTCGAGTCAGGTATCATGTGTGGGCTTCGCCCATGTATTTTGGGACCACAGGTCCACGGACAATGATTGGACACTATCCGGACTTGTGTTGTTGCTGTACATATTTGTATATACTGATGATTTTAAGTTATCTTGGCCTATCTGAATTTTCGATGATTACACTTGTCACAATTATTTCCTTTTGTCCTTGCGCTCTTCGAGGGGGTGACGGGGTGTAAATGTAATGTTGTTATGTTGATGCATGTATTTGTGTGTATGTTGTTGTGGGTGAGGGTGGGGGTGGGGGTGTTGCGTGTTGCGTTTGTGTGTGTCACTCTCTCTTTCCTCCCCCGTCCCCTGTGTGCAAGGTGCAGTACTCACTGTGGTCGGCGTCGCCTTCTTTGCTGCTCCTGGTAGAAGAGGAGGTAAACCAACATTGGTAGCACATGTAACTCGGGCTCCATGGCGTCCTGCTTCCTCGTTGGGTGTCGAGAGGTGAGTGGTTTCCATTCCAGAGACTGTTTCCACCATGCTTTTGATGACATTGGTACCGCCCCGGAAAAGGTGGCAGATAGGCTTGTTGTAATACAGTGGGCGGTACCGCCATGGTGTTTGTTTCTACCCCCGTGGCGGTCAAAATTTTAAAGTGGCTGTCTGTGTTGGCAGTTTCTACCATGGTTTTGGTTCTATTTTTTTAGCCGCCGGCCTGTTGACGGTATTACCGGTGCTTTAACACCGACCGCCAGGGTTGTAATGAGGGCTTATATGTCTAAAGTCCCAATGGGATATTGCATGGAGAAAACATGCTTTTGGACACCCCTTTTTCTAGGTCTCCATTTAAAGAATCAGCCAAAACATTCAAGACAGCAGCTGAAGTGAGTGTCTAAGTAGTTCTGATTTTTTTTTGAAGATTTGTCAAACACACCAAAGTTATTAGCAAAACAAAAACTGATTTTCCTGTGGAAACTTGATCTAAAATATAACTATCCACTGTAGTACTGAACTGTAAATCTCCTTAGAGGCATACATATGTAACCATAAAGGGTAATCTGAATTGCCCTGACTAAAACCTGAAAATAAATTAGCAGTCTCACATTAAACCCTTTGACAGGTAGCATGACCTAGCTTTGCATATCTGTGTTTTTCAGAAAGTGAGCACTAAGCTCCTGCTGCTAGAGAAAAGAAAGAAATGTTAGCATTGTTGCAAGCATATTTTGAAGGGGAAAAAACACCACGGCTGCCCCTATGGCACTTTTTTATCAACTCTTAAGGAAACCTGTACTTAGAGCTACTAATTTTAAGTGGGAAAAACTCATTATTTTTCACCCATTGAAAAAGCTCTAGGGGCCAGATATATGAAGGTTTTGTAATGTGGTATCTAGTCACAAACTGGTTAGCAAATGTAAAACGTGTATTTTCGTCATGTACGAAATGCCGCTCTGAAGTTATTTTTAATGAACCAACAAAATTATGAATGCTAACTTTGAAGCTTCAGTAAGCGATTGGCTATTAAGGATTTCTTAAAATAGCTTTGGCTCAGACATAAGAGGGCCTAGCGCCATTCCAGCGCCACATTAGAACCATTTTTATGCTAATGTGGTGTAGGAAGGCCCCAAACGCTGCGCCATATTTACGTGTTGCATTGCTTGCATTATTATTAAATTAAGTTATTATTATTACATTACTATTATTATGTATTGGGCAGTTCCCACATGTAATTGGCTGTGTAGATGGGACTCATATAGCAATATGGCAACCAACTGCAATGAGTATTTGTTTCATAGCCACATAAAATAGTCACTCGTTAAACATGCAGTTTGGGTGTGATGCGTCATGTATTATTACAGCTAAATGTTTGGAAACAGTGGGATATACAACTGTCTATCTAGAGAAGGATTTGGTGATGCATATTTGCCTGGTAAGTGGTGTGTTACATCTTTACACATGCCAAGCCTGGTTGCATTTTCATAAGTAATAATATATATTTTTTCTTTAAAAGACGTTGTGCCTACGTTTTATGGCTTTGGATGTTAACTCCATATCTCAACTGAAGCACCCAAAGTGAGCGACGATGCAACACTGCTCACAGGTGAGCAGGCACTGTATTAGAGAGAATATTTGGATTCATAAAATTAAGTCTACACTGTGTGTGAAGTGTGGTGGCGCACTGCAGTATATATATCCCTGACACATGTTGTAAAATCATGCATGTGGCACATTGCATAATATGGCAGCTGGAAAGGTACTGGCCACGACTGATCCAGATTCCGATTCTGACGCTGAAAAAGCTAGTCCACTATCCCATCTACAGCAGGGTGCTTCAACATCTGGTTCGGATATAACTGCCCGTTTTTTTAAGGTGAGCGTTAAACTAGTATGTACAAAGCACAGGACAACAGTTTTGCGGTTGCAGAAACATGATTAACCTTCATTTCAGGCTTTTGCTTTCAAACCAAGTACCACTTTAGTAAGATACTTGACATTATTAAAATGTAACATTTACGCTTTCCTCTGCCTCTCCCAAAACTTCCTTTTTCTGTGATTGTAATATTACCAGTTGCAGAGTACGACACACACCCATGATCTCGGTAAAAGAGAGACTACTAAGACTTGATGCTTCTTCACTTTCACCACCAGTGTGAGACAGTTTCATCTTACAAAACAGCACATAAATTGGTTACTGCCGCAGTTAAGTGAACTACTGTATTTGTGAGACTACATAACCCTTCTTTGGTGGAACTGACTATTTAATAATACATTTTATGTTTTTTATTCGTTAGGCACTACACTGATAACATGGAAGCTTCCAAAGCAACAAGCAAACCTGAGGATATAACCCCAATGAAGATGTAACCCCATCACTGCGTGTTACACTGCGTGCAATGCCACTGTAAAAGCCACCTGCACGTTTGCCTTTGCCTAAAAGCAGGTTGTAGTGTTCTTTCTAGGTTTTGTAGGTTACTCGGTGCCTTCTGAAAATTCTGGCATCTTTGAAACTGTGTGTGTGTTGAAGTGGCAAGTGGTGACATAGTGGGTTTTGGCTCATTGCCTTCCTCCATGTCAGAGTGTGCTTTGGTGGTGCCTCTGCTTTTGACTTGTGCCATCTCTATGATGCAACTGTGTTAAATTTGTGTTAATGTGTTGATCTGTAAAATCAGTGTTTTTTATTCCAAAGAATATAGTAAATTTAATATTACTAACTAACAGAACAACTGAAGTGTTTTTCACCTTTTTAATGTATACAGCATTATTTCCAAAATCCGAATATATATGTATATGTACACTTGAAGATATGGACTACATCTCCCATAATGCAACAGTAAAACAAATCAAAACATTAGTCTGGAATGTAAGTTGCACTGTTTTAAATACAACTTAACCAAATTATAAATGGTTTCTTACAAGAAATTTAGATATAACGATTAATAAGTTTACACTTACTTTTAGAGGTATATAGTGGTTTAAAGGTATACAAATTTGAAAAACCCACAAGACTCTGAGGCTCAGATTTAATAGGGCCTAGAGCAATTCTAGCAACACATTAGCATAATTGTTTTGACGGTAATAAGGAATTAGATCGTCAAAAACGCAGTGCCATATTTACAAAGTGGTGCAATGCATGCATTGCGCCACTTTGTAACCTTTGGTGCTAGATTATGCCTGCACCAGGCATGATGTATGCAAAGGGGGCCTTCCTCTGTTAGGGTGTGCCAGAGATTTCTTTACATAATTTATTTGGGTACTTTTTGAGAAGGCGTTAAAAGGAGGCTCCCATTGGTTACAATAAGCCTCTGGGTGATTTGCAGGATTAACGTCAACATTTTTGAAGCAATTCCTTCAAAGTGCCGAAATAGCGTAAAAAATCTGACACTAGTTTCCTAAGTACTGCCATGGTGCACCATATATTAAATATGGCAGACACATGGAGGTACTAGGGGGGTGCTAAGGGTTCAAGAAAAGTGGCTCCGCACTAAGTGCAGCACCACTTTTGAGAAATATGCCCCTTAGACTGTAGAGGGGACTCTTTTAAGTCTTGGAGAGGTGTGGGTGCTGGTTGTGCTGATGGCCCTCCACCTGGACTATGTGCCTCCATTAAACAGCTTGTAAATTGATCTTTGATTGAGGACCATAGATCGAACCAGCTTTTATGGATCTTTTCAATGGTACACTGTGTAACTCCCACAGAATTTTTTTTTTCCAAGAACCCCCTTCCAGATGTTTTTAGGAGTCTGACACTGCAAAAGAGCTCTTCCCAAAAGCTTCACCATTATGAGCCATGAACTTTTCCTTAAGTACCTCCAACTCTTCACTACATTTAAGCTTTCATTTCCTTCATCCACCATCCGTCTCATCTTCCTCTCTTGACATGTTGTCAATATGTGAGTATTGCACACTAAAAGTCCTTCTCTTTTCGCACAGTACACACTGCTTGCCTTGCTCTCTATCCTCTACAGAGCATGCATTTCAGCACTTCCTCACTATGAGGGAAGCAAATGGGACTTAATTGTGACTATCAAAATTTACGGATGCATTTTCAATTTGCTGATTCAGTAGTTTGGAGCACGGAGCATTTGGCACACTCTATGACCTGCAGCTCAAGGTGCTGTGATGCAGATTGCCATGGAGAATGATTCTTGGAAGAGAGAGGTCTCTAATGCACGATATTATCACTGATTAGTGGATTAAATTTATTTGGAGAAAGGATGATTATTCTATAATGCGATAACCAGTGCAGAAAAGCTTCTAAGTTCCATCAGAGCATACATCATAAAAAAACAAGAGACTTTTGCATGATGACGTGTCAGTGCCATGAGCAGGTCACAAGCTGGAAACACATTGTTACAAAATCCCCCAAAGCCCTTTCACTAACATTAGTGGCTGATTAGTTTTTTTCTTCAAATCATGCCATCCTAAAGATAGAGATGTACACATTCCTTTTCCAATAGTATAACTTGTCCCTAAACATTATTCAGTCTAAATCAGTTTGCACCCACTTCTTCATCATTTCCCTACAGGAGGACACCATTGGGTAAAACCCTTGAAAGTTTCGAATAGTAGTCTACAAGTACCAAGTACAACACAATGTCTTCCTTATGCTAAGGAACCAGACCTTTTTGTGTAGCTTCCTCCATTTCTAGGTTTGCTACCAATTGGTATTCCTCTGCTGCAGCCCTGTTCTTTTTCTTTGCACAGCTTAGGGCTTTGAAGCTGGCATCTTACTGAGGCTGGATGTGGATGTGAGTGTTACTCATTGGCTTTTATTCACCATTGTTTTTTCCCACTGACATTTTTTTTACCAGGCTCTGCAGCACCACGTTCTGGACCGAGCATGGCACATTTACTTTTTCCTTTGCTTTCTGGAAGCTAAAATGTGCAAAGTGGAGGTCTCAGAAATGTTCCTAAATAATGACCTTTCTCTAGGTTTATATACACATAATGGCCCCTATTCCTGATTCATCCTTTATCATGTCTAATTCAGATTTTTCATTGGATTAGTACAGGAAATCCTGCTTTTAGCACAGAGAGATTACCCATAAACAATGGTGATTTTGTCTCTTCCTGGTTTCATTCTTCATGTTCCAGGTTACTACCTATAGCAACATTCATGAAAAGCTAGAGGGAGGTACCAGCACTGAGAGTTTTGCAGTTTTAAATATACCACAAATTGTTGCTTACTTACATGCTTTTGCCTAGTTTATTCTTTGAGTGACCTTCAGTTCTACATTTTATTTGCTTTCTCTTGATGTATTAGAAACTGTTGAGGTTTTTTATGTTTTCCTGTTTTTGTTTCTCAGGTGTTTACATTTTTCCACAATATGCCTTACACGCTGCTCTGTACTTTGGCTATTATTCTGAAGTGAGAAATTGGAAAAAGAAGCTGCCTGCCTTTTCTACATGAAAGAAATGCTGGATCTGCATGGCCACAGAGACCAACCCTTAACACATGCCACTTTTTACTAAGCTATTACCTCATATAGGTAGTGATTATGTTCTTTTATTTTTTACATAAACTAAAATATTATCATGAACAAAAATTGCAATCTTGACATCTTAAAAAATATATGTGTTATGTGATAAAAGACAGCAGTAGCAGATGCCAACCCAAAGTGCATTATTCTTAACCTATATGCACCCCATGATGCATGACTTTAGATGCTCTGGCTCTTTCTGCACTCCTTTGTGATGATAGCCAAAGGATAATTCACAATTCTAAATGATCAAACACTCACCAATATTATGACATTCTGAGATGCTTTTTGGAGATGTTGCCTTTCACCTCCTACCTTCCACCTGGATGTATATTTATTAAGCGTGGTAATATTTTACCAGCCTTAATCTCAACTATCCCATTAATCACAAACCCATCCAACGTTACTCTGTGATGTCTCTTCATTAAATGATATACATGTTGCACCTTAGGCACTACTGGACAAGCAAATTTCTAGAGTATGGCTTTGTACTTTAAACCCTTCAAACATTAGCCTATACTCTTGTATTTATTCCCCACATGTAAAACCCCCACAGAGAGTGACTCTAACAAAAACTGTTTGTTATCATTTCAGTTTAATGTGATTTCCTTTTCACACTCATGACAACATCCCAATACATTATCACCTCTCTTGGCAACATAGACTTTCCCCATGTTAGCCCCATCTTTGAACATACAGCATATGCAGGTAACGAAACTGAAAATGTTGTTTCTAACTGCAGCACTCTTTCTTCAAATCCTTCTTGAACATTGGTTCTACACACTTCACAACTGGGCTTCTCTATTCCATCCTTCAACACATCCTTAGTCTTCAGCTTATCCAGGTCTTTTACCATATGTTTCACACTCTGAACTTTCCCTTTGTTTTGTGTTATAGTACAATGTCCTAATTCACCACATTTATAACATGGCAAGTGTCTAGGAAAACACATGCCACTTGAAGATAAATATCCAGAGTTACCACATCGGAAACAGCTAATTATTATAATGCCAACCTTCATTAGTATCCTTCTGTTATCACATAACTAATGTGTTTTGCTGGGTGCTCTACCACTTCCATTCATTTATTTTATCTAACCACAGTGTATTTAACCATTTCCGCTATGACTACAGTCTCTTGGAACAGATAAATTTACATAAGCATTTTCTCTTGCTATAATTACACCTTTGAAGTGGTCTTAGCAGACAGCAAGTAATACATACACAATCACATTTTATAAAAGGGTTTTTAAGACTACCACATGACTTTTACTATTTCTGTTTTACACTTTTCCCTAGAACAAAACTTGTGTCTTTTCAACGCCAAGTAAATATATGACCCAAAGTTTAATGACATTTTAAAGAGCATGCAATAAAATCCTCTTGCAACACCCTTAGCATCTCCAATATTTTGTTCAGAGCTACTGATCTCTATGCTTCTATGCTATATACAGAAATTGTGGATGAGTAACCCTTGCTGTGGGTGGGTGAAAAATCCTTACTCTCAAATACTATTACTCAGAATAAAAACATACTTCCATTGCTTCCTCAATAAATGAAGATTAAATACATCATATGCAAACAACAAGGTTTAAGCCATGGTGTCACCTTTCCAAAATACAAGTTTATTAAATAGCAACCTAAATTAACAGACTAACAAAAAGTATTACATGAACAAAGTAAGATTACAAGCTGGTAGTGTAATGTCACAATATCAGTTTCCATTTCCTCTGAAGGCCAGGCAGTTTTAAGTTTCTTCTTGTTTTCAATTATTCCTAAGGAGTAGCCTCTTAAGTCCTTGACCGTTAAGAGTTTCTCCTTGGTGTTGAACTCTTTGTTTGACATTTATGACAGCTTGCAGTTATGTCTTTATGACTTTTTTCTACAAAACATATCCAGACAAAGTCCTGAGTCATTTCAAAACTGCATAATTAAGTTTGTAAATGTCTTGAGGGTTTGTGGCTACCAAAGGGGCCTGAGAAACCAACCAAAATGTGACCACAGTTTAATCTTTTAAACAAAAGATTGGGAAATAAAGTGCTGTGCAAAAAGGTGAATGTTAGGCTTACTTTACTGCGATTGAACACTTCCCTGCTTGCAGAAACTGGCAGAGTTGAAAAAAAATCAAATTTCAGCACACCACATTATGGTCAATGGTGCCTATTTTTGTGGTTCCTACCAACTTGTTGTAAGAAAGGCGTGTGAAACCCCTGCATGAGTCCCAAAATTAATATATTTCTTTAAACTAAACAAAATTCCCAATTTATTTGTGCAACAATGGTAATATTAGTATTTGGGACTCAGGTTGGTTCACCTAAGGCAACCAAGCAAATCGAGAACATTTTGAAAAATAAATGTTGGAGGGCCTCTAGATTGTATGGTAGTTATTGATACTTTTAATTTTCTTAGCCAGAATGCCCCGAAAACATCAAAAATTTGGAGTAATCACAGGGGGCATTCTGGAATCGGCATAGAACTACCAAAACCCTGCCATGCATCATTTTCTTTTCTTGCAGTTTTTGTGCAGTGTGAACTTGGCCCTAAGACAGCGTAGCATTTGCTTGTCTACCAGAATACGTCACATAAGGTCAGGTTGGTCTTTTTTGTGCATGGGTAAATTAATTGATTTGCCAAGACTAACAGGATGTTGAGTCGACTTCGAGACTTGAACCTAGTTCCCCATGTCTGAGGTCAAAAACTCTAGCTATTGGGTCAAAAACTCCTCCCCACATTCTTATAATAAAAATTTAATCCCATGTCTGTGTATGGGTTTATTGCATGGAACAGGAAAGGCCCAGAAAGCATTGTGGAAACAGCAAGAATTGTTGTTTGATTTTGAAATGTGGCTAATGTTGGAATTTGGTCACAGGGTCATTAGGCACTGACTGGAACCCAGCAGCTCCAGTCACTTCTGAAAACTAGACACCAAGTAGAGTCCAGAATGGTGAGCCTTGCATGGATCCCACTACTTTATCCAACTTGTAAGCCCATATAAACTTTAAGCTTTGGCTAAAGACAAAATATTTTCTTATATGTCTGTAAATGAAAGTCTGGGAACATTTAGGGAATGAAAAATGTTCTACCACCATGAATTACCATACTGTTTCCAAAAATTATATCTAACTTCCATGGATGAGCTCTTGACAAGAAAGACCACAAGAACAAAGGTGCAAATTTATGGAAAGTGGCGCGGCACAGAGTGCAGAACCACTCCCCCTGCACTCCTTAGCACCCACCTAACCCCACCATGTGTGTGCCATATTTAAAATACAGCACACCATGGTGCTGGGTAGGAGGGAATAGTGTCATTTTTTATGACACTATTGATGTACGCCTCAGGAGTAGTGCCAAAATATTGGTGCTACTCCTGCAGAGTACATAGAGGCCCATTATAAAGAATGGAAGCCCCCTTTAACACCTGCTGTTTAGTGGGTGTTAAAAGTGCTGTAGTAAATGGCACAAGGAAATCTCATAGATTTCCTTGCACCATTTTATCGGCCCCCTAATGGGGGAACGCCTCCTTTGCACACAATATGTCTGTAGCAGGCATAATGTAACTCGAAGGGTTACAGAGTGGGGCAATGCATGCATTGCGCCACTCTGGAAATACAGCACAGGGATTTTGGCCTCGTTGGGCCATATTAACGTCAAAATAAATAACGTTAATGTGCCGCCAAGTGTCAATGTTTTTTTGTTTCGGATTATAGTGCCCCCTCAAAAAAACGTTTTTCATGTGGAACACCTCCATACGTCCAAGGGTTCAGTGTATCTCTACTCAGCCCCTTATTACTTATTTTCTTTTTGTTTTCAGGACACAGAGACCAAGTCCCAGAGTCCTGTAGTGGAAGCTGCAACAGCAGATTGCTTTATAGTTTTAATTTCAAGTTGGCATCCACTATAGTATTGTATGAATTCTATGTTTTACACTCACTTTGAAGGGAAGTGGGAATCATTGACTTGTCTAGTCATGTGATCAAGGCCATGTTTTTGAACAATGTTGCACTGATTCTTCCTGCTGTGAATGATTACTCCTTTGGGAACTCACTGTGACAGCTTTCCTTTTCCCTGCATCCCATTTGGCGATGTTGTTTTATGGCTTTTCGCACTTGCTCAAAATGTAGCCCCTGAGTGGGCCAGGTCCTGGGGGCATGTGGGATTATAAAAAACAAGGGCGCTGATTGTTTTTCTAGCAGTCCTATATCAGAGCACTAGTGCTTGCTATAAACAGTGTGCCATTTATGGCTGAGGAGAGGGCTGAGCGCTACCTAGGGTCTCCTCACAGCACTCGCACTGTGTACATGCACAAATGTACAAGTGAAATATGAACCTAACTATAACATCCCTATAACCTTTAGGTTTTAAGTGAATAAATATATATATATATATATATATATATATATAGTTACATGGATGTTATAGTTAGGTTTTGAATGTACTTGTACGAAACCATAGAGATTCAGCAGTTCTGTTTATAGTTATTTCAAGTAACTATAACTCACGTCCTTGCCATGCACTGTTTTCTTATCAATACGTTTATTTCAAAAGTTTAAGTGATAATATCAAAGATGCCATAGAAGATGTCATCAATGCTATAATATGTGGAATAATTAGCTGAGCATGTAGAAGGTGCATTTTATAGTTACCTTAGGGCGAGAGTTATAGTTCCGGGTAAAAAAGAACTCTGTACAACAGAATTATAGCAAAATGTATAGCAGTGCAATCTCACAAATCTCCCGCGAGAGCAATCACACACACCTTAAAAATAGAGAGTGATAACACATAGGGACAGATTCACAAGAAAGTGGTGCATCGGTCTCGATGCGCCACTTTTCTTGCATCCCTCTTGCCCCCCTACTGACACCTTGGTTGAGCTATATTTACAATACAGCGCATCATGGCTGTCGTTACCACAACAGTGTCTAAATTTTTTATCAATAATTTTTATGCTATTGGAGCAATCAATGAATCAATCAGTATTTGTAAAGCACAGTTTCTCACCCATGAGGGTCTTAAAGTACAGGGAGGGCCATAGATTATTATGGGTTTGTCATTTTAAGACCTCCCCTGAGCAGATATGTTAAACACATACTGAAATACACATTCGCAATCAACCATCAGAGATATATGGATGTAAAACCCTCATTGAGTAAGGTGTTCAATCTACATACAAGTCTTCAGAGAAAACTAAAATAGCGAATGCCAATTCCGAGACAAATGCCCTACTATACACAGATTTTATCTGTATGAAACCCCTGTTATACAAGTGTGTATATTAAGAAATGATATTGATATCAGTAGAGAACAGAGTACCCTAAACTCTGTTTACTCTGTGGCGAGAGTTTCCTCCATAACACACATTTTGCGAACAGTGAAACTTTCACTCTCAACAGAATTACACCACAGAGTATTACAAAGAATCTAGAAAGAACAGTGTACATTCTATGCAACAGTTGTCAATAAAAACACTATTTGCTAAAAATAGCCAAGACCTGAAGGTTCTAAAGATCAAACTACCTTCACCTATCATACTGTGATGAAAACTTTACAGATAGTTGTTAGAAATGGGGTCTCACAATCCTAGTCAGGGTAAGTCACACACAATCCAAATTATCCTGTGCTCACACTATGGTAGCTTGGCACTAAGGAGTCAGGCTTAACTTAGAAAGCAAGGTGTAAAGTATATGTGCAATAAAACATGCAATAACACAGTGAAAACACCACAAAAATACACCACACAGTTTTTGAAAAATATGATGTATCTATCTGAATAAATAAAGGTCAAATTAATCAATATTTGATCATCACAAGTTGAAATATCACTTTTGTACTCATAAGAAGAGTTTTTAGTTCTTAAAAGCAACAATTTTCTCTTACAAGCACAAAGTACCTGATTTGCCTCAAAATTACACGCATGAGGACCCCAGAGGAGGAGATAGGTGTGCATCAGATTTCTGGGTGCACACAGACAATGCGTTGATTCTTTTCCATGTGGCAAGGGCTTTGCATCAAATTCCGGCACACAGACTTGAATCCTCCTTTGTGATGCAGGGTCTTTTGATGCCCAGGGATGATGTGTAGAAATCCTGGGTGTGCTGGGCGAAGTCACAGATGCTGTGTCGATCAAGTGGGCGAAGCGTCGGAGTTTCTGTTGCACAGCAGGTACTGCGTCGATTCCTCACTTGGGCTGCATTGTTACGGCTCGGCGTTGCGGCGATCCGTGGGCTGAGCATTGAATTTCTGGTTGCACCACTGGCACTGCATCGATCTCCACTCAGGGATCAGGGCTGCATAGTTCTGGTTCAGTGATGCAGTGATTTTCTCATCACTGGGCAGGCTGTGTCAATTCCTGCAGGATGTGCGCCGATGTTTGCTGCACAAGGAGTTTCTTTGCAGGGATGAAATATTTTTGGCCCTGAGACTGCAAGAAACAGGAGGCAAGCTCAAGCCAAGCCTGCGGAGAGCACTTCTCAGCAGAGCCAGAGGCCCGCAAGGTAGCAGGGCAACAGCAAGGCAGGAGTTCTTTCAAGCAAAGCAGTCCAGGTGAGTCCTGTGGGCAGCCGGGCAGCTTCTCTTGACAGGTTGCAGGTTCTGGTGCAGAGTGTCTGAGTTGGTAGGGTCAGGGACCCACTATATATACTCAAAATGCCTTTAATGAGGGGGAGACTTCAAAGAGTGGTTTTGAAGTGCACAAGGCCCCCTTTCAGTACAACCCTGTATGCTAGTCTCCCAGTAAGGGGTTTGGTAGTCCATTGTGTGAGGGCAGTCTACTGTCCTCTGAAATGTAAGTGTCAGGCCCTCCACCCTTCCAGCCGAGGAAGACCCATTCAGTATGCAGATGTGTGCAGGTGTGACTGAGCTGTGTTTGTGGTTGTCTGGGAGAGAACTGTCAACCAGCACAGTGCAGACGTGGATTGGAGACAGGCTGTAAGGCACAGGAGGATTTTAAGTGCAGAGAAAGGCTAACTTTCTTACCATTCTGGCCATACTAAATATGACCTGTCTACTCCTTTCTGATCAGAATCTACCACTCAAACAGTATATGACAGTAGTCATAATGTTAGCCTATGAAAAGAGCAGGCCTCACAGCAGTGGTATAAAACACATAGGTATATGTCCTGCCTTTTATCTACACAGCCCCCTGCCCTTTGGGTTACCCAGGGTCTACCTTAGGGGTGACGTATTTAAGAAACAAGGGGGGTTTAATGCTTATCAGGTACTTTTCAACGCCAAGTCGAAGTGGCAGTGAAACCACACACAGAGACCTTGCATAGGCAGACCTGAGACATGGTTAAGGAGCTACTTAGGTGGGTGGCACAATCAGTGCTGCAGGCCCACTATTAGCATTTAATGTACAGGCCCTGGGCACATGCAGTGTACTTTACTGGGGCCTCAATAGTAAATTAAATATGTCAATTGGGTATGAGCCAATGTCACCATGTTTTAAGAGAGAGAGCATGTGCACTTTAGCACTAGTTAGCAGTGGTAAAGTGTGCAGAGCCCTAAAACCAGCAAAAACAGCGTCAAAAAGTGGAGGGAGGCAGGCAAAAAGTTGGGGGTGACCACCCTAAAGCTGTCAGGTCTAACAATAATCCTTCTTCTGAAGGAAAACAAGCACACATGCATGGGTTAGTCCCCGATGCACACACACCATTCCATGTTAAGTATAAATGATCATGCTAGCACAATTCTCTCTGATAACTCACTCAGTGCTGCTTACTGAATTAGTATCTTTCTCCTGGCTCATTTTTTTCTTGCAGAACCAAGACGTTGTGTGGAGCACAACATTGCAAGTCAACTGTAACTTGCACACAGTTAGTCTTGAATGCAAACAGTTATAATATGTTCAACAGCTCTACACAGTTATTGCGCATAAGGAGCACACACATTTTATAAAGATTTACACAAATTAGCTGCGTCCAATCCGTACAAAAACATGTTGAATTAATAAAGTAGTAACTCACCACTATGTAAACTGTAAAACAAACAAGCACACTCATTGGATGATGTCATCAGTGCTATCATCAATGATGTCACAGAAAATGGCATGAGTAAAGTCATATGTGAAGTCATAAGCAAGTTGTACTTAATAAATGTTACTTTAACCTTTGGTTTCTTCATTGGATCTGTGTGGGTATATAAAACATACTACTCACTCTCTGTATTTTCTACTCATCCCTAAAACCTATTTCAGTTAAGTTTCTTACACATAGAATGACATTCTCCACTAAGTATATTTTATTTTATTGAAAAAAAAAAGATATGCTATTATTTTAAGATTTTTTTGTACATTTGGAATACATAACTTTTTGGTGTCTAATATTAAATAAAACTTTTCCCACTTTTGACGTGTGCTGTAAAGTGCAGAAAAGCTTGGAGAAAAATAAAAGCAATTCTTCAAGTTAACCTTGCACTCAAAAGGCATTGTTGTTTAGTGCAATAACCTGTCTGCTATTGTCAGCAGATAGGGCCTTAAATTAAAACCCATGGGTGATTGTATGGAACAACTGTATAGCACACACTGAACCCCTGATGCAGATTAATGCAAACCACACAGTATTTCCTTACAAAACAAATTATACAGTGGAAAATAACTTAAAGACGAGCATTTGGGTCTGGTTTGTGATACTTTTGTGAAGTACACCAAGTACACCAAATGCAAAATGTCAGTAAATCTGCCAGTTGATCTCTTTTTGGAGTTCGAAATCTTCCAGCAGGGCAATCCTAGACCTGTATCTGATAAAGTCCTTTTGAAATAAGTCCCATCTTTTCAGACTTCTGGATAGTTCTCTGTGGCTGAGCTTCTGGGCCACCTAGGTGTGTGTTTAAGGTATTGAGATGTCCCCTTACACTTAACCACCCAAAACTTTTTCGAGTGCCAGCTTCCTCCTCCACTGAAACTAAATCCGGGAGCGTAAACTTTGCTTTGGGATCAAAAGCCTCCTCTTTTCCAGCTTTCCTCATCACTCCACAATGTTTCCACACTCCCTTTTACATAACCAATGTTCTTGGACACACAGATGCTACCCAGTTTGGGTTAAGCTGGCCACATTTCACCCCAAGCTATCCTGCTAGGCCTGTTATTTGTACTCTGAGAGCAGTATGTTATACCTCAACAAAGAAGCATTGACAGGCTAGTGCTAATTAGCCTGCTCAGTCTCCATGCAGGAAAAGTATAACTTTAAAAAAAAAAGTTATTTGAGCATTTGATAGGATTTTCATAAACACTACAAAACACAGTTGCTGAACTGTCTCTGTATCTTACTACGAACCCAAGAGAAGTATTAACTTATTAATTGTACTTTAGCTTTTTCTTCATTGAACTAGCTACACCCCTAACACTGTAAAAGCTTTGGAGGCTGATCATTGTAGCAAAATGAGAGCACACATTTTTCACATCTTCTATTTGTAATTATCATGCACCCTACATTGTAGGCTAAAAGTCCTACTGGAGGGTGACTTATTTAATATTTTAAAGTAGAGATTTCTTCCTGTCAAAGGCCTATTTTGACATGTCTGCCTACAGGTTTAAAAGCTGTAGTAGATAGGCTTCCTATGTAGGACAAAGGCCATGTTTTCTTCATGAGCCTCATGTTTTTCTTTTGCACGTGGTACAATTGTTTAGTGCACAGGTGATTTTTGAAACCGATGGAGTATATATTCTCACACAATACACTGTAGCCTTACTGGAAAGTGAAATATGCCAATTGTGAATTAGCCAATAGCCATATTTTAAAGGGATAAAGCACATGCACTGAGGACTGGAAAGACTTCCCTACTCCAATCCACAAGGTTCAGAAATCAGCAGCATCAAAAAAGGGGAGGTGACCACAGAAAAATAAAGACTCTTTCACACTCTTTATACAAAGCATCTCAAGTCAAGTCAAATAGTACTGAATTATTAAAATAGAGAGGAATAATGATAAAAAGCATTGCCATATGCAAGCTGACTGCAGATTTAAAAAAAGCATCCCACAGAACTGCAGAATTCTAGATTATTTAACATTTGAAGAAAGAAAAGTGCAGGTCTGCATTTATCAAATCTGTAATTCTTTCAGATAGAAATGTAAAAGTGGCATATAAAGGGTTTAGAAAATTTGCCAAAAAACATAAACTACATATTGAACAAATGGAAAACTGAGAAGACTATGGCCCTCATTATGACTTTGATGGTCAGCTGACCACCACGCCAGCCATGGTGGTAATACTGCCACCAGGCTGGCGGTGAAGACCAAGTCAATGGACCACTTGAACTGCCAGTGCGGTCTGGCAATTGACCGTGGCAGTTGCCATCTCCAGCCCAGAGGGACACCATTCACATTTCCAGACCCCTTTTGGAAACGCTTTTAGAATGACATCGGTCTCCTTTACATGGTGAGTCTGCACACGAACGTACAAGTGGCTGGGTGCTTGTTTTTGCCGTGGTTTTCACTTGTCCTTGCGGTCATCGCGTATTCACGCTTAATCAATTTTTTGGAGAGCACTAAGTTCCAAATCATAGTGTGGCAATGGCTTTTAGCACTTAGCATTTTTGAGAACGGCTTACGTCTATGAGAGCGGGCCGTTTCTGTCTCTTTTTCTCTGTTCGCCTTACTTAATTAATTATATAATATCCTTCTCATTTTTTAAACTCACTTGTGTTACATGGTCTTTCTTGCTTACATGACATCTATCTGCATGATCGCTGGAGCTGGCAGTGCATTTGCACGTTATTTGTTTTTGATGGCCAGCTGTAGTATCGATAACAGGGCTAAATAAATTATTTTTAAGGGAACACCTGTCCCTCTCGCTATGAGCGAGTAGAATAACCTTTTTACATCATTAAATTGTTCCTGACTTTGAAAATTTTGTTTTAGAGCCATGTTCATTAATTATTCCGTATCATCCTTGTGGCATGGCTCTGTTTCCTTTTCTCCTTTTGTCTTATTTTCTTTTTTATATTTCAGACTTACCATGGTCTTTGGACTCTCCTATAATTCATGCTAAGATATATATATATTTTAACATCATTGAGAATTGGAGCCTTTCAATACATCTGAAAACTTCCATAATTTTGGAGGTATGTCTGTTTTCCCTCTTTTTCGTACATGCATTTGTGCCTTGATTCTGGACACAATTTTTTGGCACATACTACTATATCTCCACACATAACGCGGGTGACATCTGCTAATTTTGGGCACTAACTATGGTATCTCTTTTCTGGTTTTATGCAATTTTTATGGCTTTCTGTCTATCTACATATTTGTCCTCACACTTGCACTGGCATTCTTGTTGCCAACACAACATGTTTTTACTATCACTGGAATGTTTTTACCTTTTACGGGCTGTATAGTAGGGCATGTTTCTTTTCATGACACATCTATAGCACACTATTAACTTGCGGTACCGGGCCTCTCATTTTAACTCACAATAATTGGGTTTATCTCCAGCTCACACTAGAATTTAATCTTTCATTATTTTTTGATTTTATCAACAATTTTTGTGACTGACGCATTCCATCTGTATATGTTCACAGCCTTGAAAAAGTCAATTTTGACAAAACACGTGTCAGCTGTTTCCTTTCATTCATGAGAACTGTATTGGCTTTCAGACATCATGCCTAGTGTGTTTTACTAGATCAGGTGACTTGTTTCCTGAGACACCACAGAGGAATAAATGGATTTCACTATGATCCTGCGATGTGCCGTGGTTTTTCTTCTTTTCACCATTCACAGCCCACCATATTATGACATAGCAGACCGCAAGGATTTCCGGGGCGGGACCACCACCATGAAAAGCTTGGTGGAAACACCTCATATAAAAGGAGACACTCACTTCTGCAGACATAGATTAGTCCGCAGCCGCCATGGAACCCGAACTGGAAGTCCTGCCGATGCTGTACCATGCGATGGGAGTCCAGGCGCAGCGACTTCAATGAAGACGATGATAGTGAGTACAGCTGCCTAGCACACAAGGGAGGGAGGTGAGAGTGACACGCCCACACGCACAACACACACCAAACACACAACACAAACCAAACACACATGCCAATTATGGAGAACAATCTGCTGAAAATACAATATTCAGATAAGCCATAAGAAAAGAAAGTCAGGACAAATACCTGTGAGGAAACCACTGTAATCGGCCAGGAACATTGCCCACAACAATATATAACAGGTAAACAAAGGGCCATTGGCCAGTTCAAAAGTGTCCATGCCACTACACAAGGCAATGTGAGAGGCCCAACTTGACTCCTGACATCCAAAGTGACTCCACTGTTCAGGGACATCAATGTTGTAGGCAGGCACCTCAGGGGTGGGCGGGTTTGACTTGGAAGGGGGGTCCGTGGACTTGGGTTTAGGAGGGGTATGCTCTTGCTCCTCTATTTGGGGGGTGAGGGAATGGGCCTGGAGCTAGGGTGGGACTGGCTGCCTTGTGTCCCGAAGTGGAAGCCTTCTCAGCGGGGTGGGACATTGGAAACACTATGGGGCATGGGAAGAATGTGAGCTGGAGGGACTGGACTGGGGGAGCGAGACCTTTTGTTTAGGGACAACACAGGGTGGGTCAGGAGGAGGGAAGAGGTCAATGCGTCAAGGAAAGTTTTCTTAGGTACTGTTAGAAATGGGGTTTTTGGTTGGCAGTCAGGTTACCTCCTGTCCAAGCAAAAGCCCTCACTCTAGTCAGGGTAAGTCACACACTATCCAAGATTATCCTGTGCCCACCCTCTGGTAGCTTGGCACGAGCAGTCAGGCTTAACTTAGAAGGCAATGTGTAAAGTATTTGTGCAATAAATCATACAATACCACCATATAGCACCACAAAACTACACCACACAGTGTTTAGAAAAATATATAATATTTATCAGGATAATTGTAGGTCAAAAAGAATAAAGTTGCAATGGAAAATTGTAGAAATATCACAGGGAAGTGATATAAAGTGTCTTAAGTCTTTTAGAATGCAATACAGTGTCTTTCAAGCACAAAGTACCTGGTTTCTGGTGGAAAATCTCCTCAGAGGGCCACGGAAGAAGAGATGCGTGGAAAAAGGGGTGTGTGCGTCGATTTCTCCTCAGCACACACAGACTTGCGTCGGTCTTTTCCACGCGGGGAAGTCGGGCGTCGTTTTCCGGCGCGCAGACAGTCTCTTTTTTGTGGATCGCGGGGATTACCAGATGTCCCGGGTCTGTGCGTGGATTCTCCTGCTTGTTTTCCGGCTGCGCGTCGTTCTGCGGGGCTGCGCGTCGAAGTTTCGATCTCACGGTAGGCGTCGCGTCGATTTCTCCTTGGAAGTCGGGCGGCGTTGTCCTTGCGAGGCCGTGCGTCGAAAGCTTGGTCTCACGGCAGGCGTCGCGTCGATTTCTCCTTGGAAGTCGGGCGGCGTTGTCCTTGCGAGGCCGTGCGTCAAAGTTTCGCACTCACGGTGGGCGTCGCGTCGATTTCTCCTGGAAAGTCGAGCGGCTTTGTCCTTGCGAGGTTGTGCGTCGAAGTCTCGATCGTCCCTAGGGCGTCGCGTCGATCAGCGTCGGTGTGCGGCGTTTTTCTTGCCGCGAAACAAGCTGTGCGTCGAAATTTTCGGCGCACGGAGCGTCCAAGTGAAAGGAAGAAGTCTTTTTGGTCCTGAGACTTCAAGGAACAGGAGGCAAGCTCTATCCAAGCCCTTGGAGAGCACTTTCACAGCCAGACAAGAGTTCAGCAAGGCAGCAGGGCAACAGCAAGACAGCAGTCCTTTGTAGAAAGCAGACAGGTGAGTCCTTTGAGCAGCCAGGCAGTTCTTCTTGGCAGGATGTAGTTTCTGGTTCCGGTTTCTTCTCCAGCAAGTGTCTGATGAGGTAGGGCAGAGGCCCTGTTTTATACCCAAATGTGCCTTTGAAGTGGGGGAGACTTCAAAGAGAGGCTAAGAAGTGCACCAGGTCCCCTTTCAGTTCAATCCTGTCTGCCAGGGTCCCAATAGGGGGTGTGGCAGTCCTTTGTGTGAGGGCAGGCCCTCCACCCTCCCAGCCCAGGAAGACCCATTCAAAATGCAGATGTATGCAAGTGAGGCTGAGTACCCTGTGTTTGGGGTGTGTCTGAGTGAATGCACAAGGAGCTGTCAACTAAACCTAGCCAGACGTGGATTGTAAGGCACAGAAGGATTTAAGTGCAAAGAAATGCTCACTTTCTAAAAGTGGCATTTCTAGAATAGTAATATTAAATCCGACTTCACCAGTCAGTAGGATTTTGTATTACCATTCTGGCCATACTAAATATGACCTCCCTGCTCCTTTCAGATCAGCAGCTGCCACTTCAACAGTGTATGAGGGCAGCCCCAATGTTAGCCTATGAAGGGAGCAGGTCTCCCAGTAGTGCAAAAACGAATTTAGGAGTTTTACACTACTAGGACATATAACTACACAGGTACATGTCCTGCCTTTTACCTACACAGCACCCTGCTCTAGGGGATACCCAGGGCACACATTAAGGGTGACTTATATGCAGAAAAAGGGGAGTTCTAGGCTTGGCAAGTACTTTTAAATGCCAAGTCGAGGTGGCAGTGAAACTGCACACCCAGGCCTAGCAATGGTAGGCCTGAGACAAGGAAAAGGGGCTACTTAAGTGGGTGGCACAATCCGTGCTGCAGGTCCACTAGTAGCATTTAATCTATATGCCCTAGGCACCTGGAGTGCACATGACTGGGGACTTATAAGTAGATTAAATAGTTCAATCAGGTATGATCCAAAGTTACCATGTTTACAGAGAGAGAGCATATACACTTTATCACTGGTTAGCAGTGGTAAAGTGCGCAGAGTCTAAAAACCAGCAAAACAGTATCCAAAACGAGGAGGGAGGCAGGCAAAAAGTTAGGGGTGACTACCCTAAGGCTGTCAGGTCTAACATGTGTCCCCCCCAGCTGAAAGTGGGGAGAGCTACCCGACCTCCTGGGAGCTCTCATCGCTAAGGCGGAAGTACCTGGAGAGACCATCAGCATTGGCGTGGTCAACCCCTGGGCGATGTTCCACCGTAAAGTCCATCCCCTGTAGGGAAATGGACCACCTCAGAAGTTTTGGATTCTCACCCCTCATCTGCATGAGCCATCTGAGGGGTCTGTGGTCTGTCTGAACTAGGAAGTGAGTCCCAAACAGGTAGGGCCTCAGCTTCTTCAGGGCCCAGACCACAGCAAAAGCTTCTCTTTCAATAGCACTCCACCTCTGTTCCCGTGGTAATAGCCTTCTGCTAATAAAGACTACCGGTTGATCTTGGCCCTCCTCATTTAGCTGTGCTAGGACTGCCCCTATGCCATGCTCTGAAGCGTCTGTCTGCACGATAAATTCCTGGGAGTAGTCAGGGGCCTTGAGCACGGGGGCCGTGCACATGGCTTCCTTTAGGGCGTCAAAGGCTTTCTGACAAGCCTCTGTCCAATTCACCAACCTAGGTTGCTTCTTGGACGTGAGTTCTGTCAAGGGGGACACAATGGTACCATAGCCCTTGACAAACCTGCGGTAGTATCCGGTGAGGCCTAAAAAGGCTCTCACCTCAGTCTGGGTTCGAGGTGGTTGCCAGGCCTTGATAGTTTCGATCTTGGCCTGGAGTGGCTGCACCTTGCCACCACCTACTAGGTGTCCCAAGTACACCACGGAACCCTGCCCAATCTGGCACTTACTAGCCTTGATGGTCAGGCCTGCCTGTTGCAGGGCCTGAAGCACCTCCTTGAGGTGGAGCAGGTGTTCCTCCCAGCTGGAACTGTAGACAGCTATGTCATCCAGGTAGGCTGCACAGAAGGCATCCTTGCCAGCCAGGACCCCGTTAACCAACCGTTGGAAGGTAGCGGGGGCATTTTTTAATCCAAACGGCATCACTCGGAACTGGTAATGGCCGTCAGGGGTGGAAAAGGCGGACCTTTCCTTAGCCCCCTCAGTCAGGGCGATCTGCCAGTACCCTGAAGTAAGATCAAACGTACTCAGGAACTTGGCAGCACCTAGCCTGTCCACGAGCTCATCAGCTCGGGGGATGGGGTGAGCATCAGTCCGGGTGACTGAGTTGAGACCCCGGTAGTCCACACAGAACCGGAGCTCTGGCTTCGCACCTGGGGCAGTAGCCTTAGGGACCAATACCACTGGGCTGGCCCAGGGACTACTGGATTTCTCAATGACCCCTAGAGTCAACATCTTGGAGACCTCCTCCTTGATGCTGGCCTTCACCTTATCCGACAACCTGTAAATTTTGTTTTTCACAGGGAGACTGTCACCGGTGTCAATATCATGAACACAGAGGTGGGTCAGCCCAGGAGTAAGGGAGAACAGGGGGGAGAACTGCTCCAACAGCTCATAACAGTCTCCTTTCTGATTTAGAGTCAGGGTGCCAGACAAAATGACCCCGCTTACTGACCCATCACCTTCTTGGGCAGAGAGGAGGTCGGGGAGAGGTTCACTCTCCTCTTCCGTTCCTTCATCTGTGACCAGAAGCATGTTGATCTCCGACCTCTCACAATGAGCTTTTAGTCGGTTCACATGGAGCACCCTTAGGGGATTCCTAGGGGTTTTGAGGTCCACTAGGTAAGTGGCCTCCCCTTTCCGCTCCTTTATTTCAAATGGGCCAGACCAGCGGTCCTGGAGAGCTCTGGGCTCTACTGGCTCCATTACCCACACTTTGTCTCCAGGTTGAAACTCTACCAGGGTGGCCTTCTGGTCATACCATTGTTTCATCACCTCTTGACTGGCCTCAAGGTTATCTTGGGCTTCTTTCCAGAAGCGGGTCATCTGGTTGCGGAGGGCCAACATATAGCTGACCACATCCTGAGGGGGTGCCTTTGGAGCTTTCTCCAATCCCTCCTGGACAATGCTTAAGGGTCCCCTGACAGGGTACCCATAGAGAAGTTCAAAGGGACTGAACCCTACCCCTCTCTGGGGGACCTCTCTGTAAGCAAAGAGAAGGCATGGTAAGAGGACGTCCCACTTACGCCTCATGGCCTCAGGAAGGCCACCAATCATGCCTTTCAGGGTCTTGTTGAATCTCTCCACAAGACCGTTCGTCTGGGGGTGATAGGGTGTGGTGAACTTGTAAGTTACACCACACGCATCCCACAGTGACTTCATGTATGCGGACATGAAGTTAGTGCCTCTGTCAGACACTATTTCCTTGGGGAACCCCACACGGGTAAATATCCCCATCAGGGTTCTGGCCACCACCGGTGCAGTTACTGTCCTTAGAGGGATTGCCTCTGGGTAACGGGTGGCATGGTCCACCAAAACCATGATGAACCTGTTGCCTAAGGCAGTTTTGGGGTCCAAGGGGCCAACAATGTCGATGCCCACCCTTTCAAAGGGGGTGCCAACGACAGGAAGTGGAATCAGGGGGGTTTTAACCCTTTTTCCTGCTTTACCACTGGCCTGGCAGGTAGGACAGGATCTGCAGAACTTGTCTGAGTGTGTCCTCATTTTGGGCCAATAAAAGTGGGTGACAAGCCTGTTAAAGGTCTTGCCCTGCCCCAAATGTCCTGCCAGGGGAATGTCGTGAGCCAGACCCAGTAGGAAGGTTCGGTAACATTGGGGGACCACCAGCACACGTGCTGCCCCAAAGCCCGGAACCTTAGGCTCACTGTAAAGGAGATCATTCTCCCAATATAGGTGATGATCGCCAGAGGCGTCGCCGGCTGCCTGGTTTGAGGCTTGTTTCCTCAAACCTTCTAGAGTGGGACATTCTTTCTGCGCCTTGCAGAAGTCCTCCCTGGTGGGTCCACCCTCAACTTGCCAACCAGCAAGCTCAGGTAAGTCACCTAGGGCGGCGATGTCTTCCCCAGTTGGCTCGGAAGCCTCCTCCTCAGGAGCCCCGTCAGCCACTGTGGGAACAGCGGGGGCCGGTTTCCCGCACCCCTGGTCCCTCCTCCTGGCAGCTCTCTGGGCCATCGTTCCAGGCTCCAGATGCCCTTGACTTCCCTCTCGGTCAGCCATGGACCGTGTGGTCATGCAGACCCACTCAGGTAACCCTAACATCTCCAGGTGAGACCTGAGCTCCACTTCTTTCCAAGCAGTGTGCTCAAGGTCATTGCCTAACAGACAATCTACAGGCATGGCAGGACTCACAGCTACTTCCAGAGTACCAGAGACCCCCCCCCACTCAAAGGGAACCAGAGCCACCGGTAGGTGACTCTCGCGATTGTCAGCTACTCTGACCTGGTGGAATGTATTAGGCATTATCTGCTCTGCTGACACCAGCTGACTCTTGATAGTAGTCATACTGGCTCCTGTGTCACGCAGAGCCTCCACCCTCTGCCCATCAATGGTGACCCACTGCCGGTACTTGGAAGTATTTCTAGGCATGTGGGCCTTGGGCACCATTTCTCCTTCTCCCAGGGACACTAGGGAAATCTCTACCTGTTCCCCAAAGCTAGTTGGGTCCATCTCCCCCCCGAGTGCTACACTAGTCAACCCAGGTGCCTGTCCGGTAGTGGACGGTGCCCTCTTGGGGCACTGAGGATCGCCTTTGTAGTGACCATATTGGTAACATTCCATGCATTTGGGGCTAGATTTTCCTGACTTGTCAAATGTCCCTGGCTTTCTCCCAAATTTGGAAAAGGAAGGGTTGCCACCCCCTCCCTGGGAATTCTTTTGGGGGCCTTTAGAGAGTTCCTTATCTGTAAGTTTATCTCCCCCCTCTTTCTTCTGTTGGGAACCCTGACCACCTTTGTGGGAGTCCCCCCCAGGTACCTTTTTGGACACTCTGGTGCTAACCCAGAGGTCCGCCTCCTCAGCAAGCTTCCTGGGATCAGTCAGCTTACTATCCACTAGGTGCTGGCGCAAATCTGTATAAGTAACATTAAGCATATGCTCTCTCAGGATCAAATCATATAAACTTTTATAATCTGCTACTTTGTTGCCCCGCACCCATCCATTCAGTGCCTTACTAGAGAAATCAAAGAAATCTACCCATGTTTGTGTGGTTTGTTTGGTGCTGTCCCTGAACCTCTGACGGTATCCCTCAGGGGTCAGCCCAAACTTGGCAAGTAAAGTGGCTTTCTGGAGTGGGTATGTGTTTTGATCCGGTGGATCCAATGTGAGAAGTGTGTCCCTCCCCAATGGCGGCACATAACCCCACATAGCTACCCCCCATTGCCCTTCAGGAACCTCATGAGCCCTTAGTGCAACTTCATAAGCAGCTAACCATTTATCTATGTCATCTCCCACCACAAAACTGGGCACCACATTTTTGGGTATACGAACCTTCTTTTCTCCAGCAGGTCCTGTCTGTATGCTGCCACCATTATTGCTGGATTCAGACTGTCTTGCCTTGATCTCCAGCTCCTTGAGACTCAGTTCATGAGCCAACAATAGTTTCTTTTCAGCCAAAGCTCTTTCAGCTTCCACTTGTTTGGTTGCTCTTTCAGCTTCTGCTTGTTTGGCTGCCCTTTCAGCTTCTGCTTGAATCTGTTTGGCTGTCCTTTCAGCTTCAATCTGTTTGGCTGCTCTTTCAGCCTCAGCTTGTTTGGCTTCTCTTTCTGCCCTCCTCTCCTCCTGTTGCGCCTCAATTTTCAGTTTTGCCATTTGCAATTGGAACTCCCTTTCCTCTCTCCTTTCCTCTGCGGTCAGGCTTTGCATGGAAACACTGCTCCCTGGTCTGGAAGGGTGCACAATTGCAGTGGTAACACCATCCATAGATAGTGAAAATCCTTCTGAGGGGCCATTTTCTGGCTCCCCTTCCTCATCATCCTCTAAATGGGCTTCTGCCCAGGCCCTCAGCGCCACTTGAAAGTCCTCCTTTCTGGAGGCCCCTTGGGTGGGTACCCTCAATGCCCTGCAGAATCCTCTTAGTTGTTTGACCGTGTATGTATCCAACTGGACTAGGTCAAAGTCCCCTGTCTGAGACCCAGTCAGAGACATGTTGAGTGAGGATTTAGTTTTTGAAAATTGTCAGGAAAAAACGGATTTTCAAAAAGAGATAAAAACCAAGTTGACCTTCAACTGTGGGTAGGTAGTGAGATACTTAGCTACTGTATGTCACTGCACAAATACAAGTCCTATCCTCACCGCTGATCACCAATGTTAGAAATGGGGTTTTTGGTTGGCAGTCAGGTTACCTCCTGTCCAAGCAAAAGCCCTCACTCTAGTCAGGGTAAGTCACACACTATCCAAGATTATCCTGTGCCCACCCTCTGGTAGCTTGGCACGAGCAGTCAGGCTTAACTTAGAAGGCAATGTGTAAAGTATTTGTGCAATAAATCATACAATACCACCATATAGCACCACAAAACTACACCACACAGTGTTTAGAAAAATATATAATATTTATCAGGATAATTGTAGGTCAAAAAGAATAAAGTTGCAATGGAAAATTGTAGAAATATCACAGGGAAGTGATATAAAGTGTCTTAAGTCTTTTAGAATGCAATACAGTGTCTTTCAAGCACAAAGTACCTGGTTTCTGGTGGAAAATCTCCTCAGAGGGCCACGGAAGAAGAGATGCGTGGAAAAAGGGGTGTGTGCGTCGATTTCTCCTCAGCACACACAGACTTGCGTCGGTCTTTTCCACGCGGGGAAGTCGGGCGTCGTTTTCCGGCGCGCAGACAGTCTCTTTTTTGTGGATCGCGGGGATTACCAGATGTCCCGGGTCTGTGCGTGGATTCTCCTGCTTGTTTTCCGGCTGCGCGTCGTTCTGCGGGGCTGCGCGTCGAAGTTTCGATCTCACGGTAGGCGTCGCGTCGATTTCTCCTTGGAAGTCGGGCGGCGTTGTCCTTGCGAGGCCGTGCGTCGAAAGCTTGGTCTCACGGCAGGCGTCGCGTCGATTTCTCCTTGGAAGTCGGGCGGCGTTGTCCTTGCGAGGCCGTGCGTCAAAGTTTCGCACTCACGGTGGGCGTCGCGTCGATTTCTCCTGGAAAGTCGAGCAGCTTTG
Organism: Pleurodeles waltl; assembly: GCF_031143425.1. NCBI lineage: Eukaryota > Metazoa > Chordata > Amphibia > Caudata > Salamandridae > Pleurodeles > Pleurodeles waltl. Next base: position 288,839,179 of record NC_090447.1, read on the forward strand.
TCCTTGCGAGGTTGTGCGTCGAAGTCTCGATCGTCCCTAGGGCGTCGCGTCGATCAGCGTCGGTGTGCGGCGTTTTTCTTGCCGCGAAACAAGCTGTGCGTCGAAATTTTCGGCGCACGGAGCGTCCAAGTGAAAGGAAGAAGTCTTTTTGGTCCTGAGACTTCAAGGAACAGGAGGCAAGCTCTATCCAAGCCCTTGGAGAGCACTTTCACAGCCAGACAAGAGTTCAGCAAGGCAGCAGGGCAACAGCAAGACAGCAGTCCTTTGTAGAAAGCAGACAGGTGAGTCCTTTGAGCAGCCAGGCAGTTCTTCTTGCCAGGATGTAGTTTCTGGTTCCGGTTTCTTCTCCAGCAAGTGTCTGATGAGGTAGGGCAGAGGCCCTGTTTTATACCCAAATGTGCCTTTGAAGTGGGGGAGACTTCAAAGAGAGGCTAAGAAGTGCACCAGGTCCCCTTTCAGTTCAATCCTGTCTGCCAGGGTCCCAGTAGGGGGTGTGGCAGTCCTTTGTGTGAGGGCAGGCCCTCCACCCTCCCAGCCCAGGAAGACCCATTCAAAATGCAGATGTATGCAAGTGAGGCTGAGTACCCTGTGTTTGGGGTGTGTCTGAGTGAATGCACAAGGAGCTGTCAACTAAACCTAGCCAGACGTGGATTGTAAGGCACAGAAGGATTTAAGTGCAAAGAAATGCTCACTTTCTAAAAGTGGCATTTCTAGAATAGTAATATTAAATCCGACTTCACCAGTCAGTAGGATTTTGTATTACCATTCTGGCCATACTAAATATGACCTCCCTGCTCCTTTCAGATCAGCAGCTGCCACTTCAACAGTGTATGAGGGCAGCCCCAATGTTAGCCTATGAAGGGAGCAGGTCTCCCAGTAGTGCAAAAACGAATTTAGGAGTTTTACACTACTAGGACATATAACTACACAGGTACATGTCCTGCCTTTTACCTACACAGCACCCTGCTCTAGGGGATACCCAGGGCACACATTAAGGGTGACTTATATGCAGAAAAAGGGGAGTTCTAGGCTTGGCAAGTACTTTTAAATGCCAAGTCGAGGTGGCAGTGAAACTGCACACCCAGGCCTAGCAATGGTAGGCCTGAGACAAGGAAAAGGGGCTACTTAAGTGGGTGGCACAATCCGTGCTGCAGGTCCACTAGTAGCATTTAATCTATATGCCCTAGGCACCTGGAGTGCACATGACTGGGGACTTATAAGTAGATTAAATAGTTCAATCAGGTATGATCCAAAGTTACCATGTTTACAGAGAGAGAGCATATACACTTTATCACTGGTTAGCAGTGGTAAAGTGCGCAGAGTCTAAAAACCAGCAAAACAGTATCCAAAACGAGGAGGGAGGCAGGCAAAAAGTTAGGGGTGACTACCCTAAGGCTGTCAGGTCTAACAGGTACAGAGGGGCAGATTGTGGGAGGAGGTTTATGAGTGGATGTAGAGGGAATGGTCGTAGTACGTGTAGGTGTGCTGGAATGGGTTGTAGATGCATGCAAAGCATGCACGTGTGAGGTGGATGACTATTATCTGAGTGGGAGCATTTATGTGTTCTGGGAGGAAGGTGGGAAGAGAGGGAGGGAGAGGACAAATAGGTTGTGTGCATGTATGTTGGGGTGGGGTCTGCAAGTGAGGTGGGTGTCCTGCATGTGGTTGTGATAGCGGTGGTGGTGACTGCGCATGTGGTGAATGGGGTGCTCGTCTGCGTGTCTGCTGTTGTGGTGACTGTGAGCAAGGCTAAACAGGTGGCAGGATCTGGGACTGAGGATGCAGTGCTTGCAGGTGTGAGTGCTAATATGACTGTGAGGGAGGAAGGAGGTGGAGGGGAGACAGTGGAGGCAATGGCTGTTGTGTGTGCTTCTTTGTGTTGGCTGTGTGTATGCTTGTGGTGTGATCTGTGGTGCATGTGCTTGTCTTTGCGGGTCCTGTCTGTTGACTTGGGTGCATGCTCATCGATTGTGTGCTTGGGATGGGTGGGGGGAGAGGGCTCTGGGACTGGGTACAAGTAGTTGGAGGGGATGGAAGAACTAGGAACACTGGCTGTTGTCAAGGAAGAGGCCACAGCCTGAAACAATCTCTGTAGGCCAGCGAAGCCAACATGAATGCCCTCCAGGTAGGCATTGCATTGTTGCATCTGGGATGCCAGCCCCTGGATGGCATTCACTATTGTTCTGGATCTGAGGTCAATACCCTCCTCAGTGAGGGCAGCAGGGCTGACTGGAGTAGGGGCTGAGGTGCCTGGGGCTAAGGAGATGCCCACCATCCAGGGTGAGCGGGCACAGACAACTGGGTGTGGGGCTACTGGGAGGGCATTGCGGGGGGAGGGTGTAGCAGAAAATGATTTGGCCCAGGGTGGTCCCAGAATGGTCAGACACCACCAGGGAGCTCCCATTGGAGGTGTAGTCAGAGTCAGTAGTATCAGCTCCTGTCACCCCTGTGGTGCTCCCCTTGCCCTCCAACTCACTGGTCCTGTCGGTGGACACTGCCTCCTGGGTCCCGTGGGCTGCAGCTCTCCCTCTCACCAGTTTCACTGCTCCTTTGCCAGATGATGCTAATGTACACAAGGACAGAAGAAGAAAAGGATGGAGGTTGGGGGAGATAGAAAGGGAGCACAGGGTCAATTACAGCAATAACAGCACGTATGGCATACACATGATAATGTCTCAATGGAAAATAACACTATGCAGTGACAACCACAATAGCACACCATTGCCAGGGATCAATAGTAAAGAACTAAGAAAAAACTACCATCTGCACACCTACTGTGACTCATCAATCCATGTCTGCCTAATGACAAAGGTACAGCTACACTTACTCCATGATAGTGTTTGCACAACTTGCAATTACCAGATCACACCACATAGGCAGTGGACATCAGAGCATCACTCCAACAGTGGTGAGTCAGGATGTAGGCCCTTTCTGAAGCAGAAATCCCAACAAATACCTACAAGGACATACTGAGGCATACACTGACTATTACCTTGCATCCAAAGACCATGCCAGGCATTAGGAAACAAATATACACAGTGATTACTCACCCCCTTGTGGCTGCTGTGCTGCCCTCAAGCATCCATCCAACTCTGGGTTGACCACCACCAGTATGTGGGCCATTAGTGGGGTCAGGGTCCGACGAGCACCTCTCCCTCGATGGGAGGACTTCCACAGCTGGGCCTCAACAGCCTTCCAGGCCCAGCGTCTCAGGTCCTCCCACTGTTTTCTGCAGTGGGTGCTCTGCCGGCTGTAGACCTCCATGGTCCACATGTCCTTGGCGATGGCACACCATACCCTTTCTTCTGATGGGCGATGACCTGCATAGGAAACACAGACAGACGGACAGCATTAACTATACACTACATACAGTTCCAGCAATGGACTATATACTACATTGATCCCACAATCATCTTACTCATCACTCATAACTCTGTGTCCATATTGCTTGCAGCAAACAGGACTCCCTAAATGGCACAATGCATGCACACACATCCATCAACAAACACCTGTATCACATTCAAAATACGTAAAAGGTGCTCACCTGTTGATATGGAGGCCCATACAACTGTCCACATAGGGGTAGGACTCCTTACACAAGCTTCTCCAGTTCTTTAGATGAGAAGGCTGGGGCCCTATTCCCTATAGCACTGGCCATTGTGGGGTCAAGACACAGGACACAACAACTCACGTAGTGGAGTTCTTGATAACGTGAAATCAGGAGTCAAATGACATGGGCTCCTGAAAATGGTGGTCATGTCACCGCCATTAATCACCGTCACTGTCGGCGGTGATCATCATTGGCCTCTGGGCTCCATAGACTTCAATGTTAACCAATGAGGAGTTGCACAGAGGTTCAGACTGCCCTTCGCTAAACACCGGCAGAGTGAGGTAACTTCCACCTGTACTCTCCATGCAGGGCAGCTGAGGATTGTAATCATGTTAGACAAAAAATGTGCGTCATAGGTACTGATGGTACACACAAAGGCAATTCCTACATGTCATCATATTCCATTTGCTGAGAGAATCTGGCTCTTCAAAGAGAGCTGATGCCAGTGCACTTTTTGCAGAAGAGAAGTTGACAAAACATGTAAAATGCGATGGCAGTTGTCACGACTCACAGCTGCGACGACATCTGTGCAGCAGTATGACAGATTGATGAAAATGTATGGTATCAGAAGTCCATTTGCATATAGAGTTCACCTGAACAGATCTCAATCATTGGTTGGCGGAAATGTGTGGGACAGCTCTATTTGCTGTGATGTTGTATGTTCCCATCCTTCCTGCTATCACACATGTGTGGTGTTTTGTGTGTACAGATATCAACCACTGTGGAGGAGGAGATATGGACCCGTGTACAGACCCCTAGATGAGTTGTCTACACTGGAGGAACGCCATATACTACTCAGCTATCATCTGTACAGGGCCACAATCACTGAACTTTGTCAAGAATAGGAGCCAGAACTCACTCCTGCTCTTCGTAATCCTACTGCTATTCCCGCTACATTACAGGTGCTGTCAGTGCTCCATTTTCTGGCCAGATGAGTATTTCAAGTGACAGTGGGGTTGGCTGCAGGTAAGTTACAGCCAGTCTTTACTGATGTGCTGAGTAGAGTTTGAGAGCCTTGCTGAAACACACGAGCAGCTATATTACATTCCCCTGAAGTGATGATTTGCCCACTTTTAATGCTGATTTCTATACAAAAGGACACATTCCACATGTAATTGGGGCCAGTGATGGTGTCGCATAGGCTCTCATTATCCTAATGAGACTACTGGATTCGGGCGGCAGAATCATTTGCACTATGAGGGACTGAGTCTGAACCCACTACAGTTTACACCTGTCGGCCTAATCCAGGTTTTGCTCTGGCTAACTAGCAGGGCCTCATCTCCACCCAAGAGCAGGGATGATTGGGCAGCCGAGCACATGACACAATTGATTCCTCAGGGAAATCGTGCTCACTCAGATCAGATCACATCTGTTTTTCTCAGTTACATTAGTCTCACATATACAAGGACAATCAGAGGTAGAATATATTTCAATAAGGTTTTATTGAAGCAACTGCATCTTACATAATAAAGCATGTTAAAATTGTGGCAAGGAGAGTGAAGCAAAAAAATAATGCTATCATATTGTCACTATAGTCATTAAAATAGCTCCTACCTAGGCTATATTAGAGCACATCATGTTAAGCTCTAGTTCTGCCCTGGGAAGACATCATCCCTCATACCTGAGCAAGAGGCCTGTAGTCTACATAAGCAGCTGTAGTGAAGCATTCGGCAATCAGCATACAGTCATGGTCATCTGGCTGGAATCTCCCACTAATGTACATGGGTCAAAGTAGTGTTTTTATAATAATACAGCTGATGTCCCACAAAAGGATCCCTACGTAAGAGTGTGTATGTTTCTATGAACACTAGAGACAAAGTGTTACCACATTTGCCAGCAACCTATCTTACTGCAGGCTTGAGAAAAGCACAGACTAAAAAAAAAGTCTTGTTTAAGAATGCAGTGCTGGCCTAGGCAAAGAACAGCTAGACAGAGAAAACAAAACAAGACCGCAAAAGTGGCTATTGTTCAAATAATAAACAAAGCTGAATAAAATATATCTAGGTTAAAGTGCACAGCGGCAGGCCTAGCTCGCTAAAATAACATGTATGAAGCTGTAACTAAAATGGCTTCACAACAACGGGACCCATATTGCTTTGGTCCCTCCCAGAATAAATGAGAAGGTGTTCCGAAATAGAAAGAGATACCATTCCATAAATGTGCAGAATCTGTGCCTTGCTGATCAGTATATTTCCGACGTTACTGCCAAGTTTCCAGGATCTGTACATGAGGCCTATATTATGAGGGACAGCAATGTTCAACAGATGATAGTACAACTACAGAGAGAGAGAGTCTGGCTCATTGGTGAGCATGATTGCTTTATGTGTTTACATACGAGGTTAGAGCAATACCATGGAACCTTGACATGTCAAGGTTCCGTGAGGAATGTTGTATTTTGAAGGCGGGCAATCGTTAGTTGGAGGATGAGGAAGGAGGTGTGGTGGATGAAATGTTTTCAAGCTCCTACTTAATGCTACAATAAATACTTCTTCAATCTTCATTTATGCGCCTCATTTAAAACTGGAGACGAGCGGAAGGAACCCTAGGAAGACCAACATCTCAACACCGACATTGTATTCTCCAATTTGAATCCTGTTTTATGTACGCAGGTTGCGGCCTTTATTAAATGGCGGTGACAGTGTACGATTACAGACTGTTGAGGCTGAGGTGTGGTGTGATGCTCTGTGCGCTTCCATTCCAACTTTTCTCTACATTTCTTTAAAAAAACAAAAAAATAAAAGTCTACTCTTGTGCGTCCTTGGAAACTAAATTGATTCCCTGGCAATGTGACGCAATCTCCTGGTGCCGGGCAACGCGTCACATAGACACAGACGACTTTTCTTTACAATTCTTTAAAAAAAAAAAAGTCTGCTCTTGCACGTCATTGGAAACAAAATTGATTCCCTGGCAACGCGACGCAATCTGCCAGGCAACACGTCGTACAGACAAAAAGACAGCTGTTTCCTAGCAAGGAACTAATGCTAAGAGCCTCCATGTTTTCCTCACTAAGCTCCTACTGCGATAGGTACGCACTGACTTTTCAAATTTGACATTTACCTCGCTTGCTGCGATAGGCACGCACATGTTCATTTGGATGAACTAAACACAGAGTATTTGGAGCTTTGCCTATCACTCTGGTGCATAATGCGACGGGCATGCATGAAAGCTCTTCTCTTATATAAAAAGACTACAACGTACGACTTACCTACTTACAGCGCGCTGTCAATTCTTCGTTTACAATATTTACACATTCTATTGTATTAGTGTTTTAGTCAAGTTTCTTTACAAATTTTATATCCAAAATGTCACAGCTCCACCTTTTTTCCTATCCACCCCTGGGGATCCACCTATAAATTAGGGGGAATGGAAAAATGTCTTTGAAAGGTACTCTAGGGTATGTGGTAGCTCATTGAGTGCAGAAAGAAGAATTGCGTTATTGCATCTTGGAACGGAGGGTCAAGAGGTATTTGATCACCTTCCTGATATTCCAGACAATGAAGCAATTGATTTAAATGAATATGAAGCCTGCATTAGGAAGCTTGATTTGCATCACTTACCTAAAGTTAGTACAATATTGAAGAGATACTTCTTTGGCAAAAGAGTGCAGAATGAGGGCGAATCTATTGAAAATAACATAACTGATCTTAGACATTTAGGGCCATATTTATATTTTTTGCCGCACAACTGCGCCAACGCAGTTGTGCGTAAAACATTTTTACGCCGGCTAACGCCATTCCAAAGCACCATGCGGGCGCCTTATTTATGGAATTACGTTAGCCGGCGCAGCTGACTGGTGTGCGTCAAAAAAAATGACCCACACCAGGCAGCGCCGGCGTAGGGGAAAATGGAGCTTGGGCGTCAAAAAATGGGGCAAGTCAGGTCTGAGGCAAAATATTGGCCTCAACCCAATTTGCGCCATTTCTTTTGACTTCCAACCCCCATTGAAATGACTCCTGTCTTAGCACAGACAGGAGTCATGCCCCCTTGCCCAATGGCCATGCCCAGGGTACTTATGACCCCTGGGCATGGTCATTGGGCATAGTGGCATGTAGGGGGGCACAAATCAGGCCCCCCTATGCCACATTTTTTTTTTTTTTAAAACACTTACCTGAACTTACCTTAAGTTCCCTGGGATGGGTCCCTCCATCCTTGGGCGTCCTCCTGGGGTGGGCAAGGGTGGCAGGGGGTGTCCCTGGGGGCATGGGAGGGCACCTCTGGGCTCCTTCCGAGCCCACAGGTCCCTTAACGCCTGCCCTGACCAGGCGGTAAAAAATTACGCAAAAGCGGCTGGACGTCATTTTTTTTTACCCGCCCACTTTCGTGCATCATTTTTGCACGGGAGTTTAAATAAGGCGCACATGCCTTGGAGTCATTTTTTAGATGGGAACGCCTACCTTGCATATCATTAACGCAAGGTAGGTGTCCACGCTAAAAAATGACGCAAACTCCAAGATCTTTGGCGCTAGACGGGTCTAACACCAAAGTATAAATATGGAGTTAGCTTTGCGTCGGATTTGGGTAAAAAAAATGACGCAATTCCGGCGCAAACAGAGTATAAATATGCCCCTTAGTTCTTCATGCAAATTTGGTGTGTTGCTTGATGAAAGAATTCGAGACCAGTTTATGCTTGGTTGCAATATTGATAAGGTTCGGGACAATCTGTGGATATTTGATGAGCCTCACTTAGGAGAGGTTATAGCTCTTGCCAAGAAGATTGAACACTCCATGAAATGTGCTGCAGTGATGAAAAAAGAAGATAAAAAAAGATGTCAGTATAGTTGGAGAGAATACATCTTTATCTAATAAGGTCATAGGCAAGGAGTCTATACATAGTAAATCAAAGAATTTTTTTTACAGGTGTGGGAAAGAAGGTAATTTTACCCATGACAAAATATGTCCAGCTATCAATAGTTGTTGTTTATTTCGCAAAAAGAAAGGGCACTTTTCATCAGTGTGTAGAAAAAAAAGTAAGCAAACTGAGAATGAAGTGGGTGACTGATCTAGTGAGGATGAAGATTTTCCTGACTTCGTGTGTGGACAGATAGTTTTACAAGTTTCTGATAACTTTAGTGGTCCTTTATATTACATTTATGTTGAAGGAAAAACAAACAAAGTACTATTTGATTCTGGTGCTAAGATCACCATAATTACTAATACATTTTATGAGAAAGAACTTAAAGGGAAATTCAAATTGTTGAAACCTGACATTCGGCCTTGTGCTTATGATGGTGAATCAATTGATCTACATGGTTAGTTTATAGGACTGATTGAATACGACCAACAATACACATCAGGGAACATTTATGTTCCAAAGAAAGGTGACAGCATCATAAGTTGGTGGCACCAAAAAGATCTGGGTGTTTTGCTGGACCCAACAGCTCTCCACCCATAATCGTAAAATAGCGACAATGTGTGAATGAGGTTCAAAATGTTGGTTTGCCTTCTGAGCTTCTGTCTGATCTTAACATTTTCAGAAATATGAGAGGGTGTATGAAAGGATATTCTCACAAAATATGTTTAGTTCGAGGAGCCATGCCATTCTGTAGCAAAGTCCACAGTATTCCCTTTGCAGTAAAGAGTGAGTTACAGTCTGAGTTGTAAAAGCTGAAGGATCAAGGGGTTATTGAAGAAGTAGAGGGGACGGAATGGTTGGCTCCGATTGTGATAGCCAAGAAACCCAGTGGTAGTATAAGATTATGCGTGGACCTCCGCAAGTGTAACAAGAGTGTGTTGATTGACAAATATCCACTTCCAAATATTTCTGAATTACTAACAATGGTTTCTGGGGCCAAAATGTTTTCTACGATTGATCTTATGTCGGCCTACCATCAGATAGAGTTGGATGAGTCTTACAAAAGTGTATTAGCATTCATAACACCATTTGGTATGTATAGGTTTGTCAGACATCCATTTATTTTGATTTCTGTGGGCTCAGTTTTCAACTGTGTAATGGAAAAGATTTTGTGTTGTATTAAGGGAGTGTGTAGCTATCAGCTTGATATTTTAGTTTATGGAAAGTATACTGTTGAACAGAATGGGAGACTTAAGAAAGTACAAAAAAAAATTCTGAATGCAACTTAACTATTAACGCCGAGAAGTGCAAATTTGCTGTTGATACTATAGACTACTTAGGTCACGCAATTATGACAGCTGTTTCCTAGCAATGAACTAATGCTAAGACATTTGACCCCAATGTACAATTCACACTGACTGCTGATGCTAGTGGCAGAGGCTTAGGAGCTGTGTTACAACAGGGTAGATTTGGACCAGAAAACACAATTATTTTAATTCCCAGAAGCTTGAAGGTGCAGAAACTAAATATTCAGTTATAGAGAGGGAAGTACTTGCAGTACATTGGGCTATCAAAAAATTGAAGAAATTCTTATGGGGAGGTTTATTTGTGGTAAGAACGGATCATAAACCTTTGTGTGAAGTATTCAGTTCTAAAGGGATTGAAGCAGTGTCAGGAAGGATCTCTAAGTGGATAGTGAGCTTACAAGAATATGACTTTGTGGTGAAATATGTCCCAGGGGCAGACAATATCTCATCAGATGTCCTGTCAAGACTGGTTCCGGATTTGAGTGTGCAGTCTGATTATGGTTTAGAGGACGACTCAGAACAATTTGAGGGTGAACTGGATTATGAAATCATACCTGAAGAAAAGTGGCATGAGGTGACTAAATCAGACAGTGTTCTAGTAGAGGTCATGAAGTTGATACAGGTGGGTTGGAAGTATAAGGATCAAGGTAGTGTCGAGTGTAGGGATTGTTGGGGAGTTAAAGATCAACTAACATTAGATAGGGGTTTGTTGGTCAGAGGCAATAGACTCACTCTTCCTAGTAGTTTGAGAAGACTTTTGATTGACCATGTACACAATAGCCATATGGGCATTTCCAAAACTAAAGAAAGGTTGCGTTCTTCTTACTGGTGGCCTGGAATGGACATCCAGACTGAGAGGACGGTGAGAGATTGTATACAGTGTGCTGTCAGTGAAAAAGCCCTGAAACCCAAGGTACAACCCATGGTGATTAAGAGTAGACCTGTGCGTCCATGGCAAGACATTGCACTAGATATTTTGGGGCCTACACATGGTAAGAATTTGGAGAATTACATCATTGTGGTTGTGGATATGTTTTCAAGATGGCCTGGAGAGTGTTTTACCAGGAACATTGACACAGAGAATGTGATTGCGTGCTTGAAAGAATTAATAGCTAGGGAAGGGATTCTGTTAACTCTTGTCACTGACAATGGCATACAACTAGTTTCTAAGGAAATGGAAGAGTTCTTGAAAGGGTGTGGGATAAAACATAAGAAGTGTGCTTTGTATAATCTGGAGTGCAATGGGATGGTTGCGAGATTTAACAGAGTTATTAAGGAGACTATCACCATGGCAAAGACCAGTCAATTAAACTGGAAACAGGAGGTGGTCAAGAAAGTAGGGGTATATAGACAAACTCCACACACAACCACAGGACAAACACCGTTCATTTTCTTTTGAGGGAGACGAGCCAATATGATTCTTGAGCCAGATTGGGTAAATAAGCTTTTAAGTGTCAAAAAGAAAAATATTGTAGATGGAAATTGGAAGTGTAAAGAACAGGAAAATATAATGGCAAGCAAACTGAACTTTGGTAGAAAAAACTTGGTTAAAGAAACTGTGGTTTGTGTGGGGGATTGGATAATGGAAAAAAGGCCCTTTGTAAGGGATGGTGGAGGTAAACTATCCAATCCTATGATCGTGCTAAAACTGTACACTAATGCTGTTAAAACTGAAGATAACTGGATATGGAATTTGAATAGAGTGGTCAAGTTTTGTGGTGAAGAGGAGGCATTGGAAAAGACTGTTACACATCCTGATAAGAGTTTTGAAACTACAGAGAACACAGCTCTGAGGAGATCGAAAAGGAACATCAAAATTCTGTTACATTTTAAAGACTATAAGCTTAAGTGATGTTTACAGAAATGTTAGTTTTGTGACACTTAATATTATTCTCGGAAATTCTTCATGTGATTAGTTGATTAGTTGTTTGGAGAATCTCAATTTCGTATTTGCATATTTTCTTTGTATGTTGAAGAATGAATAGTTGAAAATGCTTTGTAGTCTGTTATGTGAGAGTAATGTGTTATATGTGTTTACATACGAGGTTAGACAAAACCATGGAATCTTGACATGTCAAGGTTCCATGAGGAATGTTGTATTTTGAAGGCGGGCGATCGTTAGCTGGAGAACAAGGAAGGAGGTGTGGTTGATGAGATGTTTACAAGCTCCTACTTAATGCTACAATAAATACTTCTTCAATCTTCATGTATGCGCTGCACCTCATTTAACAATGATGTTTCACATAATGTATGACACAGTATATTACCTGGAGTTGTTCCCTGGGCTGTTTTACACATGTAATGTTAGTTTCTCACTATTTCCAGGTGACTCCAGCTACCCAAACCTATCCTGACTGTTGACACTAGTGAGGAATCCGAAGACAGGGGCAGATAATCAAAACAGTGAGGCACATGGTCGGACCAGAAGAATAATCGAAAGAACTTTTGGGGTACTGAACGCCAGGTTCAGGTGCCTCCATATTACAGGTGGATCCCTACTCTACTCCCCTGGAAAAGTCTGCCATATAGTAGTGGCCTTCTGCATGCGTCACAATTTGGCTCTCATACAACATGTGCCATTCCTGCAGGAGGAGGGGGAGGCAATGCGCCTGTTGCAGCAGAGGAAACTGATGACAGTGATGGAGAGAAGGAGGAGGAGAAGGGTGTGGACAACAGGACATATGTTATAAACCAGTATTTCCAATAACAGTCAGGTAAGACTGTAGTTCTGTCCATACCACCATGTCAATGAGGAGCTGTGTGGCAGCTTTGATGTACCAAACTCTGACGTGTGTAATCTGTACCCTGACACTGCTCCATCTATGGTAAGCCATGCCAGTGGTATTATGATTAGGAAAAAGCTGATTCAGCTTATGCACTATGTCAGCTGCTTAGCAGTGTCAGATACATGCCCATGTCAAACTGTGTCCTCATTCCATACAGGACTTTGCATTCGTTGCTGGATAGTGTGAATTTCAATGTGCTTTCACAACAGCTCTTTGACTTCATTCTCCCTAACAGTTTGGCATGGACTAGGTGTACCAGAGGAGGGATTGGCATACTGACAACATGCCATGGAGGAAACCATGGTGTCCTGTCTGCAGCCCTTACATCAGTTGTTTCTTGTCACTACTAGTGTATGGAGTCAATTGCAGTGCAAAATATTAAGTTGATGTGACCACATGAAATAAGACTGTTATGTTACAAGGGCTCATGTTGCTTTCCTTCCCTTTATTGCTCATTTGTATGTGACAAATGGATTTCCTTGTTTCAGATGTTGGTGTGGCCACTACAGTGAAAGAAATCATGGAATGCCTACAGACTGCTTTCACACAGTTTGGTGGATGCTGACTTGTGATAAGCACTTACACTGGTACCCCCAGCTGACCGTATATTAGATGGATTCACACTTTACATAACATTTGAACACGATTATAAGGGTCAGGACATTGCATATTGATAATATAAAGCACAAAACCTTCAGTTGTGTTTGAGTGTGTTTATTGAGACTACAAATATTTATGAATAGTGCAATGGAGTAGGATGATGGTGTACAAAGTCTTCAGATTACTGGCCCAGTTAGTTTGTAACATAGGTCCAGTATCCATGGGGCCATGGGACAAAGGAGCAGTGGCAGTCCAAAGTGTACAAGGTGTCTCATTGGCACACAAGGGAGATATATTGGTGAGGCTCACTTACTGGCAGTGTTTTTGGTCTTGGCTACAGTCTCTGGAGGATGTCTGGCTCGCAGGGAACGTTTGTGGTGTGGTTTGTCTGCTGCAGAGGGAGGGGTGTTGGTGGTCTGTGAGTCCTGTAACAGGTCCTCCTGTCAACTAGCTGATGTGGAGGGCTGGTCAGTAAATTAGCTAGTGGAAGGGGCACGCTGGTATGTTGTGTACTCATTCATGATGGTAGCTATTTCACTGAGCACCCCTGCAAAGGAGGCCATGGTGGCATTGTAGGCCTGCAACTGCTGCATAACCTCCTGGTGGTGTTCTCCTGCAGCCTCTGGTTCTTCTGCAAGATGGTAACTATCTGGCCCATCCTGTCCTGGGATTTCTGTATGCTCCCAGGACATGTGACAGTGCCTCCTGGGCAGTCGGTTCCCTGTGTTGGCCCACCCCTTGGTACACAACTATCCTCCCACTGGCCCTGGCCCCCTGTGACTGTGTTGCCTGAACTGTGTGCCCACTCCCATTGACACCAGGACCTTCTTTGTCTTGCCTGGGAGGTGTTGACTCCAGTCCCTGTACAGGTGGGCACACTGTTGATTGATGTGTTCTGGAGACAGAGGTTTGGGGACGTTGGGTGGCTGCTGTTGTCATTGAGTCTGTTGTGGGGTGCTCTGGGGTAGACTTGGTGTTGCTGGTGGTGTCTAACTGACCAGTGGTACCAGGTGGGCCAGGGAGATCTTCCTGATCCAGAAACCTGAAGTAGCTGTCATCCCTCTGGCCTTCTTCTGGCTGTGGACTGGGTTGACGTGGCACATGCAGCCGGCTGACATTGGCTGGGATATTTGTGGAAATTTATAGTAGTTCTATACTTAATCCTCAGATACATACTCAGCATTTATGGGTTTCCCTATGGGATGGGTGACGGTTTTCTAACTATTGGTGATGCATTGTGGGATTGGTAGTGCTTCATGCTGACTATGCATTACTCAGGTGTGTGACTGATGGCCTTCGAAAGGTGTGCTCTCAGTGAGTTGGGCATACTGGAGAGAATTGTTGAGGGTGGTTATGGGGTGGTTCTAGGTTTGGGATGGAGTGGGTTGAATGGAGATAGGGTGACTGGTAGACATGCCATGCAGGTGTACGAGGTGTTAGGGAAGTAATGGTGACTTACCAGTGTCCAGCCCTCCAGTTATTCCAGTTACGCCCTCAGGATGCAGGACAGACAAGACCTTCTTCTCCCATGTTGTAAACTGTGGGGTAGGTGGTGAGGGTCCACCCCCAGTCTTCTTGATGACAATGTGGTGCCTGAGTACCATTGCATGCACCTTCCCCGTAGGTCATTCCACCTCTTCCATATGTCAACCATTGTGCTTGGATGGGTCCCCACTGATTTCACCTTGTGCACAATTCTACGCCATAGCTCCATCTTCCTGGCAATGGAGATCTGCTGGACCAGTGCACGGAACAGCTGTGGCTCTAACCTAACGATTTCATCTACCATGACCCGCAACTCCTAAACAGTGAAATGGAGGTTCTTTTGTGGGAACATGCTGATTGTGTGGTCGGTGTAATGTATGTGTTTTGCAGAGGGTGGTATGTTTGGTGGGGGTGTAGGGTGTGTGAGTATGTGGGATGCAGTGACGTACTGATTGAGTGCAGTGGTATTGTTTGTGTTTGGTGTAGTGGTATGATGTGTGGTGTGTGATGTGTGTAGGGTGTAAAGGTGGCTATGGTTTGTGTGCGCAGTTCTGGTGATATGTGGGCTGGCAACGTGTTGCAGGTTTGATCCTTTTGCAAACAATTGTAGGTTGTGTAGGGGTTGTTGATATTGCTGTTGGTGGGTGTGTGGTGTGTGTATGTGCATTAGGTGTGGGTTTTTCAATTTGGCCGAAGTTGGCTTCTGTTGTTGTGGTCCACACCCGCCAATGGTTTGCTGCCGATGAGGGACCGCTGTAGTGATTTGTGGGTCATAATTTGGAGGCCGAGTTCTTGTTGGTGTGGCGGTGTGTGTGATGTGACCGACTCTCTCCCGGCTTCATTGGTGTTTTACTTATGGCTGCTTTCTAGCAGTTTTGTCTCTGTGGGTCATGATACGGCGGGCGGATTGCCACCTCTGCAGCAGTCATTTGGCGGCCGTCACCACGCCGGTCTTCAGTAAAGACAACCAAAGTCATAATGAGGGCCTATGTATGCAACCCAGTCTGATTATTGTCAACAAAGATCTTTTCCAAGGGTCTATAATCGACTGCTCTTCTGGACTCAGAGACATTTACAGGATTACATGTCAGTGTACCAATGGTTTTTGAAGCTCCTTAGCTGCTCCAATTGAATTCCTATGCAGCTCAAAGTTGTATTTGACTCAAATTTCATCCCCACAGATGTTTAAATGTGAGGTCTCATAAAGATCTGACCTGTGTAATTCAATTGCTATCTGATTAATACAGAGAATCCATTGCATTTTATATCTGTCATAACCTACACAGCCCTCAGTGACCCACCTATTGAACGTTTAATACTGTCCTCAATGTAGCCTAAACCCATTTCTTAATTTATAAAATACTGGGAGAAACTGGGTGGCAAGCCAAATAGGCATCTGCAGAGTGAATTTTTCCACCTTTAGCTTATTGGCTCTGCAGTACCCGAAGATGCCAGCTCCATAGGTTTAACTTCACAGGCATGTACATTGATATATTTCCAGCAAAGCAGGGCTGGTTTGCTCCCCACATTCTCCACATTCTTGGGAAAGTTAAATGAGAGGCCAACTGATTGGTGGACTCTTAGAGGCATAAACCAAGATCAAGACCTAGAGGAGTCAAAAGTCACAACTAGGTAAGCAAAATGGTCAACCTTCTCTCTACTTGTTGCTTTATTTCATTAGTTCTAGTGTTAGTGTCCTTATAGCTACAAGCCTTAAAAAAGGTTTTAAAAAGGTTGATCTCAAGATTGAGATTGTCTGTGAAGAGGACAAAATTGTCTTTTAGACACCTGAGACCATCAGGGGCTTGGAATATTAAAACAGCATCATCTGTATACAAAAGAGTTTTATAGGGTTTGGTGTCACCTTGGGCATATCCTGACCATTAGTAATATATGTAATGATGTATAACAAAAGCAAAATGGGCACCAGGGAAGACTAGGGCCAAACCCCTCCGTCAATTAAAAAAATAAATCAGTACACTCCCTCCTTTACCATATCTACCTGAGGGTGAAACTTCCATATGTAGAACATGTAACTAATTAGGCAGACTCTGGTCCAGGCCCATGCTCATTAGAAAGAGTGTTGACTAATGAATCTTAAATTAGATCCATGAAAGGTAAATACAAAGGAGCCCCTGCACTATAAAGTATTTGCTCAGAAGCCAGTGGAGATGTGAACATTTTTCCGAAGTCCTTTTCCAAGTTCTTACTATACCGCCAAAAGAATGATTAAATTAATGGTCATGCCATTATGTTGTGCAGAACTGTACTACCAACAACTCTACCTATTGATTCAGCAAGGGGATAGGCCTGTAGCAGCGATGATCTTGTTTTAATTTTTTATAGATGGCACTAATATCGCTGTTTGTTAGGAAGATGGTTAATTGCTGCTGCAAGCTGCAGTCAGTGCATTGAAGATGACTGATACCCAGAAATCTATATTGGCTTTATAGTGGTCCATCAAAGCTCCATCAGAACTTGGTGCTTTTACTGACCACCTCTGGAAAATTGCAGTACTGTGCTGTGGGGGTCCACTGAAGTTCAGCCCCCCGCACCATGGAGGCTGCAGGAACCTCTGTTATACCCCTAACAATGTCCCTGTTGTCAAACCTAATAGCTAGTGGGTAAATGGGAAAGAATCTATGACGGGCTGGTCAATTAGATTAATGAAATGATAGTTTTAAAATGTGTGACTCATTGATCTGCCATTATATGCATGCCAGGTTCACATATTTGACTTGTAAGAGTAAACTATATTACAAAATTGTTTAGTATCTTTAGTTGTACATGTGGTTGCTAGGTATCTTCCCTAATTTCAAGTTTCCTTTTCTTCAAAATATGTTTGTGGTCACATATAGCAATGTCCTCCTTGTTTCTTGGTTTCCTTTTTAGCCACCCTCTCCCAGTCTCCTATTGGTGTACGTCCAAGCTGAATAAAGCCATCAAAGTCATTCAGGTTTTACGGTTCTGGCAGTGGTTAATGAAGGGTTTCTGATTTGGAAGCCAAGGTCACAAAACCATTGATAATTGATTTCTCAGAGATGTTATCATTCAATAACCATAACTATGACATAATTTCCTTTCTCACGTTAGCCAGAAGTGTGGTGTTATTTACAGTTTTCCATCTATGTCTCACATCTTTTTCCCAGACTACTAAATCTGTAAGTCCCTTCTTGATTTGTCTTTGGGTGACCGCTGGAAGAGCTAATACTAAGACATTAGTGTATATTCCACTCTCCTTAGTACCACTCGACTGGATGTAAATATGTAATAAAATAAGACAAAAAAAACCATTTGATCACTGTCCGTAACCCATCCCAATGAGAGTTAGAATTTGGCCGTCAACCTTTATCAACCTTCATGACTATTACAATAACATTACACAGATCAAATATGGTCAAATGAACATACAAAATTACCTCCAGGGAGTTTATATTCATGCCCAAGTAGCCAGTCTTTTGGCTGATGGTAAGTCTATGAATTTTGAGCTGTGGCCAAATTTTGTTTGTGAAACTGACTTGCATCTCATTCTATATTCTTCTAAATCCAGGAATAAGAGTTCTAGGCTACTCATATCCTCCCTAAAGAAGAAGCCATTATAACAATTAGTAAGATTACCCAGCAGACTTGTATGACACAGTGGTTCACTGGGATCTGTATTACCCTGTACAATAGGGAAATAGTAAACAGTGCTACAAGGCCTCCCTGTGCTCTAGCAGATGGGAAGGGTAAATAAACTAAATAGTGATTCAAATAACATTTGCAAGTCACTTCATTTTCATCCCAGAGTTCTTGAAGCTGGATAACCTGAGAGTCTTTAGTATAATTCATCCAAGCATCATCAATTCATTTAGAAGCTACTTATGCTTGACATGTTCCAACTTCTCAAGTGCAGGGACTGCATGGGATAATTTACCTCACCAGAATTAGTCAAAGTATTATTGACCATCGGGGAGGGGGAGCCATCCATAGAGTTGGTAGCCCTCACTTTCATTTTCCCTCAGTCTAGCTGGCTCATCCCAGAAAAATGTTGAAAGAGATTTGAAACTGTAAAAACATCAGTGTGTGTTAAGAAGGGCAAGAGGTGTGTGTGTGGATGTCAGAGCTCGGATGGCTATAAAAGAATCACAAATGTTGGATTCCAATGCAGTCTACCTAGGGTATTCTATAAGTCACCTGTGACAGGAGGTGTCAGCCATATCGTTTTTTTTAATCACAATATAGTTCCTCTCATACCTCCAGGGCACTTGACCCGCTCAAGGCAGAGTTTAGTATTTAGTTGTGTTGTAAATTCAGTTGTTTTACTTAGCAGCACTGACATATTGACCAAAATAACTACGTAGGGACAGGCTTCAAGAGGCATATTAAGGGGAGAGGGAGGAGATGAAAAGCAGGGGTTACCTTGAGACCCTGTCAACAAGAAGCACTCATAATGTGAAATATGTCTCATGAGGGTTTCCTCCTAGGGCCTTTCCACTGTTGTGAATGTATAAGTGGCTTAGGGGCAGCAGCAGAAGGCTCATTGCCTGGCTGAATATTAACATAAAGCCATATACAAGAAAAGGGGGTGCAATGAGAGCTCCATATAACCCTGAAGTTGCAAAAGCAGAGTATGCAGTTCTTGGACAAAAGGATAAAAAAAGAACAAAGTACAGGTCAGTATAACAGCAGAGGAATCGGATACAGAGCATCCAATTGTTCGGAAGCAAGAGCCCTCACACACCCAGATGGGTGTCATACTTCATCGTAGGGCATGCTCCTAGCCGGGCTGTAACTACAATGCCGAACGGGCACCCTCAAGGGGGCTCTTTGCTGGAGATGTTTTGTTATCTGCTGTATGTGAAGCGTGAGTGTGAATGTATAGGCTCTTAAGTGACTCTGCAACTGTGATTAAGGCATGGCCTGTGGACCACGCTGAGTACTTTTAAATCCGATAGGCCCCTCCTCTTCCACCTGAGAGCAGCTCAGGGATTCTGGAGATGAAGTCCTAGGAGCACTGCTAGGATCTCTGTCAAAACCATGCCACAGGAAGTGTGCCAAACATTTTGATCCCACATGCCCTTTCACCCCACCTCAGGACAGAACAGGGAATTCTTGAAGATAACACCCTAGGTACGCTGACAGAACGTCTGATAAAATCAAATTTATAAATTTCAAATGTCTTATAGTTTGTTAAATGTCTGTTGTTGAGCATAAGAAAGGAATTAGTCTTATAATGTGGATTATTTTGTTAGAAATATTAGAATTGCTACAAAATAGGTAAACATTTTATAACAGTGTGTAGATTAGGGTTTTAGGAAAGAATTATAATTAGATGTGGGATTGGGTTGGTCTTACTGGTTTTACTCAATTGCTTTACCTACATTTCCTGTATGGCCATAATACATTTGGCAGAAATTGAACCAGTGGCTTGGAATGGACTGCAATGTGTAAGTGCACAAGCCACATATATGGTGACCAATGCAGGGCTGTACTATGTCAAGGATGCACATAAGAAACTATAATAGCACACGGAAAAGTGCCTTGGCCATGTAAGAAAACCTATTTTTATAAGTCACCCCTAAAGTTTGCCTTGTAGAACGACAAGACGGGTCCCTATTTTATTTTTTTACAAAACTCTCATTCTTCATGTTTGAAACAGGTGCCCTTCCAGTGTCTGAAGGCTTAAAAGCTGATTTCACTGTGTCTAATCTCAGCAAAAGGAAGAACCAGTTGGAAGCTTGATAAAGGTGACATGAAGTTATCACAATAGAAGAAAGGCTAGAGGCATGTCCGGGGCTCTTCTATGGGGAAGAAGGGTTAACCCACCTTGAATTAAGCACTTCTGGGAATTTTTAGAGCAAAACAAAGAGAAAATGGTACGAAAAGGAGGTGTGCGTAAGTTAAAACAATTAGCAAGGATTGAAGTGGAAAAATATGCAAACTCTGGCTAGTTCAAGCAAAATGGTCTGCATCTCTCTAACACCTGCTCCGAATGTTTTGGGATAACCTAAAGATGAAGGCCTTATTGGAAGAAAGAAGAGTCTTGTCTCCTGAATTCTGACTGACACCCACAAATGTGGATCTTCTTTCTAAGGATCATGTGCCTGACCTCCGATTTGGTTGCTCCAAGGTCGCAAATAGTAGGAGAGCTCCTGAGTCCAAAAGTGCTGAGATAATCACAGAGAACCATCCCCGCCGGAAGCCCTGGATGGAGAGAGACATGGGCAGATTTACTAAGTTTTATGCAATGCAGCACAGCAAGCAGAGATGCTGCACTGCGTTCGAGAAAGGGAGACAGCAGCAATAAGTCATATCAACTAAGAAAAGGCACATTTCTGCTGCCTCTTAGCCATGGTGTACTTTGTGCTGCCTATCGCCAATGCAGGCTGGATTGCTTTTGTACAGGAAAAGATACCTTCCTACAAACAAACCATCCTAAACTGCATTTTCCTCTTTCTATGCGTTCTACCAAATGAAGCACATGTTAACAGATGAAATATGAAGAAGCGATAAAGATTTTTCTCCTTGTTGTACCTCATTGGGGAAGGTGTGGCATTGTTGATGCATTCCCAGGTGTATAAGTCTTTGTACATCTGTGTTCCCATGCATCCAAAATCCATAGGTGGATGCATAGGAATGCCCTTGCTTCACATATGGAAGTCCTTACGAACTCAAATGATTTTACATCAGGCTGTGCACAAAAGTGAAACAACCTTGAGCAAAATTCTGTAAATCTGCCCTCTAGTGCCTAGAAGACTGTTGTTGAAAAGATTAGGCATCAAATCTAACAAACTGATGAAGTAACCTTATCTGCTGCAAAATCCAGCCTTGCCTACTGGTGTAAAAGCCAATAGCTTCAGTTGGAGCTCGGTGATGACAAGTGATTTTGAAGAACCCTCAGGATTGATCCTTGCCAGTTCAATGGATTTTGCTTCTATAGCAGAGAATACAAACCTAATTAATACTCTGATGGCTGGCATACTCTATCACAAACATGGCAGATATTGTGTACACCATATTACAAATGCACAGTATTGTATGGAGCTTGCAACATCTGTAATGATGTATGCATCTGCACAGGTCCGAACCAAAAATAAATCCTTATTTCTAAAATTAAAATTATTGACCTACGAAACCTACTTAGTATATCCTACCTCTGTCCTTTGCTGCCAGCCTGAAATTACATCTAGGTCTTTATCAACAATAAACAATGTTTTTTTTTGTGCTTTAGGTTTTCATGTTGCTTTTTGCCTTAAAGTGTAAAAGATTTGTATTTTTTTATTTTCGGTTCCCTTTAGCCAATGTTAATGATCTTGGTGTTATTTTGTTTCTCAAGTATTTCTCTGTCCTGCTAAACTGGGCTTGGAACTCTAATATTTTATGCTCTTTAATTTGAACTTGTTGCTACTACTAGACCTTACTATTTTTCTTTGGGGAATTGCCTCTTGCTGTGCCATAGTTACAAGGGGTTGAAGAGCGTTTCTATGAGACGTGTGGAGACTAAACCAGGATGCATTTTTTGAGTTGGAAAGGGCCACCCCTTTCCACATTCTGGATCCACTTTCCCAAATGTTTACCACTGAGAAAACCAACACCCTAGTTGTCTCAAGTAGACAAGTTAAACCGCTTTTAAAGAGGCTCCCCTGAAATCTTGATTTTGCTTTTGGTATTCCCATTTATAGCACATCACCCTTATTGGGCAAATGAATTGTCTTGTTGAACAAGGATACAGTTCTTTTGAATCAAATTTATTTGGCAGGCTATTTTACAAATGTGTTAATCTTTCAAGCTACCTTACTAGATGAAGCCTTCTGATTCGCAATGTTGGCAAGCTTCCTGGCATGCTTGCATTGATCAAACTGCATTAATTCTATCAAAGATAAGGCATCCAACATGTTTTTCCTCAATCTTCCTCTAAACATTTTTCAGATACATTACTCTTGTGTTTTGTAGTAATACAAGTTATATTTTCATTGTGAAATGTATTTCTTTCCATTTATTTATGAATGCAACCAACTTTTCCCTGTCTTAGAATTGCATCCCTCTTTTGTCCACCATGTTTGAAAACCATATAATTTCATGTTATAGCCACAATTCTTATGAAACTGGTTAACTGTTTGCATCTTCCTCTTATGATGGAGATTCTGAGGAGGAACTGGCTCAGTATATGTCTCATCTATGAAGGATCATTGACATGTGTCCTGGGTCCACTCTATGGTGTCTTTGATTATTGACAAATGTGCAAAAAGATGCTCAATCACTTTCAAATTTAAAAGTTTTAACATTTATAATCAAGGCCATAAAGCATGCCACAGGTATGGTCTGATTGACTGACTATTGGAGGTTTAGAAATGAAATTACCACCATTGTGAGTGAAAATGTCAGGTGTAGTGGAAATGTAGTTAAAAAGCAATGGCGGGAGTTAATAGAAAGGCATCCTTTCCCCTTAGATTTTGTTTGGCGGTCTCTAAGATATAAGTACTGTGATGAAAGTAGCTCAGAGAGGTTAGTCTCCTTATATACCTTATTAAGTACATCTGTCATCCAAGAGAGAAGTCTCAGCGGCCAGGTTATTACAACCCCATACTCTACTCAGCACCTATGTGAATCTAGAAAGGAGTTTTAGTGGACAGGCCAGTTCCTCCTCACACCCTCCAATGCACACCTGCTGTCTAGTTGATGGGTGTAAGTAGAGATGATAGTCCCTCCCCAAACACTACTATGCATGCCCATTATCAAAGAAAGAGGTCTCACAGACACAGAGAGACTAGTCCTTCTCCACATCATACTCTGTACACCTATCACCCGAGACAGGAATCTCAGTGGAGAGGCTGGTTTCTCTTCTCATTTTACTATGCATACCTGTCATTCTAAGGAGAGATTTCAGTAGAGAGGCCGGTCCCTCCACACACCCTACTATGCAGACCCTTCATCCAAGAGAGGGGTCTTAGCAGTGAGGCGAGTCCCACAACACAGACTATGACGCTCACTCATCATCAGAAAGAGAGGTGTCAAAGGAGAGACCAGTCCCACCTCACATCCTACTATGCACTCTTTTCAACCAAGAGAGGGGTATTAGTGGAGAGGCTAGTTGCTCCCTGGGCCAAGCAATATCTTGCATAAGATTATTAACAGTAATATGTCAACTTTTAAAGAAGCCAATGATATCCACCATCCAACTCAGACAGGGTCTCAGGCAGGCCTTAGCATAGAAAGCGCTCTTCTGAGGGCAGCAGAAGATCTTTGGTCCTTGATCTGGGTGGCTCATCTGCACTCATTCTTCTTTAACTAAGTGAACTTTTGACACGGTCTCCCAATCTATCCTAGTGCAACTTCTGTAAGAAATCAGTATTATTGGAAATGCCTTAAAATGTATTACTTATTTTTGGGATGAAAGAAGCTTTCAAGCCAGAGAGGGATCTTTCTGCTCCACCATTCAACAGTTGAGGTGCAGAGTTCTGCAGGCTCCTCATTGAGCCCCACAAGTTTTAATATTTATGTCTGTCCATTATCAGACATTATCAGTGACACAGTGGTGTCTTATGCGGATTATATATAGCTGGTAGTAACACTGCTGCCTGATACAATTGCTACCTCAACTAAACTGTTGTCTGATTGTTTGGAAAAGGTATCCAAATGGATGGTGGGCAGCTGCCTAAAACTGATCAAAGAGAAAACAGAGGTGATGGTGGTAGGTGACAACCTGTCCCTTCTGGCAACAGATCAGCTAGCCCACTGTCATAGGGGAATGCGTACTACCTAAAAAAAGGGGTAAAGAGCTTAGGTTTTAACCTGGACAATCATCTCTTCATGCCTTTGCAAGTGAACAAGATAGCTTGCAACTGATTTGGTTTATGGAGTGCACTTAGGAAACCTTTAAAATTACTTCTGACTGATTCCAGAAGAATCCTGATCCATGGGCTGATCCTATCATGCCTTGTCTGTAGCAATTCACTGTATTTAGGAAGTCCTAAGGTGGAAATGGGGAAACCTCAAATCATCCAGAATTCTTAAGGCTGGACTCTTTAAGGGATTCCAATAACACAATCAGCTAGGGAAGCTCTTATAATTTTTCATTGGTTGACCATAAGAAGTAGAGTTTAGTTCAAGGTACTTTGCTTAGTACATCAAGCCAAATGCAAGGAGTGCCAAATTTCTCCACCAATTGATTAAACTGTATCAACCAAAAAGGCCCTTATATCCTGTAAAGTTGCTCTTCTAGCAATACCAGGAAAAAGAGAGCTGGTGTGGCGGTCAATCATTTTCATAGCTTGCCCCTAAGCTTTGGAACTATTTGCATCTCAAGCTGAGTTGTGAAAATAAGTTCCTGCTTTTTAGGAAGCAGTTAAAAACCTGTCTCTTCCCATAATATGTTATGCCTATATTCTCAATGTTCGTCGGTTAGCGCTGGGAAGCCCTGTTACAGGTAGCCATGTGCTTTATAAATTCAATGAATAGAATATAACAGGTCTTACCAGAGAGGCCAGACTGTCCCCATATCCTAGTATGCAGACCTGTCATTAACGAGAGGCATCTTAGTGGAGAGGTAAGTCTCTCTATACAACCTCCTATGCCTGTACATCATTTCAAAGAGAGGTCTCAAAGGAGAGGCCAGTCTTCCCATGCCCTACTATGCACATCCCTAATTCAATAGAGAAGTCATAGTGGAGAGGCTAGTTTCTCTCCTCCCCTACCCCACACCCCTGTCATTCCAGTGAGAGGTCTCAGAGGAGAGTCCAGTCCCACCACACACCCTACTATGCATATTCATCATTCAAAAGAGAACTCAGTGGAGAGGCCAGTACATCTTCATACCCTACTATGCTCACCTGTAATCAAAGAGAGGGGTATCAATAGAGAGGCTTACCTGCCACACTACTTGTGGATGCGTTATAGTGGAGAAGTTAGTCTTTCCCTATATCCTACTATGTATACCTGACTCCCTGGGCAAAGCTGTCAGAAGAGAAGCCAGTTCCCCCACATATCCTGCCATGCACACCCGTCAGCCCAGTGAGAGGTTTCAGTGGAGAGGCTGGTCTTTCCCATCACCCTACTACACACACATCTGAGAGAGAGAGGTCTCAGTGGAGAGGCCAGTCCCTTTTCACAACCTCCTATGGACATCCATCATTCAAAAGCGAGATGTCAAAGACGAGGTCAATTCTATCTCACATCCTACTAAGCACATCCCTCATCCAAGAAAGGGGTCTTAGCAAAGAAACTTGTTTCTCCCTTCACCCTACTATGCACACCTGTCATTCCAGAGAGAAGTCTCAGTGAAGAGGGCAGGCCCTCCATACACCCAACTATGCATATCTGGCATCTGATATAAAGGTCTCAGCTGATAGGCCAATCCTTCCCCATACCCTACTTTTCAGATCCATCACAAAGAGAGGGGTTTCAGAGGATAGGTCAGTCCCTCTGTACATCATACTATACTCATCTGTCATCTGAAAGCGAACTCTCAAGGGAGAGACCAGTCCTTCAGCATACCCTACTGTGCACACCCATCACTCAAGAGAGTGGACGTAGTGAGAGGCTAGTTTCTTTCTTCACCCTACTATGCATACATGTCATTCCAGAGATTGGTTTCATTGGAAAAACTAGTCCAACCACAAACCCTTGTATGCATAATCATCATCTGACAGAAAGGTCTCAGCAGAGAGACAAGTAGCTCTCTGCACCTTGCTATCGTCACCCATCATCAAGGAGAGGGGTTTCAGCAGAAAAGCCAGTCTCTCCACACACATTTGCCATGAACACTCATTGCCCGGGAGAGGGGAGTCAGTGGAGAAGCTAGTCCCTCTCCAGACACAACTATGCATGTTTATCACACTGTGAAGAGGTGTTAAAGGAGAGGTTAGTCTCTCCCTCTATCCTACTATGCACACCCAACACCCTAGGGAAGCTCTTAGTAGAGAGACCAGCCCCTCCATACACATTACTACACACACCTGTCAGCCCAGAGAGAGGTTTATAGCAAAGAGGCTCGTTCTCCCTATCATCCTACTATGCACACCCATCATCTGAGAGAGAGGTCTCAGCAGAGAGGCCAGGCTCTTCACCCATCCTGCTATATACACCTTTCACCCAAGAGAGAGGCCTCAAACGAGAGACCACTTCCTCCCCACATCCTATTATGCACACCTGTCATCCAAAAGAGGGGTCTCAGCAGAGATGCTAGTTTCTACACTAATCCTAATAACCATAACTGTCATTCAAGAAAGAGGTCTCAACAAAGAGACCAGTCCCTCCACACACCCTACTATGCATAGTCATCATATGATGCAAAGGTCGGAGCAGAGAAGCCAGTCCATCCCTATGCCCTACTATGCCAACCCGTCTTTCAAGAGAGGGGCTCAATGGAGCAGCTAATCCCTCCATACACCCTACTATGTTCCCCTGGAATCTAACAGAGAGGTGTCACTGGAGAACGCACTCTCCTCCCACGCCCTACTACGCACACACATCATGCAATAGATAGGTTTCAGCCCAGAGGCCAGTCTATCCCCAAACACTGCTATGTACACATATCTGTCCAGTGAGAGGTTTCAGTGGATACTATAGTCTAACCCCTTACCCTACAATTCACACCTTTGATTCCAGAGAGGTATCTCAGCGCAAAGGCCAGTCTGACCACACACTCTACTATGCACATCCCTCATCTGACAGTGAGGTCTCACAGAAGAGCCCTGTATCTCTGTACACCCTACTACAGACACCTGTCATTGAAGAGAGAAGTTTCATGTAAAAGGCTACTTAATCTCTTTACCTAGTAGTCTGAGTGATGAATCTAGTCTTTTCAATTTAGAGTCTTCTTTTATATATTATGCTTATTAGTTTGTAGGACTCAGATAAATATATGGGTGTAGTCCGCTGTTTGGGTGTTCCTACACTTTTGAGTGTGTTGTGGGTATCAATATACTAAATAAACAGGAGTTATTATATGAAAGTTTTATATGTCGAAGAGTTTCCGTTTTGTAAAGGAGTATGCTATTTAATGAGTTTGCAATTGTGCTGCAATCAGTGAGAGTTTTGTGAGAGCAGTTTGCACTCTTCAGGGAGTGAAGCTTGATGCATTAGGTGCTTGAGCAATCCCAGGAGAGGCTTCCGAGATTTGCATGGAAATTTACTTAGCCTGCCACAAGGTGCGTTATGATCCCATGAGAGTCTTGCAAGATCATATGGGGAGAGGTAGAAAAAACGTTTAGTTAATATCGCCATTAAATGGTTGAAGCAATACTGTGATGTGATTGGTTGCACAACCAGAGATAGCTGATATTGTGCTTTGTGGTTTGGAGGAGAAAGAAATCTCTTTGACTTGTGTTCAGCTCAGGTGATTTCATTTAGAACTGAAAGAGACTGATGTGCATTTAAGAAACATCTCCAAGTTCAGATGATCAAAAATATAGACCATCATCACGACTTTGGCGGTCACGTTCCCCTACGCCAGCGGTGGTGGTCGGACTGCCACCAGACTGGTGGTTCGGACCATGAAATTAAGTCCCTGGCGTAGTTCCCACTGTAACACAGCCAGTACCCCGCCAGTACCACCTGTGCAGGTGCCCTCTCCAGACCAGCGGCAAACAGTGAACCGCCCACCCTATTGGAAGTCAGTAGACCGCCATGATTTCTGCGGCGGTCTGACTGCCACAAAAAGCTAGATGAAACGACTATTTTAGGAGACACTCACCTCCAGGGACACCGACAAGTCTGCGGACGCCATGGAACAT
This sequence comes from Pleurodeles waltl, assembly GCF_031143425.1. Taxonomy (NCBI): domain Eukaryota; kingdom Metazoa; phylum Chordata; class Amphibia; order Caudata; family Salamandridae; genus Pleurodeles; species Pleurodeles waltl. Next base: position 288,867,474 of record NC_090447.1, read on the forward strand.
GCACTGGCAGTCTTCCCAGTGCTCTTCTTCACATTCCTCCTACAGGACAAGCAATGCCAATGAAGACGCCATTGGTAAGTACGCCCACCTAGCACACAATGGAGGGGAGAGTCACACATGCATACGCAACACACACACCAAGTACGGACTGCAATGCTTACACATGCAATAAAACAACCGTACGGATAAACACACATACACATTCACGGACGCAGAGACCATGCACAATCAAAACACACACACCACTCCCAGCACACACATCACAAGGGAACCTCTGACACATGCACCCACAGCAATCCAAACTCATTAGGCCACTAAAGTATCTCTGGCACTCTAATGCTGTATCAGATAGGGCCAGCAAACATAACAAAATGTCAACACAACCTGTATGGAACATGAAACATAGAACAAAACCAATTTGGGATGTCAGACATCCAGGCTAAGAGAACATACGCACAGCATGGACACACACCGCACTCATGCCTCCCCACATACATCAAGATACAAAACCACACAAATACCACAACCAAGCATACACAAACATAGCAATACATAATCATTACAATACTTACTCTGCCCAAGTTATGGATCCAGCCAATGCAGCCATACAGATATATTGCATAGATATGCACAGTAAACAGCATCCATGTACATTTGTATATAACCCATGAACCGAGAAAGGCTCTGCAAATATTTAAAAGTGTCAACAACGTGGCCTGTTGGGCAGCTGTATTTTGATTCTGACACAAAAACAGGTATATACAAAAGTGAGCCATAGTCTAGTCCAAATTCAAACTGCTGCTAAAGTACATAGGCCCAGGCGATGGACCCAACTTGACTCCTAACAGCCTCATAGCCCCCACAGGGCAGAACATCAATGGGGCAGGCAGGTACCTCAGGGGTCAGTTGGTGGGGTTGGTGGTGGGGGTCAAGGTTTGGGAGGGGATCCTTGGGCTTTGGCTTGGGAGGGGGTGGGGTTCAACTTTAGATTTGGTCGGGGGAGGGGATTTTAATATGGCTTTAGGCACAGCTGTTTTTTTTAGTACGGGGAGGCTTTTTGGTGGGGTCATGGGAAACAGAAGGGGGGTCTTGGGAGGTCTTGGAGATGAAGGGACTGGGCGTGGGGAGGGAACCATGATAGCAAGGGGCAACACAGGGTGGGACAGGATCAGGGAACAGATCAAGGCGGGAAAGGAAAAGCTTCTTAGGAACATGGGTGATGGCTTGGATACAGGTTTGGAAGTGGAGGTAGAGATAGTGCTTGTAGGATATGTAGGTGTGCTGGACATGGATGCAGGTGTATGCATAGTGTGCATGTGTGAGATGGAGGAGTGTTGAGTGTCTGAGTGGGAGCGGTTATGTGTCTTGGGAGGAGGGGGAAGAGAGGTTGGGAGAGGACATACAGGTCATGTGAATGTATGCTGGGGTGATGTCTGCAAGTAATGTGGGTGTGCTGCATGTGGTCATGATGGTGGTTGTGGTGAGTGCAGATGTGGTGTATGGGATACATGTTTGAGTGTCTGCTGTTGTGGTGACTGTGGGCAAAACAGAAGTGGTGGCAGGATCTGGAAGTGAGCATGCAGTGCTGGCAGGTGTGAGTGGTGATGTGACTGTAAGGCAGGAGGTGGTGGGGAAACAGGGGAGGCAGTGGCTATTGTTGTGTCTGCTTGTGAGTGTTGCGTGTGTGAATGCATGTGGTGAGACTTGTGGTGCCTGTGTTTGTATTTGTGTGCCTTGTCAGTTGCTTAGGTGAATGCTTGTCTGAATATGTGGTTTGGATGGGTGAGGGGAGAGTGCTCTGGGGTTGGGCACAGGTAGCTGGAGGGAGGATGGAAGAAGTAGGGACACTAGCTGCCATCAATGAAGAGGTCAGAGCCAGAAACTATCTCTGTAGGCCAGCCAAGCCACTGTGAATGCCTTTGAGGTAGGCACTGGTCTGCTGCATCTGGGATCCCAGGCCCTGGATGGCATTCACAATGGTTGACTCCTCCACACAGATGGATCTCAGGAGGTCAATAGCCTCTGCGTTAAGGGCAGCAAGGCTGACTGAGGCAGGGGCAGAGGTGCCTGCGGCAAAGGAGATGCCCACCCTCCTGGGTGGGCAGGCACGGGCAACTGGGCGGGGAGCTACTGGGAGGGTGGTGCTGATAAGGGGGGTGGTGGACAAGGATGTTGCTGGGCTAGTCCCAGAAGGGACCACCACTGCCAAGGAGCTTCCATCGGAAGAGGAATCAGAGTCAGATGTTGCAGTTCCTGTTTCCCCCATGGTGCTCCCCTCACCCTTCATCCCACTGGTTCCCTTGGCTTTGGTAAACACTGCCTCCTGTGTCCTATGGGCTGCAGCCTCCCCACTCGCCTGAGCCCCTACTCCTTCACCTGCTGATGCTAATGGACACAAGGAAAAAAGAGGACAAGGAGGGAGGGTGGGACATGAGAAAAAAATTGAGCATAGGGTCTATATCTACAAATGTAGCACATATTAACACTGTTTTAGCCATTACCATAGCAATCACATGTTTGCTATGCCTACTACAGAACCACATTCTTCAACACTCCCAGATTGCTACCCATAAGTAAGTAAACACAACCATCATCCTTCTACAGCAGAACTCTGGATCAGCTAGACACTACGGGGCATATTTATACTCCGTTTGCGCCAAATTTGCGTCATTTTTTTCGATGCAAATTTGACGCAAAACTAACTCCATATTTATACTTTGGCGTTAGACGCATCTAGCGCCAAAGTTCACAGAGTTAGCGCCATTTTTTTGCGTGAACACCTTCCTTGCGTTAATGATATGCAAGGTAGGCGTTCCCATCTTAAAAAATGACTCCGATGCATATGCGTCGTATTTATACTCCCGGGCAAAAATGGCGCCCGGGAGTGGGTGGGTCTAAAAAACCTGCATTAGCGCCGGATTTTAGCGCCTGGGTCAGGGCAGGCGTTAAGGGACCTGTGGGCTCAGAATGAGCCCAGAGGTGCCCTCCCCTGCCCCCAGGGACACCCCCTGCCACCCTTGCCCACCCCAGGAGGACACCCAAGGATGGAGGGACCCACCCCAGGGACATTAAGGTAAGTTCAGGTAAGTATTTTTTTTAAAAAAAAATTGTGGAATAGGGGGGCCTGATTTGTGCCCCCCTACATGCCACTATGCCCAATGACCATGCCCAGGGGACAGAAGTCCCCTGGGCATGGCCATTGGGCAAGGGGGCATGACTCCTGTCTTTGCTAAGACAGGAGTCATTTCTATGGGGGTTGGGAGTGAAAAAAAAATTGCGCAAATCGGGTTGAGGCGCAAAAATTGCCTTAACCTGACTTGCCCCATTTTCTTGACGCCCAAGCTCCATCTTCCCCTACGCCGGCGCTGCCTGGTGTACGTCGTTTTTTTTTAACGCACACCAGACAGCGCCGGCGGCTAACGCCGGCTAACGTCATTCAATAAATACGGCGCCCGCATGGCGCTTCAGAATGGCGTTAGCCGGCGCAAATGTTTTGGGCGCAAAACTGCGTTGGCGCAGTTTTGCGTCAAAAAGTATAAATATGGCCCTACATGTCTCTATAAATCCTGATTACAATTATTAGAAGGGAATCCCTAAGTAACAACAATGCAATGTCATGCCAACCTCTTTATGCCTCTACAGAACCAACAATTTCTGAATAAAACTGTACATGAGAGTCACTTTCGTCCAGTCCAATCCTAGATTGTACTACTTACCACAATCCTGACATCCTTAGGTACAGACACTTACCTATCTTACATACCTGAACACCTTGTATAGGAAATCCTGGCTACATGCTCTATCATATATACCCTAGGCATCTACTATTGTATATCTTACTCATCATGTCCATTCAGAATGAAATGACACAAGAAATACACTGTGTGACTCACCCCCTTTTGGCTGCTGTGTTGTCCCCAAGCGCGCATCCAACTTCGGGAAGGCCACTGCCAGTATGCGGGCCATTAGGGATGTCAGGGTCCAATGGGCACCCCTTCCTCGCTGGGAAGCCGTCCCCAACTGGACCTCCATGATCTTCTAGGACCAGTGTCTCTGGTTCTCCCACCACTTCCTGCAGTGAGTGCCCCACTGGCTATGGACCCCCAGGGTCTTCACTTCCTTGGTGATGATTTTCCACAATGCTTTCTTCTGATGGGCGCTGACCTGGATAGGAGACACAGAAAAATGGGCACAGTCAAGTAGACTCATCAAGCATAAATATGATAGGACTGCAAACAGAATACATCACACATCCATCCACGACATTACACTGATACTTGTTTTCCAGCATGCGTGTCCGATGCATCAACCTCCACAGGGTACACAGCATACACATACTATCATCCACACACAACCATGTTGCTAGTAATATGCCAATATGCAACCTGCCTGCTGTTCTGGAGCCCCATTCAGCTTTGTATTCAGGGGTAGGATCCCATCTACCAGTTTCTACAGTTCTACTGTTGTGAAGGTGGGGGCCCTATCCCCTGTGACACGTGCCATTGTGTCTTCCAGGAACAGGACACAGCAGCACATGCAGTGGAGGTCATGTTGGCTGGAGAGTCAGGAGTCAAGTGAGATGCTGTGTTCCCTTCCCTCTCTGCTACCTGTGGACCCAGATATGTGTGGACATTGATAGTGAGCATCTGACACCCACCAAGGGCTTCCCATTTTTTACTTTTATCATAACCCTTTGATTACTACACCACATTATTGTTTGTTCATTGTCACTTATTAAACTCACAAACCCCAATTTTGTGTTCAAATCTGTTTATTGTGATTGTAAAAGGATGGGTTGATGCAAAAGAGGGGCCATAGTGTTCGGAATCATCAGTTGGTTAGGCCAAGCAGTCGGTACCACAGGACTAAGAGTGATAGTAACATGGAGCTATGGCAGTAGTAAGTCTGCAAGGTGTCTCAGTGACACACAAGGGAGACAGATCAGGGGAGGCTCATTTTCTTGGCAGTGGGGTTGGTCTTGGCTTCAGTCCACGGAGGATGTCTGGGTCTCTGGCCAGGTTTGCGTGAGGGTTCCTCAGCCTCAGAGGGAGGGTCACTAGTGGCTTGTGAGTCCTCTGGAAGGGCTACCATACCACTAGTGGCAGCAGATGTAGAGGGCCGGTCAGGACTGTGGCTAGTGGAATGGCCTGGTGGTGGTTGAAGGACTCACGCAGGATGGATATCAACTCCTGCATTAACCCTTTCATGAAGGCCATGGTAGCATTGTGTTCCTGACACTGCTGCATGGCCTCCTGGCGGTACTCCCTCTGTGACCTTTGGTGTTTCCCCAACATGGTGATTATCTGGCCCATCTTGGCCTGGGATTGGTGGTATGCTCCTAGGACTTGTGCTATGAACTCTTGGGCAAGTGGCTCTCTAGTTTGCCCCACCCTTTGGCCCACAGATGCCCTCCCATTGGCCATAGCCCCCTGTGCCTGTGTCCCCGGCACAGTGTGCCCACTACCACTCACACCAGGACCTTCATTGTCTTCAGTGGTGGGTGCTGATTCAGGCTCTTGTATAGGTGGGCACACTATAGTTTGTCTTGGCCTGGAGTCACTGGTTTGGGGGTGTTGGGCAACTGGTGTTGTGCCTGATACCATTGTGGGGGCTCTATCGCGGCCTGTGCGATGCTAATGGAGATGGCCTGACCAGAGGTGCCAGATAGGCCAGGATGCTGGTCTAGTTCCAGACATCCTGAGTAGCTGTCATCACTGGGGTCTTCTTCTGGTGGAGGACTGGCTCTTCGTGGCACCTGTTGACAGGTGACATTATCAGTGGTACCTGTGGATAACAGTGATTGTTATTCACATCTACCTAATCTGTTTGACATAAGCTGCTAAGTGAGTGCTATTCGGCATGTTTCAGTATGCAGGGCTACCTATGTGAGGGTGTGTGTTAATTGTTAATTTGATAAAGAGTGATGCATTGTGGGATTTATAGTACTTCAAGCTGAACATGCATTAGTGCATTTGTGAGTTGAGACATTTGGATTGGTGTTAGTGGGGTTGGGTGGGCAGGCAGGGGATGGGGACCCATGTGATACAGGCAAACTTAATACAAGAGATTATAGGTGATTTACCAGTCTTCAGTCCTCCAGGGATTCCACAGAGACCTTCAGGATGCAGGATTGCCAAGACCTTCTCCTCCCATTATGTCAGCTCCAGGGGAGGAGGTGGGGGCCCACCGATAATCTTCATGAGAGCAATGTGGTGCCTGAATGCCATGGAGCGGACCTTCCCCCTCAGGTTGTTCAACCTCCTCTGTATATCGTCCCTTGTGAGTTGATGGCTTCCCACTTACACCTTGTCAATGATCCTCTTCCACAACTCCATCTTCTTGGCAGCAGATGTCTGCTGGATCTGTGCACCGAATAGCTGTGGCTCTACCCTGATGATTTTGTCCATCATCTGAGAAACAGTGGTGCTTTTGTGGGGACAAGATGATCGTGATGTGTGTGTTTTTGTCCAAAAATGTTATGTTAAGTGTAATGCATGAGAGGTGTACAGGTGGCTGTGTTGTATGTGTGCAGTGTGTTCTCCTGAGTGGCTGTGAAATGTGTTGTGATAGTTTGTCATAGCAAAGGGTTGTGTGGGTGTGTGTTTTATGGTGGTGCCTGGCGGTAGTGGTGTGTGTATGTGTATAAGGTCTGGGGTATTCGTATTGGCCAATGTGGTGTGGTATTGTTGTGGAGGTTCCTTTTCAATTGTTACGGTCAGCGCTGCCATTGGATTACCACCACGCTGTGCTGATTTGAGGGTCTGTTTTTGGTGTGTGGTCTGTTTTTGGTGTGGCGTGTGGGTGGTTGGACCACCTCTCTCCTGCCATCCTTTAGCCTGGCAGTGTCGGATTTGTGGCTGCATTTTGACGATTTGTTTTTTGTGAGTCGTAATAGGGCGGGTGGATTACCGCCACTGCTACGGTCTTTTGCAGCTGCCAGCACAGCGGTCTTCGGAAAAGACCGCCAAAGTCATAAATATGGGCCATGGTGTATGAACCTTGTTGAGAATTGTCAGTAAGTGCCCTACTGTTTATAAATGTATTATTTACCATGTTTACTGAGTGTCAAGCTGTTTGCAGAGATGTAGGTATCTCAGTACATCTTTTTGGAAGTAGATATTAAAATGTGGAGGAATGTCAGTAAGGATTCCATGTTGTATAGAAAATATGAAGTGCTCACCCACCCTGTATACAGCTGTAAGTAAAGAAGGCAGTGTTTTTCAAATAATAAAGCAAATAATATGCAGTGTCCTAATGCAAAACATAGCGTTTTTCTAAACTTTAATACACACATCCTTTGCCTTTCGGAGAATATTCAGTGAATAGATTGCTGTTTCTACAGTGAAATACCCTGCTCACTATAAGCATGTCTACTGATGTATAAAGAGGAGAAATGTGTTACTCCGTAAAGTAAACCTTTATAGAACCAGCTTTTACCTTGTATAGAGGTCTTAATAGATAAAGTGTTTGCTGTACAGGAAAATTCACTTGCTTTGTCAATTTGAATTATGTATAGTATATTTTGGATGGTCTTGATGAGTTTCTCAAGTCAGCTAATTTTAAGGATAGCAAGGTATAAATTCTAAAACTCCTGGCAAAATGTGATCTTAGAAATGTTTGTAAATAGCTCAATCACAGATTTTATATCATGCTTCAGATTATCTGTTAGAAAAGGAACAATGCACTGGGTGAGGTTATGGAATTTCTCAGGAGACAGAAATAACAAGTTAGTGGTACACAAAATATACATTTGTGATTGTGGGTGAAAAACATAGGAAGGTTTAGACAATGCAGTGATAAAATACTTTTGTTTATTTTCACTTTTTATAGGAGGAAAGTGGAAAACAGATAGTGTCAAAAAGAAACTATCATGTGACAAAATATAATGAGAAGGAAAACAGAACATGTTAACTTTTGAAGAATCAAGAAACAATAACTTTGTGGGATATCAGGAAACATTTGTCACTTGGAGAAGTATTTATGATCCTGTGAAACTTGTCATGGAAAATGTGGTGGTTTCAAAAGAACAAATAATTTGCTCACAAAAATGAGAAAAATAATGTCGTCTTTAAAATATTTGGATTTGCAGCACCCTGAATGGATGGTACTTGTAATGGTACTGTATGCATAGGTAGAAAAGATGTATAAGCTTCTGAAGTGTCTATTTCAGAAGAGTGAGCCTTGTGAGTACTGAAAATATCTTGATGTATAGATCTTAAAAGGGTCTGCATAGCAGTAGTGGTTGTGATCTGTTGTTTCTTTGTGAGTCTGCTGAACTCTTTATTTCAAAGTTTACAGGTTACAGATACTTTTGTACCTGCTCTCATATTCAAAATGTGTAAAACATGAGACTGTTCAAGTTTAGTAGTTTGAGTTGTTGAAACCACTGGTGTCTGCTCATCAGAGTCAAAAGAAGACATTATCAATAAGTGAAATTCATTGTATTGTTTGTTTTCCATGTGTTGATGTAGTTTGATAATATATTTATTGTAGTTCCACCACCATGAAAAGGCAGGTGGAAAACAAGTGAAGGGAGCCACAGGGGCTAAGCAGACACTGCATTTCAAGTGTGATGGTGCACCCTGCACGCAGCAGCATTGCCACTGGCTCAATTATGAGCTGAGAACAATGGTGCCATACCTTTCCCACTGGGCTCATGGGTGGGGACCTTGGATCCCACCCGTCAGCCCAGTGGGAAAGTTGGAATAGGGCCGGTGAGGAGCCTTTCAACTCAACTCCTCGCCACGGGTCTAGCATTTGGGCTTTCTGACCGCCAAAATCATAATCAGGCCCTAAGTGTGTTATATAAATTAACTGTGCTTCCTATTGAACATTAGTTGATTCTATCTGTGAGCTGTTGTTGGGTTTAGAAGTGGCTGTTGAGATATTTTTGCATTGAGTTATAGGTGTCTCTCAGGAGTGGCTGGTGTATTTTGAAAGCATTCTTGTTACTAAATATGATTTTGGGGAAGGATGTGCCAAACACAATCACTAAAAGAGACTAGGCTACAACATAACTGAATCATAGATGCAGCTTAGTCAGAGACAACATCCTTGCATAAGGAATGGGTTCCTTACTAAACTGTTAAACATTCTGATATCACCCTGTGCAGAGGTGGTTTGTAAAGAGTGCATGTTAAACTGAAGCATTCATGCTAGATAAAATTTTGTGAGATACACTCAAGATTTTATCAAAATGCACCTTATTTAATCTGAACCCTGTAAAAATGAGTTCACTCTCAGTTCTGTCATTACAGAGGTCTCTATTTCTTAAAACAAAAAAGTATTTGGAAAGGGGTGGGTTTCTAACAAAAGACATTTCCACCTAGCATTTAACCTGTGGAGAGGTTTCAGCGGAGAGGCCATGCTGTCATACAAAAACTAAGCATTTACTCTGTATAAACTTAAAACAAGAGGAGCCTCTCTTTCATCAAACTCTAGCATACAACATCTGCACTCTGTTAAAATGTGATAATATAAGGCCTAGTGTTTCCATAGACCCTTCTCCACAGATATTATCTTTTTCTCAGAGGAGTCACTAGAGATATTAATGTTTGTAAACAGAGTCAACAACCCGGTTCACTTCGAGAAAAGGTCTGTAGAGACATTGCTTAATTACTAAAGCACTTCAACAGCCACCAATTAACCTAAAGAAAGTTGTCAGCAGAAATGTTATATTGTTATAAAACTAACCATTCATTCTATATGGACATGTATAACAAGCTTTTCTCATCAACCTTTTAAACTAGCATTTTCTCTGTTCAGAGATATCGGTAGAGACTTTACTTTTTGTAAACCTATTCTTATCCCATGTTCTCCCGGAGATAACATGCTTTTAAAGGGATAAATGACTCACTAAAATATTTTACACCCTTGCTTTGACATGTAAATAGGTATTGGTAGAGAGGGAATGTTGTGATAGAAGTGATATGTATTCATACAATTGTGTTGCAAAGGTATACCTTAACATCAAACATTACGACGATCAATCTGCACTTTGTTAAAAAGTGGCAGCACATACCTTAGTTTTTCTCTGAGGACTTTTACAGGCATCCTTTACTTTGTGCAGATATATCAGTAGAGAGCGTGTTGTTTGAAAACCACATCACACAAAATTAGTATGCCTTTAAATTATTCTACATGGAAGCTGTAGCGCTGTGGTGAGGTTTCAGTAGACATGCTGCTATTATAGAATATTATGAGATAGGATCACTGTTTTTTAAACTCTACCATATAGAATGTATAACATCTTGAAATCTATTTGCACAAGGTATTTCCAGTACTTCTCTTAATTACTCTGCACAGACTGTTTTTTTCTGCTCTGAGGAATCGTTACACAGGGTGGTCGCACTGTGCTGCACCAAACACTCCAGTCACTCAGAGTAAACATTTTTACATACAGAACCTGCACCCTGTTAAATATAAAATCTGATAATACAAGCCCTAGTGTTTCAATGGACCCATCTTCACAGATCCCTTGCCCTTTTCAGAAGTGTCAGTGGAGTTATTGCTGTTTGTGAACAAAGTCACTCTGAGAAAAGATCTGTTGAAAGAGATGGCTTCATTACTAAAGCACTTCTCAGCCACTGTTTAACCTGTAGAGAGTTGTGAACAGAACTATTAATTCACTCCATATGCACTTGTATAAGAAGGAGTTACTCTTCAGTGACACTCTACCATGACCAATCTGTACCCTCTTTAAATGTGATGGTAGCAGGCCTAGTGTTTGTGTATAATCTTGTATAAAAACCCATAATTCTCTTCAGAGGCATCAGTTTACACCTTGCTGTCCATAAATCTATTCATACACCATGTTTTCACATAGGAGATACCTTTGAATTAGTCACTAAAGCCTTTTACACCCAACCTTTAACGTGTACAGAGCTATTAGTAGAGATTGACTTTTCTCATAGAAGTGAGACATTTAGGGCCTCATTCTGACTTTGGCGGGCGGCGGAGGCCACCCGCCAAAGTACCGCCGTCAGAAGACCGCTGCGCGGTCAAAAGACCGCCGCGGTAATTCTGAGTTTCCCGCTGGGCTGGCGGGCGACTGCCAGAAGGCCGCCCGCCAGCCCAGCGGGAAACCCCCTTCCATGAGGATGCCGGCTTGGCAGACACTGAAAATCTTGTTGGGGCCCTGTTACGGGGGCCCCTGCAGTGCCCATGCCATTGGCATGGGCACTGCAGGGGCCCCCAGGGGCCCCATGACACCCCTTACCGCCATCCTGTTCCTGGCGGCCAAAACCGCCAGGAACAGGATGGCGGTAAGGGGGTCGGAATCCCTATGGCGGCGCAGCAAGCTGCGCCGCCGTGGAGGATTCCCCAGGGCAGCGGGAAACCGGCGGTACACCGCCGGTTTCCCGTTTCTGACCGCGGCTGTACCGCCGCGGTCAGAATGCCCAGGGATGCACCGCCAGCCTGTTGGCGGTGCATCCGTGGTCCCCGGCCCTGGCGGATTTTACCGCCAGGGTCGGAATGACCCCCTTAGTCTGTAGAGAACTGTATTCCACAGTGTTACTTTTACAACAAAGTGTACTATCCTCCTTCTGCCCTCTGACAAACTGTAGTAGCAAAGGGGCTAAAATGTGTCTGACTCCTTCTACACACACCCTTTAGCCTATTCAATGATATCAGTAGAGAGCTTGATATTTGTAAATCCATACAATCAATGAGGCACCAGTTATCTAAGTATGCCATACAAAGCATTAGCTCTCATTTGTGCTGTCACTTAGCAAGACTGCTGTTACAGGGTAGTATGGATAGGATCACTGTTTTATCAACTGTACAGAAAGTGTAACATGTTGAATTATAGTAGCACAGGCATAGCTTTTCTATCAGTGCCTCTACATAAAGTGACCTAGCCATACACGATTTTCCCTCAAAGAAAATGTCTTTCTAAAGGGTAAATCAAACTCTGAAGCCTTTTACACCCATCCTTTAATCTGTACAGAGCTATTAGTAGAGAGGGTATTTTTAATAGAAGTGAGCCCTTGACTCTGTATGGAATTGAATTAGAAAGATTTCCTTTTACATCCAACTTCACCATTCTCATTCTGTTCTTTGTTAAACTATGACAGTACGGGGCCTAGAGTTTTCCTGACACCTTCTACATAAACCTTTACTCTGTTCAAAGATATCTAGTTAACCAAGTAGTAAATAGTCCTCTAGGTTTTTCTACTCAGAACATTAGCTCTCCGGTAAGTTGTCACTAGAGGGGTTATTGTTACAAGAGAGTATAAAACAGAATCAATGTTTTATCAAACTGTGTCATGAAGAATGTATAGCATGTTGAAATGTACTTGCACAGGGGCTAGTTTTCCATGTAATCCTTCTACATGCAATAATTATTTTAGTAATAATGGTGTGAGAAGTTCAAATAAATATTATCTGTCTTCTATTCTCTCTGTAGGGCTTGCAGTCAATTAAAGATGCCAACGAAAGTGCAGAAACGAAAATAAATTTCTGGTTCTACAAAGAAGTTACCAAACATGAAACATAGCGACAGAAAGGAAACAATGGTAAAAAAAATGAAAATAAAGGAAAACACCCAGTATTTTATAAAAGAATTAACAACAACATGCAAACTTTCCCCTGAAGGTGTAAGTAGTATTAAAGATATGTCAGCGTTTAAGAAAAAAATTATTTTGTTTTTTCACAAAACGTTAATGGTAGAAAAAGAAAAGACCAATCTAACAGATTCCTACTGAGGAAAAAGAACAGCAAGGCCAAATTTTATGAGACGCATGATGACAATGAAAAAGTGGAACTTTTCAAAAACAGAAATAGTTTGTTGAATCTTTAGTATATAAGGTTTTTGTATTAAAAAGAAAGCTATTTATTTTCATTTTGAAGAGATTGAAATTTTTAGATAAACTAGGTAATCCCCTTAAAATTTTTGACAGAAGGTCCAAGTTAATTAAACAAACCTGTTCAGTATTTTCCAGGGAGAGTGGGTACATTCATCAAGTACTGAAGCATTTTTTATGACAAATGTTATTTACAGGAAAATGAGTTAGTGTTTGCAATAGACGAACATGGTCATGCATATGACATTAACAAAGGTGTTTAGATTGAAAAATAAAACGTTAGTGCCTAGAAATATAGAAGAAGAAATACCAAATGAAGAATTAGGTCAACATCCTCAACAACCAGTTGTGAGCGAAAGTGTAGAAAGGTATGCAACCTAAGACTACAATCTATTGACAGACTTAGACTCTTCTTAAACAAATAGAGCAGAGGAACTATGACACAAAAAATAAAACTACTGCAATGCTATGAATCTTTTCGAGTTCGCAGACTAACAAACCTGCAAAGACATCCATTGACTTGCTTATTACAACAGATTTGTGACAATATTTTCCATCACATATGGATGCTGTCTGTGGACCACACTAGAATTAGCAACCCAGTAAGAGGACTGTATTTTGTAAAATGTCCAGCTTTCCAGCCTCAAAATCTTAATGATATGTTATTAAGAGGTAGTCATTCTGAAGGCAGTTTTGTTGTAAATTACATTCAGATGGCATACTTTGGGCCCGAAATGCTAACCAAAGAGAATGAGATGGTTGTGGATACTTCCACAATTTTAGGGAATTTCAAAAAGGAAATTGATGCTTTGGAAAGATCAACTGCAAAGATTGCTGGCAAAATGTGCATTTGTTGCAGGCAAACTCACTACAGATCCCAAGTCAATAGAATTGATATTTGTGAAAAAATGAAGAAAGAGATATACTGCAGTAGTCTCAACTTGTGTTTTATTTGATAGCTAAAGATTGATTTGACATGTGCAGAAGGCAGATTTTTTGTAAATATTACATTGAAAAACTAGACAATAATAAGATATTTGCTGGAGGTTTTCATAGTAAATTAGAAATTCCTCTTGAGCTTTAGAACCTGTGAGTCAGTGAGTGTATTCTTATACAAACAGTACATTCTTTCCATGGTAGAATGGAGACCAACAAAATGAAACTGTTTCCTTCTGAACTACTAAAAGGTCTGAAAGGCAAAGTTGTGCATTTACCTGTTTATCTGTGACTATTAAAGCAATAGGGATAGATCACGAGAAAGAAGAGCCACTGGTGGTTCTAGTAAACAGACTACCTACTAAAGAGGGAAAAGAATAGGAGGAGCTTGTAAGCATTGATAGGGTTAAGAGAAATTTGCAATAGCTTAAAAAGAAACTATGTTTTACAAAGATGTTGATGTAGAGGAATATGTTACCTGTCTTGGAACAGGAAGTTCCACCTCAGCTCCTTGTGCTCATTTTGAAAAAACCGACCCATTATAACAAATGGCATGGGATTCCCTAATTGCAATTCCCTTTTAGCTAGTCCTACTTCGTAGGACTTGCTATTAGAAATCAGTATTTTGATACATATCTTTTATCATTTCCTAAATAGCAATTTCGATGAAGTCGCTATTTAGGAAATGCAAAATTGCATCTATGTATATCTGGCCCTGTGACTCAGAAAACCTCTTGGCAACAAAAGAAGGCAGCATGAAACCTAACAATCCTGGTGGCCATTTGGAAATGAGGGTTTAAAGCCATGCACCTCTGCTTGGCAATTTTGCCTTCTAGGAAGACAGTCCTTCATTTCTTGTACTCCCTGGAGTTTTGTCAACTGGCCCATCTGGACTAGTTCAACTTTCCTGTTTGCTACAGCTGGGTGCTCCAACTTCTTCTCCACATCTTGCGCACTCAGCCACACTATTTCTGCCAAAAGCTACACTGCCTTGAACACTGTGTCGCGTCACCAGCAGCTCCTCATCCATCATAGACTGCACCGGAAAACCTTGCAAAGAGATAACCAACATAAACTTTAAAGCTATATGCAATTGTCACTAATGCATGTCCACACATAGAAACACACAGAGAAACAAACCTAATGACAAGCTTGATCATGGACTTCAGTAATACAACTCATACATGTTTAACCTTATAAATGAATAATGGCCTTCTAACTTTCAGGTCATAGATGCCTCTAGAACGTTTGATGACTAAGAGAACTCTCAAAGAAAGAAGGGGGTTCGGCGAGAATCACCCCTTAAAAAGGTAATATTTGACCATGATAAGTGGAGAGACTACCTCAACTCCTTGACTGCCTCTAAGATCAAGTTATACAGCCATATTGTTCATGTGAATAAATCTGATCAGTGCAAACAATTTATGAGTAAATGAGTGCGGGTGTGGAGGTCTGATATATGAGAATGATGATTTATACTGTCTTCACTTTCTCTTTTCTCTACAGATACATAGGCTGTCTTTTATTATTTTATCCACACACCCATTCTGGTGGGTGCACTCCATGGTAAACATTATATAATGTTCCCCTTGCAGAACACTACTCTGGCCACAACACAATCTACTTAAAAAATTCATGTGACAGGGCTGAATGTAATAATGCATGTCCTACACTAAAACATAGGTTGCCCTTGAAACTTCCAAATTCCTATCTTTTATTTCTAGAAACAAAATGCTAGCGAGAAACAATGTTTACATACGTCTATGTAGACAGGAACAGACAAAAAGAATTAACACATATTTTCATTATCATTGTGTGGCCTACCAAGGATAACAACTATATAGTTTGGATTGACATTTATTTAATAGTAAAGAATTATACTTTTGTAAAATACACAAATAAGTATCAATGTATAGAGTACTAACATTTTAAAATGCTGGTTTCATAAATAGAAAATATGTATTTTAATGGGTTGCATTTTAATGAATGATTCCAACTATAAGCAGTATAGATGTTCTGGTGTATATGAATTGCATATATTATATCAGGATATATTCAGTGTAAATGCAATTTCCGAGAACAACAAGAATATCTGTTAAGAAATTTGAATAAATTAAATGTTTATATTACACAAATAACAAATATACTAAAAATATGGTAATATGTTCTGTCATTAAAAATATCAGTGTTTTTCCACATCCTACTTGAAACCATCCACCTCAGAGAAGTCTCAGATTTTCTTCCTAAATGAGGCCCTGTATCTATAGCCATCATAGAAGGGAGAGGTCTTGGCACAGAAACCCTTCCCTACCTCCACCATTCTATGTAGTACTTGTGCAAGATGGTAACACAACACTTTTCTGTAACGTTGCTGTAGTCAACTTACTCACTGCATTGAATGCACATGGAAGCATATCCAAATGATGCCAAAACAATTTTGTCTGCATGTGCCAAGTCAAAATTCATTGTGACACAGCATGCATGCCACTGTTCTGTAAACATGTTAACTTTTTCAAAATTGAACCAAATTCTTTTCCCAAGTGGTCCTTGTTGGCCTTTGAAAGTTATAACTAATTAGATGGTTTATTTCTTGATGTGTGTCAATAAAAAAAGAAATAATTTTGGACAGTTTTCCTTCAGAAAAAAAACAATGCTGCAAACAATGAAATAACATACTGACACCAAGAGTATATGTCAATACACATAAAATATTTTCCTAAACGAGGAAAGTAGAGTCTATACATCCTAAATGAATGTGAGACATTAGAAGTAACCAAACACATGTCTTATATGGAGTGTCAGCACTCATGGACCTTTTGCAAGAATCTCACAAGACACTTTTGCGATCATAAACGTGTAGAAATGGTTATTGTGGGTTTGTAATATTGTCTATTATACTTTGTGTCTGTTTCATGTAAACAGTAATATTAAACTTCCTTCAGTGTTTCTATTACATACTATTAAAAACTCCATTGCAAAAGTATGGAATCACAAGAGAACCATGAAAGTAAAACAGGAAGTTCTGCCCCCTTAGAGTGGAATGATTTTGTGCCTGGTACTTGCGAGAGCTGTTGATTATAATGAAATTAAAATAAAAACAATATAGACAATCAAACCCTTCTTCACTATTTGAATTAAATACACATACAACATTATATAACTGAATGAATAAGTATAAAATCCTGCACTTGTTTCGTGAGAGGCCCACACACCAACAATTAAAGATTTCATTGGTTAAAGTGCATTGTGGGCTCCTGCTGCCTGGGGAGCAATACCAAAGGAGATACATCACTGCCACAGGGGGCTCGGTGTCCTAGAGACCAGTGCGCCAGGAGGCACTCTTGTGTGTCATGGGGGAGGAAAAGGGCACCCCACCTTTCAGCACTTTAAAGCACATCGGAGACTCCCGCTACCTAGGCACCACCACCAATGGAGCAAACATCAGTGCCACATGGGACTCGGTGTCCCAGAGACTAGCGTGCCAGGAGGCACCCTCGTGTGTTGTGGAGAAAGAGAAGGACCTGTCCCATTCAGCAAGTTAAAGTGCATAGTGAGCTCCCATTGCATAGGACCTATGCTGGCTGAGCCCAGGCAAAGACCAGGCCAAGGGTCGGCCTGTCCTGCACCCATCAGCTCCAGCAGGAGCCGGGGCAGGGCTATCCCCCTTGGCTCTGTGGTCTCTGATTGAGCTACACATCAACCCCTTCTTGGTAAGACCTCTTGCTTCTTTAAATTTCATAAGCCTCCTTTTTCTTTCCGGGGCCTTGATTTGGGGTTTTTCCCATATCCTCTGCTGGAACCAGGTTACCTGCTTCTTCCCAGGTTTTTCTCATTGAGGTGTTGTGCGTCTAGAGGCTTCTCTCAGAAGTAGCAAGGGCCCCTCCTCTCTTTTTTTCCTCACTCTACAATGTGAAGAGCAAACCGGGTTTGAGTATCAAGGGGGCTACTGCCGCCAAAAAAACAGGCACACTGGATGGGTACGCTGGACAAGGAAATATTTCAAGTGGAGAAGTGTCTATCCTGTGTTTTGACACAGGGGGATCAACCTGTAGAGGATGTGATGAAAGTCCTCCTTGCCTCAATCCCCCCATCTTCTGTACATGTTTCTGCCCATCCTTTGCAGACACAGGAGAATAAGAAAAATGCCTGCCTGTCTGTTAGGAAAAACGTCAAATTATAGAGGAACCCAGAAAATCCTATGCTCTGGAACAGCCACAATCAACCCCTCATTCCTGTAAAGAGGCCTGGGAGGTCATCCTCAGACAACTGGGAAGAGAAGTTATGGAAGTTATAGACTCTAATGTGAAAGGGGTTATCAACAGGCTGGGGCGAATTGAACATAAACTATAGACTATGGTTTATGGGAGGGAGTGTTCTAGGGTTATTTGGAGCAGGAGGGTAACAAAAACTAGACTTAGGATTGCCCTGGATCATCCAAGATCTCCCAGGCGTGCTACAACTGAAGTTGCAGTCAATTTGCAATACATTTGTTCTACCCAGGAAGAGAGGGTTCAGTCTCTCTCTGAAGCATCTGGTAAGGTCCCTCACCTGTGTCCAATTGCCCCCCCTAAGATTTATTGACAGTCCCACTAGTGAACAAACATGGTCAGAGTGTTCCTGCAATAGGTCCTCACTCAAGTTAAAAACATTCAGACCTGAAGGGGAACGTTTGACTTCCTCAAGGTGAACTTTCCAAATGTGATCGCCCCCCCAGATACCTGCCCTTACGTCATCATTTTAGCAGATGTCCCCAAACTGCCCCAAAATGTTAAATAGATCAACTTGAAATTGATTAACAAGGTGTCCCATTGGCTTAGGGTAAACATCACAATGCAAGGTAGCCTACAGTCTGATATTGCAACAGACAGGAGGGTGGACTGGGTTGGACAAATGCACAAGAAACTGGAGGGAGTTTGCATTTTAAGAACCCACATTGGTCCAGCAACTGTTGGAGTATGCGAGGCATTCTATTTATCTGTTGGGCAAGATCAAGATTTTACCACTGGGGTTTTTATAGAAATTTGACTCAAATCATTCCTTGGTGCCTGTGGAGTCTTCTTATTTTGGTGTGCCTACCTCCAACTGTTGCATTCCCTTAGAGGGCCTATCTGATATTGATTGACTTTGCAACCTTAATGCTCCAGTGCCTCTCCTTGTTGTGAAACCCAAGACACCCATTCTCCTCCCACTCAATCACCCCATGCCCCCTTATTACCCAGGGGATCACAGATGCAAGTGTCCAAATTCCTAGTATATTTACCCCAAAATCCAACAAACTGGTGTAAATATTCTTTTTTGGAACATAGCGGGTTTGGCCAATAAACAAGGTGGTGAAGTCTTAGAAAATTATAAATGGGAACATGACATAATTCTATTTCAGGAGACCTGAGCAATCAAGACAATTGCACTCGATGAGTATCAGTAATGCTCTGTGTCCACAGTCTGCTCTGCTGCTAGCTGCGCTAAAGCAAAGCTAACAACTTGGCTTAAAGTCAGACTGAACTACTCTATACCTGTGATTCCTGTATTTAGCCTCCTCATTTAAGCCTTTCGAACTAAGGGCCAGATGTAGCAAAAAACATTTTGCGACTTGCAAATTGCGAGTCATAGCGACTCGCAATTTGCAACTCGCAAAATGTTATGCAGAAAGGTGTCTCAGACACCATCTGCGACTCGCTATGGGGTCGCAAAGACCCACCTCATGAATATTAATGAGGTGGGTCGCATTTTGCGACCCAATAGCGAGTCCATGCACTCACAGGGATGGTGGCCTGCTGGAGACAACAGACCTCCATGTCTGTGACTGCTTTTTTAATAAAGCAGTTTTTTTTTCTTTTTGCAACCCGTTTTCCTTAAAGGAAAACGAGTTGCAAAAAGAAAAACTTCTGAAACAATTTCCCATGGGGACCCCTTCCCTTTTGCGAATGAGTTACCACCCACTTCAAGTGGGTGGTAATTGCGAAATTGGTTTGCGACCGCATTCGCGGTCACAAAGCAACTCAGCATGGCGATGCGGTCACAAATAGGAAGGGAACACCCATTCCTATTTGCGAGTCGCATCCTCAAATTGCGAGTCGGTACCGACTCGCAATTTGAGGATGTGCATCGAATTAGGCCTTTTGCATGTTTTTCGCAGTTTGCAACGTGCAAAAGGCTTCCTACATCTGGCCCTAAGTGGCCAAAAGGCATGTACATTGTTTTAATCAACTTTTATTACAGCTTTTTTGAGACAGACCATGTCACAAATATCAAAGAGATGCAGGACTTTATTGTAGGCCCAGAGGAACGTCTGGCCCACTCTTTCCACACTTTTAATATTACTTGAGGGGGGATATTAATGTGAAATTGGGGCCATTTAAATGGAGCACATCCTACATTTCTTCAAACTACCCCACCTCTGGCTGCCCTAGCCATTCCAGAGATATGGGGGGCCAGGCCATATTTCATCTTCTCAAACTATTCAATCTGATCAACATAGTGGAAGATTTTGATCCCCTATACTCTTCTAAGGTAACCTTTAAGATAGGAGGGAGCTCTTCAGTAATTGACTACATTTTGGCTGAGCAGGAGCTATGTACCTATGTTTTGGGGACCAAAACTGAGCCATGCCTATAACGAGACCATAACCCCTTTCATTTGGAATTGGGCATCCAGAGGAGGAGAGAGATTGGACCAGCAATCATGCCCCCACAATCCCTGGATATAAAAACATAGGGACGGAGTCTGGTATGGAGAAGTGTAGATATTGATGTTATCTTAGAGAATGGTGCTCAAACTCTCTCCCTTTGATTCTTGTGTGCTTGGAGCCATCATAATCTCATTATGATGTTGCAGGCCATTTCACACATCTTGGTTGGGCAGTACGTGATTTGTTAATGAAGCATGGTAAATCCAGTCCTGATGGCCCCTCATGGTTCAACCCTCCTTCTAGAAAAGACTATAGGAACCTGCACAAGGACTTGAGGGCTTGTTGAGGGTGAGTCAGTGCAGGCTGGGACATGCATAGGGCTAGGAAGAGGCAATTGCAAGCTGGATATTAGGGGATCTCAAGCCTACCTGTAGGCTGAAGGATCCTAGAGCATTTTGGTCTGTAGTTAGGAACATCAGGATGGTATGGATACATTTGAAAACTTTGATTACCACTAGCAGCCAGAAGGCGTGGGTTGATCACTTTAATTCAATTTATGGATCCTAAGGTGATCCTGGGGGGTGTTGGAAAGGGGGTGGTGTTCCCCCTGGCCTTGGAATTTTCTGTGGAGGAGCTTAAGGAGGCCATTAATAGGTCTAGGTGGAGTTTGTAGAGTTCTGCTGCACAGAACTCCGTCAAGTGCCAAAAACACTCCTCGGGACTGTGTGGAGTTCTGTGAGGGGCAAAGTGCGAACATCACAATGTGCAGCGCAATTAAGCACTGCTTTGTTCTGCAGCTCTAGTAGATTTTCTACATGAGAGGTAGCTTCCTCAGCGCGAGTGGCAGGTTTCCCAGCATGAGCAGCAGTGACCTGTCACAACCACCTGCATTGAGATATCTCTCTGGGAGATGGTCTAGCATGTGATTTTTCTTGCGCATGCTCACCAACCTAAGGTTGGCAAGTCATGAGAGAGGAAATACTCCTCTCCACTATGCAGAGTTTTTCAGAACTCCACATTCCTGGTGGAGTGCAGAGTGGGAAAAGCTCTACAAACTCCGCTGGTGGAGTGGAATTCATTGCCCACCCCTAGCTATTAATAGTAGTCCATGTAAAAGGCCCAACCATGTAAAAGGCTTCCAGGATCTTTGGACCCCCTCCCTCTGCAACAGCTTTAGCACCCTACTTAAGTCTGGCCAACCTCAATCCTGGTGATCTGCAGTAATTTTTCCTTTCTTTAAGAACGGCATCCCGCAATCGCCCTCATATTACTGCCCAATCTCACTTTTGGACTTGACTGTAAAAATAGTGGGTAGGGTGGTTTTAGGTCAAAGCATGGAGCAGGTGGGGGGCCACTGGTGCACTGTTGAAGGTACAGTATTGTTTCTGAGAGGGGCTTAGCACATTGGAGCAAGGTTTAGACCTGCACCAACATCAGGCAGGGCTCCATATGCCTGGTTTTCATGGATCTGCCCTGCACCTTCAACAGCCTGGTGAGGTCTAAGCTCTGGGAGTTACTGATCTATCAGGGGTTAGATGGTGACCTGTCTTGTACCTGAGAGGTCTCCACTATGACCTCTCTGCCTCAGTCACATATGGCCCCTCCTGGGAAAGGACAGGGGAATTTTAGATTGTGCACAGTGTGTGGCAGAGGTGCATTTTATCCATTCTGCTATTCTTGTGATGTATTAATGGCCTAGTCATAGCCCTATCGGCTAGAGATGTGAACATTTTGATCATACTTGGCTGAAAGGTTTCTATAATGCTCTCTAAAAACACTAATTGTTGGGTTTATCTCATTCATGGGATCCTTGCTTCTGGCCAATAGCCGCTCTAAAACTTTTGAGATGGCATGCAATTTGGGGTATACAAAAAGGAGGAGTATTCAGAAAGAGGTCCATCCACTGAGCCATATCCCTGAGTTTTCCTACTTGGGTGTAGCCTTTGATTTAAAGAGGACCTGGGGACCTTGCATCTCCACTGTATGGTGTAAATGTGCCTGTTCTATCAAGTACATTTTTAATGTGACTCGCCGCATTGGAAAAAACCCATAGTCCCCCTGCTTGGGATCTATAGGAGAAAGTGCCTGTCCACCTTATAATATGGTGCTGACCTGGAGGGCTATACAGATTCTAAGCCACCTCAAGGCGAGCAAAACAGGTTGTGAAGTAGACTCTTGGAGGATCCACCAATTTGCACCACACATATAACCCATTGTGAGCTTCGGGTGAATTAGGAAGAGGATGCCATTAAATTACCCACCCGTTACTTGGTGCTCTGGGACAAACCTGCACATTGCCTTTAACACAGAAATAGTGCAGGACTGCCTGAAATGTGACAGGGCAATGTCAATTTCCAGGCTGCTGTATGTGAAGTCCAGGTTGTGTGATCTGGGAGAATCCCACCTCTTATTCTAGCCTGAGAGGATGGTAAAACAAGATCTGGACAGGTTTAGTATATCGTTCAAACAAAATAGACAAAACAAGAGAGAGGTGAGTGAACTCTCTATAACCACAGTTAGGGAGCATGCTATCCTTCATGCGTCCACGGCCATGACTCCATGCATGGGTTGGATTAAGTCTTCATAAACAGAATGCTTTTGACACAATTCCAGTTAGGATTTGTGAGGTGGGATCTGTAGATTTGCTTGGGTCAATATGAATCAGCTAGCATTCATGTTTGTCCCCGTAAATTCCATCAGGAATTTAGCAGGATATACCTGCTCCTCATTGTGAGAACCCTTGGCCTAAGGACCTCTCAGGCTGCCCTAGATTGTTTCCAATTGTTTTCCCCCCTCTAATTGTATTAACATCTGCTCCTTTTTAAAATGTACCCTTGTTAGACCTGATGGCCTTAGGGTGCTCTCCCACCAACTATTTGCTTGTCTCCCTCCATTTTTCTGATATCATTTTAGCTGGTTTTATGACTTTGCACACTTTACCATTGCTGGCAAGTGCTAAAGTGCTTGTGATCCCTCCCCTAAACATGGTATCATTGGCATAATCAATTTACCTATAAGTCCCTAGTAACGTGCACTACAAGTGCCCAGAGCCCGTAAATTAAATACAACTCGAAGGCCTGCAGGCCTGATTGTGGAACCCACATAAGTAGCCCCTTAGCCCTTGTCTCAGGCCTGCCATAGCAAGGCCTTTTTGTGAAGTTTCACCGCAACTTCGACTTGGCATTTAAAACTACTTACCAAGCCTTAAACTCCTGTTTTATACACATATACGTCACCCCTATGGTAGGTCCTGGGTAGCCCACAGGGCAGGGTGCTATGTGAGTAAAAGACAGGGCATGTGCTTGTATGTTTTACATGTGCTTCTATGTTTTACATGTCCTGGTAGTGAAAAACTCCCAAAGTCATTTTCAATATTGTGAAGCTTGCTCCTCTCATAGGCCAGCATTCAAAATTTGCTTATATACTTTTAAGTGGTAATTTCTGATCTGAAAGGAGTGGCATTGTCATGTTTTGTATGGTGGGGTAGGTAGGGAAAAATCCTGCTTATTTGTGAAGTTGTATTTGACATTACTATTTTAGAAATGCCATATTTAGAAAGTAGGCAATTCTCTACACTTACTGCTCTCTGTGCCTGACAGACTGTCTCCAATCCACGTCTAGTCTGTGCTGGATGGCAGATCTGCTTGTGCATTCTACCCAGACAGCCATAAACACAGGGCACTCAGCTGCATCTGCAATCATCTGCGTACTGGTGGATCTTCTGGGGCAGGAAGGGTGGAGGGGTTCTCACTTACACATCAAAGGCTAGTGACCTGAACTCACACAAATGACTGACAACACCCACAAATCTCCTGGTAGGCAGGTCTGGGTTGAGAGAGCAACTGATGAACTTCAAAACCACTCCTTGAAAGTTCCTCCGCTTCGAAGGCATATTTGGGGATATATACTTGATCTGTGACCCCCTCAAATCAGACACTTCTGGACCTACATCTGGACTCTGTCAGAGGGACTACGTGCTGCACAAATGATGCATCTGGAATGCTTTTCTGGAAGTACTGCTCTCCTGCTTGTTGCCCTGCTGCGTGCTGGCCCCTGACTCTCCTAGAAGAACTCTGCCTTTCACCACAAGTGTTCTCCAAGGGCTTGGACTGGGCGTGCCTCTGTTCTGAAATCTCAGGACCATCGAAGACTTCGTCTAAAGGAGAAAATCTACAGTGCCCGATGAACAAATGCAACACCTGCAAAATTCAACGCATTGACTGCAAAAACGATGCAACATCTGTCTTGGGGCTGGAAAATCACTGCATCAAATGCCTGATCAATGCAACACTGGTTGCCTCTTTACAATGCATTTTGGATTTTCCACACATCGTTCCTGGGCATCAAAGTATCCACACATCACAGTGAGTAACCAAGGCTGCATGCTCAAAAATCGACGCAATACTTTGCTGCATGGAAGGAAATGATGCATCACCTTCGCAGCTCCATAAAAAAAACATCACATTGCTTTACTTTTCAATGCATCTACCTATACAGCCCTCTGCGTCATTATTTTTGATGCATCCTGGTACTGTATGATATAAAGATAGTACCACTGATTATTAAGGATTGAGACTTATCTAAACCTTTGAAAAGTGATATCTTGACTTGTGCATATTGGATTTGTGTTGTTTTGGTCTTATTTCATTTACGAAAATATCTATTTTTCCAAAATGTATGGAGTACCTTTTGTGGTGTTTTCACTGTGTTACTGTATGAGTTATTGCCCAAATACTTTACACATTGCTTTCTAAGTTAAGCATGCCTGCTCTGCGTCAAGCTACCAAAGGGTGAGCACAGGATCATTTAAGTTGTGTTGTACCTCACCCTGACTAGGATTGTGGTCCCAACTTGGACAGGGTACATAGCTCTGCTAACTAGAGACCCAATGTATAATAACCATCAAAAGGGGAAGCAATGCTGTTTTAGTAAGTTTTAGCTTTATATATGCTGATATCATCTTTAATGTACTTATTATGATATATGTTGTAATGTTCTTATGTATTGTACGTTAATGGTCACTCTTGTTACTGAAATAAAGGAATTTTGATTTTGATTGGCTAATAATATTGCTTTGATTTAATGAAGGGAGTGGTCAGTCTTATTTCCTCACTGAGGAGCAGCTCTTTGGTGTGGAAACATCCAAGGATGCCTAGGAAGATATTCTGTTGCAATTGTGCAGACCTTTGGTGAGGGGAAAAATGTCTTATGAAAAAGATGAACAAGCACTATCTGTACACACTGCATCTCCTAAGCTACCAATGGAATCTATTGTGTGCAATTTTTTTAGATGCCACCTGTAGTGAAAAAGTGTCTGCAAAGCACATGAAGTCAAATTGTGTGTGAAGAAATTTAGCAGATGCAACAAGAATTAGTACAGTATGGGAACAATGGGGATGTTGCAGCACTTAAGGGAAATGCATCGTCAACGTCTGGTTTTGCTGAAATGCAGAGCAGTGCAGGACTAGAACTGTTACCAGGTACCCCCACACCTTTTCAAGCAGGCCAACAAGCACTATCTCAGATTGTGGAAAGTCAAACTACAAACAACCCAGGTTACTTGAATAAAACATCTTCTGTTGTCTTTGCAAGACAAATAATTTCTATTCAGAGAAGAATACTTCAGCCCATGATAAGCTGGCAGAAGAGCACAAATGCTCACCTAGGCATTCATTGTGTTAACCATAATGTATATCCAAGTTTAGAAACCCTTATTTTTTGCAAGTCTCCTCACTTAACTTAATTTTTATTTATTTTTAAATAGCAAAAAAACAAAACTGTTTCAAAAATAAAAAATGCCTCTTTTGAGAGCCACCTAGTTTGGTAAAGATGAAGACAAACATTAAAATATGATACTTATATAAGGTTCAATGGCATATCCGGCTGTCATAAGACTCTTACAGGGACCTTTATTTAAAGGGAAACATGATCGAATTAAGGTAGATAATGAAACTATAGTGTATTTCTGACAAAAGACTTTTCTTACTTTTTAAATAAAATACATATTTTTTGCTTTTTTATTTAATTTTTACGATGTTTTGTTCTTCTTTATTTTACAGTAGGATATCGCTAAGACATCATATTTGGAAGACAAGATGGAAAAAAAAATAAACTGAATATCTCCTTCAAACGAAACAGGAGAAACATTTGGAAAAAATGTTTCTCCAAAAAATATCTGTTGACTCGGGGCATTGTTACTCCTGTACAAGCTTACACTGCACCACTCTACTACTCATCCCAGATAAAAAATAATCTGCTTACACAAACAGCAGAAAAAAGCTTTGTTCAGGTAAGCATGATTATGTCCGCTTCAGCAGAAAGTACCTGAGCAGGGCCAGTGTCCCCATGCTGAAAATATGCTGAAGCACCTGCAGACCTGTCCATTACTGCATCATGAGCAAATTCTCCATGAGCTAGCCTGTTGATGCATGAATCATAAATGCCTCCATGTTCTAGTAGTGTTCATGCTATCCCAACTAAACTCCTTTTTACAAAGTTTAAACGTTACAAACCTTTTTTGCCTCCTGGTCTCATCAAGAACTGCCAAACAAGAGATTTTTTGGCAGGGTGGGAAGGGTGAGGCACTTGAACTCCTCCTGTCTGCTCATCTGAACCAGATGAAGACATTTCTGCTTTGCAAAAAAAAGATTTCCTGAAGAGAAACACAACACGTCAACATGGTCAAATACACAAATGAATCAAAGAGGATGGAATATTCCGTTTGCAAATAATGGCATTCATATGATTCAGTTACAATGCCTCTTTAGGGTGTGTTTTCTCTTGCGGACATCTCACAAGTGTCTTGTATGATTGTAAAAGAATTGTTCATTTATACGTTCAGTGGAATAATAAATAATCAATTTTTGTAACTTAGTCACATCTCTAGAATCTTACTTAGCTCAGAATTACAAGAAAACTACTATTTAGTTAACACAAAGTCGTGCAAGTGGTACATGAGGGTTGAAAGGGAAGTTAAGCTCCCTCAGACTCCATGCAGGGGACTGTGTATTTCTCTTCATGGGAGACTTGCAAGAGTAATTTATTTCTAAAAAATAAATATAATACCAAATGTAAATAACTCACTTATTATAGATTAGTGTCAGACACTAAGTGAACAGAAGAAAACAATTGTATACAATACTTAAAAATGAAATTTATGACACTATTAGATAGCGAGGTTCAGGAAAGAGGATTGTGACAGTCTAGAGAAAGAATTGGAACACTCAAAAACAATTTTAAATGGTCAAAACTAATAGTGTACATTATTATAGTAACTGATCACTCTCTTTTTCTGATTCAGAATTACTGCTTTGATGTAAAAATACATGCAAAGTCCTTGAAAATTCTGCCATTCAATTATTAATGGCCTTGCTGAAAAGATCTCTGAATGTAACAGTAATAAGAATAGAGAACATGGGAAAGCCTCAACTAAAATGTTGTCTTTGTCTCTAATATACTCACACAACAATTACTGCAAACATTTTGCAACCAAAGTACCATTTACTGTTATGTTACACTACAAAGCCATTCTCTTCAAAATGATGTACGCAGACAGGATATTTTCTTCAGTCATCCTATATACATTGAAAAAACTGTTACTTATACAAATTTACAAAAATTCAAAGGTTAAAGTAATGTTTTACTTAGAAATTCACTGAAAAAACAGTATGTAGTGAAACTCTCATGAGAAATAAAACAAAGAGTAGTAAATAGTTTCTGCAAAAAATAGTGTATACTCTATGCAATACTTGTCAAAAAGGGTACTAGTCACTTAAAATAACCAAGCTTGGAATGTGCTAAAGATCAAATTATCACCAGCATTCATACAGTGGTAAAAACCTTATAGATAACCCATCTTCTGAACCAAAACAAGCCCATGTACATAGGTTAATATATGCTGCACATAGCCCTGTATGCTCAGTAGAAATTGCTGAACTGAAACAATTCTGTTCTCAATGCTACCTAAAATTCTTAATATTGTTTAAGTACAATCTTTGTTCCGTTGAAAACTTTTTCTGCACAGCTGAAAAATTTGCGTGGAGTATTTCAAATAACATTATAGTAAAAAATATATCAATGAATTATTTAATTTAGTAACATTTAGAAAAAAAAGTATTGGTGATCTTTATGTTCTTTTGCGCCAATGGACTCTCTGTGGGGTCATATTTGTTTCTAAAATGGACTTCAAAATAGTACCATAATAGATAATGACATGAGAGATTAGCTCCTAATGAGTTATTTTTTGTTTTTAACTATTAAACTTTTTTTGTTTTTACAAAATTGTGGGGGATTTTGTCTGTTTTTTTAATTAAAGGAAAACACGAAAACATGGTTGTGTTTAAAAACACATGAAATACAACTTGGAGACAAAATTACTTTTTCGGTGTGCATTTGTGTTCTGAAATGAATTAGATTGCTTTACCTGTGACGGTTGTTTGTATGATAGCATTAATGATGCCTCATAATATTCTGAGCAATTTTGCACTTGCTTGCATTGCTCTAATGCTATACTTGTATATACAGCAATTTATGATGAGCTATTGCGATTCTAACGGATTTTACATGACTATATAAGATTGTTCTTTTTCTTTTTGTAATTTTAAATGGTCCATATTTTTTTGGATCGAATGTATTTAAATAATAATATACAGCAATTTGTATAAAACAGTAATGTCATCACTGATGTCATTAATGATGTGATTTGTGATGTCATGAGGGATGTCATAAATGATGTCATAGAACATGTAAAGAGTAAAGTAATCAATGAGGTCATAAACAGTGCATGGCGGGGCGCTGCTAATTATAACTGGTGAAATTTCTGTGGGTTTGTTTTTGTTCAAAACATTAAAGTTGTCTCTGACATATTAACAGAACATTGATGTTACTTTAATCATTGTTTTTTCAGTATGTGTGTGTGTGTACCTGCATATATATATATATATATACATTCAAATGAAGGGTACAGCGATGGGTTTCTCTTTCTCTCCTAATTTTGCTAACTTAACTATGGGCTGGTTGGAACAGCGGATTGCATGGGCAGAAGAAAATCAGGTACATCAGCAAAAGGTAGTGACCTGGCTTAGGTTTATTGATGATTTTTGTTTGATTTGGGAAGGCACAGAACAAGAATTTGAGGCATATTTCAGGATATTGAATACTAATATAGCAAATTTGAATTTTACATATGAAATTAGTGCTATACGGGTGACATACCTCGACACAGAAATTTATATAAAAGATGGATCAATTCAGACAACATTGCATAGAAAAATAACAGCTACCAACTCAATGTTGCATGCAAAGAGCTTTCACCCCCCTAAAACAAAGTGGAATTTATTTGAATAAAGAAAATCTGTTCGGAAACTCTGGAATGTGAAAAACATTTCAAATCCTCTGAAGAAAGATTTAAAGCCAGAAAATACCCAAAAAAGTGTCTAATTCAGGCCAAACAACACTTGACTCAGATTTCGAGAGAGCAGTTAATTCAGAAAACAGGTCTTCCCCTAAAACAGGACATAGATAAACAGTTGCGGTTTATAACAACTTACTCACGAAGTGCCGCACAAGTTCGTAAAATCTTGGAGAATCATTGGCCATTATTATCAATGGATCCTATAGTGGGAGAAATCATGGTACAACATCCGAAAATGACATTTAGGAGAGCACCCAATTTAAGTGACAAGTTGACACACAGTTACTTTAGGTCTAAAAAAACAGAATTGGCTACAGAAGTCGGGATTTTTGAAATGCAATGATTGCAAAGCGTGCAAAATTGGGAAAAATATGAAAGAATACCTGACGAGTAATGGAGATGCGAGATTGATTCGACAATATTTGACTTGTAAAAGCTGATTCACAGTGTATGTCATTGAATGTCCCTCTGGTCTAAAATACATAGGGAGCATTATATGTGAGACTAAAAACCGGGTTTTAGAACATATTCGAGCAATAATAAATTTGGACAGGAGTTATGCTACTGCTAGACACATGGAACAGAAATATAGTAGCAAATAGGAACTCATGAATTACTATGTAATTGATCAAGTACCAAAACAGGAATGTAGGGGGGACAGAGAGAAGAAGCTGCGTCAGTTAGAATCTAGACACATATTAGACATTCGTTCATTAACCCCTCTTGGGCTTAATTAGGATGAAGAGTTATTTGTACACTTATAAGGAAAATTAGTATTTATTAATGCAGAAATTTGCCACAGTATTAGTGATTAATAGGTGGGAGGTGTGTACACCCTTATGGTTAGTTTGCTGTTTTTTTTTGTTTTCTTAGTTGGTTTCCACATGATTGCATTGAAGTTTGAACATGAGAAAGTACCAGAATTATTTTTTGCACCCAGATATAATGCAGACATAAATTCTGAGAGTATAGAGATTTTAGTCTGACTTTATATACTTCTAGTATTGTTTGGGGAGCGATTTCATAGTGTTTTTTGATATATGAGGGCAAATAATGCAGTAATATAATCCAATTTTGGTTATATATATTTGTTTGATTTAACATAAAAAATTGGCAACTACATTAACCAGAAGTCTTCGGAAATGCATTAGGAATTAGCAAAGAAATTTTGTTATAATATGTGGTTTTAAACAGAGTTTCTCTTACTGATGAAAGTTGAATATGTTTTGCAATGTAATAAGAGGGAATTAGGTCAGTTTTATATTTTGTTTTGATTTTGTTTTCGTGTTTTTTTTCATATATTTAAATCAGAAAATGGGTTGGACAGGAAGTACCTGTGAACAAGGTCTGCACAGACCGAAACGCGTCAGGGGATTTCTGACAACTATGGATTGCTTTTGAGCTCGTAAATAAAAAGAAGAAAACAAACAACTTCAGAGTGCGGTTATCTTTTTGTAAATCAAAAAGAATTAGTGAATTAAATGCGTGTGGTCCTACCGAAGAACTGGCCCCTCCGTGAAGTGTAAGCGCGCTGCAGCACGCCATTCAGGACAACATTCTGTTTTACATATATATATATATATATATATATATAAATATATATATATATATATTTATTTATATGGTCAATGAAAAAACCAAAGGTTAAAGCTTTGTTACAGTAAAGAAAACTTATTTTGCCTTTACAAACCAAGTTGAAATTACAAAAACTTTACCAATTTTGAAGTTCTAGTTCTAGTTATAAATTTAATGTACAATTTACATTAAAACTACCCCCTTTCTATTTTTATGCTTGGTGGTCCCACATGTATTTAATTAGAAGCCCTGAGGAAGTGGTAGTTCTCAGGCATGGGGGGCCACAGGCCTCCCGCATGTTTTTATTAAGAAGCCCCAGAGATGGTGGTCCCTGGGGCATGGGGAGTCACAGGCCACACCACATATATTTAACTAGAAGCCCTGGGAGAGTGTCAGTCCCCAGGGTAGTTGGGGGTGCTTAGTTTATTTTTTGCCACAAATTCACAAATCTTGCAAACGTGCAGCAAAACAAAATAATTAAAAACACTTTTTTTTAGCTCTGGGGGTCCCCCTGGTACCCCTCTCCACCAGTGCTAAGGGGGCAGGATATCTCTAATCTGGCCCCTTTTCATTCTTTTTTACTTTTTTTCTTGGGCTGGACTGAAACTGAGTCCCAAGAGGGCTGTCAATGCTTCTTGGTTTGAAGTGTTGGCAACCAATCAGATCTGTGCATTTCCCTGCACAAGCTCATCTTTGTGCATGAAAACTTCACAGCCAGAGATATACAAATATGAATTTCCCTAAACTCGTAAAGAACTACTGAACAGATTTACGCCAATTAACAAAAACCACAATCTCTGTACCGACAGCTAGCTTTGTGGCAAATTTGGTCTAATTCAGTCCAGTGGTTTGGGCTGTATATATATATATATATATATATATATATATATATATATATATATATATATAGTATATATATATCTTAAACTGCAAAAGTGCTCACTGCCGGGCTCCTAGAGGCCCAAGAGGGGTGGTGCGTCATAAACCGGCAGAGCACTCCGGTTAATAAATATAAACAGTACAAAAAACTTCCACAGAGAGACGCATACTCAGGAATTCACAAAAAAGTATAAAGAGTGTTTATTAACACAATGCGTTTCGGCTGTCAAGCAGCCTTGATCACATGTATAGTTCCACCAATGTCCATCTAGTTTAAATACCCACCAAATACAAACATAGAAACAGGACTACATATTGTATTGACTTTCAAAAAATAGGAATAAAAGTGGGAATAAATCTGTAGAAGATTACTAAATACAGCTCATTCAAAATAAATAAATAACTAAGTTAATACTTTTCCATATATTACAAAGCACATTACTTCCATGAATGGCAAGTTAAGGGATTATATTATCATAAACACCCAATTAAACATGATGACATTTCTTAACTGGCTATTAATCAATACCCATATAAATATATAAATATAAATTACATGATTATAAAACTTTAATACAACTTATACTTCGTTTTAATGAATTCAATATTCTTTTTAACAAATATAAATATGCCCAGTCCCAGTTACACCAGGACCTTTATCATCTTTGGGTGTTTGGAACACTGATGATTGAACAGTCCTTGGGAGACAGGTTTGGGGATGAAGGGTTGGCTGTGGTGTTGTAACCACTGCAGTGGGGAACTTTGATGTGTCCAGGGTGGGGCTGGTGGTGGTGGACTGACCAGTTGTCCCAGATGAGCCAGGCAAGTCGTCAATGTCCAGACATCTACTGGGCCCTTCATCCTCGGGACAGCTGTCTGTCTCTGGCATCCTCTGCAGGGTGGTAGTGGCAGGGGTACTGTGGGTAGAAAGGGAGACAGTTACATTGTGGAGATGTGCTTGTTCGTATCATCGTCTGATGCATGGAGTAGCTTGACTTGCTTCCCAGTGATGTCAATGAAAGATGCAGCACTGCAGACACTGTTTGTGGGTGACGGATTGTGACATTGTTTTCATGTTCCATTGAGGGTTGAGGATATTGGATAGCATTGCTGTCATTGCCATGTATTAGAACACAGTCAAAGCATCCAGTTGGTGTTACATGTGTTATGGTTTTCTGTGCAGGTGTTCCACTGTGAAGTGGGACTGTCATATTTTGATGTTTAGGAAGTGATGCATTGTGGGAGTTGTGGTGCTTGGCATTGTAATTGGTACCAGTGCACTAGGGATGGACTGTGTGGGGATAGTGGGAGTCGGGTGGTGTGGCATGCAGGGGAGAGGTGTGTGGTGATTAGGGGGATGCAGATGTGTGAAATGGGGTGGATTGGGGAGTGAAAGGGTAGTGGGGATGCATGCTATCTAGGAGTGGTTGGTGCCTGGGGAGTGTTGTTTACTTACCAGAGTCGAGTCCTCCAATGATTCCACTCAGGCCCTAAGGATGCAGTATGTCCAATACCTTCTCTTTCCAAGATGTGAACTCAGAGGGAGGAGGTGGGTCCCACTGCCAGTCTTCTGAATGGGAATCTGATGACATGATGCGATGGAAGACACCTTCCCCTTAATGCATCCTACCTCTTCCTTATGCCCTCAGTTGTGCATGGATGGGTGCCTACTGAGTTGACCATGTCAATGATCCTCCACCACAACTCCATTTTCCTGTCAATGGATGTTTGCTGGACCTGTGCTTCAAACAGTTCTGGCTCTACCCTGATGATTTAATCAACCACGACCCTCAAATTTTCATCAGTGAAGCGTGGGTGCTTTTGTGGGGGCATGGTAGTGGTGTAGTGGTTTGGGGGATGTGTTATATGCAAGGGTGTGGTGTTTAGGTATTGATGGTGGATGCTGGGTGATTATTTAGGTGTGCAGGTGTGTTGTGGTATTTTGTGTGCAGTTGTGATGTGTGTGTTGTGTACTGCGTGAGATGTGTATGTGTGCTTTTAGTATGAAAGTGCTAAACATGTATTTTTCCATGCTGTCAGTATCTCTGTGTGCGGTAGTAGTTGCAAAGGATTTCGGGTTGTGTGGGTGTGTGTTTCATAGTGGTAGGTGTGGGTGTGTGTAGTGTGGGTATGTGTGTCAGGTGTGGGGTATTCATACTGTCCAATGTGGTGATGGGATCTGGTGGTGGTGATTTTTTATGTGTGGCGGTTCGCACCGCCAATAGTTTTCTACCATGCAAAGACTGCTGTGTTGATTTGTGGGTTGTAATATAAAGGGTGGGATGTTGTCAGCATGGTGGGACTGGTGGTGAGACTCTCCTGTCCTCGGTCGGCCTGGCGGTGTCAGATTTGTGGCTGTATTTAGGGGGGTCTTCAGTTTGTGATTAGTAATACGGCGGTCAAGATACCACCATCACTGGTGGTCTTTTGACAGCCGCCAGCACGGCAGTCTTGCCAAAAGACCGACAAACTCATAACGAGGGTCCTTGTGTCAAAAGAAAAGCGATTTTTGACTTGGCTATATCATTGCTGCTTTTTACGAATCTTCATAAAAATTTCTCAAAAAGTGTCCTCTAGGGTACTGTTGTGCATGGAAGGTTTTGGGGTGATCCGTCAAGTAGGGCCTGAAAAAAACAGGGGGGGACAAAAAAAATCACATTTCCATGTTAATTTCCACAGAGATTTTAGACATGACTGCAGCTCAAACTGCTGCTCCTCATTTCTAACAAGACCCTTAATTTCTTTGTTATCTTGATGTTTCATATAGTGCAGAATTGACTTGAAGGTTTTGGAGTGCTTTACATGAGCATCAGTTACATTACAGAAGAACACATTCATTGTGGGTTAGGCATCGGGAGTTTAAGGCCCTTATTATGAGTTTCTCAGTCGGACTTCCAGACCACCGTGTTAGTGGTCCTGAAAGACCTCCATGTTGGCAGACTTTTAGATACCACTATTATGAGACATACAGGTAGAATGCCGACCGCCAACCAAGAAAGGCAGACTACCAGCGGCATGGCTGCCTGGCAATAGGCGGTCCGACCTCCAGCGCTGACAGCACTGTGACCAACTACTGACTGTATTACAAGCACACAGTCACTAGTGTGTACCCCCATGGTGACCAGCCAATGGCAGTCTGAACCACAGTGGTCTGCAGTCACCAAAGTAATATAAACTTAACAGCGCATTGGATGAATTTGAAAACAACACAGCTAACAAACATTGCCACACTGGACACACCTGCCAAAGGTCACTATAAAACACATCCTTTACACACCACAATCCATTGCATTTACAATGCCAAACTCAGAAGCTAGAGAGTATTATTTGCCACACAGTACTGATACTAGGCACAACTTTTTTCACCATCCCACACAACACCCTGCACACGTTTGTCCATTCACACCCTTTTGCACTTCCCCTCTTTAGTAAGTCACTGTCACCCATTCGTTATTTTTTCTACCATGGCACGTTTAAAAAAATCCCATTTTTATGAGAATGAGTTAAGAGTCATGGTGGATGAAATCATAAGAGTAGAGCCAACATTGTTTGGAGCATAGGTCCAGCATACTCCTCTCACTAGAAAAATAGAAATGTGGGACATGATAGAAAACAGAGTGAATGCTGTAGGCATCTCCCCATGCACAATGGAGGACATTAGGAAGAGGTGGAATGACCTCAGGGACAAGGTTCATTTCCTGGTCTCCAGGCACCAGCTGCAGGTCAAGAAGACTGATGGTGGCCCTCCTAGTGCCCCATCACATCTCTTCCCTGGGAGGAGAAGGTCTTGACCTTCCTGCAATTTGAGGGCTTGACTGGAATACCTAGGGGAGTGGAGTTTGATAAGTCACAACACTGAAAATGTCACCAAAATGCTATGTCATGCATGCTCACTGCTCACCTTTTGTTCATTTGCTGTTGCTCAACTCCCCAGCCCAGTGTTCACCTGTCCAAAGACCTCTATTGTGCAACTCACATTTGAAGTGTACTTTGGGGAGAGGACAATTGTATAGTGTGTGTAGTAAATGGGCTGACATGACTACAACTCCAGGAGGCCTATAAATTCAAACAACAGCCCAGTAAACCCTTGTCCAAAGACCCCTGTGTCTTAACTCTCCATTGAAGTGTATTCAACTGAGAGGATGACATTTGTATATTGTGTGCAGTTCAGGGAGTTACATAATTGCAATTCCCAGGAGGCACTGTTCCATAACTCCAAACACCAGACCAGTGTTCTCTTGTTTAAAGACCACTGTGTGTCAATTTCCAAATGATGTTTACTCACCTAGGAGGAGAACATTTGTCAAGTATTGAGGGGTAGTGAAAGTGACCTGACTGCAACTCCCAGGAGGCACTGTTACTCTAACTCCAAACTTCAGCCCAGTGTCCTCTTCTTCAAAAACCCCTGTGTCTTAACTTTCAATTGAATTGTACTCTCCTGGGAGGATGATATTTGTAGAGTGTGTAGTACTGGGAACTATATGACTGCAACTCCCAGGAGACACTGCGCTATAACTCCAAACACAAGTCCAGTGTTCTCTTCTCCAAAAACCCCTGTGTCTTAACTCTTGATTGAAGTGTACTCACCTGGGAGGATGATATTTGTATGTTAGTACAGGGAGTTACATGACTGCAACTCCCAGGAGGAACTGATTTATAAATCCACACAAAAGACTAATGGTCATATCTCCAAATACCCCAGTTTTGTACATATCAATTTAAGGGTACACATCTGGGGAGATAACATTTGCTAAGTGTGTGTAGTACAAGTACTGATATTACCACAACTCCCAGCAGGCACTAGCCCTGTAACTATAAACACTAGCCCAGTGGCCACATACCACAATACATATGACAGTGAACTCTCAATTGAAGTGTACTCACGTGGGAAGATTATATTTGTGCAGTGTGTGTAGTACAGGGACTGACAGGACTCCAATTCCCAGGAGGCTCTCTGTCACTCCAATCACCAGGCCAGTCGCCTTTCCTACAAAGACTCCTGTTTGGTAACTAACAGAAGAAGTGTACTCACCTGGGAGATAGTATTTGTATAGTGTATGTACTAAAGAGAGTGAGATGACTGCTAAGGCCAAGAGTCTGTGTTTTTGTATCTCAAAACACCAGCACAGTGTTCTCTTGTCCAACAACCCCTGTGTCTCAACTTCCAATTGAAGTGTACTCACCAGTGAGGATGCTAATTATATAGTGTATGTAGCACAGGGCTCCAACTGCCAGGAGGCTCTCTCCTTGTCACTCCAACCACCAGCCCAGTGTCCTCTTCTCCAAAGACTCCTGTTTGGTAACTCATACATGAAGTGTACTCACCTTGGGGAGTGACATTTATCAAGTGTATGAAGTAGAGGGGTAACATGACTGCTAAGGCCAGGAGGCTCTGTCTCTTCAACTCCAAACACAAGCCCAGCGTTCTCATGCCCAAATACCCTTGTGTCTTAACTCTCAAATGTGGTTTACTCATCTGTGAAGATAACATTTGTATGGCGGTGGGAAGTAGATGGAGTGAGCAGAATGTTAAGCACAATAGGCCCTTCATCTTTAACTCCAACTACAAAAACAATGCTCACTTGGACAATTCTTTCTATTTATGAACTCTCAATTGAAGTTTATTCACCTGTGAAAATAACATTTACCAATTGTGT
This sequence comes from Pleurodeles waltl, assembly GCF_031143425.1. Lineage (NCBI taxonomy): Eukaryota > Metazoa > Chordata > Amphibia > Caudata > Salamandridae > Pleurodeles > Pleurodeles waltl. The sequence continues at coordinate 288,905,367 of NC_090447.1, forward strand.
GTAGTATGGCGATTGACATGACTGCAATTCACAGGAGGCACTGTTTCAGTAACTGCAAACACAAGGACAGTGGTCACTTGTCCAAATAACCTTGTCTGCTAACACTCAATTGACATTAACTCACCTGGGAGGTACCCAGTTGCAGATCTTGCTGAACTCAGAGATGTGTCTATCCACTTATTTCCATCTTGACCAGAAAATCTAAGATGAAACTAGCGAGGACAGAAAGGACAGCTTACCCATTGTGCAAAGCAATTATCCCAAGGGCCTCAAGATACATCACCAGAATGGTATTAGCAGCAGACACATTCACAATGCACTAGGCACATGATGATCCCAGTCACATATGCAACAACGTCATCGGTCCGGGTCTTCCTGCATACCCATCAACTAGGCCTCAAAATGGCCAAAGACATAACTTGCTGAGCCACTTCTTTGCCTGCACTGGTGGCAAAATGGCATTCTCAGGCCATCCTCCCAGGGGTTAATGATCTGCACATTTTAGCAGCTGCTCAACATATATGGAATTGGCATGCTTCACACGTCAGGTCAATACAACCAATAACTAGGCTACTTGCCACAGTAAGATTAACTGTAAAACAACTTTTTACAAGGTCTTATCGTAATGTAACAATAAATTGTTGGAGGTAGATGTCATAACACAACAAGTAACATTGTACCTTTCACATGAACAGGTCACGTTGCCACTGGGCACACAGAGGCCACAGAAAAGACTGCCACTACCCCTGTGGATGAAGCCCTCAGGGAAAAAGACACTCCTGGGCAACTGGATGTGGAGGATGGTTCTGGCCCATCTGGGTAACCTGGTCAGACAGCAACAGTGATTCTCACTGTGCCCACTTCAACACCTCCCAGTCCAGTTGCCTCAACATCACAGGTACACCTCCCAACCTGTGTCCCAAGCACATTGTCTACCACCTTGTGCTCTCAGTCCTAAATCCTGAGTTGTAGTGCAAAACATCAGACTATGCGGGCCCAGGAACCTGTGGGAGAGGGCACCCTGTGGCAAGGGCACATTCCCATGGAGGTTGGGTACATGGGAGTGATGCTGTGGGCCAGTGGGCTGAAGTCACTGGGTCTGATCCTTGCCAGGATATCATCAGCCATGTCTTGTGGGTCTATCAGGAGTCCCAGGACGTGCTGGGCCAGGTAGTAACCAAAGTCCTGGAAATAAAGTAGCTTCAGAGGGACCGGCACAAGAAAATGCATGAACAGTGGGAGGCTCACAATACCAACATCGTCTCCCATGAGTGATGAGGGACACTAACACCACCTTGAGCAGGGCTCTACAACACATCTCTACCCCTTCATTTCACTCATCAACACCAGGTCCTTCCTCATAGGTACCAGCAAATGGAAGGGAGGCCTTGCCAGGGAAACAAGAGCCAGACAGTCCTGCCAGTGTAGCAGCAGATTCCCCACCACCACGCAAGTGGGGACACCCGGCAAAAAATCCAGAGGGTGTGGATGGCAAGACACCCACGACTGCCAGAAAGTGACTTCTTCTCCTAAAGGAACTCCTTTGTGTGCCACACATTTTCTCTGTTGACTGATCGTGAATTATCCACCAGTTCCAATGGGAAGAGTACTCTGGACGTTAAACTCCCAGTGGTGTAGCATCTACCCCAATGTTTCTATTCACCATGACTGACACCTTCATTTAATTATTTTTCATTTTTTCTGCCAATACTTTCTTTGCAGCATCAGCACTGTAATTGATTCACCCATTGCAAACTCATTGTCTGCTTGCTGAATTTCAACATTTTGCTATGTAGAGATGTAAGACTATGTGAACCATAAGATGAATATATAACTTACTTGTGCAAGGAGGGATATGTTACAGGCGCACATTGTCCTGCTCAGGATTACAACCATCACACACAAACATATGCATACAAGTGTCTGATCTCACTAACCATTTTATTCAAGTGTACAGCACATATGCTGTCCATGTCTGGACTTTTGTGACATAATGTGTGACCCATACTGAGTCAAAGTACATATTCCAGGGTACAGCCCCCCCAGATCATGGAATGGAGGGATTTGTCAGACACTGTACTGTAGAATAGGGAAACATTAAAGTGGATGATGGCACCAGCTTGAGCTTAACACATACCACACCAACGCAATGAAACATCACATGAACCGAGATACAGACAAATGGAAGTACAACAGTCCTTGGTCACAGGCCCATCATAATCAAATGACCATGCATCTGGTGGTACGACACAAACATATGTCAGTGTTGTGGCACAGGCACTGTGGCCTGCAATGTTGAAACACATCTACAGCTAAGATAAGAACAGTGTTTAGCCAATGTGAAGGGTGAATGACTTGCTCACAATCAATGAATACACATGTCATGCCCACATGATGACACACATGGTGCAATTGGCCCAATATAGCACACAAAACAAGTCCAATATGCACTTCTAACCTTCCACCCAAACTCTGTGCAAGCTGCCTTGGCACTGGGCTCACACACCCCAAATCTGTGACCGACATTACCTGGAACAATCCATGTTCTCTTTGTATGTCAGAACAGCATCAGATGCCTGCCAATATCACAACTCTGAAATGCCCACATGAGGATGTTATGGTGAAAGTATCTGTAGAAAGAAAAAATAGAGAGTATAGGCTTGAAAACATACCTACTGACACAAACAAAGCAACATCAACAAGGTGGGGATATGTCAAAGGCTAACTCTTCAAGCAGCCTTTGGCTAAATATTGCAATGTATCAGCTCCGTAGTTGTTGCTAAAACACTCAGATCTAACCATTCTCACAACTACAGTACATTATACAGTCAAACTCATTACATCACATGACATACTTACACTCATGAAAAGTAGCTGTTGATGTGATCTTCCTGCAAGTCTACCCCTTCCTCTTCACTACTGTCATCCTCACTTGCCATTTAAGATTTTCACCTGATGGCACTGCAGGCTCCCCTCCTCTGGGATGTCCAGGATATCCCTCTGCAGGGTGATGTTGTGGAGCATGCAGCATGCCATGGTGATCTGACACACTTTTCTGGGTGAGTAGAGGAGGGCTCCACCAGTCCAGTAAAGACACCTACATCTTGCCTTCAGGAGCCAAAAAACACGCTCCACTACCAACCTTGTTCTTCCATGGGCCTCATTGATGTGGACTCCCCCTGGCATAGTTGGATTAATTAGTGGAGTCAACAACCAAGGACGGTTTGGATATGGGGAGTCCCATGTCAAGTAATGGGACATATGTGAAACAATGAGTCACTCACTTCATGATTGTAGCACCAGACATTACCAACCAGTGTGAAATGTAGAGAACCACCAAACAGACAACTTGCACATTGATGAAATGGAAGTTCTTTCTGTTGTGATATACTTTTTCAATGGCCTGCCGTGGAACCAAGCCAACATGTGCACCAACAATGGCCCACACCACATATGGGATGCATCCGAAATCATAAACGTCAGCAGTCACATGGGCTAAATCCTCACATCATGGAAACTGGATAAAGCTGTCCAGGTGTTTCAGCATTGCTGAGAGGACATTCGTCAACACCAGATTGAACATAGGTTGGGACATACTAGTTGAATGGGCCACTGTATGTTGGAAGGACCCTGTGGTCAGGAAGTGCAATACTGACATGACTTGTACAATGGATGGTATGCTGATTGGATAACTGATAGCTGGCATCAGATCTGGATCCAACTGACAACATAAGTCCACTTTTGTTTGTCCATTCAGATGGTAAAGAAGTATGATGTGGTGTTTTTCTATGTTCTGACGGTCTGGCAGTCGACGGTAGACAGGAGGTTGTCCCCTCCTCCCTGTGAATAGGTACCTATGTATGACAAGAGATGATTTTTATCATTAGTCAGTGTGACCACAGCAAAATACATGGTGTATGTCAATAATATAATAGGACAATGCATTTCTGAACAGATAGACATAGCAACCAGTACACATCACAGCTGCAAATAACACAAGGATCACATGTGTCCACCATGGTGTTCCACACATGTGATCACAAAATGTATGTGGACCAACTCAGAGATGTACAATACAATTGGCAATTGAAATGTGACTGGATATCCCTACAGCCAAAATGACCATTGCAGGTGGTTGACGCTGTCCCACTGTTAAATTACATTTGTGCCCTGCAGCATACTACAATGGTACTTGGGTGGTACTATCTACAAGGCAAGATAGGATACACATAATTGTGATGCCAAAAAGCCATTTTTGCAGGTGTGACACAGTTTATATAGCCGAATATTGCATTTCGGACTACCACAATGGCGGCTGCCTGACCTACTTCACTGGACATTAGGAACTGCCCGCGACCGCTGGCAGGAATTGTCATGGCAGTTGCAACCATGTGGACACAGCCATAGGCTAACGTTGTTGTCAATGGCTGTGTTCGCAGGCAGTGATGACCGCATGTATGACGGAGGTGACCGACAAGTTCTGCAAGTTCACTCACTTGACTCTTGGCATTGCTGCCAGCAACACCTCCATGACCTGAGCTGCTGTGTGATGCCTCTGGGAGTAATCATGCCACATCCAGCAGGTGATAGAGTCCCTGCCTTCTCTCTAGAGGAGCTAAAGAGAGTGCTAGTTAATGCTGTCCTACCCCGCTATGACCAGCTCTATGGTTCACCAAATATACATGTCTGTAGTCATGTCCCTGTACTTATTGGTTTGTGTGTTTCACACTTGGAGAGTATTGACAAGTGAAAAAGTGTTAGCTTGATGTTACTGTCATGTATGTGACTCACCAATGTGTAGTGAAACTTGTGATTATAATCTCTTGATTTGCTTTTTTATTCATGCAGCTCAAAACCCATCAAAAGAAGGACCTGTGGAGTACCATCACCAAGAAGGTGCAGACCCTGGGGGTCCACAGCCGGCAGAGTGCCCAGTGCAGGAAACGGTGGGAGGACCTGAGATGCTGGGCCCAAAAAATTGCAGAGGTCTAACTGGTACTGTCCTACCAATGTGGGCAGGGTGTCTGTCAGACCATGACCCATACTAATTGCCCGCATTCTGGTGGAGGCTAACCCAGGCCTTGATGGGCGTTTGAGGGCAGCACAGCAGCCTTAAGGGGGTGAGTGCAGGACATATTCTTGCCTGTCACATTGCAAGTGATTGTGTTAGGTTCTGATAACTCACCCTGTAATTTAGGGATGAGCCATGTTTAACACAGTAGATGAGTGATTGTTTGTGTAGACATATCATGTGTTGTGTACTGATGTGCCTTGCCTATTGGCCCAGGGACCTAGGACACATCCAGTTGCTCTCCATGGGTGACATATGGCTGTGAACAGTGATAAATCAAGTATTGTTTGTTGTTATAGTGTGTGTACATGATATGCAACAGACCACTACTCCTCAGTGTTAAGGACCAAAGGTAAGGAAGTGATGGATCACTATCCTCCGCCATGTTTCGGGCTAATGAGTAAATTGGTATGCCACCCAGTAGCTAGTTGGCTTCAATGTGTGGTGGGTGCTAGTGCCTAATTACAGTCTGTAATGTGAAGATGGCCATCATACATGTGACAGAGCATACATTGTAGTTTGGGTGCTGCTACAGATCAAACCTTTCCCTTTGTAAGTGGGGAATGTCCATTGACATGATTTATGTACAATCACTGTTACCATCATTCATTGTGTCTACTTGTCATCAATTGTCCCTTTCTCATTAGCAACACATTTAAATGCTGCTGTTTAATGCATGGTCTACCTGTGTTGATGGAATGATGTCTGTAGTCCCCCAAATATATATGCATGGCAACCTGTGTGTGGAATAAGCGATTTGCAATGGGGTACATTACATGTTGTGCCACATATAGAAGTATGTCAGCAATTGTTATTGGCTAACATATTCCCTCATATTCCCCCATAGCATGTCATTTGGCATGTACAACTACAATAGCAGTGGGTATATGACAGACAGACCTAGAGGTTTGAGCCACGATGTACATTTCCATGCCATTGATTTGTCAGTATGTAGAAAAGTGTACTGCACTTGTGTAATGGGTAATGTTTGTAACCTGACTATTACCATGCATCATGGAGTGACTTGCAGTTATGTTGACATCACATGCGTTCATACAAAGAAAGACATCTGGGTTTGCATGACCAAAATGGAGGCAATTATGTAGTTTCCCATTGAGTAGCATGTTGAGGGCCTTCAACAAGTAATTTAAAATCTCTGGGGCTCTCCAACATCCAAGGGACTATTGGCATCTATTGGTGCACTCAGAGTATGTAATTGTGAGGGGTGACAGACATGAGTGGTAATTACCTTGGGGCTTTCTGATTCATTGTGTTGTGGATTTTGAGGACATCTCTCACTGACATATTCAGATTCTTCCCTGAAAGTCTTCACTTGAACTCAGGTTCCCTGAGTGCACCTCATATGCAATTTGGGGATATGCCATCCATACAAATCAACAACATTCGGTAATTTGTAATACCAAACTCAAAAGTACTTCACCCTGCAATGACTCCTAAACACAGACCCCATCCTATTCTCAGAGCAACATTAGGTCCACCTCTAATGGGACAAAAGTCACTTGGTAAAATGTGCATTGTGGAGCTGCTTCCAGTGTGCGATTTCACCATCTCCAGGCTATTGTACTTTTGTCAGCAACATGGCAGGAGTTTGGAGCATCATTTCTTATTCTTGGGTCATTATGTATGTGGCAAATAGATGTCTGTGTGACCTTGTGTGGGGTCTGTGGGAATGCAGTTGTTGGAAAATGGGTTATTGGTAAGGGCAGGTAGGTACCTACACTTAGCAATAGGCCAAAGACCTCCACTTAGGTCCAGTTAGGTCTCAGTAAATTAAACCCAGCTCAACTCTTGGTAGCTTGACAACGAGTGACAAGGCTTAACTTAGGAGACAGAGTGTAAAGCATTCAAATATCACAAAACAGTAATTAAATAAAACACAGGAAACAGTTGAAAAATCCATAGATTATATTTTTATCTTTAAACTGGCAAAAAAACGAATAAAATCGGATAAGGGGAACCGGAGATATGAATTTTTAAAGAATTATTGTTTTCTAGCACCTAGAAACAAAAAAGCGCCAATCTGGTCATCTGGTTGCACTTCGAGCGGGGCAAAGTCAAAGTTTAAGGCCAACCGCGATGGAGCCCGGCTCGTCTATAGCCCGCAGGAGGCCTCGGTCAAAAGTTTACAGCCGCACTTACTAAGTCACAAAAGAGAGTACGGGGTTACAAATGTATTGGGAGTGTGCTAATTGCGTCACTCTACCAATCCTAAATCTCAAATAAAGATAAGACGAGGGGTGGTTTGGGGTCTGTGGAGGGGGATTTCCTTTACGGACAAGGTGGTCTCAGCACCGCCAGAGAGGCGAGTTTTTTTCCCCCCCTCTCGCCTCTCTGGCGGTGCTGTGTTTCCCCCCCCCTTTCCTTCTTTTGCCTCTTAACTCTGGTTCACTTCCTTCTTCTCTCTTTCTTTCCTCCTTCCTTATCTTGCACTCATACGTTCCCCTTTGCCCTCACCCTTCGCTTCCCTCCTCCTCCTTGACCCGCAGTCTCTCCTTGGTTCTTCCTTTATCCTTTTTCTCCAATTCTCTCCCTTTCCCAGCCTCGCCCCCCCCCCCCTCTTTTCCTTTTGCTCTCCCCTCCTTTTTCTTTTTCTTTTTCTTTTTCTTTTACTGTCTCTTCTTCTCTTATCTCTGCCCTCCTCTTCTCTTCACCCAAAACCCTCCACCCCCACCCCTCCCCTCCACTCCCTCATCTAATTTTTATCTTCCTTTTAGTGCCACTCTCATTTCTAATTCCAATTTTTTAATTATTATTATTGTTTTTATTTTTCCTTCTGTTTATTTTATTTTTATTATTATTTTCATTTCAGTTATATTTTTTGTTTCATTTTTTTCCTTCCTTTTTATTTTTATTTTTCCTTTCATTTAAACAATTCCCTTCCCCCCCCCTCTCCTCGCCGCCCCTTCCCCCTTCTTCCAGCCTCTCCCCGTTGTTATAGCCTCACTCGCAGCCGGGATACTACATTTCCCGGCGCCCGAGTGTAGGCAGCCCACATGGCTGTTCGGGAACTACGTTTCCCGACAGCACTTGCGGGCCCGCGCCCCCGCCCTCACAGGGCTTTCTCCAAGCCGCGGTCACCGACCGCGGCCGCATCGGCTCTCACAGAGGGGGCTGGTCTTGTTGGGGTCATGCTGCCTACGAGCGCCACACCCATTTTGGGCCATTTCCGGCCACTTCCGGCTCTCGGCACCTCCGGAGGGACCGCAATTGAATCGTACTCAGCTCGAATTACTTCCGGGCCGCGGCGGTGATTACCTGCAGCTGCAGGCAATTGACCCCCTTAAGACTACTATATAAACTACCGACTTTCAGGTCACTTTACCCAAGCGGTCCTGACAGAGAGGTCGGTATAGGCGCACAGAGAGCGCCCACCTTTGATGCAGTGAGTCAACCATCGATGGAATCACAGATAAGAAGCCCGTCTTTTCTCCCTGCCCTTTCTCCTTTGCCCACTTTCCTTTCTCTCAGCTGTCTCCCTCTTTCCTTTTATTTTCCCTTTCATGTCTGGCTTTTCCCCTTTTCTTCCCCTTCTCTTCTCCTTGTGTTCACTTTCTCCTTCCTTTTCCTTGTCTTTTTCCTTTTTCCTTTCTCTTCTCCTTTTGTTCACTTTCTCCCTCTTTTTCTTTGTCTTTTTCCTGTCCTATTCCTTTGCTTACATATATTTCTTTATCTTTACTCCCCTTCCGCTCACTCCCTTCTAACCCTAGAGTCTGACTATAAGGGGACGCTCCCTCTCCAGGATACCAGAGGCTAGTAGCCTCTACTATTAGGGTAAGCAATTGTCTTCTCTGAACTACTATACGCCACGCATAGCTAGCACTGCTGCGACCGTTTTATCTGCAACCAGTACTATTGTGTTATGCATGTAATTTTGTCACGTGTGCTGTGGTTTGCTGTGAAGTACCTTCTCACTGCCAATTTTGGTCTGTATATGTTACTGTTTGTATTTATTATAGGTCCTCCCCAGGTATTCCCTTGGTTAAGGTAGGCCCTTCCTTCCCTTCCCACCTTTTTTTCTACTACGATTTAACCTGCAGCGCGCTACAAGCATCTGCAACAGGGATCCAACGCCCTGATGAATGCCCAGAGACCCTCCATAGCTCAACCACAAGGGCAGAAACATGTCGGCTAGATAGGTGACCTTGCGAGTCATTGTTCTCGCACTGGTCTCCCACTTCTTTTAATCACACCACACAGAACCTTCTATTAAACTCACCCTGGTATCTGAGTAGGTGTTTTTATTCCCATAGCATAGCTGGATCCCTACTTTCCAGAAATCAAATTAATTTACGCACTCCCTCCTGTTCCTTTAACAGCGAGGTTGAGTCCGCCCAGGTGGTATTGTCCTACCTGGGTGGGGCTAGGTGGTCATATGATGAAGCATGACACTATATAGTGTGTGAGACCACCTAGTCCGTAAAGGAAATCCCCCTCCACAGACCCCAAACCACCCCTCGTCTTATCTTTATTTGAGATTTAGGATTGGTAGAGTGATGCAATTAGCACACTCCCAATACATTTGTAACCCCGTACTCTCTTTTGTGACTTAGTATTGTGTTTGGAGAGTCGAGTACGATGAGTATCTTTTCCCGCTCCCTTATACTCTCCCTTTGTGTATTATTACAGCCGCACTTAGTCATTTTTCTGAAGATTTTGTTCTGCGGGACAAACCTGCCAGTCCAATCCGACCTCCTGGAACTCTTCTCCAGATATGCGTCGCGGGAGCCCTCGGTGGAGATTTTTACCTATCGACGTAGTCATTTTTTCAAGTTGAAAATCCTTCGACGGGGGTAAACCTGGATCTTGATCCGACATTCTTGGAGCCCTCCTCGGAGATGTTGGCTGGGAGGTCCTGGTCAACTTCCTACGTTCGGACTTAGTCTCTTTTTTGGAGATTTTCTTCACCGGGATGAACCTTCAAGTCAGGCCGGGTTGCGGTTGAGGCAAGCTGGCTAGAGTTGCTGCGGCGGGTCGGTCCCTCTATGGAGCTTTGTTTCAAAAGTTCTCCAAACTCCTCGAAACTTCTGGATCTTCTCCCAGATGTTCTTTTAAGGTTCTTATGGGGGTCCACAGCTCATCTCAAGGCTCCCGAAGCTCTGAGATGATCCTTGGGGGTGTGGACTACAACTCCCAGAATGCACCTGGTGCAACCTCCTTTTTGGCCACTGAAAAGTGTACAGCTGGTTGATTTCTTCAGGAGTTGGTGAAGGGGACTCTGGTTAGCAAATTTTTACCTATAGCAAACAGGGAGTCCCTCCTTGAACCAGTTGAAGCCAGGCAAAGTCCTTCTTGTGGTGAAGCCCAAGTGTGCAGCTGGTGCAGTCCTTCAGAGTGCAGTGTCCAGGTGCAGGCCAGAGGTCCAGAAGGGCAGTCCTTCTTCTCCTTTGGTTCTTCCTTGTTGGGATCTGATGGGGATCTGAGGTGTGGGTGCAGGTCTGCCAGTTTTATCCTTGCTCCTGGGTAAAAAAACAGGGGGGTCCTGATTCTCCAATCAGGTGCAGGACGCAACATTCTGCAAAAATCCATCATGGCTGAAAGTGATTTTTGGAGGTTACATCTGGCTGAGCCCACCCACTGGTGTGGCTAAAAACCATAAACACACCCCTCTCCTAATCTAATAAAGGGGGCACTTAGTTGTCTGGGGTTGCGGAATGTGCGAGTGTTGTTGGGTTGCTCCAAATGTCCTTCTCTGCCTTTGAAGACCAGTTTGGCAGCCCTCCCCTTCCTGCCTCACCATCTGTTGAGGGGAGATCCCCTCCCACAGGCACATTCCCTTGTGTGAAGCCAGGCCACTTCACACCTCATCAAGGCAGCCTGCAAGGCTGCCAGAGGCTGGCCAATCAGAGTGCAGCAGCAAAAACAATGCAGGGCTGAAGTTGGCAACTTTTCAGGTAAAGTTTAAAACTCTTTACCTGAAGACGTTATATTAAATCCAACAACTGGAAGTTGTGGGATTTATTATAACAATTGGTTTGATACCAAACTCTTTGTATCTGTCACTTAAGGGGACTTTTAAAATTAAAATAAAGTCTCCCCATTCTAGCCTATAAAGGCCATTCACTACAATGAGGGAAAAACAAATTTGGCTGCTTTACCTCACACAGGCTTATAAAACTATTTTTATAAGGTCCCTGCTTATAGTTATGTGGCACCCAGCCCTAGGGGCACATAGGGCACACCTTAGGGGTGACGTATATGTAAAAATAAGGACTTTGGAAATACTTTTAATTCCAAAGTCGAATTTGCATATAACTTTAATTGAAAAGCAGCCAGCAAGGCAGGCCTGCCTTTAAAATGACACTGGGCACCTCAGCAGTGCACCTACGGGTGCACTACCTATGCTGTGGTCCCTAAACCTACATGCCCTACCATATACTAGGGACTTATAGGTAGGTTGACATAGCCAATTATAATTAGCCTAATTTGCATATCCACTTTACACAGAGCACTGGCCCTGGGACTGGTAAGCAGTACCCAGGGCACAGCCAATAGTCAGTAACCACCAGTACCTGTCCAAAAAGTGTGGGGGTGACCAGGGCAAAAAGGAGGACTTTCCTACAACAATTGGCATTGGCCAACTATTATATGCCAACAGGTAACTGAGGTCTGCTACATGGAGCAAAGCTTTGAGGGTGATGAGGTCTCCTACTGGTTAAATGGTTACTGTGATTGCACAACTTCAGCCATGCAATTGCAGTTGTGTGAGATCCTGATTTTCTTGTGGGAAACTGTTAACAGTTCAGATGCCATACATGTATATTGTATGGCACATGCATGGTTCACTTGGTTGGAGATTGTTGCTGGGGCCTTCTTGATATCATTGTAATGTTTGCACAAGTGTGATCATGTACATGTGATGACCCCAATTATCTTTGTACTTGCAACCTCAGCGCAGGCAAGTGAATTAGGCAGGGCACAGCTGAGTGGGGACTCATCTGGTCATAATACCTCGGGTCCAGACACCTCAGACACAGAGGGACCCAGTGACTCAGAGGGCAAGGGGAGTGCCACATGGGAGACAGGAACATCATCTTTAGAATCTTACTCCAGTTGCCACTCCCTAGTGGTGGCTGACCCATTGAGACATAACCCTGTATCATCTTTACCTGCCACATCCCTTACTATCACTTCCCTCCCTGTTGCTTCCCACCCAGTTGGCCGTGCCTGCTCACCCAAGAGGGTGGGCATCTCCTTTGCCGCAGGTACAGCCACCTCAGCACCTTTTACCCCTGCTGCCCTCAGTGAGTAGGCTATTGACCCCCTGAGAAGAATCTCCATGGGTCAGACAGTCATTCTGAATGTCATCCAGTTGGCTGTGCCTGCTCACCCAAGAGGGTGGGCATCTCCTTTGCCGCAGGTACTGCCAACTCAGCACCTTTTACCCCTGCTGCCCTCAGTGAGTAGGCTATTGACCCCCTGAGAAGAATCTCCATGGGTCAGACAGTCATTCTGAATGTCATCCAGGGGTTGTCAACCCAGCACCAGCAGACAAATGCATTCCTGGAAGGCATTCATGGTGCATTGGCTGGCTTACAGTGATCTCTTCAGGCTCTGGCCTCCAAACTGATGGCAGCCAGTCACCCCCACATTCTGTCCCACCTCCACCTCCCTCTTTCCAATCAAAATCTCACATTCCCCTACCACCGCAAGACCAATCCACCTGGACCCACCTCAGCATACAAGAGCAGCACACACAGACACAAGCATTACAAAACAAACCGGCACACAAGCAAATAACAGACACAACATCAGTCACTACTTCTCCAGACACCCCCACCACCCCTACCATAACACATGCATCAAGCATGCCCACAGGCACCAGCACAACAGTCAGTGATACTCCAACCACACACAGCATACCCACTGATACCACACCAACAGACACACAGATACCCACCACATCTAGCATACCCACAGACACTGCCCCAAGAGACACACATATCCACTACTCCATCCCCTGCACCTCACAACTCCCAGACCCCTATGACATAAAAACAAATACACTCACCCACGCAACAGAAACCACCCAAACAGAAGCATCCCTCACACATGCATGCACCCTGACATCCACACTGACACAGCAGACAACTACTCCCTTGACCTCCAATTCCTAACCCCTTCTGCTGACTGTTCTTGTGTTCCTAAGAAAGTGTTTTTGTTTGACCTTGACCTTTCCCCTGTCCCAAACCCAAGAGGCTCCAGCCCACCTCCAAACCCCTCATTTCCATCTTCAAGTCCTCCCCAACATAGCTGCCCCCCTACAAACATCTATACCAATCCCCTCAAGAAGAAGCCTAGCCCTCGCAAGAAGCAGTCCACATCTCCCAAACACACCACGCAAATATGTGCCCCTCCAAAGGTGATCCCTGAGGTGTCTGCGTACACACTTGATGCCCCTTTCTGTGGAGGATCCCTAGCCGCTAAGAGTCAATTGACAGCACCATGATGTGCTTGTGCAGACATATATGGACTGGCCAATGTTGTTGGACTTTACCACATTTTCATTTAATATACCCAACCACTTATTCTTTTGGGTATATATTTGTCCTGTAATTCCTTTTCTACCTATTGTTGTTTCTGATTGACTTGTGTTGTCTGCCTACAGTTGTTTTTATTTCAGCCTGCATCCTGATCCAATTGCTATTCTTTGCATTATCTGACTTTGTGGGTAGTACTAGTGTTCTCCAAGACAAAGGTAGGTGTTGACTGTATGGGTATGTGGGTGTAAAATGCAATGGTTTTGGCATGGCATTGTGTACTGTTTTGTATGGTAAGTATCTCATCTTGTGTTATCCAATGTGACCATGTATGGTGTTAGACTTGTCTCCCTGATATGGATTATGGATTAATTTAATGGGTGGCAGCTTGAAGTTTGTTTGTGCAAACATGAAGTGTGTTCAATTGTGCTGCCTTTGTTTATATTTAACTGTGCATGTCTCCATTTAGCTGTGTCTACCTTGCAGCTAGTTCTTCTAGATGTATGTACCATGCAGTTGGAGTTGTATGTGCTTTGTTGACTTGTCCTTCCACATGGTGCAGATAGGCATGTCATTCAAGTCTAGTATTGTTTGCCCCTGAGATATATGTATGGCCAGTTCCTGTACAATGTTTTTGGGGCATGTGCAAAGTGATATATGTCCTAGTGCATCCTCCTCCCATGGGAGTTCCTGATGGCCCCATCCCTATTGTTCAGGTATTGTTTGAATAGTTATCTTTGTATATTGATCTCTCTGTCTATCGTGCATCCCATTGTCTTTCCGTTGAGGTGTAATTCAGGTGATGTGTGTATCCATTGCAGGGCTGTTTGCTGGACTGGTGTTTGTCTTCCATGCCTTATCCATACAGCAGGGCAATAACACTGACAACGATTTTCACTTCCTTTTGGAGTAGGCGGGTGGTATGCTCAGATAGGCATTGGAACATACATATATATTGACCATATGCCACGGGTGGTTCTCAAATAGGCTTCCCTATAGATATATATAATTGGTTATGGAGCACATGCATGTTGAGTAGTAGTTTAAAACTTGCAGGAGCTGCTGTAAGGAGGCATTCAGTATATCTGGAAGCAGTAGGCTCACTTACACAGGCATTAAGTCCAGCACACACATTGCATTTGTGTGAGGGGTGCTCCAGAAAAGGGTGTATAAGTAATTGATCCCTTGGGAGGCAGAAACTTGGCCTACTCTAGAAAAAAGATTGGGACGGATGGAACAATGGCCATGACAAATTTTTTGTTTGTTGTGTGTGGAACTACCACTTTTGGAGGGTTGAGGTAAATCTGGTATGCTTTTGAATTAACCACGGATACATGATGTAGTTGATTAAATTAATGATCTATTGTAAGGTGTGGAAGATATTGATGTTTTCAGCTTACATTGGTAAGGGCTGTATCATGTGACGGTTGAAATTTAGATGCACCCCGGGGAATGAATTGTGATGAGAGACTGCCCTGACATTGAATTCACCTGCACACTGGACCTTTCGGGGCAGAATCTGAATGTGGACTTGTTGTCCTGAGAATAGGATGGGGTCTGTGTTTAGGAGTCATTGCAGGGTGAAGTACTTTTGAGTTGGGTATTACAAATTACCGAATGTTGTTGATTTGAATGGATGGCACATCCACAAATTGCATATGAGGTGCACTCAGGGAACCTGAGTTCAAGTGAAGACTTTCAGGGAAGAATCTGAATAGGAGCTGGTTGCCCCGGGAATTGAAGGGGTCCTGTTGATAAGAGTAATCACAGGGTGCAGAACTTGGAGTTTGTTATTTCAAATCACTGACTGGTATATGGCTCGCTCTTGAGCAGAGGGGTGATATTTAAGGATAGGATCTCCAGATTTGGATGTGTGGTGTATCCACGAATTGTAAGTGTGGTGCATTCTGGGAAATGGAGTACAATTGGCGACTATTTGGCCCATATTTATATTTTTATAGCGCCACATTTGCATCATGTTTTGACACAAAGCGGTGTAAACTTACAAAATACAATTATATTTTGTAAGGTTGCGCCACTATTGCGTCAAAAAATTCTGCAAATGCGACACTAAACAAGTATGAATGTGGCCTTTATGTCAATGTATGCATTTTTTGACAAACTGATTTCACATTACAAATATGTAACAGGCATGGTATATTAATACAAAAAGCTAGCTCAGAGCAGAACCTCAAGCATGAGGATACATCTTTTGCCCTGTTACTTTTAGTATTATGGTGCTTCTTCTGCATTCTCAGAAGGAGAGCGGCGTTTGGTGTTGGTCCCTACAGGCCGTGCACAGGTGCAGGGCTTGCCTTTGATGAGATGGACTGTATTTAAGAAAGAAGCCCCCTGGCAAAATTGCTTCATTCAACTTTCTTGAAACCTGCCATGATGGTGAAGGCCATACATATGGTTGCGTACACAGACTATGGTGTTCGCTGTGGGGAGAGAATCCCCCTCGTCCATACATGATGTGACAGGATGAAATAGTAACTTGATTATGACAGAAAGAATAAAAGAAAACTGCGTGTACCTGCAAAAAAGAAAAAAAGATCCCTGATTTAGTTCAAAGTGAAAGAAACCTGTTGGCTGTTTTGGTGTTGTATCGAAAAATAAAGGAATTAAATGCAATATGGTATATTGAGATTATTGGACTTCTGAACATTGGAGAGCACCATACCATGTTGTATACTTAGGATTGTTCTCTGCTGTTTGCTGTCTTCATTTTTGATACATACTTATGTGGGTTGACTGTGATGAAAGTCTATGGCATGTGTGCAATGTGAGTGTGTAAGTAGTATTTGTGGATGTGATGTTGGTGTGTTGTTGGTGTTGTATGAGACAATGTTGTGTACACTTCACTGTCCCTGTGCCTGAGGTGAGCAACATGTGTTTATGTGTAGTTTTGAAGTGCAGTGAGTGACCTGCCTAAAAGGGGTATTTTGTAACTGTAAATGTGTCCTAATTTGTGTCACCTCCATATGATAAAATGATGACGCAACAAACAATTGTTGGGCATAATGACGCAGGTAGGTGTGTTTACATACAGTCTATTGTGCCCACGACAGCGTGGATTTTGTGCTCCAATGAAAATCAACAACAGATGCAGGATGTGTGTGATGGGCTCCATGGTGGCACCGGACATGTAAGGCACATTTATATAATGATGACATGTGCTTACGGGTGAATATCCAATTCAATAGTCATGGTGGCCCATAATCTGTAATTGAAAAACTGGTAAGTCACAGGCCCATTCATTGACCAAACGGTGCATGAGATACAGATGGATTTGGCAGCTGGAAGTTCCCTTGTAATTAGAAACTGAGCAGGTTTATCAGCAGGTAATCATGAGTACAAATACCGCAATGCAATGATAAAGAGTGTGTGTATTGCAAACAAACGCAGTGGGGAAATCAATATTTATGAATTTTGTGAAAGTGATTTGTACAACAATCATTCTCTAGATTGATGAATATAGTTGTGTAGGTATATGCAATCATTTTTTTGTGAATGTAAATAGGACTCAGTATGACGTTGAGTAAAATGGCAAATGCACTTATTTTGTGTATACACGCTAAAAAGGGGCTAATAGTGTATAGTATGCTTGTGAACAAGGTCTGGGTGACCGAAATGTATTGGGCGCTTTTTTTACTGGAAGACAGAGCTTTTGTTTGTTTGATTAAAGAACAGGATCTGCAGGAGTCTTGGAGTGCGGTATGTTTCCTACATAAACATAAGGAAGAAGTGCAGTTCATACAGATATATATGTATGTATATATATATATATATATATATATATATATATATATATATATATATATATATATAATTATATATATATCTTACAGGGATGTTATAGTTAGGAAATAGAATTTTAAAAAAACACAATGTTACAGGAACATTGCAGTTAGGCTCACATTCTAAACTCAAGTAACTATAAGTCATACCCTAAGGTAACTATAACTCACGCCCCCACCATGCACAGCTTTTTTGTAAGCAATTGTATTGCAAATATTACATTGATAACATCAGTAATGTTATCAAAGATATCATGAGCGCTGTTATTTGTGGGTAATTAGCAGTGTTATAGTTTTTTAAGTTCTATTTCCTAACTATAACTTCCCTTTCACCTTTGGTTTTCATAGTGAAGTTCTATTTCTTTAACGTATAGTGATTTTCATTACTATAAATTAATCCAACCACTGCTGTGCAAAGCCTTCGGTTGTGCATGGTGGAGGTTGGCCGCAGGGTCTGTGACAAGACCCTAAGACCAACCACATATAAGCACCCAACTTTGCACCGTGCATAGCTTTCACCCGTGCACGGCAGGGGTTGCCTGAAAGTCCTGGCCTGCAGTCAGACCCAGCTGCGAACCCCCTTAACCACCCACCTCTTCTCTGCACACAGTCCTTTGGCCGTGGGTAGCGGGAGTTGGCTGCAGCCTGTCTTTCAGGGTGTGAGAATAGGTGTAAGAGGGTGTATCTGGGTGTTAGAATGTTTGGGAGAGTGTCTGCCTGGGTGTGAGAGTGGGTCATCAGTGTCTTAGTTGGTCTGTGAGTGGGTCAGTGAGTGTCTGAGTGGATCTGCACTGGGTGCATGAGGGTCTGAGTCGATGTGTGATTGGGAGAAAGAGATTCAATGTAAGAGAGAAAGAGAGTGAGAGGGAGAGAGAGAGAACTTTTGGCTTTGAAGGATGACATAGTTAGATTGCAATATTTTTTGACAAATGGAAAAGAAGCATTTATTTTTCAATTAAAAAGAGTGAAATCACCTTTCAGTATGAGCCTTAAACTTTTGAATTTGAAAAGAAATTAAAGAAGGGAAATGATCAGGTACACACATGAAGTAGAACCCTCGTCGTTCAATGTGAGAGTCTGAAATATTAGCCATTAGGCTACAGGTGTTAATTTTTTATAATTCCCTTTACAAGCTATCCGGGACTGTAGGCGGAGCCTCAAGTTGTCCCCTGAGGTTCCAGCTGATTGCTTTCCTTCCCCGCAGTCCCAGCCAGCTCTTGCCTCTTGTGTGATCCAGCATTACTCCAGCAAGCAAGGAGCTGCTTTTAATAGCAGCTCCCTGCTTGCTGGAGCTATGTTTTCATCTGTTTTTGTGCAAGGAAGACAGATGAAAACTCTGCTTTCAGACAGTGGAACCTGTTTGACAGGTTCTGCTGTCAGAAAGTGGAGTTATGTTTTCTTTAGCTTGGTGGAAGCAGCCAGCTCCCATCACGCAAAAGCAAACAGCTATGTCTTGGGGTGGGCACCCTGGGATGTAGCAGGAGCAGGCCCTGGGGGATGGTGGTCCCCTTGGCCATTAGTGGCTTCACAATGGGGGCCTAGTGGCCCAGCTCAAATGAACATGGCCCCAGCGAGGTGTTGGTCCCTGGGGCTTAGGGTCCAAAACTGAGCCCTTCATTCTTTTTTTAAAGCCCTGGGGAGGTGGTAGTCCCTGGGGTTTTGAGGGCAGGGGTGTGTGTGCATGTGATGTTCCTGTACTTCATTGTAATTTGTGCTCAGGGGAGGTGGGGGTCCCCGGGCTCCAGGGAGGCCACGTGGCCCCCTGCACATATTTTATTTATAACCCCAGGGAGTTGGCGTTCCCCAGAGCGGTGGGGGAGGCCATCAGTCTTTTTTTTTTTTTAAGTATTAAAAAAAGAAAGGGGGCCATGGTAGAGACATCCTGACTCCCTTAGCTCTGGGGTGCAAGAGGGATCCTGTCAGGGCAAAAAAGCAATTCTTTTTTTTTTTTTTGCCGCAAAATCGAGAAATTCACAAATTCACAGAAAAAAACAAAAACAAAAACAAAAAACAAGTGGAGCTCTAATGCATGTTTTTTTTAAGGCCCCCCGGGTGGGCTAGGTCCAGGGGACATGTGATAAATGAGGATGGGGTGCACAGGGCCCCCCCTCCTGGACTTTATACTGCCCTGGGGACCGCCACCTCCCTGGGGCCTATTTTTAATTTAAATGCAAGGGGAGGGAGCCTGTCCCCCCGCAGCTCCAGGAACCACCACCTCCCCAGGGCAAACATTCAAAAAAGGAAAGGTGGTCAGTTTTGGACCCCCACAACTCCAGAGACCACAACTTCTCTGGGCCTTTTGAAGTTGGAGGGGGGGCACGCGGCCTTCCTTGAGGATAACCTGATGGCACTTGGAATTACCATCTCCCAATGCCAGCTTCTGCTATATCCCGGGGTGCCCACCTCCTAGACAAAACTGTTTGCTGTGGCTTGGCAGCAGCTTTGACAGCTGCCACCAAGTCACAGCAAAACTGTCAATCAGCTCTCCTTGACTGTGAGCAGAGGTTTCTTCTGTGTCCCTGCCTGAGGAGATGCAGGCAGGGAGACAGAGGAAACAGTTGCTCTCACAGAGTGAGCTGCATCTTTAGCAGTTCCCTCTCTGTGACAGGAATGCTGGCACTCACAAGAGGCTAGAAGCCAGCTGGAACCATTGTGGCCTTCGGGCTCTCCCCATGGTCCCAACAATGTGACTGGGTGCCCTGGGGGACACCCACGTCACATGGCCTGACCTCAGGGTATAGGGTCTCTGGGGTTTAATATCAAATAGCTATGTCCCGGAGGTGGGTACTCTTTGAAATAGTAGGAGCTGGCCCAGGGGGATGGCGTCCCAAGGGCCATCATTTAGCCTACGAGGGGGCAGCATGGCCCCCCCAATATTAAATAGCCTTAGAGAGGGGGTGGTCCCCGGGCTGCTGGGGGCCATGCAGTCCCCTTTAAATATGGTTGAAGGCCCGGGAGGTGGCGTCACTGGGGCTGGGGGGGGTCTCCCCTCTCATTTGTTCATGTTAAAGCCCTGGGGAGGTGGTGGTCCCCGGTGATGCGGAGGGCCTGAGTGTCCCTCCATATCTATTTAATTTAAAGCTCTGGGGAGGTGGCAGCCCCAGGTATGTTCGGGTCTGGATAGCCTCTGCATCCATTTAGTTTCAAGCTGCGGGGAGGTGGTGGTCCCCGTGGCTGCAGTGGGGCAATCCACCCACATTCAAAATGTAAATGCCCCTGGGACCTGGCCCACCCGGGGGCTGTATTTAAAAAACATGGGAGCCTGTAATTGTACTTGTACTCCCCCCCCCAAATTTTTTTTTCTGGGACGTGGCCCAAGCCAAGTCCCAATATAGCGGCCAACACTTCCTTGTTGAAGTGTTGTCAGCCAATAAGATCTCAGCATGAGATCGGGAGGTTCAAAGAGCCTTCACGTGCCTATATATACAAATTTAGATTTTCTTTAATTTCTAAAAAAATATTTAACAGATTTACACCAAATAGCAAGAGCTACCTTTCTGCCAAGTTTAGTGTAAATCTGTCCAGTGGTTCAAGCGCTATTTCTGTTCAAAATCCCAATGGAAAAATGCATTGGTAAAAAATTGGTTTGGGCTCCCTTTTTCTCAGCCATTGCTTGACGGATTAGCCTGAAACTTTTCAGACAGCAGATGATTTGAGCGTCAAATATTTTTGGAAAATTTCGTGAAGATTTGTGAACCGGCGCCAAAAGTATAGGCAAGTCAAAAACACATTTTCTATAGAAACTAGGACATAGTGGTGACCACCACGTCAATCTGTCAAGCAAAAAAGCCGGTGCATTTCCAAAGTTAATACCCATAGACTATTTGGACACACTTGAATCCTGAAGTACTGGAAAGAAATACACCAAATTTGGCAAAAAGGTAGCAGAACACCCTTTTCCTACTTGGTGTAAATCTGTTCAACAGTTTTGAGATATTAAAGGGAAAGGAAGTTTGTATATCTAGGGCCGCAGATCCAGAGAGATCCCATGCAGTTATCTAATTGGCAGCCAATTTGGGACTGGGCTTTACCTGAGTCTGAAACAAAAACATAACAAATATGCAGAAGCCACATGGTCCCCTGCGCCCCAAGGACTACCACCTCCCTAAGCTAGTTTAATAATAATGAAATAGAGGGGAGCCCTGTGGAGCCTCTGGGGCCCAGGGACCACCACCTCCCAGGGGCTATGTTTGAAAGTATGCAGGGGGCTGTGTGCTCTCCAGGGACCACCAGCTCCACAGGTCTAGTTCTACAATAAAATAATGAGGGGGTCCTGTGGACCTCCAGCTCCAAGTACCACCATCTTCGTGAGGCAAACTGAAAGAAGGAGGGGGGAAGTCCATCATCCCTCATGGAGCCATCTATGTTGCTGTGGACCACCATCCCCGAGGTCCGCCTTCTGCTACCTCACATGGTACTCATGCTGTGAGCCCCCTTGTATTTTTTTTATGCTGACCCAAGAAAGTGGTGATCCCAGGGACCTGGGGGCCCATGTGGCTACTGCATAGTTTTAAAAAAATCTAGCCCCAGGGAGGTGGTGGTCCCTGGATCCCAGAGGGATTGTGTAGCCCCCCTAAGATTTTTTTATTATGTAGCCCCAGGGAGGCCATAGCCCTTGGGGCCCAGAGGGGTTGTGTGGTCCCTCCTAATTGTTTTTTATTATGTAGGCCCAGGGAGATAGCTGTCCCCAGAGCCCAGGTGTAGGAGGCTGGCCTGGCTTATAATGGGTACCTTGTGGTACTTACACCTTGTGCCAGGTCCAGTCATCCCCTTATTAGTAGATTAGTAGTGTTCTAGCAGCTTAGGCTGATAGAGGTAGCTATAGTAGAGTAGCTTAGGCTGAACTAGGAGACATGCAAAGCTCCTACTATACCACTTATATCATATAGCACTATATCATAAGAAGCACACTACCCAGAGTTACTAAAAAAAACGTACTTTATTTTAGTGACAATGTGCCAAAAGTACCTCAGAGGATATACTCCCTTAGGAGGTAAGTAAAATACACAAAATATACACACAAACCAAAATCAGGTAAGTAAAACACTTAGAAAAGTAGTGCAAGCAGTGTAGAACACAATAGAATGCAATAGGAGACAATAGGCCTAGGGGCATCACAAACCATGTAGTACAAAAGTAGAATGCAAACCACGAGTGGACCCCAGGCCTAGTGTAGTGTGTAGAGGGTCGCTGGGAGTGTAAGAAAACACTAAGGGTGTCCAAGATACACCACCCCAAGACCCTGAAAAGTAGGAGTACAGAAAGACAGTAAGGTCGAGATAGGGGATTCTGCAAAGACAACAACTGACTGCAATGCACTGAAGATGGATTCCTGGACCTGAGGACTGGTAAAGGAAGTTGACCAAGTCCACGAGTCACGCAAGTGTCCATGGGGGGCAGGAGCATACTAAACCACGGATGAAGGTGCAAAAGGGCTGCCTCTGGGTGGAAGAAGCCAAAGATTCTGCCACAACAGAAGGTGCCAGGAACTTCTTCTTTGGTCAGAAGATGTCCCACGGTGTGCTGGAGGATGCAGAGTTGTTTCCACGCAGAAGCCTTGCTAGCTGCAAGAGTCCCAGTTGAAGATAATGGGTGTTGCCAGGGTCCAGGAAGGACCAGGAGGTCGCCCCTTGGAGGAGGAGACAGAGGGGATGCTCAGCAACAGAGGGAGCCCATGCAGAAGCAGGCAGCACCAGCAGAAGTACTTGAACAGGCATTCAAGAAATCTGAGCATGGCGGTCATCTCAGCACAACAAAAGAGGGTCCCACAAACTCGGTGGTCAACTCAATGAGTTGAGCAATGCAGGATGGAGTGGTGGGGACCTGGGATAGGCTGTGCACGAAGGAATCCGTGCAAGAGTGCACAGAAACCCTAGCAGCTGCAGATCACGCAGCACACAGGATTACTGTCTGGCGGGGAGGCAAGGACTTACCTCCACCAAATTTGGACAGAAGGACCACTGGACTGTCGAGGTCACTTGGATCCAACTCCTGTGTTCCAGAGACCACACTCGTCAAGATGAGAGGGGACCCAGAGGACCGGTGATGCAGAAGTTTGGTGCCTGCGTTAGCAGGGGGAAGATTCCGTCGACCCACGGGAGATTTCTTCTTGGCTTTCAGTGCAGGGA
This sequence comes from Pleurodeles waltl, assembly GCF_031143425.1. NCBI lineage: Eukaryota > Metazoa > Chordata > Amphibia > Caudata > Salamandridae > Pleurodeles > Pleurodeles waltl. The sequence goes on from NC_090447.1 coordinate 288,928,864, forward strand.
GAAGGCAGACAGCCCTCCAGGAAACAGTTGAGAAAGCAGGCAGAATTAGGTGCTACAATGTTGCTGGTAGTCTTCTTGCTACTTTGTTGCAGTTTTGCAGGCGTCTTGGATCAGTCAGCGGTCGATCCTTGGCAGAAGTCAAAGAGAGAAGTGCAGAGGAACTCTGCTGAGCTCTTGCATTTGTTATCTGAAGAGAAACCCACAGGAGAGACCCTAAATAGCCCTCAGAGGAGGATTGGCTACCTAACCAGGTAAGAGCCTATCAGGAGGGGTCTTATACATCACCTGCTGGCACTGGCCACTCAGAGGTCTCCATTGTGCCCTCACACCTCTGCATTCAAGATGGCAGAGGTGTGGGACACACTGGAGGAGCTCTGGGCACCACATCTGGGGTGGTGATGGACAGGGGAGTGGTCACTCCCCTTTCCTTTGTCCAGTTTCGCGCCAGAGCAGAGACTGGGGGCTCCCTGAACTGGTGTAGAGTGGCTTATGCAAGGAGGGCACCATGTGTATGTATGTGTATATATATATATATATATATATATATATAAATATGTATATATATATATATATATATATATATATATATATATATATATGTATACCCACATATACATATATATACATACATATATGCATATATATGTGTGTGTTATATATACATATATATGTGTGTGTTTATCTGTAAACACACACATATTTATGCATAAATAGACATGTATGTGTATGCATGTATATATGTATGCGTGAATATATATTTATATACATATATATATATACATATATATATATATATATATATATATATATATATGTTAAACTATAATCACCTAAATCTCTCCCGTGTGGCACAGCACCGCTTCACAAGCCACACGGAGATAACAGATGATGGCAGCACACTCTGGTTTATTTCTATACTTTATTTACTTTTGTGCATGATGGTCTTTCATTCCTGTATCAGGGCGACACATTTCGGTCATAGCCTTCGACTGGGAACACACATGGGTACATTTGTTCCTTTCCGAATGCAAATGTCCTATTTGATCTTCAGTTATTCAATGCATGAGCAAGAACATTCACCTGCCAGTATTTTTAAAGATAACAAAAGATAATATTTACATGAAAGATTTTGAATTTGTTTTGCCAGCATGACATCTCTTGTTTCTTCATAATTACATCATCCTTTCACTAATTCAACAAAATACCATCTGTATAATTATAATAGAATTATTTTTCTCCAACAAAACATAATAATGACAAAATCATATATTCCAGTAATACTACTTCTAGAAGTTAAAGGAATTAGAAGAGAGGAGAAGGTACAAAATTATTCCCGTAACAGTACTTGGAAAAGTTAAATGAATTAGGGAACAGGAGAAGATACACAGTGACATGGTTTCATATCTATAATCTTGCTCCATGAACGTGTATATATATATATATATATATATTTTGATATATATATATATATTGATATATATATATATATATATCTTCATTTGTGCTTGGTATATTTTTGTACTATTGATATTCTTCTATTAGTACGTGGCCATCTGTCATCACTTATATACCCTAGTTCTAAATTATTCAAACATTATGCATGTCAAATAAATATATAATTACAAGTACATTATTCATAAAAGTGTCCTGTGCTTATTTTCAAGTGCAAAACAATCATGATTATAAACACTGTTATGCCTGTCTGAATGTCATTGATGAATCTTAAAAGGTACCAATTTACTTCAATAGGTGACTAGTTGCCTGTTATAAAAGTACCTAAAAGATCACATGATCAATATTGTTATCAAAACATCAGGTTCGTACTTTATCAACATCTCATTATTCCCTATTTAATTTAAAAAGATAATCATTTTACTTATTGAAATGCTCCGGACTTCGAGTATACTAATTACCAACACATTGGCAAAAAGTGACAAGTGCCTATTATAATGTGCAGAGTAGTAATTTTTCAGAAGAGTATAGCAAAAACTGAAAATCATCTAATTTCATTGATAAAAAAGCGGTCTGTGCTTTTTCCATCAGTTCATGAAGTCAATGATTATTTTTGTTTGTATAGAATCCACTCCTTTTACCTATTCATCAACATTATTACATTTATTCTCCTAATTCCTACTCTCAATGAACCTATACCAATTTTAAAGTTACTCTCCATTCCATGATCATCACTTATAAGAAGACATGAAACTCAGCATCATAGTTCAGTCTCCATGGGATCTCAGTATTAATAGCATTATCCATTTTGATTCTGACTGCCTCAAAGAGCATTCACAATCTCCTCCTCTTGGTTTCTTGTTAATATGCTGGATACCATAATCTCTACCATGATTTTCCCAGATGTGTTTCGCAATTGCATATGTCATATTTTTTTTTGCACTACTCGGAGAGGATGTCTGAAGTTTCAATTTATTGATGGTACTTCCTACATATTATTTGCCACATCTGCATTCCAGAACATAAACAACATTTTACAGTCACAGTTAATCCGTCATCATTAATCTTAAAACCTCTCCCTTTCTGTGATTTAAACGTATTAATATTCTGTGCATATTGACATGCCTTACACTTGTGACACCACCAAAAACCTTTTTGTTGATGTTGTAACCAATTTTTTCTTTCTCTCGTTGTACACTTCGCCATGCAGCTACTTGTCAGCTATTGTCCTAGTGATCTGGTTTTCTGATATGTTATCACAGGATGATCTGGCAGTATATTTTTTATAGTTTTATTCAATGTAGGAACCAGCCAATATTGTTGTAATCATTATTTGACTGAATTATTTGAGGCATCAAATTCCATGATATAATGACAGACTTGACCTTCTTCCTCCGTCTTGGTGTTAGATTGCTTTTAAGTCAATAATTCATCTCTTTTATGTGACTGACATCTCTCCATAGCACTCTCTCCTACACTCTGGGGATAGCCTCCCTCAATGAATCTTTGACATATTTATTTTGCTTCATGTATGAATGCTCCATCCTCTGAGCAATTTATCCAGGCTCTAATTAGTTCTCCATATGGGATGCTCCATTTGAAAGCTTGTGCATGTCCGCTATTTGCATGGAATAAATTGTTGCAACCTGTTGTTTTCCTATATAAGTTGTTACAAACCTTATCATCCTGTATGTACACCAATGAATCCAAATATGTGATTTTAGTTGCATTGATGTCATATGTAAAGCTCAATTTGAAAGAATTTCTTTCCCATGATTTGATAAAATCAATTAGTTCTTCCCCATTTCCAACCAAATAAGAAAAATGTCATCTGTAAGTTGCACCCATAGGAATATTTTCTCAAGAAGTTCTTTGTTGACATCAGTCCACATTAATTCTGACGCCCATTGGCCCATCAACAAACTTGCATATGTTGGTGCAAATGAAGTACCCATGGCTTTCCCAACGGATTTGTAAATATTTATTATCAAAGAAAAAAAAATGTGAAGAGTTAAACAAAATTCCAACCTTTCAAGCAACATCTCAGTATGTTCTGGAAGGCTAGTGGACCTTGTCCTTGAATAATATGTTTGCAGGCCCTAATGCTATCTATAGAGCAATATATAAAATATATTTATATATATATATATATATATATATATATATATATATATATATATATATATATGTATATAGAGAGAGAGAGAGAGAGAGCGAGAGAGAGAGAGAGATAGATATCAATATATATCTATATCTATATATATATATATATATATATATATATATATATATATATATATATATATATATATATATATGACGTGACCAAAGCGGCTACCGCTGTGGGCGATACGGTCCCATACGAATTTTATGTATACCAAGAATTAGCAGTGCACTCCATCAAGGGAAAAGAAGAATCTAGTTTTTATTTCTCTTTAAGACTGAAAACAAAAAAGAACAACGCGTTTCGACCGAATGGTCTTCTTCGACTTCACATCCTGTTACTATTGCGGATCCTATTTATAGTACCACCCTAATTACTAATTACAATGCATTCTGGTAATCATGGTTTTTAAATATCAAAACAAAATTAAGTGCATCAATCATCTAAATCAATCAAACAAAGTCATTAGTCCGAGTAAAAATATCCTCGTATTCATTTTATATCCTAATTTATCTATTATATATTTACAATTCTACTAATAATATTGCCACTGGTTTCAAACTGAAAAAGTCTACCCTTATTCATTGATTACCTTATATAACAATATATCCAAAAGAACAAAACATAATACATCAATTGCGAGTGTATCAATCCAACTATGTCAAATATATGTAACATGTAATGATAAAATCAAATCTATGAATTATTAGTGATTAGCTCAAATTTATATTAGCAAAGGAAAAGTGAAGATATTCTGTTTGACTAGAAGTACTCAGCCTACAGATGAACATAAAGTTCCTCATCATTATTAATCCCAAAAGGGGCCCTCGTTTTCATTTGTATTATACGTCTGGATTCAAGTCGTCTTAGTTTTTGGATTCTGTCACCTCCTCTCTCATGTTCCGGGATATGATCAATACCATAATATCTCAGAGTTCTTCAATCATTTTGCATATGTGTTTGTAAATGTCTGGCTGTTGCATATGTATAGTCTTTGTGAGTTATTGTTCTAATATGTTCTAAAATTCTTTTCTTTAGTGCACAAATTGTACTGCCGATATACTTGAGACCACAATGACATTCAATGACATATACTACAAATTTCATCTCACAAGTAATTTTATGCTTAATAATCAGCTCTTGTCCATTAGAGAATATGACCTTTTTCAAAGATTGCCCTATTTTGCAAGCCTTACAATGATTACATTTAAAGAATCCTTTTTGTCTCTCCTCTAACCAATTGTGATCCTTTTCTAAGACAAAATGACTTTTTACTATCATATCCTTTATACTCAGTGCTTTCTTATATGAGACTAGTGGCTTAGAGCCAACTAAGGGTCCTAAGTCTGGATCCCTACTAATAATCTTCCAGTGTTTACATAGAATGTTTTTTATAAAAGTACTTTCTTTGGCTTATTGCATTACCATTCTGACTGTTTCTTTTGAGTTTTTATGTTTGTTATGAAACAAAAAGTCCTCTCGATTTTTAGACTGAATAACGTTTACATTTTTCTTAAGAATGTTCTCATTATATCCTCGAATTTTAAATCTTTCATAAGTTTCATAACATTTCGATAAAGAATCTTTTTCATTGGAACAATTCCTTCTCATTCTAATGAATTCACCCAAAGGAATACTATTTATTAAAGATTTAGGGTGAAAACGTTTACCATGTAATATGCTGTTGCATGCAGTTTCTTTCCGAAATACTGTTGTTTCAATTTTACCATTCTCTATGTAAATCGTAATGTCTAAGAAATTAATCAATGTTTGACTTGTGTCACAAGTAAATTTAAGACCTACTTCATTGAGAATGTTAAAATATTGCATTAGTTCATCCTTTGATCCATTCCTGATAATAAAAAGATCATCTATAAAGCGAACCCAAAGTAATGCTTTTTCAGCAAATTCCTCATTATTTTTACTCCACGCTATCTCTCTTTCCCACCAACCCATTACCAGATTGGCATAGTTTGGTGAAAATGAAAGTCCCATAGCAGTGCCACATATTTGATGATAAATCTCGTGATTAAAGATAAAAATATAGTTTTTTAGACACATATCAATCATGTCTAATAACATGTAGTTTGTTCTTGTTCCATGATTCAAAGAAGGGGCTTTGCCCTCACGTCAAAAGAGATCTCCATCTGATATCACGGAGACGCATTTAGTCAAGAGTCTATTGATGAGTTATACTGCTATGAATGAGTAAGTGCATATCTGTTGTAACCTTTTCTTCTCAGATCTCTCTCCCTTCTGCTCCCTACCCTAATCCCCTCTTCCCAACTGGCTTCATCATAACTGTGTGCTATAATAGCTTTCTGAGTTGGTGACGCCGGGAGGTGGGCCTTTTTTTCAGCAAGGTGCAGATCCCGAGGAAAGGACACTGACAGAATAGTATTTTTACCATTTGGTTAATGGAACAGATGGCGAGTATTGAAATGGTTTGCTAAATGGCATCCTCTACAGTTCAAAAAGGCTAAAGAATAAAATAAAAATACATTCTGCTGGATTAAATAAATACCATGGCCCTGATTTGTACTTTTTAACGCAAAACTGCTCTAATGCAGTTTTACGTCAAAAAGGTTTGCTCCAACTAGCGCCATTTTTTAACGCCACTCGGGCATCAAATTTATACTTTGACGCTGGGTGGTGCTAAAAAATGTTTAGAGTAACTTTTTCCCCCATTAACCATGGCGCCTTGTCTTAAGGCAAAATGACGTTAACGAAGAAAAAATTACTCTAATTCGGTTTAGGACATGGAAACGCATCACACCATTTTTGCCCGTAATAGCATCAACAAGAGATGCAAACAGAGCAAACAATGCAAATGAGCCCCAAAATGGATCCTAGAAGCCAGGAGAGATCTAAGGGAGACCCCAGTCAACCAGGAACCAGCCAGCAGGACACAGACAAGACCCAGGGGAAGGAGAACAAAAAGCGGAAGCGTTGTTTCAGTACAAGGGAGCCTAAAATACTGGTGAGAGAGGTCACAGAGCTTCAAAATTAACTCTTCACCTCAAAATTGCCAATTGGAAGGACAGAGGCAATCTGGCAGCAGATTGTGGATAAGGTCAACAGTGTGGAAGAGGTTAGGAGAACAGTGACTGAGTGCAAGAAACACAGGCATGACTGCAAGACAAGGACCAAGGAAAAAATCTCACGGAACAGGAAGGCAGCACTGCAAACTGGAGGTGGGATTTAAGCACCTCAAGAGGACTTGGATGAGATGGAGAAAATGGTTGCAGCGTTCATCCCGGAAAACAATTGTCACAGGGATACAAGGACAGGACAGTGCAGAATACAGGGAAACACCACAAATGCAGGTTAAGTTGCATGGGGAAAATATATGCTTAAAGGTCAATGCTAGGAGGTGGAGGCACATAGGACACACACAATGTATATCAAAGAAGTGCAGAGGGACACATTGCACACTAAGCAACTTGCACCATGCCAATGTAAGCTTACCCATGTACCTGCGCCTTGGGAGTGACATGCACAATTGAAACATGCACAACCTGGATATATTAAGAACACCAGGCCTCAATACCCACACGTACAAATGCAGCACATGGGATGGATGGCACTTATAATCACTTTGCCACTGGCTGTGATATCACTAAATCCCTTGCATGTAGTTACATTAACACCACTAACACAACCAAGAACTCAGACACCAGGTAGTCAGTCAACACCATTCTTGGGGCAACTACATAGTGCCGTCCCTTGCTGTAACATATTGTAACAGCCTTGCCTCATTGCCCAAACGAATGTGTGCTGCATCTCACAGCATACTAGTCATTGCAACTGTCCCAACAGTCCCCAGGCATTTGCCAGTAGCACCACCACAATTAGACAACACATCCACATGAGGCAGACATCCCTACATCATTCATTCAGGGTTTCCCCTGGGTGCATGGAACAATTAATTCAACAAGTGCTGGCGGAATGGCAGGCTGGACTGGAATCATTGGTAACATGCCACTACCCAGACCAACTAAACTGAAGTAGTGTTCAACCACACATATTGATGCTGAACTGAAATGTGCCAATACACAAAATATGGACCACAGATTGCTAACAGAAGATCAACACAGTCACAGGGTGAGCCCACAACTATTTGGACACCACCATGTCAGACACATGGGAATTGGGAAATCAACACACTCATACAACACATGGGGTATGGCTTCCACATAATGGTGGTTATTTCCACATCAACGGGTGGGTATGGTGCATGGGCAAGCCAGGTGTTGGTAAAACTGCCAGAGCAGAGTACCCACTGCACTTGGCAGTATGAGTCACACGTTGGGATGGCAGCTGGGAATATGTCTGCACATGGTAGCTCTGTGGGGCACAAACTAGACAATATAGATGGATCAATTGGAGTAGGGTGCCAATTGTGGCCTGCGTTGGGTGTAACAGGACATGCCGCACCCAGCCCTGCAAGTCAGGCAGTGGGAAGGGCAAAGGGCCAAGGTATGGGACATCCTACACAGCCCATGCCAAGTATGTGGGCTGTGCAGGGCCACCCAGGGGCACACCACTTCACCAACAACCATTTCATGGGAGTTACATGGCCATGCAAAGTCTGGTGGAAATTTGGAAACATACCTGGAGGGTAGTGTTGAACTTATCACTGGTCTGGTGTCATGGGACTGATGCCATAGCCAGTCCCTCAGCTGCGAGTAACCTTCCCTGCCCAGGCCATTGGCCATTGAGGCATTACACATTGACAACAGTTGCCACCACCACCTGTGCTGTAGGGGGAGAACAATTACACAGTGTCAGTCAGGTGCCCCTTGGAATGTTGCACATAAAATATGAACCTACCTCAGGCCCTGAAGCACAACTCCTCTGAATTGGCAATGTCCATTGACACATTTACCATCAGGCACTGTCACATACAGAATGATGTGCACAGCAGAAATGTCATACCCATATTGGGAATCCCTGAAAACCTGAGGTTTTGTCACATGAGCTGTACTGTCACCATGCTGCACTCATGTATCATAGTGCAAGGAGGGCTGCATTGAGGGAGAGTACATAGGTGTTCAGTAAGGTAAACAACTTACGCTGACAGGAGTAGTAACAGTGCTCTGCCAGGTCCATGAGTGCTATGAAAAGTAGCACATAAACAGAAATCACAACATGAGGAGACATCAATGGCAACAAGAGCTCATTGTGGTGACTATGCCATCCCTGGGGTGGTGCAAGGTCTCAGCACAGCATGGGTGTACGTAAAACATGTAAGATGGGGACAGGTGAAAATTGCCATGTGTGTTGCTGTGCCAGAAGCACAGCAACACACATTGTAAGGCAACACCATGCAAATGGATGTAAAGGAAGGATAGAACAAGATAAGAGGCCATCAAGACTCAATAAGGATAGACAACACACTTAGAAGATATGACGTAGACAATTGTGGCAACTGGGCTTCCATTCATGTGAAATGCAGGTTTGGCATAGGGCTGTAGACTGCAGCTATGATGTACTGGAACAATCCATTGGAACTAATGGACACATAATCGGCGCTTAGCGCCACTGGAGCATCACCCTCAGTGGCGCTAAGCACGGCGCTGTATTGACAAGGTAGCGTTAAGACACCTTTTATGGCATCATGGTGGTCAATACAACCCTGGCGAATGGTGTTAAAGCTGCGTAAATACCGCAAACAGGCTGGCGGACAAAAAAAGGGAAATATGACCCTGGCGGTAACCGCCAACAAAGACAGCCACTTTTACACACCACCCGCCACGGCGGTACAGACAAGCAGCGCGGCGGTTACCGCCAACAGACAGGCAGGAGACAATGTACCGCCCACACAATTACAACCCGCCAATCCGCCACCTTTTCCGGGGCGGATTCACCGTGGATAAAAACACGGGGGAAACAGCTTTTGCTATGGGAAAACTCTCACCTGAACACATCCCACGAGGAAGCAGGACACCATGGAGCACGAATTACAAATCCTACCTGCCCTTGTCTTTCTGCTCCTCTACGACCAACAGCTACATAGGCGCCGAAGACACCGGTGAGTACTGCACCTACGACACGGGGGAGGCAAAAGTTAGGGGGACACCCAACAAACACCCCCTCCCCCACCCTCGCATATTACAACATACACACCAATGCAGTCACAAAAATCACAGTAACAACCCACAATCCCCCCGGAAGAATGAAAACACAAAGCGAATCTCGGGCAAACATTGTAATGTGGCAATATACATGTCATAAAAAAATATACAGATATATATATCTCAAAATCACTCTTATTAACACATACAATCCGAGAAGTAGTGCAGATATGTACACAACAATGTCCGTGCACCAACAGTCCAAAAATGCATGGGCGAGGCCCACAAACTATACCTGACCAAAATCGGAGAGAACACTGCTGGGGCATCAGATAGAAACACTACAGGCACCTCAGGGGGAAGGGAAGGGGGGGCACCTCAGCCTCATGAATGCGAAGCCAGATCCACAACGGGGCTCCATGCCCATTGATGTATCCTGGGGAGTGCAAAGCCACAGTCTCTCAAGTCTCCACAGCGGGTAGGTTGCCCACTGTGCCATCCTGGGGAGTGCAAAGCCGCAGTCTCTCAAGTCTCTACAGTGAGTGGGGTGTCCACTGTGCCATCCTGGGGAGTGCAAAGCCACAGTCTCTCAAGTCTCTACAGTGGGTGGGTCGCTCACTGTGCCATCCTGGGGAGTGAAAAGCCACAGTCTCTCAAGTCTCTACAGTGGGTGGCTTGCCCACTGTGCCATCCTGGGGAGTACAAAGCCACAGTCTCTGAAGTCTCTACAGTGGGTGGCTTGCCCACTGTGCCATCCAGGGGAGTGCAAAGCCACAGTCTCTCAAGTAGATGCAGTTCTCTACTAGTACTGGTTGGGACTGGTGCCCAGACTGGATGAGTCTCCCCGTGAAAGTTCATGTCCTGTCACTGTCCCAGCTGCACATGGGAGAAGGATGCCTGATGTGGCGGCCTCTTCATTCCTACACGGTGCATGCCCTGTTCAGTGGTGCTTTGCCATGGCGGTCTTTGCCCTGTTCAGTGCGGCTTTGCCATGGCGGTTCAGGACTGTTCAGCGGTGCTTCGACATGGCGGTTCTGGACAGTTCAGCGGTGCTTTGCCATGGTGGTCTTTGCCCTGTTCAGCGGTTCTTTGACATGGCGGTTCTGGACTGTTCAGCTGTGCTTTGACATGGCGGTTCTGGACTGTTCAGCTGTGCTTTGCCATGGCGGTCTTTGCCCTGTTCAGCGGTGCTTTGACATGGCGGTTCTGGACTGTTCAGCGGTGCTTTGCCATGGCTGTCTTTGCCCTGTTCAGCGGTGCTTTGACATGGGGGTTCTGGACTGTTCAGCGTTGCTTTGACATGGCGGTTCTGATACGGACATTGGTGTGTGGCATGAAGTTCTCTACAATGGGCATTGGTGGGTGGCATGACGTTCCATCATTGCCCAGCGGGGCTGTGGCATCCGGGCCCCTGCTGGGCTGTGACTCCGGCAGTGGTCTCCTGACCACTGATGATACTTGGGCCCTCCTGGGCTGTGATTCCGGCGGTGGTCTCCTGACCACTGACGATACTTGGGCCCTCCTGGGCTGTGACTCCGGCGGTGGTTTTTGGACCAGTGACGATACTTGGGCCCTCCTGGGCTGTGACTCCGGTGGTGATTTCTGGACCCGTGACGATACTTGGGCCCTCCTGCGCTGTGAGTCCGGCGGTGGCGGTGATCTCTGGACCAGTGACAACGGTGCTGGCGGTTGTGTCTGGACTGCCGGAAATGATGGCGCACTTCTCCGCCGTGACACTCACAACTGGCTGGGCAGACTTCCTCTGGACCTTCCCCACCTTTGTTGGAGTTACAGCTGACTCCCAATCCCCTTCGAACCCATGTCACTTGTTGTCCCACCAGGAGTCTTAACACGGTCCCGTAGGCCACTCTTCAATTTTAGAGCCTTTAAGGGGGTGGGCTGCCAGTGCCTTGGCTCCGGGTCCTACTGCCTGCCCTGGTGGCCGGTGCACTCCACAAACCTTGAACACGCACCACTGGTATTGGAGGCTTTTTGGCTGAGGTGCTACGACGGGACTGATGAATTGGAGGGGGGGTGGGGGCAAAAAGGTAAATTTGACATAGGGACAGTTTCTGACGGACACTGCGATGGGTAGCTGGAGGGGGTCTGGGAGTGGAGGAAGAGGAGGTGGTTGTAGGAGGTGTCACTTTAGGTGTTTTGGGTGCAGGTACTGGAGGCTGTTGTGAGGTGGATGGATGTTGGGTGAGTGATTGCCGGTGTTTGTGTACTTTGGGAGGGGGCGTCACCGACACACTTGGAGAGGACACAGGGGACATGTAAATGGCAGTGGAGGTGGTGAGTGCAGGTGAGCGGCTTGTGGTGCTGGGTGACCTGGTGCGAGTCCTAGTGCCTGTAGATGTGGTGCATGCAGGTGTGTGTAGACGAGACTGGGAGGGAGGAAGGAGAAAAGGAGGAGGGGGACACAGTGGAGACAGTGGATGTTGCTGTGTCTGTATGTGGGTGAGACTTGCATGAGTGCCTGTGGTGTGTGTGGTGCCTATGTTTGCTTGAGCTACTTGTGTGTGTTGACTTGTGTGCATGCTGGTCTGTAGGTGTGCTTGGGATGGGCTGGGGTACAGGGGATTGGATCTGGGTGGAGGAAGTTGGAGGGGGGAGGCTGGACACAGGGACAATGGCTGCCATCAGTGCTGAGGCCAGAGATTGCAGGGTTCGCTGAAGGGCAGCCTGACCAGAATGAATGCCCTCCAGGAATGTATTATTATGTTGCAACTCTTGTTCTACACCCTGGATGGCATTCACAATGGTAGACTGGCCAACAGTGAGTGACCTGAGGAGGTCAATGGCCTCCTCACTGAGGGCAGCTGGGGTGACTGGGGCAGGGCCTGAGGTGCCTGGGGCGAAGGTGATGCCCACCCTCCTGGGTGAGCGGGCATGGGGCGAATGCTGAGGGGCTGCTGGGAGGGCGGTGCTGGTAGGGGAGGTGGTGGCTGTACCTGTAGAAGTGGGGCGCACAGATGGTGCCGCCACCACAGGGGAGCTTCCATCGGCAGACGAGTCTGTGTCGCTGGTTGGTGATCCGGTGGCCGACATGAAGCTCCCCTCGCCCTCCGTCCCACTGGTGCATTCAGAGTCTGTGGTGTGGCCCTCCATGGCCATGTGGGATGCAGCTCCCTCATGCTCCGGTGCCACTGTACCTCCGCCTGATGATGCTGATGTACAAGAGGACAGGGAGAGCAGGAAAAGGGGGGGAGACAGAAGAAAGAGAGTTTTAGTGCATGGCATTCCGCTACCGTTGGCGGACAAGACAGACGCAGCAGCCCCCTGCATAACGCCGTGCTCCTGCCCTCTGCACGCGCAATTTCTGGGATATGGCCTACATGGCAATGGTGGACATCTGCGCACATTGGTGCCACAGGGGCAACTATACCTCAACTTGGCACTCTGCTGAGGTGGGGTTGAGTGCCACATGGCCTACATTACGGAGGGGCCTTGCATACCGAATTCGCCCTGGCCTAGGGACACCCATAGCCCACCTCCCCCACCCAGACACCGCCACTTCATGCAAAGTCCGCAGAATGAGGTTGCACTCACCCCCTTGTGTTTGCTGTGATGTCCTCAAGTGCCCATCCAACTCCGGGTAGGCCACCGCCAGGATCCGGAACCTCAGGGGGAATGTTCTATGTACTCTGCCCCCTTCCCTCTTCCACCCAGTCCTCTCCACCCAGGCCTAGCCCATACAACGTGCTCCCTGTGTACTGACCTGTTGGTCTGGAGGACCGTAGAGTAGCGTGTACTGGGGGAGGACCCCATCCACAAGTTTCTCCAACTCCTGTGCAGTGAAGGCAGGGGCCCTTTCCCAAGACGCAGCAGCCATCGTCGCTTCCAGACTGAGGTCACAGCAGCACTAGCAGTGTAGGTCCTCTCCTGTCGAAGGTCAGGTATATAGTGATTGAACAGATAGAAAATGGCGGTGACGTCCGCGGCGGTGACGTCCGCGGCGATGCGCATCTTCACCACCGGCGCACCTGTTCATTGGCTCCTGGGGCCCATTGGGTCCAATGTTAACAATGCAGCATTGCGCCGCGGTCTACGACCGCCTACCGCGACGGTGTGCAACGCCAGCGCAGTTACCCCACAATCCCATTGTCCCAGTTTAGAGGTCAGGCAGCTGCCATTTCAGGGGCCCACATGGCTTCATTTACTACTGCGTCACACATAGCTAGGCCTACACTCAACACACATACAGGAAGGGTTTTGTGTCTGGTGTAGTCTTGTGTGTAACTGTGGGTACATACCTGGAGGAATAGTGACTGGTTCTTCGCTGTTGTCCTTTGTAGGCACCGTCAGCTGGGACATATGAGAAGATGGCGGAATCCTCCGGTGTTTCGACCTCTGGTGGACCTGTTGACAATGGAAGAAAGACATGTCATTGTCACCTACAGGTTTGACCGTGCCACTATCCAGGAACTATGTACCCAGTTGGAGCCAGACCTGATGTCACCGATCCGCCATCCGACTGGAATCCCCCCTGACGTGCAGGTGCTGTCAGTGCTCCATTTCCTTGCAAGTGGGTCATTTCAGACAACAGTGGCCATGGCATCAGGGATGTCCCAGCCTATGTTTTCCAACGTGTTGTCCAGAGTGTTGTCTGCCCTGCTGAAACACATAAGGAGATACATCATATTCCCTCAGGTGGAGGATTTACCTACAGTGAAAGGGGACTTCTATGCCCTTGGACATATCCCCAACGTCATAGGTGCCATTGATGGGACCCATGTAGCTCTGCCCCCCCGCAGGAGTGAACAGGTGTACAAGAACAGGAAGAGTTATCATTCCATGAATGTCCAGATGGTCTGTTTGGCAGACCAGTACATCTCGCAGGTAAATGCTATGTTCCCTGGCTCTGTGCATGACGCCTACATCCTGCGGAATAGCAGCATCCCTGATATGATGGGTCAACTCCAGAGGCACCGTGTATGGTTATTGGGGGACTTTGGTTACCCCAACCTGTCCTGGCTATTGACCCCAGTGAGGAATCCCAAGACCAGGGCAGAGGAACGGTAGAATGATGCCCATGGGCGGACTAGGAGGGTTATCGAACGCACCTTCGGCCTCCTTAAGGCCAGGTTCAGGTGCCTCCATATGACAGGTGGATCCCTATTCTAATCACCGAAGAAGGTGTGCGACATCATCATCGCCTGCTCCATGCTCCATAATTTGGCATTGCGACGCCAGGTGACTTTTCCGCAGGAGGATGATCCAGATGACGGTGTTGTAGCAGCTGAGGAGCCTGTGGAGCCTGTGGGCAGTGATGAGGATGAAGCTGAGGAAGAAGAAAACGACAACAGGGAGTCAGTCATACAGCAATATTTCCAGTGACACACAGGTGAGAACATTTTCTGGTTTGACATTACATTAACTTTCACACGTCTACCTCTATCCTGTACCTACATTTCACTCACTATTTGTTAATTGAGTTGTACCCTTCCATTTCAGTTTCACAAGTGTGGTAACCTACGTGTCAACTGCTTGCATCCTTCAATGGCTTGTGATGTGTGACATAGGTATGTTAGCCTTACAATGGGTAACCCATTATGACACTGTGATTGATAATACAAAGTACCAAATCATAGACTGACTCCAGATTTTTTTGTGTTTCAAGGGTGTTTATTTAAGTACTCATAAAATGTTGGGGTGTTGTAAAATTGTTATGGGTGATGGTGGAGGAATGTCCATGGCAGAGTCCAGTCTATTAGTCTCACAGGTGCACTGGCCATCTGGGCTTTGGAAGTGGAGCTGGGGCAGTTCGAATATGGACAGGGTAACAAAGTGGGACAGTGGGGGGCTATCAGGGTGGTCTCATTTCCTGGCGGGGTCTTGCCATCTTGCTCTTTCCTGTTCCTGGATCTCAGGGACAGCTTGCGTGGTGGTTGTCTGTCTGCAGGGGGTGGGGTGCTGGTGTGGTGGTCCTGTGGCGGTGCCTCCTGTCCACTAGCGCCGGCGGAGGTGGTGGGCAGTTCATCATCCTGGCTAGTGTTAGGGGCCCCTTGGAGTGCCACGGTGTCCCTCAAGGTCTTTTGAATGACCCCTACGATGGTGCCCAGGACGGAGCCGATGGTCCTGAGCTCCTCCCTGAAACCCGAATACTGCTCCTCCTGCAGACGCAGTGTCTCCTGCAACTTGTCCAGGACAGTCGCCATCGTCTCCTGGGAGTGGTGGTAGGCTCCCATGATGGAGGAGAGGGCCTCGTGGAGAGTTGGTTCCCTTGGCCTGTCCTCCCTCTGTTGCACAGCAGCCCTCCCAGTTCCCCGGTGTTCCTGTGCCTCCGTCCCCTGGACCGTGTGCCCACTACCTCTGCCCCCAGGTCCCTGTTGTTGTTGGGGTGGTGGGTTAGCCTGGGTGCCCTGTAGTGGTGGACACACCGCTGATAGACCTGTCCTGGGTAGGGAGGTTTGGGCCCGCAGGGTGGGTGCTGTGCTGGTGTTACCAGAGGGTGGAAGCTTGGTGTTGGGCTGTGGCTGGGCAAGGGGAACCTACTGTCCTGAGGCCCACGATGGTCCGGGCTGGTCATCAAGATCCAGTGGGGCAGAGCTGCTGTCGTCACTGTGGGCCTCTTCTGGGGGTGGAGTGGTGTTGTCTGGACCCTCTGGTGTGGTGACGGACCTTCGGGTTCCTGCAGGGGTATAAGTACATGATTATTGCATGTGTGTGTTTCATGGTGTGCAATGGGTGGGTGTGCGTTAACCCCAGTGCAGGCATTCCTGTGTGGGGGCTTCTGTGATGATGGTTGGGGGGGTGTTCTGGGTATGTGCAGTGAGCATGCTTTAGTGAGGGGTGACCATGCTTAGTTGTGTCATGCAGGGCTTGGTGTTGGGATGGGTGGTTTGTGTTATGGGTAGATTAGTGAGGATTTGGGGTGATAGGGGACGGTGTGAGGTTGGGGGTGTGTGATAGCATGCAGGTAGGGTGGGGGATGTGATAGTTAAGATTTGACTTACCACTGTCCCATCCTCCACCGACTCCTCCTGAGGCCCTCAGGATGCAAGATGGTCAAGACTTGCTCCTTCCATGTTGTTGGTTGTGGGGGAGGAGGTGGGGGTCCGCCGCCAGTCCGCTGCACCTCTTCCTGATGTCCTCCCTATTTCTTGGGTGCTGTCCCACGGCGTTCACCCTGTCCACTATTCTGCGCCATAACTCCATCTTCCTGGCTATTGATGTGTGCTGTACCTGTGAGCCAAATAGCTGTGGCTCTACCCGGACGATTTCCTCCACCATGACCCTAAGCTCCTCCTCGGAGAAGCGGGGGTGTCTTTGGCGTGACATGGGGTGGTTTGTGTGAGTGTGGGGTGGTGTATGTGGTGATGAGTGTGGTGAGTGTAGTGGTATGTGGTGTTTTGTGCGTGGATGTTGTGTGGGTGATGGTGTTGTGTGCCTCTGTGTGATGGGGTTGTCAATAGCTGTGCTCTCTCTCTCGCCTTCTCTCAGAATTTCTGGTCATAGGGGTTTGTGGGTGATGTGGGTGTGTATTTTATATTGTGTTGGGTGTGTGGGAGAGGTGTGTGTATGTGTATCAGGTGTGTGTATTTGTAATTGTCCAATGTGGTGGTGTTTTGGAGCTGTGTGTGTATTTTGAGCGCGGCAGTGTGTACCGCCAATGGAATACCGCGGTTGAATGACCGCCGCGTGGATTCGTGGGTCGTAATAGCATGGGCGTGTTTCTGTTGGCGTGGAGGTGGAGGATTTGTTTCCGCATGTTTATCGCTGACCTTTGGTGTGGCGGTAATGTGTGGGTGTCTGAATTTCGTCGGATTCCGTGATGTGTGTCATAATTGCTGTGGCGGTCTGCCGCGGCGGTGTATTGGCGGTCTTCTGCACGGCAGTAAGCGCCTTATACCGCCAATGTTGTAATGACCCCCTATGTCACCTTGTAAATATGTAGCCATCTGATTATGACAGTGCGTGCACAGTGGTGCAATGGGTGTTGCTGTAGGTGTGCCACAGCAACACACAATATATTGCCTCAGAAGAATGGAACACTGGAGGTAGGGCCAAACCTATTACGCCAGCCCCAGGTGTGGCATTAGCAGAGTTCAACGAGGAGGAATACATTTGTACCTCCTTCATTTCTGAATTCCTATGTCTGCTGCAATCTGAAATCTGTAGCATGCATGGGCAGAGCAAAATGCCAGAAATTATAGTTGAAGTCCGTGAAGGTGTAACTCCATGCACATCCTATGTAATGACAATTTAGCTCTTCCAAGTGTGCTGCATTCTACAGCTCACACTGAAGTGCCAGAGTCCCATTGGTGATTGTTAATGTACGTGAAGGAACACTTTCACTCACATTAACAGTCACACCGCTCAGCACATACATCCTTGCAGAATGGTGCAAGGATGCCTACAATTACGATGGCAGCTGAATCTTGCACCAGTATGGAGGGGCAACACAGGGGTGCCGCATAAGCACTTGCATATGGTGCAATCTTGTGTCACCCAAGTGAAGCAGTGCCATGCTGATTATTATTGCACAGCACCCTGCTGTACCACCTCAACATCACCATGTGCCAATAATGACAATGAGCCTCATTTATCATGTCAGTGAAATGACTTGTCAAAAGCCATAACACAGACAGACTGTTTATACACCATTTCATTGCAGAGGGTGATAGCTCTCCTGCGGATCTGCCTGTCCTGGAGTACCCTGGTGACCTGGATGACCAGCTGGCAACTATCAGCCAAGAGACCCTCCAAGAAGTCCTTGTGAACATGCAGACACCACCTCCAGTCGCGAGGAGGAAAATTGTATTAGCAGACATCCTACAGGCCACACTTAGCACCTCAAGAGTATGACCTGCCAGCACCAACACAGCAGAGGACTCTGAGGACACAGGCACCAGCTTTGAGAGGACAGTGGTAGGAGTCCAGCAGGAGCTGGCCAAGGACGTGCAGGGTGGGGATGCAAACAATGGCAGCCAGCCTTGAGGGGATGCGGATGTGCATGGTTACAGCAACAGAACAGACTGCAGCCAACCGACGCACACACTCCCAATGCGTGGAATCCAGGAGTGTCTGGCGGACATAGCTGCAGCCATTAGGGAGAGGCCACAACAACTGCCCTTCCAAAGTGGCAGCAGTGTGCCTGAAACAATAAGGTCTCCATGGACTAGGAATTGGTCTCCCTCAGGGAAGACATGGCTGCCAATCACAGGGATGTTGCAGCTATACTTAAAAACCAGCAGCTCCTCCTTGCTACAGTGATGCCATATCTAGTGCCACAGATGGCAGCTGCCGGGAATTTGGAGTCCACATGTGTGGCCCCCTCTACCTCCCCTCTACCACCATCAAGGGTAGAGGAAGCACCACACTCATTGGAGGATGAAGATGGTGAACAGATCAGTTTCACCCGTATGAGTTCCCAGTAGCACCAGCAAATGTCAAATGGGCAGTGTTTTCCTTAGTCCTGTGCTTAACATCATGCCATTGATGTCACTCTGACAGATAAGTACTCTACTTCAACACACTGTTGACCTCTCTGCTATGGACTGCTATTGTCCCTAACTTTCCATTTGGCAATTTAATGTACTCCTGCACTGAAAGACACTGTACCCAAACATGTTCTGTGACATGCCCCTCAAACCCGGACTTATGTTGTGTCCCAATTGGATGGATTCCACAAATGGGGTCACAGACCTGGACATTGTATATACTTGGCACTGTTAAACTTGTAAATAAACACTACATACACAACAAGCATGTCTATGTGTGTTGTGACACTTCTACTATGCCTAGTGTTTGTGATGTGTGTAACATGTCTCAAGTCAGAGAGTGTCAGTACAAGAGCGCATGTATGAAATATTTGAAACTAGAACAGTGTAGGTTCCTTAAACTTAAATCCATCTTAAATCCAATTTCTAAACTAATATCCAACTCGATTGTTCAAATTCACAATAATATAATTAGTCCAATTGTCCCATTTACATAACCATCATCTCCAAGTTTGTTTGTGCGTCGTCAAAATCACAATATTATAATTAGTCCAATTGTCCCATTCGTATAACCAAAAACTCCAAATTTGCTTGTACGTCGTCAACACGTGTTTCAATCGGGGGAGTACCCCTGGGATTTCCTCAAGACACTCTTGTCATTATTCCCTAAAACAGTATTGTCAAGTATTATAAGACAAATACAATTTAACTATATCCATTATCACATTGATAAACGTTTGTGGCTACCAAGTAACAAAGTGAGAACCATGCTTTTTCCTATAACTGAGTGTTGCCCCTACACGTGATCTTCAGTAACAAGTGTGTTTAGTCAATTTTAATTATGATCCCTTATGTGTGTGTACTTCATGCTCATTCCTATTAAACAATCCAGTTACAGCATATAAGTGCAGCCAACTTGTGAACAGGAGATCAAGAGCGACAGCGCTCAGAGATTGAGAATCATTTTAGACTATACAGACATGTCTCAGAAATTATTGAGAATAATGAAAAAACACTGGCCAGTACTGATTCAAGATGAGACAGTCAAGAAATATATAGGGAGTAAACCGGAGGTTTCGTTTAAAAGAGGGAATACCCTCAATAATATTTTGAGTCCGAGTTACTTACCAGATGAGAGTAAGGCAGATTGGCTTAATGAACGAAATAGAGGTTTTTTTAAATGTGGTGCATGTGCAATGTGTAAATGGGCATATCAAGCCAAAAAAGATTTTGTTGACAAAAGAGGTTGTAAAATACCCATAAGATCACATATAGATTGTAACACTAAATTTGTAATATATATGCTTATATGTAAATGTGAGAGAATATACATGGGCAGTACGATACGTCCACTTAAGACAAGGATTTCGGAACATTGGAGAGCGATAAGACAGTTGGATGACCGTTATCCGATAGCTTCTCACATGGTGGTATGTGAGGCACAGGGGGTACATAAAGACTTTAAGTTCTTTGGTTTTGAACATTGTGGAAATAACCCACACGGAGGGAATAGGGAACTGGCCCTAAGAAGGAGGGAATCGTTGTGGATTATGAAATTAGGAGCCGTGGAATTAGGATTAAATACAGACCATGAGATGGAATATTTTTTGGGAGATAAATAATAAGCAAATTTATTACAAGTTAGGCAATAGAAATACTATCCCATTTTGCAATGTATGTAAATAAGGTAAATGGTCAATATTCAAATTTAAAGAGTATGTGTAGTATATTATATTTTTAATATACTTTCAAT
Source organism: Pleurodeles waltl (assembly GCF_031143425.1). Taxonomy (NCBI): domain Eukaryota; kingdom Metazoa; phylum Chordata; class Amphibia; order Caudata; family Salamandridae; genus Pleurodeles; species Pleurodeles waltl. The sequence goes on from NC_090447.1 coordinate 288,949,756, forward strand.
GGATTTTCCTCTTGATTAAGGTCAGTGATAGATATATAGTTGAAGGCATAGATGATATAGTTAGTAACTAATGAGCTTGGAATCTTGATAGTGGTATCAGTTTTCCATTTAATATACTAGGTATAATAGATACTTATATTTGTAATGAGTTGGTCCATGTAGGGATGGAGTGGTTAAATAAGAATTAAATATGAGCAGTTATGGGATAATTTCTTTCATGTATACCTGTGAAGTTAATATGGTTCGTTTTGGATTTTTTGTAATTTAAAATGAATTAAATCAAATGAAATGTGGATAATTCTTCTGAAGAAGTACATTATTTGTAGCGATCTAGTGACGGCTGAAATCTCTGAAGTCCGTCTTCTATATTTTTGAGTAAAAGAACTGACATCATTTGCAGCGATAGAGCGACGGCTGAAATCTTTGAAGTCCATCTTCGATTTTTACTAAAAGAACCGACAAGTGTAGATAGAGTGTCTTATAGTTACCTAGATGTATAGTCTGTCATGTATTTTAACTAAAAAGCCGACGCGGTTAAATAGAATGCTGGCCAGTCACTCGGTTTACATGTTCAGAAAGCGTACTCGCTAACTTTTGAAATCAGGTCACAGGTAAGGAGAACCTCAGATATGGCTATTAAACTCAGACTATTTCGGGGCAAGTAATTAATTGGTTGTCATTTCATAATAGTTATAAATTACAAGACAAATACGTGGAGAGATGAATTATGATTAGATCGAGGGAACCATAAAACGGTAAGCCTCTCGAGGTTTAAAACTAAAACTAATATTACAATATGCTTTATGTGATTAATTTTAGTTAAGATAAGAAAACAGTGAGATATGTCTTAATACATTGTATTAAATGATATTTCATTTTAGGAGTACGAAAGATACTAGGACAGTACTAGGAGAATAGTAAGTTAAAATCATGCCAAATTAAGGATTATTTTTCAAATTAAAGGGGATTTAAGGTAGCACAGGGAGATTTCCCTTTTAGTTAATGAGAAGTAAGTTATACACTTTCTTTAACATTTGTCACTGTGACTCACAAGTTGGCTGCACTTATGTGCTGTAACTGGATTGTTTAATAGGAATGAGCATGAAGTATACATACATAAGGGATCATAATTAAAATTGACTAAACACACTCGTTACTGAAGATCACGTGTAGGGGCAACACTCAGTTATAGGAAAAAGCATGGTTCTCACTTTGTTGCTTGGTAGCCACAAACGTTTATCAATGTGATAATGGATATAGTTAAATTGTATTTGTCTTATAATACTTGACAATACTGTTTTAGGGAATAATGACAAGAGTGTCTTGAGGAAATCTCAGGGGTACTCCCCCGGATGAAACACGTGTTGACGACGTACAAGCAAATTTGGAGTTTTTGGTTATACAAATGGGACAATTGGACTAATTATAATATTGTGATTTTGACGACGCACAAACAAACTTGGAGATGATGGTTATGTAAATGGGACAATTGGACTAATTATATTATTGTGAATTTGAACAATCGAGTTGGATATTAGTTTAGAAATTGGATTTAAGATGGATTTAAGTTTAAGGAACCTACACTGTTCTATTTTTACTTTGTGCTGTATTAAATATGATAATTGGTAGATAGATTTTGATTTAAAGACTTTTGTTTTGTATCTAAATTCAAATATTTCATGTGTGCCATTACTCTTTAATACATTGTTAGATATCCCAGTCAGGTTTATCGTTTTAGGTGAATTTGGAGGGTGGACACCTGAGTTTTGTGCACCGTGGTAAATTGAATGGTGTAAAGGTAAAATAATTTTGAAATTGGAGCACCAGTCACTCACTACCGCACCCTCTTTCTGTTTGTACCAGATTTATTGTGAATGGGCAGCACCACATTTAGAAGGTGATAGTAATTGAGCTAGATTTAGAATAATGGATGATAGAATTAAAGAAGCAGAGGAACTTTTTATGAGTTTAGATAAGGGATACACAGTTAAACAAGCAACAAGTAGTGGGAACCGTAGGAGCAAGGAAGGTCTGAAGGATACATTTATTAAGCTTGAAAGATTGAAGAAAAGTGAGATGTCCAGATGGTGGGATGCAACCACATTGAAACATTATAAAAGATTAGACAGGATTCCTAGGGGACTAAGGTCACAGATTTTCCGCACATATGACGATCTAGACGCAGATTTATTGGTGCAATGGGAAGAAGAACTTAAATCTAACTCTATGAAGTTAATGGACATTCTAATAGAAAATGATGAAAGAAAAGTGAAAAAATTACAAGCAGATATAGAAAAGTTAGAAAAAGAGATCAGTGAATTGGATCTGAAGGAGGCAACCGAGAAAAATTATGTTATTCTGAATGATGTGATTATGAAATGTCAGTAAGACATTAAGCAAAGAAAAGCTAGAAAACTCAAGAGAGATGAATTAGATTACTTAAATGGCAGAGTGTTTACATTCTCGCGTAAATATGACCATTTGGTCAAAAATACTGTCCCTACAGCAGAATCAAATAACTTGATAGATTCAGCTTCAACATCTAGGAGTAGTTTACAGACGAATAGTAGTGAGGTAGAAAGTAGAGACTCACATATGAGGTCTGATGCACAGGCGGTGGGTTTTTTACAGGAACTCAAAAGGATAAAACAGGGCAATTGGGAGACAAATCAGAAGAAAAATTGGGTAGGAGGACACGTAGAGGGAAAAGAGGAAGTAAAAAGCGACACATATGTGGGAACGAAAACAAGATCACGGGACAAAAAGATGTAGATTTGAATGTTGAAGTAGTAAATAATGTTGTAAATTTATCTGAAAAACAACTATCCTCGGATATGATATCACTTTTGAATAAGGGACTCAGTTTCTGCTCATCATCTAAGGGGAACATATGTCAATCTAAAATTGATTTGTTCAAGTTTATGAGAAAATTAAAACTCAAACGTTATTTTGACTCACGTACAACAGACACAGAAGTAGCCCCATTATGCATTAGGGCGTATAGCAAATTGTCTATTCAGGACATACATGATACTGTAATGCTGATGACAATTACAGATTTTGAGGAGGATCCAGTGACAACATTTTCGATATTACAAGACTTAAGTATTTCTTCGGACACATATATTACCAGTGGACTGAAATGGAGATCAACCTGGACACCAAAATCAACAAGTGATAGTAATATGGAAATCTTCTTTGGACTAGTATGGAATGATTTGGATAAAGAAGAGAGAAAGAAAAAACTATGGAAAAAATAGAATTTGACACAAGGGGAATGTATTGCATTGAAGAATTTGAAATGTGATAAAAATTTGGTTATTAAGAAAGCGGATAAGGGAGGTAATATAGTTGTAATGAATCGGGAGGATTACGAATTAGAAATGAGTACACAATTAAATGATAATGCATGTTATGAAAAAGTGTCATATAATCCGATGTCAGCATTGACAGGGAAAATTAACCGAATGTTATTGGATTGGAGGGACAGGAATCTATTGAATGAGGAAGAATTTCTATACTTACATGTATTTCGTCCCAGATACCCATGTTTATACACGCTACCTAAAATACACAAACAATCTAAATTTCCACCAGGGAGACCTATTGTATCGGGCATAGGAGGCCCCACTGAGAGATTATCAGAATATGTAGATATTTTTCTACAACCATTCGTAAATAATTTACCATCACATATTAATGATACTAAACATTTATTAAGTATGTTGTCAGATATTCAATGGGAACCAGGTATGATTTTGGTGACCCTAGATGTAGTATCCCTTTATACCAGCATACAACATGAATGGGGTTTAAAAGCAATGGAATATATTTTGAATAGAAGATCGGCGAGCTTATTTGAACATACACAAATGTTGCTGAATATGATTGATCTCATATTTAATAACAATTACTTTCTAGTAAAACAAAATTGGTTTAGACAAATACAAGGTGTAGCAATGGGTTTGAAATTCTCACCATCGTACGCTAATTTGTTCATGGAATGGTTCGAGGAATATTGGGTGTGGGGCCCAAAAGCAGCAACATGGCACTCACATATTCCTTATTGGGGACGATACATTGATGATTGTCTTATGTTATGGACAGGGGATGTAGTGACATTGGAGAGCTTCTGTAACTACCTTAATGGAAATGATGTAAATATTAAGTTCACATATAGTCACAGTGCGTCAAAAATAGAATTTCTAGATGTAGAGCTCTTTGTAGAAAACAATAAGCTAGAGAGTAGATTATTTCGGAAAAGCACTGCGTGTAATACTATTTTACATGCGACAAGTTCACACCCCAAGCATCAAATAGAAGCCATACCGCTGGGAGAAATTATCAGAGCAAGAAGGAATTGCAGTAAAGATTGTGACTTTCATGGTGTTATCAAAGATATGGAATATAGATTTAGGAGTAGAGGTTACTCAGAGAACAATTTATGTAAATCTCGCATGAAGGCTTTGAAAACTTCACGTGCACAGACGTTATCATTAACGGCCCAAAGGAACAGAGAGATCAAGAGCGACAGCGCTCAGAGATTGAGAATCATTTTAGACTATACAGACATGTCTCAGAAATTATTGAGAATAATGAAAAAACACTGGCCAGTACTGATTCAAGATGAGACACTCAAGAAATATATAGGGAGTAAACCGGAGGTTTCGTTTAGAAGAGGGAATACCCTCAATAATATTTTGAGTCCGAGTTACTTACCAGATGAGAGTAAGGTAGATTGGCTTAATGAACGAAATAGAGGTTTTTTTTAATGTGGTGCATGTGCAATGTGTAAATGGGCATATCAAGCCAAAAAAGATTTTGTTGACAAAAGAGGTTGTAAAATACCCATAAGATCACATATAGATTGTAACACAAAATTTGTAATATATATGCTTATATGTAAATGTGAGAGAATATGCGTGGGCAGTACGATACGTCCACTTAAGACAAGGATTTCGGAACATTGGAGAGCGATAAGACAGTTGGATGAACGTTATCCGATAGCTTCTCACATGGTGGTATGTGAGGCACAGGGGGTACATAAAGACTTTAAGTTATTTGGTTTTGAACATTGTGGAAATAACCCACGCGGAGGGAATAGGGAACTGGCCCTAAGAAGGAGGGAATCGTTGTGGATTATGAAATTAGGAGCCGTGGAATTAGGATTAAATACAGACCATGAGATGGAATATTTTTGGGGCGATAAATGATTTGCAAATGTATTACAAGTTAGGCAATAGAAATACTATCCCATTTTGCAATGTATGTAAATAAGGTAAATGGTCAATATTCAAATTTAAAGAGTATGTGTAGTATATTATATTTTTAATATACTTTCAATGGATTTGCATCTTGATTAAGGTAAGTGATAGATATATAGTTGAAGGCATAGATGATATAGTTAGTAACTAATGAGCTTGGAATCTTGATAGTGGTATCAGTTTTCCAATTAAAATACTAGGTATAATAGATACTTATATTTGTAATGAGTTGGTCCATGTAGGGATGGAGTGGTTAAATAAGAATTAAATATCAGCAGTTATGGGATAATTTCTTTCATGTATACCTGTGAAGTTAATATGGTTCGTTTTGGATTTTTAGTCATTTAAAATGAATTAAATCGAATGAAATGTGGATAATTCTTATGAAGAAGTACATTATTTGTAGCGATATAGTGACGGCTGAAATCTCTGAAGTCCGTCTTCTATATTTTTGAGTAAAAGAACTGACATCATTTGTAGCGATAGAGCGACGGCTGAAATCTTTGAAGTCCATCTTCTATTTTTAGTAAAAGAACTGACGAGTGTAGATAGAGTGTCTTGTAGTTACCTAGATGTATAGTCCGTCATTTATTTTAACTAAAAAGCCGACGCGGTTAAATAGAATGCTGGCCAGTCACTCGGCTTACATGTTCAGAAAGCGTACTCGCTAACTTTTGAAATCGGGTCACAGGTAAGGAGAACCTCAGATATGGCTATTAAACTCAGACTATTTCGGGGCAAGTAATTAATTGGTTGTCATTTCATAATAGATATAAATTACAAGACAAATACGTGGAGAGATGAATTATAATTAGATCCAGGGAACCATAAAACGGTAAGTCTCTCGAGGTTTAAAACTAAAACTAATATTACAATATGCTTTATGTGATTAATTTTATTTAAGATGAGAAAACAGTGAGATATGTCTTAATACATTGTATTAAATTATATTTCATTTTAGGAGTACGAAAGATACTAGGACAGTACTAGGAGAATAGTAAGTTAAAATCATGCCAAATTAAGGATTGTTTTTCAAATTAAAGGGGATTTAAGGTAGCACAGGGAGATTTCCCTTTTAGTTAATGAGAAGTAAGTTATACACTTTCTTGGGGGGCGTGGCCAAGGTCTCGGAGATGGCGCACGCCTAAATTCCGAGCTCCGGAGGGGCCGGTGAATAATTGAGCGAAAAAGCGCCTCTGCCGGGCCGACCAAAGTCCGGACTGAGGGGTAGATTCACAGGAGGGGGCTAGGCGAGAGAGTGCCCCTCTGGTGACGGCGAAGTGAGCCCGGTGCCGAAATCGGCCTCCTGGACGGCTCGGGGGACGAGAGGCCTGGGCGCACGACTGCATCCGCGGCCTCGCGCTGGGCTGTGGCCGGGCCCGCCGGAGAGGGAAGGATGCGACGGGACGTGAAGGTGCGGGGCCCTGGGCGTGGCCTTATCAGACGGTGAGAGAGCAGGGGGCGGCCGTGCCCGCGGGAGGAGTCGCGCCCAGTCGGGGCGTTGCAGGACGGAGTGGCTGAACGCGGGCGGCCCCGGGAGCAGACTGGCGCCGACCCGGGCGAGGGACTGCGGCCCCTACAGCGGCCCTTGAGGGTGTCGGGTGGCGGAGCTGACCGGCCGGCGTGCCCAGAAGCGGGCGGCTCCAGCGGAAGACGGCGGCACCATCCCACGGTAGGAGCGGGCAATGCGAGGCGCGAGGGGGGATAGTATGGAGTCCCCTCCTCATAGCGGCACAGGTGCTGGAGGGGCCTGAGAGCCCATGAGCTCCCGCACCGGAACGGGTGCGGCGGGGCAGCGCCCCGGGAGGCGAGCGGCCCCGGGTGGACTCGGAGACCTGCTCGAGGCGGTGATTGAGACCCGGGTAGGGCTGCAGGCCGGGGCTGTGATCAAGCGTCTGGTCATTGGACCCCAGGGGACAACGGAGGAGTTCTCCTCCATCGCGACGGTGCAGCCGAAGAGCGCCCAGCGGCGAAGAGTTATCGGGAGGCTGTAAGAGGGGACCAGTGCAGCGAAAGGCCGGAGTGATAAGGGAACACACGGAGAGGTCACTGGAACGGAGACGGAACCCGGGGCCCTGACATTCCCTATGGCGGCGTAACGTGCAGTAAAATCGGTCCCTTGAGGACTGCTGTGGACATTGACGAGCCTGCGTGGGACTGGTAGGCTGTTTGGGGCAAAAGTTGAAAAAGAACGATCTGGACCCGCACCAACGTGGGGCCCCTGGGGGGCTGATCTGATCCCTGGGACGGGGGGACCCATTTGTCTGGACTGCAATAGGGGAGCAAAGGCGCGGAGCACCCAACGGAGAGACTCAGAAACAGTGGACCCTGAAGGGTACGAGGACCCGGCTGAGGAAAAGCCTGGGGCAAGGCAGCGGCTCATGGAGGGGAGGGAGTGACGTCTTGGAGAAGATAGACAAACACCGCCGAGGCTGCTGTCAGGGGTCCCTGGAGCAGGGCCTGCGGCCGCGCTGATGCCCTCCAAGGCTCGCCCCAAGGCCAGAAATATGGAGTCCAAGGCTCAGGCCGAGTGCGAAGAGTCGGGCGCGCAGGACCACACACAGGTCAAGGTCCAGGACACGCTAGATAAAATTCTTGGAGCGATAGAGGACACCAAAACAACGCTGCAGCGAGAGATCAGCCAGGTTGCGGTTGAGGTGAGCTTGCTGAGAGCAGAACACCACAAATTGGTAGATAGAGTCAAAGAAACAGAAACTGCCCTGGCGGACATAGCACCGAAGCAGGAAAACCTGACAGCTGAAGTGTCCTCCCTGGTTGACAGAGTGACGCGCCTCGAAAGGAGAGTTGAAGACGCAGAGGGGAGGAACAGAAGGAATAACGTACGTGTGGTGGGTCTCCCGGAGGGGACCGAGGGTACGAACATGGTTGAATTTTTGGAGAGGTGGTTCGGTGAGACGGTGGCTCCGGGGCGCCTGACCCCCTTCTACACGTTGGAGCGGGCGCATCGGGTACCGGCGAGGCCGCTGGCCCCGGGCAGGCCCCCCCGGGCCGTGATAGCTAAACTGTTACATTATAGTGACAGGGACACCCTCCTGCAGAGGGCCAAGGAATCGGGCCCTTTTAAAGTCGGAAACGGGGAGGTGACATTATTCCCGGATTACACTCTGGAGGTACAAAACAAACGAGCTTCGTTTCTGGCAGTCAAGAGAGCCCTAAGGGAGGAGGGAATCCAATATTCGCTACTCTACCCAGCCAGATTGAGAGTGATTCTGGAAGGGAAGACATCGTTCCTTCAGTCACCTGAGGAAGCCTGGGAATGGCTAGAGTCACACAGCTCCCGGGCAGGAGGGTCCACAGGAAGGGTCGCGCTTGGGAACGGGGCGCGCCGAGCGCTGAAGGGAAGGAAGCCCAGAAACCGCAGACATATGGTACCTACCCAAATACAGAAAGAGAAAGGAAGGAAGGAGGCATTGGAGGCAGCGGCACGCATGAGCGGAGAGGCGTCACCCCAGGAAGAATCCGGGAACGAGTCTGACGACACGATGGTTTCATCTGCAGGTGAAGCGGATCATTCAACCCGAGCCCCGAAAGTAACCCCGCAAACAGCTGACGAACTTGGCTAGCCTGGACGCACGGAAGGCCCTGGAGACAGGGCGCGTATTGGGATCGACCGGCCCCTCCGGGCAAGGCCACCCCCCCAGACCAGTACTCTGCCGTTTGACAATAATGGCGGGTACTGCTAATCAGAGACTGAACAAGTTGCACTGTTGCACAATTTGCTGGGCGACCTACAAGTTCGGAGGCGCCCTGGGGACTGGGAGTTGGGTCATACAGTTAAAAGTTAATAAGGCAATGTGGGAATTGGAATTGGAATGTGACAAAGTTATAGATAAAGGGAGAGGAGGCTCCGAGGCTTGGGAGGGCCGGGACAGAGCCACCAAACCGAAAATGGGCAATGGCAGATTACAATCTCATGACCTGGAATGTTAGAGGGATGGGCACTCCGGCTAAAAGGCACAAGATACTCTCCTATCTAAAGAGAAGGGGTGTACAGGTGGCTCTATTGCAGGAAACTCACCTGGCGCCTGGAGAGGGAGAGAAGCTGAGACGTAGGTGGAGGGGGCAGGTATTCGCAACGGAATACTCTGCCTACGCTAGAGGTGTATTGATATGGATCAGGGCGGGGGTCCCCTTCACGACGATCTCTTCCAATATTGACAAGGAGGGTAGATTTGTGATACTGGATGGGAGGCTGCATGGTGTACCGATAGTCTTGAGTTGCATCTATGCCCCTAACCAAGACCAGGTAGCCTTCATGTCGGGGTTATCGAGTCACCTTACACGCCAATGCACCGGAGAGCTATTAGTAGGTGGGGATTTTAATGCGGTGCTAGACACTGAACTGGACAGGTCTACCCCTCCTATACAGGGGGCTGCGGCAATAAAAACAGCCAAAAGGGTAGGGGAGTGGTTGGACGGGTGGGGGCTATCGGATGTCTGGCGAGTGCATCACCCAACTGACAGAGATTATTCTTATTACTCGGGTCTTCACCAGGTACATACAAGAATCGATAGAGTAGTATGCACTGCAGGCCTGTTAATTAACATGACACGCTCGGAATACTTGGCCCGCACCTTGTCTGACCACAATCCCTTGTTAATAACGATGAGGGTGCCGGAGGACAGACCCCCCATACCGTCTTGGAGGATGTCCCCCTCAACACTTGAGGACCAGTCGTACAGAGAAGCCTTACGCTGTCATTTGACAGAATACATCGAGACAAACAACGGGTCCACCCCCACTAGGGCCCTGGAATGGGAGGCACTTAAGGTGGTGACGAGGGGCTTTTGCTTGGGGCAGTCGTCGGGGGTTAGACGTACACTTGAAAGGGAGCTAAATGCTCTGGAGAAAGACATACACGAAGGGAAGTTGGGACAGGGGAGAACTGCGCAGGAGAAGGAGGATTACAGTCGAGCCCGCAGGGAACACTCCCGCATTGAAGAGCAGCTTAGATGCCATGATAGACAAAAGTACACAGCATCCCTGCAGGCGGAGGAGGGTAGATCGGGGAGAATGTTGGCGTGGTTGGTCCGCTCCGGGGGGCAGGGTGAGCCTATCACATGTGTACTAGATGGGGAGGGTTCACGCAAGCTCAGCCCGGCCCAAATAAACAATGCATTCAGGGAATATTATATTCAGTTGTACGGGAAACCCAGTGATCTGCGGACAGAGTCCTTCGACGAGTACCTACAGCAAATCCCGCTACCAACTCTGAACGCAGTGGATAAAGAGGCCCTGGGGGGCCCAGTGTCAGTGGAGGAAGTAAACGAAGCCATAGCACAGCTAGCGCCAGGGAAGACTCCGGGAACAGACGGGCTCCCCATGGACTTTTACAAAAAATATAGGTCACTGCTGGCTCCCCAACTGACTGAGATGTACGCGGAGGCACGGCGACAGGGTGAACTGCCACAAACGTTGCGGGAGGCTGTGGTGGTCCCTCTCCCCAAAACTAAAGACAGGGAAGCACGGGTGACGGAGTTTAGGCCTTTATCAATGCTAAACAGTGATTTCAAAATTCTTAGCAAGATCATGGCTGCTCGATTGCTGCCCCATATGACCAAGCTAGTGCATACTGATCAGAATGGCTTTATTCCGGCCCGAAGCACCTCGTTGAATTTAAGACGGGTTTTCTCGGTGCTGCATATGCCCAGGGCTTTGAGACCGCCAGCTGGGGTTTTGTTGGCGGTGGACTTCGAGAAGGCTTTCGACTCAATCAGGTGGGATTACTTAAGGAAGGTGATGCTCAAAATGGGACTAGGGGAGGAATGGGTGAAGTGGGTGGACCTACTGTACGCTTCCCCCCTGGCTAGAGTTAAGACCGGAAAGTCGATCTCCAGTGCATACCCAATATACCGCGGAACAAGGCAGGGCTGCCCCCTATCACCGATGTTGTTTGCCCTGGCAATTGAGCCCCTGGGGGCACAGTTGCGGCGAGAAGGAGTGGGCAAGGGAATTATCTGGGGTCCGGCTGAGCATATCGTTTCTCTATATGCCGACGATATACTCCTTTACCTGAGGGACGGGGCGGGAGGTGTCGGGTGGGCGCTGGGGATTCTGGAGGAATTCGGGAGTCTATCTGGACTCAGACTTAACAGGAGAAAAACATTTGTATTCCCTGTTCTGGCAGGCTGCGCTCGTCCGGACTCGTGCCCTGCGGACGTAAACTGGGCCCCGCGGACTTTTAAATATTTGGGCATACAAATATTTCACGAACTGAGTGATCTTAGGGACGGCAATCTCGGCAGGACACTTAGATCCCTGCGCACCTCGGTGGAGTTCTGGAGGTCATTGAAACTATCAATAATGGCCAGAGTGGCGCTCTCCAAAATGGTCATGCTGCCACGCCTACTCTATTACTTTGCGAACCTGCCAGTGCAGGTCCCTCCTACATGGTTCCGAGAGTTAAATGCACTGCTTAGAGAGTTGATATGGGATGTGGGTCGCAGGAGAACGGCGCTAACAACCGTCTGTAGACCGGCGCGTCTGGGGGGACTGGGTGCCCCTGACTTCGAGGCGTATTATTTGGCATCTCAGCTCCAATGGGTGGCCGGCTGGATGGCGGGCAGGGGACAGCTAGACCTGGCAACAGCGCAAGGAACAACAGACACAGCTCGTATAGCGGCAAATATGGCGGGTAGGAAGGTCGCCCTCATAGGTGACAGCATAATGTGTAACGTGGCGTTGAAATGCTGGAAGCGTTGCGTGAAAAGGACCGGGGTCGGGCCGCCATACTCTTCCGCTTTACCACTGGAGGTAGTCGCCCTAGAACTACAGGGGCGTGAGCGAGGGGGGCTAGGATTGGGGCCATGGGTGGGAGCGGGGCTGGGGGCAGTGGGGGAACTATTCAAGGAGGGGTTGCTGAAGAGCTTCGAGGACTTAGTAGTAGGAGGGGTACCGCAAGGTCAATTCCTATTCTTCAGGAAGCTGATGCACACCCTAAAAGAGCACTGGAGTACAATTAATGCAGAACCCACAATCCATGGGGTGCTGCACCTCTTGTTGACGGCAGGAGAGGAACCTCACATGATCACAAAAATATACCGTGCCCAAATAGAGTCAGCTGTGGACCCCCTGCACTCCCTAAGAGAAAAATGGGAGAAGACAGCCGGGCGAGACCTGTCCGAGTCGGAATGGGCCAGGGCTCTAGCTTATCCTAGAATGATTTCACGCAACACGAGGCTCAGATATATTCAATACAATTACTTACACAGAACTTACCTCACCCCACATCGGTTGCACCGCATATATGGGGGGGCTCCCAAGGTATGCCCCAGATGTGAGGGCGGGGAAGCTGACTTTGACCACATGATGTGGGTATGCCCGAGAATCCAGGTGGGTTGGTTCGAGATGATGGCTACCCTCACGAAGTTATTCGGCTTGGAGCTCCGGCCAACCCCTGATTTGTGCCTACTGGGTCTTCGAACCGGGATCAGGTGGGGCAAGGTTGGGAATCGTTTCCTTGACCTGTCTCTGGCTCTATTTAAAAGACTGATCACGAAGGGATGGAAGTCCCCAACCCACCCATCACTAACAGAATGGAGGAACGATGTCACAAGGTGGACCAGGGCAGAGCTTCAGGTCCTTAGGGCTGAGGAGGCGAGGGGGGTCCTTCAGACCCCAATCGCGGCGGAGTGGGAAAACCTAGTGTCTAACTGGGAAGACTTAACAAAGAGTCCGATGGAGCGTGAGGGAGTGGGATGAGCTAATGGACACGGTCAGAAGATCCCAATATAGGGGAAGTTCACTGTAACTAAGACTGAATGACTACTAAGAATCCGTTTGATCCGGATGCGGTATGAGTGTGAAGGGGAGAGCGGGATGGTATAATAAAAAAGGATAAGGGAGGGTAATGACGGAACGCAGGGCAATAAAACACGACAAGCAATACCCGGGCAAGCTATCTCCCTTTTTAGTAATTCAGCAATTAAACAGTTCCTCCCACATAGGCCTAAAAGTTCATATACAGTTTGAAGTTGAGTTAAGTCTGTTAACAGGTCACAGAATACAACAGTAACGTAGGATAATGAAAATGTGAATGCCATTATAAAGTTTCAATTGGGCGAAGAAATAACTGTTGATAAGTTAAGTAAATGCATGGTAAAGGCTAACCAAATGCGTATCGTACTGCATGGACCGCAAAGCCCGGAAATGGTATAATTAGCAGAAATGTATAATCACGACAATACGTTACTGTAAGAAGAATTACACTTGTAAAAACAGCAAGTAGTTGATAACAATAAAAACAAATTTAAAAGTTATACACTTTCTTTAACATTTGTCACTGTGACTCACAAGTTGGCTGCACTTATATGCTGTAACTGGATTGTTTAATAGGAATGAGCATGAAGTACACATACATAAGGGATCATAATTAAAATTGACTAAACACACTCGTTACTGAAGATCACGTGTAGGGGCAACACTCAGTTATAGGAAAAAGCATGGTTCTCACTTTGTTACTTGGTAGCCACAAACGTTTATCAATGTGATAATGGATATAGTTAAATTGTATTTGTCTTATAATACTTGACAATACTGTTTTAGGGAATAATGACAAGAGTGTCTTGAGGAAATCCCAGGGGTACTCCCCCGGATGAAACACGTGTTGACGACGTACAAGCAAATTTGGAGTTTTTGGTTATACGATTGGGACAATTGGACTAATTATAATATTGTGATTTTGACGACGCACAAACAAACTTGGAGATGATGGTTATGTAAATGGGACAATTGGACTAATTATATTATTGTGAATTTGAACAATCGAGTTGGATATTAGTTTAGAAATTGGATTTAAGATGGATTTAAGTTTAAGGAACCTACACTGTTCTATTTTTACTTTGTGCTGTATTAAATATGATAATTGGTAGATAGATTTTGATTTAAAGACTTTTGTTTTGTATCTAAATTCAAATATTTCATGTGTGCCATTACTCTTTAATACATTGTTAGATATCCCAGTCAGGTTTATCGTTTTAGGTGAATTTGGATGGTAGACACCTGATTTCTGTGCACCGTGGTAAATTGAATGGTGTAAAGGTAAAATAATTTTGAAATTGGAGCGCCAGTCACTCACTACCGCACCCTCTTTCTGTTTGTACCAGATTTATTGTGAGTGGGCAGCACCACATTTCGAAGGTGATAGTAATTGAGCTAGATTTAGAATAATGGATGATAGAATTAAAGAAGCAGAGGAACTTTTTAAGAGTTTAGATAAGGGATACACAGTTAAACAAGCAACAAGTAGTGGGAACCGTAGGCGCAAGGAAGGTCTGAAGGATACATTTATTAAGCTTGAAAGATTGAAGAAAAGTGAGATGTCCAGATGGTGGGATGCAACCACATTGAAACAGTATAAAAGATTAGACAGGATTCCTAGGGGACTAAGGTCACAGATTTTCCCCACATATGACGATCTAGACGCAGATTTATTGGTGCAATGGGAAGAACTTAAATCTAACTCTATGAAGTTAATGGACATTCTAATAGAAAATGATGAAAGAAAAGTGAAAAAATTACAAGCAGATATAGAGAAGTTAGAAAAAGAGATCAGTGAATTGGATCTGAAGGAGGCAACCGAGAAAAATTATGTTATTCTGAATGATGTGATTATGAAATGTCAGGAAGACATTAAGCAAAGAAAAGCTAGAAAACTCAAGAGAAATGAATTAGATTACTTAAATGGCAGAGTGTTTACCTTCTCGCGTAAATATGACCATTTGGTCAAAAATACTGTCCCTACAGCAGAATCAAATAACTTGATAGATTCAGCTTCAACATCTAGGAGTAGTTTACAGACGGATAGTAGTGAGGTAGAAAGTAGAGACTCACATATGAGGTCTGATGCACAGGCGGTGGGTTTTTTACAGGAACCCAAAAGGATAAAACAGGGCAATTGGGAGACAAATCAGAAGAAAAATTGGGTAGGAGGACACGTAGAGGGAAAAGAGGAAGTAAAAAGCGACACATATGTGGGAATGAAAACAAGATCACAGGACAAAAAGATGTAGATTTGAATGTTGAAGTAGTAAATAATGTTGTAAATTTATCTGAAAAACAACTATCCTCGGAGATGATATCACTTTTGAATAAGGGACTCAGTTTCTGCCCATCATCTAAGGGGAACATATGTCAATCTAAAATTGATTTGTTCAAGTTTATGAGAAAATTAAAACTCAAACGTTATTTTGACTCACGTACAACAGACACAGAAGTAGCCCCAAAAGGCATTAGGGCGTATAGCAAATTGTCTATTCAGGACATACATGATACTGTAATGCTGATGACAATTACAGATTTTGAGGAGGATCCAGTGACAACATCTTCGATATTACAAGACTTAAGTATTTCTTCGAACACATATATTACCAGTGGACTGAAATGGAGATCAACCTGGACACCAAAATCAACAAGTGATAGTAATATGGAAATCTTCTTTGGACTAGTATGGAATGATTTGGATAAAGAAGAGAGAAAGAAAAAACAATGGAAAAAATAGAATTTGACACAAGGGGAATGTATTGCATTGAAGAATTTGAAATGTGATAAAAATTTGGTTATTAAGAAAGCGGATAAGGGAGGTAATATAGTTGTAATGAATCGGAAGGATTACGAATTAGAAATGAGTACACAATTAAATGATACTGCATGTTATGAAAAAGTGTCATATAATCCGATGTCAGCATTGACAGGGAAAATTAACCGAATGGTATTGGATTGGAGGGACAGGAATCTATTGAATGAGTAAGAATTTCTATACTTACATGTATTTCGTCCCAGATACCCATGTTTATACACGCTACCTAAAATACACAAACAATCTAAATTTCCACCAGGGAGACCTATTGTATCGGGCATAGGAGGCCCCACTGAGAGATTATCAGAATATGTAGATATTTTTCTACAACCATTCGTAAATAATTTACCATCACATATTAATGATACTAAACATTTATTAAGTATGTTGTCAGATATTCAATGGGAACCAGGTATGATTTTGGTGACCCTAGATGTAGTATCCCTTTATACCAGCATACAACATGAATGGGGTTTAAAAGCAATGGAATATATTTTGAATAGAAGATCCGCGAGCTTATTTGAACATACACAAATGTTGCTGAATATGATTGATCTCATACTTAATAACAATTACTTTCTAGTAAAACAAAATTGGTTTAGACAAATACAAGGTGTAGCAATGGGTTTGAAATTCTCACCATCGTACGCTAATTTGTTCATGGGATGGTACGAGGAATATTGGGTGTGGGGCCCAAAAGCAGCGACATGGCACTCACATATTCCTTATTGGGGACGATACATTGATGATTGTCTTATGTTATGGACAGGGGATGTAGTGACAATGGAGAGCTTCTGTAACTACCTTAATGGAAATTATGTAAATATTAAGTTCA
Source organism: Pleurodeles waltl (assembly GCF_031143425.1). NCBI lineage: Eukaryota > Metazoa > Chordata > Amphibia > Caudata > Salamandridae > Pleurodeles > Pleurodeles waltl. The sequence goes on from NC_090447.1 coordinate 288,966,453, forward strand.
CATATAGTCACAGTGAGTCAAAAATAGAATTTCTAGATGTAGAGCTCTTTGTAGAAAACAATAAGCTAGAGAGTAGATAATTTCGGAAAAGCACTGCGTGTAATACTATTTTACATGCGACAAGTTCACCCCCCAAGCATCAAATAGAAGCCATACCGCTGGGAGAAATTATCAGAGCAAGAAGGAATTGCAGTAAAGATTGTGACTTTCATGGTGTTATCAAAGATATGGAATAAAGATTTAGGAGTAGAGGTTACTCAGAGAACAATTTATGTAAATCTCGCATGAAGGCTTTGAAAACTTCACGTGCACAGACGTTATCATTAACGGCCCAAAGGAACAGAGAGATCAAGAGCGACAGCGCTCAGAGATTGAGAATCATTTTAGACTATACAGACATGTCTCAGAAATTATTGAGAATAATGAAAAAACACTGGCCAGTACTGATTCAAGATGAGACACTCAAGAAATATATAGGGAGTAAACCGGAGGTTTCGTTTAGAAGAGGGAATACCCTCAATAATATTTAACAATATTTTGTTTTGTATCTAAATTCAAATATTTCATGTGTGCCATTACTCTTTAATACATTGTTAGATATCCCAGTCAGGTTTATCGTTTTAGGTGAATTTGGAGGGTGGACACCTGAGTTTTGTGCACTGTGGTAAATTGAATGGTGTAAAGGTAAAATAATTTTGAAATTGGAGCGCCAGTCACTCACTACCGCACCCTCTTTCTGTTTGTACAAGAGCACATGTATAACTGGGCACATATCTATGCACATGGTATCTACATGTTGTACGTTGATGTTGGCCTCATCCCCTACAATCAAATCACTAAATATGTGATAAATTCTGAAAACATGTATGCTACACCCACTACATACTGCAAGAATAGGTGTGAAACAGTCATCGGGCAATTTCGTCAGCTGGGAATACCAATGGAACACATTGGTGTGAAACAAAGGGACTCCGACTCCTCCATTATTGACACTGGTCAGGTTAGCAGGATAGAAATGACATGTAGGCCGTAGTAACATGTCCCACAGTGACCAACATCCTAAAACAAAACAAATACAATGTTAGCTGAATTTCCACACCTATCCTGTCCTATACATGGTCAACATAGTCAGCTTGAGTGGTGGGAACACTGGATGGCAGGTGCACAGGAAAGTAGCTGTGTTATAGCTGCCAATTTGACAGCTCTGTCATAAGGAAGTGTTGAAAATGTCAAGAGAGGGATGTGGATGCAGGACGGAGTCCCCAAGACAACACACAATTTGCACTGTACAGCCATGGGAAGACCCTGAGACCCGAGCATATGACACATGAAGTAAGGGAGTACCCAATAACATGTATTATGATAAATAAATCAATTACACAACAATAATTAACACCTATCCTAATCTAACCTATCCTAACTATACATAACCGACAACAGACCCTAACTACTCTATGCTACACTCACCTTGCACATTTAACTATACAATCTAAACATTCAACCCCACCCCCTTATGTCACAGGACACATGCAGGACAACATATACTAAACTACACGTTTACTAACTATGACTAAATAAATATATATTTGTTTGTAGTTTTTTTTTTTACAAACTTATAAAAGCCCCAACATCAGCCCCACCCACCCACCCACATAGTAAAATATAAGAAGTAGTGAACCCACCCCAAACATACTTATCCTAACTAACCTACTAACCTATTCTAACCTACAACCTACACCCTAATACCCTCAAAAAGAGTAGAAAAAGAGGATGGAGGGGGGTCAATTTGGGAGGACTAACATAATGTTTTTCAGAGGTTGGCCCTTTTGAGTCTTTTTTTTATATTCTTGAGGGCCTTGCTATTCTTGCCCACCTCCTGCTCAATGGAGTCCAAATTTTGAATAACCAGTTGTATATCCCTCTGAAGAGCTTTTACGCACTCATGTCGATGGCAACTGATGTGGGTGGCTGTGTCATGCTACTTGATGGTACAGTAGCTGGAGCAATGGTGACATTGGCAGCTGTGGGCCCCTGCACAGCAGTTGTGCTTGGTCTGACCTGTGTGCGAAGTGTGGGTACCCCTTGGCTGAATGCCTGCCACTCACCAGTGGATCACTCAGAGCGATAGCGGTGTGCCATCCTCCTGAACCCAAATTCCACTGCTAAAATGTGCCCATAGCACACTTCCCTCTTCTGAAACTCATGGAGTTGGTTCTCATTCATGTTGGCAGATGTAAATGAGACAGGCAGCCATCAGTGTCAGCAATGTGTGGAGTATGTACAGTAAATCAGCTTACTATCAACATCGAATAGCACATGCTCTCCTACTCAAAATCCAGATGGTACAATAGTCCTGATGGATGAAATGACAACGCTGCCTTAGCACCATTTCCCTTACACCATGGCCATCCACAACAAGATTAGGTAACCAAAAAATTAATATGTGCTTAGACTTTGCACCATTTGTGACAATGCTAAGGCAGGGTCAAATTCACATTGTTCAGGGCCACTATTCCTCTTCTTAAGTGTCCAATTTTCAAACAGATATCACCTGGAAATTGATGCTGTTATTGTGAGTATGGGGTGTCACCTACCCAGTGAGCATCACATCTATCTACACATTTGTTGATCCCACCCCCTGTGCCCCAGGGGTTATGGCCATGCAGATCAACATCTCAACTGTCCAGCTCATGCACCAATGCATGCCCACTCATATATGAAGTCAGGGGGTGGACCATAATTTCGGTGATGACAAAAGATGAAGCTTGTATCCATAGGTCTCTCACTTCTACATTCATGTGTTCAGGTGTAGACACCCATCAATACCTGATTAGCCAATACCATTCCTCACACACCCATAACCATGCCAGCACACAATTGTACTTGACCTGCATGCACGCCTATCACATTGCATTTAGATTGTTGGCACCATTCTAGTAGACACATGCCTACTGTATACATTCCTGCATGTATATCACAATACAGGGATGGCCCAATTTGTCAAGAAAATGGTGCATCACAGTGTTGTGTGATTGACGGTGTGTTCCAGTGCCATTACATATACAATGGTGCACATCTTAGTCACATAGGAACTACATGTGGATTGTCACCACCTTGTTTGCACAATGCTGGCTATTGAGCACCAGAAGCCTCACATGATATGACTCTCTGCTCGTGCATGGAGAACCACTTAAATGTGACACATTGTCACCATCCATCCTAATCTGCTTTCTGATCATTTTACAGCTCATCACTCCTACCATTGGGTGCTGAACTTATGACTCACTCACTGAACACTTCAACACTACACAGAACAGACAAAGGTGGTCATTACAACCCTGGCAGATGGTGTTAAAGCGGCGGTAAGACCTCCAAAAGGCCGGCGGTAACATTTTTGCAATTGGGACCGTGGCGAAAACCGCCAACAAAGACAGCCACTTTAACACTCCGACCGCCACGGCGGTACAAACAAACAGCGCGGCGGTCACCGCCAACAGACAACTATTATGAAAGGCCAATCCGCCACCTTTTCCGGGGCGGATTCACTGCAGATAAAAACACGGCGGAAACAAGAATTTCGAAGGGAAAATGCTCACCTCTACACACCCCACGAGGAACAAAGACACCATGGACCCGGAACTCCAAATTCTGCCTGCGATAGACTTCCTGCTCCTCTACCAGGAGCACGAACGCCGGCGGCGAAGACCACAGTGAGTACTGCACCTACGACACAAGGGAGCGGGGAGGAAAAAAACAGGGACATACACATGCAACATGCAACACCCCCACCCCCACCCACTACAACACACACACTAATGCATATTAATACATCACAGTTACACCCCCCCCCCCGGAAGAATGCAAGGACAATAGAAAATGAGTGTAATCATTGTGATATATTAAAATCAAGTAGGCAAAAAAAAAAAATATATATATATATAGATATATATATACCATTTACCAAATATATACCAAACATAGTAGTCCAGGTAGTGCTCCAATTAAGTCAGTGGAACACTGGGCCCACACGGTATGGGAGAGGCCCACACAAGACCCCGACCATGATGGAGAGAACACTGCAGGGGCATCAGACAGCAACTAAACAGGCACCTCAGGGGGAGAGAAAGGAGGGGCACCTCAGCCGCTTGAGTGCATGACGCCAAATGAACGAGGGGGCCACATGCCCACTGTTACATCCTGGGGAGTGCAAAGCCACAGTCTCTCAATTCTATACAGTGGGTGGCTTACCCACTGTTCAATCCTGGGGAGTGCAAAGCCACAGTCTCTCAAGTCTCCACAGTGGGTGGCTTGCCCACTGTTCAATCCCAGGGAGTGCAAAGCCGCAGTCTCTCAAGTCTCTACAGTGGGTGGCTTGCCAACTGTTCAATCCTGGGGAGTGCAAAGCCAAAGTCTCTCAAGTCTCTAAAGTGGGTGGGTTGCCCATTGCTATATTCTGGGGAGTGCAAAGCCACAGTCTCTCAATTCTCAACAGTGGGTGGCTTGCCCACTGTTCAATCCTGGGGAGTGCAAAGCCACAGTCTCTCAAGTCTCTACAGTGGGTGGGTTGCCGACTGTTCAATCCTGGGGAGTGCAAAGCCGCAGTCTCTCAAGTGGAAAACAGTCTCCACTGGTTCTGGAGGGGGCCTTGTGCCCAGAGTGCTACATCCTGCTAAGGACAGAGGTAGTGGATGTATCTCGCCACTGTTCCTGGAGGGGGCCTTGTGCCCACAGTGCTTCATCCTGCTAAGGACAGAGGTAGTGGATGTATCTCTCCACTGGTTCTGGAGGGGGCCTTGTGTGCCCAGAGTTCTTTATTCTGCCCGTGACGGACTCAGTAGCGTCTGTGCCCTTGCCGCTCATGGGCCAGCAGTGCTTGAGACGGCGGTGCCCTGTTCAGCGGTGCTTGAGGCGGCGGTGCCCTGTTCAGCGGTGCTTGAGACGGTGGTGCCCTGTTCAACCGTGCCTGAGGCGGCGGTGCCCTGTTCAGCGGTGCCCTGTTCAGCGGTGCTTGAGGCGGCGGTGCCCTGTTCAGCAATGCTTGAGACGCCAGTGCCCTGTTCAGCGGTGCTTGAGGCGGTGGTGTCCTGTTCAGCGGTGCCTGAGATGCCAGTGCCCTGTTTACCCGTGCCTGAGACGGCGGTGCCCTGTTCAGCGGTGCTTGAAGCGGCGGTGCCCTGTTCAGCGGTGCTTGAGACGGTGGTCTCCATTGCAGGGACTCAGCTGCTGGCGGTCCTTCATGGCCCAGCGGGGCTTGTGCTGGCGGTCCTTCATGGCCCAGCGGGGCTTGTGCTGGCAGTGGCCTCCTGGGCAGCTGCGCTTGTGCTGGCGGTGGCCTGCTGGGCAGCTGGGCTGGTGCTGGCAGTGGCCTCCTGGGCAGCTGGGCTTGTGCTGGCAGTGGCCTACTGGGCAGCTGGGCTGGTGCTGGCGGTGGCCTCCTGGGCAGCTGGGCTTGTGCTGGCGGTGGCCTCCTGGGCAGCTGGGCTGGTGCTGGTAGTGGCCTCCTGGGCAGCTGGGTTTGTGCTGGCGGTGGCCTCTTGGGCAGCAGGGCTGGTGCTGGCGGTGGCCTCCTGGGCAGCGGGGATGATGGCAGTCTTCTCCGCTGTGCTGCTCTTCCCAGACTTGCCGAGTTTCTTGTGGCCCTTCCCTACCTTGGAAGGTGTCACAGCTGACTCCACACTCCGGGACCCCTGGGAGCGGCTTTGGTGGCTGGAGTCTTCCCCCTCTCCCGCCGGGCACTGTCCAACTTCTGATGCTTCACAGGTGGGGGAGTGTCTGTGCTGTGGCTCCGTGCCATACTGGCTGCCCTGGTGGCCGGTGCACTCTAGATTCCGGTGACTACAGGCACCACTGGTCCAGGAGATGTTGTGGCTGAGGTGCTAGTTCGGGACCTATGAGACGGAAGGGGTGGGGGAGGTGTTGGAAAGAGGTCAAGGTTGGACAGGGAACGTTTTTTGGACACACTGGGACGGGTAGCTGGAGGGGGTTTGGGAGTGGAGGAAGAGGTTGTGGTTGTAGGAGGTGTTCGTTTACTGACTTTGGATGAAGGTGCATGCGCTGGAGGCTGTCATGAGGTGGATGGCTGTTGGGTAGGTGTGTGCCTGCGTTTGTGTTTCTTAGGAGGGGGCGTCACAGACACACTGGGAGAGGACACAGGGGACGTGTAAATGGTAGTGGGGGTGGTGACTGCACGTGAGCGGGGTGTGGTGGTGGGTGTGCTGGAGAGGGACGTAGTGGCTGTAGAGGTAGTGCATGCAGGTGTGAGTGTAGACGAGACAGGGAGGGAGGAGGGAGACGAGGAGGAGGGGGACACAGTGGAGGCAGTGAATGTTGGTGTGTCTGCATGTGTGTGATGCTTGCGTGAGTGCCTGTGGGATGCGTGTGCTTATGTTTGCCTGAGCTTCCCTTGTGTGTTGACGTGTGTGCATGCTGGTCTGTAAGTGTGCTTGGGATAGGCTGAGGTACAGGGGATTGGGTCGGGGTGTAGGAAGTTGGAGGGGGAAGGCTAGACACAGGGATAATGGCTGCCATCAGTGCTGAGGCCAGAGTCTGAAAAGCTCGCTGAAGGGCCGCCTGACCAAAATGAATGCCCTCCAGGAATGCATTTGTTTGTTGCAACTGCCTTTCTACACCCTGGATGGCATTCAAAATGGTAGACTGCCCAACAGTGAGGGACCTGAGGAGGTCAATGGCCTCCTCACTGAGGGCAGCAGGGGTGACTGGGGCAGGGCCTGAGGTGCTTGGGGCGAAGGTGATGCCCACCCTCTCGGGTGAGCGGGCACGGGGCGAAGGCTGAGGGGCTGCCGGGAGGGTGGTGCTGGAAGGGGGGTGGCGGCTCTACCTGTAGATGGGGGTGGCACAGATGTTGCCACCACCACAAGGGAGCTCCCATTAGATGACGAGTCCGTGTCACTGGTCTCAGCTCCTGTCCCCGCTGTGGAGCTCCCCTCACCCTCCATCCCACTGGTGAAATCCGAGTCCGTAGTGTGGCCCTCCATGGCCATGTGGGATGCAGCTCCCTCTTGCTCCGGTGCCACTTCTCCTCCGCCTGGTGATGCTAATGCACACAAGAACAGGGAGACCACAAAAAGGGGGGGGACGACAGAAGAAAGACATGTTGAGTGCATGCATTACCACTACTGTGGGCGGACACGACAGACACAGAAGCACCCTGCACTACGCTGCGCTCTTGGGCTCCACTGTTCAATTCCTGGGAAATGGCCTACAAGGCTATGGACGACATCTGCACACATAGATGACACAGGGGCATGACTAGGTGTACTTGGCACTCTACAGAGGTGGGCTGGGGTGCCACATGGCCTGCTTTACAGAGGGACCTTGCCTACGGAACTCACCCTGGCCTAGGCAAACCCACAGCCCACGTCCCCCACCCAGACCCCTCCACTGCGTGCAAAGTCAGCAGAATGCGAGTGTACTCACCCCCTTGTGGCTGCTGTGATGCCCTCAAGAGCCCATCCAACTCCGGGTACGCCACCGCCAGGATCCTGAACATCAGGGGGGTCATGGTGCGACAGGCACCCCTCCCATGTTGGGAGGCCATCCCCAGCTGAGTCTCCGCCGTCTTTTTGCTCCAGCGGCGAATGTCATCCCATCTTTTCCAGCAGTGGGTGCTCCGTCTGTGGTAGACCCCCAGGGTCTGGACGTCCTTGGCGATGGCACGCCAAATATGTTTTTTCTGGTGGGCGCTGACCTACATGAATTGTACAGGGGAAGAGAAAGTTATTACCAACTGCACCGTCAAAGTGATTGGACCCCATCCCTACCTTTGCATTGTGGCAGATGCACTCACCGTTGTTTCATGCACGCCGCACTCTCCCCCCTTCCTTCTTACATCCACCCCTCTCCACACAGGCATAGCCCATACATCATGCTCCCAGTGTGCTTACCTGTTGGTCTGGAGGACGGTAGAGTAGCTTGTACTGGGGGACTACCCCATCCACGAGTTTCTCCATCTCCTCCGATGTGAAGGCAGGGGCCCTTTCCCCAGACACTCGAGCCATTGTCTCTTCCAGACCGAGGTCACAGCAGCACTTGCAGTGTATGTCCTCTCGTGTCGTAGATCAGGTATCAAGTGATTGAACAGATAGAAAATGGTGGTCACGTCCGCTGCGGTGCGTACCGTCACCGCATGTGTACATCGTCATTGCCTCCTGGGACCCATAGGGTCCAATGTTAACCAATGCAGCATTGCGCCGTGGTCTTCGACCGCCTACCGTGACGGCGTACAACGCCAGTGCAGTTACCTCACAACCCATTGTCCCACTTTAGAGGTCAGGCAGCCGCCATTTCAGGGGCCCATATGGCTTCATTTTCAACTGCGTCACACATACCTAGGCCTAGACTCAACACACATACAGGCCCCTTTTTGAGTATGAATGGTGTTCTGTGTAAACTGTGGGTACGTACCTCTGAGTTGTTTGACTCTGTGCTCGCTGTTGTCCTTCATAGGCACTGTCTGCTGGGACATGTGAGGAGATGGCGGCATCCTCCGGTGTACTGACCGTTGGTGGAACTGTCGACAATGGAGGTAAGACACGTGATAATCACATACAGGCTTGACCGTGCCACAATCCAGGAACTGTGTACCCAGCTGGAGCCAGACCTGGTGTCAGCTATCCGCCATCCCACAGGAATCCCCCCTCAAGTGCAGGTGCTGTCAGTGCTCCATTTCCTTGCAAGTGGGTCATTTCAAACCACTGTGGCCATAGCATCAGGGATGTCCAAGCCTATGTTTTCCAGAGTGTTGTCTGCCCTGCTGAAACACATGCAGAGCTACATCGTTTTCCCTCAGGTTGAGGATTTGCCTACAGTGAAAGGTGATTTCTATGCCCTGGGACATATCCCCAACATCATAGGTGCCATTGATGGGACGCATGTGGCTTTGGTCCCCCCAAACAGGTGGGGTGTACAGAAACTGGAAGAGTTATCATTCGATGAATGTACAGAGGGTATCTTTGGCAGACCAGTACATCTCCCATGTGAATGCCATGTTCCTTGGCTCAGTGCATGATGCTTACATCCTGCGGAATAGCAGCATCCCTTATGTGATGGGTCAACTCCAGAGCCACTGTGTGTGGCTATTAGGTGAGCACCTGGAATCTAGTCAGTGAGAATGGCTGTCTGGGTCTGGGGATATCCCTCCAGGTTAGTGTGTGTCTAACAGTTGTCCCTCGCCATTTGCAGGTGGCTCTGGTTACCCCAACCTGTCATGGCTACTGACCCCAGTGAGGAATCCCAGGACAAGGGCAGAGGAACGCTACAATGAGGCACATGGGCGAACTAGGAGGGTGCTCGAACACACCTTTGGCCTCCTGAAGGCGAGTTTCATGTGCCTCCATATGAGAGGTGGATCCATATTCTACTCACCAAAGAAGGTGTGCCAGATCATCGTAGCCTGCTGTATGCTTCACAACTTGGCTTTGCGACAACAGGTGCCCTTTCTGCAGGAGGACGGTCCAGATGGCGGTGTTGTTGCAGCTGTGGAGCCTGTGGACAGTGAAGACGAAGAAACAGAGGAAGAAGACATGGATAACAGGGACTCAGTGATCTAGCAATATTTCCAGTGAAACACAGGTAAGAATACAAACCTGCCTACTACATGTACTTTAACACTACTACCTCTCTACTGTCTGTCTTTTCCACCCAGTGTATGGTCACTGAGTTGTCACTTTCCCATACGATTTCACAGATCTGGGTCCCACAGTGTGACATCTGCTTTGATTCCTCATGGACTAGAGCTGTGTGACATAGGTATGTTGGCATTACAAATGAAAGAGCTTTTTGCCACAGTTATTGCTAATACAGTATTCCAAAATCACAGACAGACTCCAGATTGTTTTGTGCTTTAAGGGTGTTTATTTTAGTGCTCAAAATTGGGGGGGGTAGCAAAATGGTGAGGGGTGATGGCGGAGGAATGTCCATGGCAGAGTCCAGTCTATTAGTCTCACAGGTGCATTGCCCAAATGGGCTTAGGAAGTGAAGCTGGGGCAATTTAAGGATGGACAGGGTGACAAAGTGGGACAGTAGGATGACAATCAGGGTTGTCTCATTTCTTGGCGGGGGTCTTGGCATCATTCTCTGTCTTGTTCCTGGATCTCAGAGACCGTTTGCGAGGTGGTTCTCCCTTTGCAGGGGGTGGGGTGCTGGTGTGGTGGTCCTGTGGCGGTGCCTCGTGTCCACTAGCACCGGCGGAGGTGGTGGGCAGTTCATCATCCATGCTAGTGTCAGGGGCCCCTTGTAGTGTCACAGTGTCCCTCCTTGTGTTGAGTACTTCCTTCAGCACCCCTACGATGGTGCCCAGGGTGGAATAGATGGTTATGAGTTCCTCCCTGAAGCCCATATACTGTTCCTCCTGCAGGCGCTGGGTCTCCTGAAACTTGGCCAGTACCGTTGCCATCGTATCCTGGGAGTGGTGGTAGGCTCCCATGATGGAGGAGAGGGCCTCGCGGAGAGTGGGTTCCCTGGGCCTGTCCACCCCCTGTCGCACAGCAGCCCTCCCAGTTCCCCTGTGTTCCTGGGCCTCCGTCCCCTGGACCGTGTGCCCACTACCACTGCCCCCCAGTCCCTGTTGTTGTTGGGGTGGTGGGTTAGCCTGGGTTCCCTGTAGTGGTGGACACACTGCTGCTTGACGTGTCCTGGGGATGAAGGTATGGGCCCACTGGGTGGGTGCTGTGCTGGTGTTTCCAGAGGGGGGAAGCTCCGTAGTGGCCTGTGACTGGGTGTGGGGAACCGACTGCCCTGAGGTCCCCGATGGGCTGGGCTGGTCATCTAGATCCAGTTGGACAGAGGTGCTGTCATCACTGTGGGCCTCTTCTGTTGGTGGTGTGGACATGTGTGGACCCTCCTGTCCGGTGACATTGGGTAGGGGTCCTGCAGGGGTGTAAAAGCATGATTATTGCATCTGTGTGTGTCAAGGTGTGCAATGGGTGGGTGACCGTGTACCCCAGCGCTAGCATTCCTGTGTGGGACGTTGTGTGATGAGGGTTTAGGGGGGTGCATGGGTATGTGCAGTGGGCATGCTTTAGTGATGGGTGTCCATGCTTTGGTGTTGCATGCAGGGCCTGGTGTTGGGATGTGTGGTTTGTGATAGTGGGACATTTGTGAGGAGTAGGAGTGATGGGGGTGAGGGCGAGGGTGGGGGTAGGTGATAGCATGCAGGTGGGTGGGGGATGAAGTAGTTAAAGGTTTGACTTACCAGAGTCCATTCCTCCACCTACTCCTGCGATGCCCTCAGGATGCAGAATCACCAAGACCTGCTCCTCCCATGTTGTTAGTTGTGGGGGAGGAGGTAGGGGTCCGCCGCCAGTCCGCTGAACTGCCAGGTGGTGTCTGGAGACCACGGAAAACACCTTCCCCCGTAGGTCATTCCTCCTCTTCCTGATGTCCTCCCGATTTCTTGGATGCTGTCCCACTGCATTGACCCTGTCCACTATTCTTCGCCATAGCTCCATCTTCCTTGCAATGGAGGTGTGCTGCACCTGTGATCCGAATAGCTGACGGTTTCCTCCACCATGACCCTGAGCTCCTCCTCCGAGAACCTGGGGTGTCTTTGCCATGCCATGGGGTGGTGTAGGTGATGTGTGGGGTGGTGTGTGGGGTGATCAGTGTGCTGATGTGTAGTGGTGTGTTGTGTGAGGTGCGTGGAAGTTATGTGGGTGATGGTGTTGTGTGCCTGTGGATGCTAGTGTTGGTGTCTCTCTCTGGATTTCTTTCGTGATTTGTTGTTGTAAGGGTTTGAGGGTAATGTGGGTGGGTGTTTTATAGTGTATTGGGTGTGTGGGAGTGGTTTGTGTATGTCTATCAGGTGTGTTTTTGGAATTGTCCAATTTGGCTGTGTTTTGTAAGAGTGTGTGTATTTTGAGTGCGGCGGTGTGTACCGCCAATGGAATACCGCGGTTGAAAGACCGCCGCGTGGATTCGTGTGTCCTGGTAGTGTGGGCGTATTTCTGTTGGCATGACGGTGGAGGTTTTGCTTTTGCCAGTTGATCACTGATCTTCGGTGCGGCGGACTTGTGTGGGTGTCTGAATTTTGGGGATTCCGAACTGTGGGTCATAATAGCTGTGACAGAGTTCTGCGGCCACGGCGGTGCGGTGGCGGTCTTCTGCACGGCGGTAAGCGGCTTTTACCGCCATTGTCATAATGAGGGCCAAAGTCACACTTACTGGATACATCTGGGTCCTCAATTCTTGCCATTTCACCTATGGTGTAGGGGGGAGGTCCACCTGAAATATATGGATGGAAAACCATAGCTAGTATCACATAACTGTCACTACTAGTGGACAAGATATGACAGCATGTACTAATTCAGAAGAGTGAGGTATTCATCCAGGTTGTGGACAGTGCAAAAGACACACCACTGCATACTCAGAATGAGTCTGTCACTCTGGTGTGTGAAAGACATACATCTGCACTCTTACACTGTGCCTGAGACTCATGTAGTGCGACATCCTGAAACAGCCATGTGTGGCCAATCTGTAGAAGATGGAACTCCATAGTATGAGGGGGAGTTGGGTGACAGATAAATGACATGACCCTTGTGCTCTGCAAGACAACTGATTCAGGTATTCTGGCTTGTCTTGCAAGGCACACAGGGGCACTTTGTAGGGGACAAGCAACTAAATAGTTAGTCTGCAATTCACATGCATTGTGTAATGCATGATTGATGTGTCTCAATTGGCTAATGGCATCAAATGGCCCATTGCCAGTGCCCCCTAAGGCGGGTATTCCCTCTTTGTGAACATAATGGTAGGGCTTCTGTATGTGCAACTCTGACATTATTGTACCATATATGGATTGCCCTACTTAGTTATCACAATCCACTCACAAATGGTATGCTGGTAGTGCTTAACCTTATCATACATGACACAATGCTGGGGAACAGATGATGCCATGGCCCGTGAAATGTGTGACTTAGTGATGGATGTGCATGACTATCCAAACTTCTGACTTGAATTGGTTAAATGTTAGGATATGTGAAGCCCATGTCTATACTGGCACACTGACACTCCATTCTGGTTGCATATAACCTGTCCACATGCATTGCATGCAGCACACCAACACATCTTCTACTGGCTTTCAAGTGCAGTGAACAGCAATTAGTTAGCCAATGGGGTACTCACCAACAAGCCCAACAATCACCACACCAAGATGGTCGAGAAGATCCTGCTCCCTTTCCACAAGGTCAGTCCAGCAACGCTTCAGTTGATGGTCATTGCGACTGGTGTGGTACAACCTCCTTAGGTGGTGGAGCACCTTTCCCCACTTCAGCCGCCTTGCCTCTGTATGGTAGCCCTGGTTCACACGGCGACCCATCTCTAGCCTCAATGGGAGGTAGCGGGCTACCAACCAAATAAATCCTCCCATCTCCTCCTCCCCCATTCTGGTCAGCCTCCCCCTGTCAGACATTGCACCTGGGTACAGGTAGGAATAAATGTTAGACAGTACAATGGAAAAAAAAAGAGTAATGAAAGGAAACCCACCTATAGAACTAATCCAGACAGACACCCAACAGCACAAGTACAATGTAAAATACACTGAACACAACAAATTCACAGACACTGGGGCAACACAACTGGAGGGACAGCACAAGATAGACTAAATCGCAAGAAGACACCACCAACTCCAAAACACAACCACATTAAAAAAAGGCACAGACCGTAAAGAGAAAGCGAAAGTACACCCACTGTATCATGCCTGTAAACAGGATATCCTTTTACATTTCTCCCTGTGCCCTTGCATCAAATTTTCTGTTATGCGTGTATTTTTTTTACGCATCTGATATTTGCGTGAGTATTTCTGACGATCTACTTACCTGTGTCTATTTATATTGATGCATAACCTTTATGCATCGACTTAACAATGAATCACCATTGCGAGGAGTGCGAAGGTGAAAAATACACTAAGGGCCCATGGGTCATGTAGTTTGCGTTTGCGGATATTTCTGACGCATTTGCATCTTTTTTTTACTCTAATTGTGATTTTGAGATTTGTTGATGTATGTACCCTGTATCAACAAAATAATTGTGTGTGCTGGGCTGCAGTATGGCATTTTGTTTATGGCCACATGTGGTAGTCCATTGTACAATGTGATTTGTGTGTGATTGTTGTGTTACACCAATGTGTGTATTACAGAATCAGCAGCATGCAAATGTTTACACGTCATGCATATGTCTGTATGTGTGACAACAGTGTATCCAAATATGTATGGCAGTCATTACTATGCAAGCGTCATGGTATGTGATTGTGATTTGTGTTCACGTATGTGCTGTGTGTAGTTGTCTTACAGAGCATCACATTTCATGCAACATTCACAGCTCAGGGATTGTTGATGATGGCTGATGCTTGGAAATTGGCAACTGTTATGCGACAAATGTCTCCAAATGTTGATCTTGACTACATCTTTGCTACATACTGTGATTGACACACTCTGCCTATCTTCCTACCATTTCATGTATTGAACACAATAGCCAGTAGACAATCTGAACATTTTGCTTTATATTACAATTACTTTGTGGTGGACATGCAGCCCTAACTGCATATGTTCTCATCCATTTTGATGTCATTCAATGGACATGTCCGTGCAAAGTGTGAGGTCCTGTGTACCCTGTGACAGGATTGGGCACCATGGCAGTTGCAGGTGTGATTTCCATGGATTTACTGCCCTTGCCCCATTTCTCCCATTGCTTGTCATGCCTGGGCTAATCATGTTGGGCATTGTCACCAATAATGTCCCCACCTTGTCACACATGGACCATGTAGGCATTGCAAATCTCACACTGAGTTGTGTTAGTGGTCTGTTCAAACATTACCGTACTACCATATTTTGACATCTACTGCCTCATGTATGGACCCCTTATTTGGTTCATTTTTAGACATGTTGTTGTTGTGTGTGATGTGCTATTGTTATACAAGTTGGCAACGTGGATGTAAATTATATGTAGTGGTCCATAAACTGGCCCTCAGTTGTCACGTTCAAGTGATGGGGCTAATTGTGATGTCTGTGATGGTAGCAGTTCACTCTTACACTTCACATGTGATGTTGCTACAGTAATCTTCCGATTTGTATTTGTGACATGCTCCCTGAGGTTAGACTGATAATCTACGGTATATGTTGGGGAGATTGAAGACACTGAAGCCAGATAGTGTGGATGAGTTAGATGTTTATTGACAAAATTTAAAAGGTGAGTTACGTGATGATTATGTGAAGAAGTTCTGTACAATTTGCAGTCTGCGGCATATACCAGGAGCTGTGTTGTGGTCTTCCCCCTCATTTACTTCTCCACCATCGTCCTCCTCCTCCTCAGGCAGATCATCAACCTGCTCATGTAATGGTACATTCATCCATACACATATGTTGCACAGGATAGCACAGGTCAATATGATATTGCAGACCATTTCTGAGACATATAGGAGTCTGCCTCCTGTGATGTCCAGGCACCTGAATCTGGACTTACGGATGACAAATGTCCTCTCTACAATGGTCCGTGTCCTCCGATGTCCCTCATTATATGCACGCTCCGCTGCTGTGCTTGGGTTATGAAATGGGGTCATTATCCATGGCTGTGTGCCATAACCCATAACCGCTGCAAAAGATTACAGGCGTAAATCATTGTGAGGGTTTGCAAGATATAAGTCTTGTAGCATGGCTGTTGATATTAAGATCTGGTTGTGGCTCATGTGTATCTGTGTTTTGGTGTGAGTTCCTTTACCTTGTGTGATATTTCCTCCATGCTAGGTTGTTTGACATGACAATCTTGTGTATGGGTCAAGGACCTAGAACACTTGATTTGGATTCCACACTGATAGTCATTACGTATGTTCCATGCATATTGTAGTGCACTTTTGTATCAGTGTGCTATGAGTAGAGGGGACATGACACATCCTGACAACACAATGGAGTCAGATGTGGTGGTGACATGGTGGCACTACAATGCCTGGATCTCCCATCCCTTTTGACATGTGTCATTGCAGATGAGATGTGACACTTAGGACCTGATTTATTAAACTTCTGCGCCACATTTATGTAATTTTTTAACACAAAAGCAGGGCAAACTTACAAAATATAATTATTTGTTGTAAATTTCTGCTGCTTTTGCATCAAAAAATGACATAAATGCAGCGCTAACTTTTCATTAATCAGGCCCTTAGGGCCTATGAAATTGGTTAGTGTGACTGCAGAACATGTCTCTTAAATTAGCTGCTGTGTCATGCAATATTTCAACAATGGAAAGATGTCCCATGTGTGACATGTTATTTGGCAATCCTTTGTTGTCCCCTGCGTCAGTTCCATATGTGAACCGTGGCACCAGCGTTACCTACCCTGTACCAGGGTACTTGGCTGTCTGCCATGTGGAGGTGGATGTATCTGTGCAGTACGGTACACTGCCCTGGACAAATGCTTTTTTGATGACCAATTGGCTCTTTCTGTGTGTGCAGCCGTGTGCAGCATGCATTTGTGCCTCATTCATCAGAGTTCATAACACCATCTACCTCCTATCTGCAAACTGCATACTGCACCCCTGAGGTGGTATTTTTCTTTTGGCACTTCCTCAGGTCTTAGGTTACAGCAACATGTGAGTCTGCAACTTCATGCTATGTATCTTGTAGTGACAGACCTGCAGCAAGAAACATTGCACACACCTTCACACTACATGCAGCATAGGAGGGTGGCCAATTTAAAAGGTGGCTTAAAATAATGTAGAGATGGTCATCTGGCAAGATGTAGATACAGTGCCGGCCATGACTATAAATCTGTGGGCTATAACATTGTTCCCTTGGTGTTCCAGAGTGGCAACTAATGTTTGTGTTAGCCATGAGGTGTCAAAGGGTATGTATCCCAATGCCACTGGATGATCAACATAACTAGCAGTCTCTCCTATCTTCCAAAACAATACTGTACATTTCTACTGTCAACACATACACAGTGCAGGATATGGGATGTAGCTCAGCTACTTAGAAAATGTGTCCCTTGGCACAGTGCATGTGAGGTCAGTGATGTCCTGTTGTGTCCTACTGGGTCCCACTATGACATCCATGATCTGCACTGTCAGACTGTGTCTCTTCCCCCTGTTAGGCCATTTCTTATATCTAGTAAAGACATGATGGTGTTGTGAGTCAGTGAGTGTTGCATGCAAGGTTGCACTACAGTGTCTGTGGTTTCACTTCTATCACATCTGGCACATGGTATGTGCTGGTGATTTATCTTGTATTCCTATGTGTGTGAGCCACTGTGTCAGCCAGTAGCCTCTGCACACTACAGGTAAGTTAGGTATGTGTTGATGAGATGCAGTAGGTATTGGTGGAAGTCGTTTGGTGTTTGCTCTGGCAGTGATTAGCATGACATGACTCAAGACATCTGTGCCTATTTGGAAGTTACATGACATGTGCATGGTGTGTGCCCTTGACTTGTCTGTGCTATTGTTTGTTTGGTATTGTGTGTGATGTGTACATAGTGGGCAACCTGAGGCCACTTGTAGTAGTCGGTGTAGTTCTGCTGTTTTCAAGGGGTACATGTCTGCACCTGTCGCTCCTGTGGTGTGCCTGTCAAGTTGTGGGTGTGTTACATACATATGCGTGTGTGTATTGGTGTTGTGCACTCATTGTGTTGTACTGCAGCATGCTAGATATGTGTTATCACCTGCACATGTGTGCTACCATGGCCATATGTTACAGTAGTGGGGTATGTCTTGTGTGTCTGACAGGGTATTGTGTGTACATTACTAGATGTGTAGACTTACCCACAAGTAGGCCATTTCCAAATTGTCCATCCTGGAACTGTTCATTGATCGTACTGTGGTGGAATATGTAGGCGTCTTGGACACTCCCAGGATACTTGGCAAAAATGTTCATGATCTGTGGTGGTCCACTATTCTCTGCAAATTAATGGAATGCATGTGCTTGCGATTCCGGTGTAAGTGCTCGGTTGCTGCAAGTGGTACGAGCCAGACATGGGGGCAGTCCATTGCATCGAGCACATGCGGGAAGCCATGTAGTTGATAGAACCCCTGTTTGTTCTCCTGCTGCTTTTGCTGGGTGTTGGGGAATCTGGTGTGGCGGGGTATCAGGGAGATGATGGCGTCTAAGACCTTTTGCAGGAATGCAGAAAATGACGGCTGTGATATATCACCAACCAGTGCACTTGTTGTTTGGAAAGAGCAACTTGCCAGCATGTGCAGGACAGCAAGCAGCTTTGTTATATATAGGTGGTATGTTGTGTGGGGTCCGCAGGCTGGCTACAATTTGCGGCTCAATGTGGTGAAGCAGGTGTATTATGGCTTGCCGGTTTAGTCTATAAGTCCTAATGATGTCCAGGTCCCTGAGGTCAAGGAGGGTTGTCCTAGTTCTGAAGACCCTCTCCTGCCTCCTGCCTTATGCTTTGCATTTGTGGGCTGCATTGTAGTGGGGGTGATTGCTGGAGTTTTTGCTGTCCTCTGAGCCATCGAGCAAGCTGTATCAGTATCACCTCCATCTTCTCCTGTGGGTTGTGATGTTGCTTCACTGTGTTTTCCTTAAGTAATGGCTCTCCAGTCAATATCTGCAGGTGGATCCATAGAACTCTTGAAACATAAAAAATATATATTCATACAGCTACTGAACCACCCAGACAAACATCCTCACATGCACTCTCACGCCTAGAGAGAAACTCCCACACCCATTATCACTTCCAGGTGACACTTTTACACTCACTGTTACACCACAGTGACCCTCTCACACTCACTTTCACACCCCGAAAGACTCTCTTAGACCTACTTTCACTCCCAAAGATACAATCTGACACTCTCACATTCAGACAAGCAGCCTCAAACCCACTCTCTCAGCAAGACATACACTGTGACACCCACTCTCTCACCTAGAGAGATGCTGTCACATTGATTCAAACATGAGCATACACATGCTCACTGTCAGACTCAGAGAGACACTCTCACACTCAGTTGCACATCCAGGCAGATACTGTCACACTCACTCTCACATCCAGAAAGATGCTGTCACATCCATCCTCACATTCATTCTCATGCTCACCTAGATACTCCCACATCCACTCTGACACCCAGACACTCTTACACCTGCCCTCACACTCAGATAGACATTCTCATAACTACTCTCACATCCAGGCAGACACTATCAGACTCACTCTCACATCCAAAGAGAGATTCTCACACTCACTCTCACAGCAAGATAGATACTGTCACATCCATTCTCACACCCACACAGGCACTCTCACGCTCACTCTCACACTTAGAGAGACACTCACACACCCACTCTCACCTCCGGGCAGACACTGTCACACTCACTCTCATACCAGACAGAAACTCACACTGACACTCGTAGACACTCTCCCACCCACTTTCACAGCAATATAGAAACTGTCACACCACTCTCACACCCAGAGAGATGATGTAACATCCACTCTCACACCCACAAAGGTACTCTCACACTCACTCTCATACAGAGATAAACACTTACATCCACTTTCATACTGAGACAGTCTGATATCCAGTCTCACACCCAGCTAGACACTCTCACACCCAGTCTCAGACCTCGAAAGACAGTCTCAAGCATACTCTTACAGCCAGAGAGACACTCTCAGACCTACTCTCACATTGAGGCAGACACTCATGAGAGCTCTTAGAGCTAGGCACACTCTCACACACTCTCACACCCAGATAGACACTCTCATGCCCACTCACACACTCAGATGCACGGTGACACATTCACCCTCACACCCAGACATACTGTTCTACCCACTCTCACAATCAGGCAGGGAGTCACACACTCACTTTCACACTCAGAGAGACAACCACAAACCTACTGTTACACCAAGATACACACACTCAGACGCACTGTTACTTTCATATGCATTCTTTCACACACACTCTTACACACAGACCAAGACTTATAAACTCACACATATAGTCTTAGTGTGTACAATCTGAGAGACAAACTTTTACCTACATTTTGTCATATGGGGAAAGGATCTTGGGGCCAATATGTGGACACTGATGCATAGGAAAGGGTCAGGGTAGGGTTTCCCTGGCCACATAAGTTTAAATTAAGGTGGTATATTGATAAACATGTGTAGAGAATGTTATATATTTTGTTTTTTGTTTTTGAGATCCATGTTTGGATCTGAATGACATTTAACAAAATAAGGTATTTAAGAATAAATAAATATGTGTATGGTTAATAGATTGGCTCTTTGTGTTTATGATGTGTAGGTGATTACTACAGATGAACGAGGATACACTCTCTCATGTTATGCAGGCATACCTTGCTGCCTTTGTCTGTTAGGTGAACTGCATCATTTCTGTATATACCATTTGTATCGATTTATACAAGGTTATTGTTTTATATGGAGCCCATGCTATGGCCTTTGAGAAATGCAGAAACAGGTTTATTAACATGTTTCCTGGATGTGTATAATTGTGGGCAAAATTGAGCTGACCAGTTCACTTTTGTCTTTGGCAAATGTTAGAAAAAACAAAGGCAGGGTAGGGGAGGAGTGTAATTAATTTTCCAAAGGTATCCTTCATTAGGATTTCCAAATCAACCCCTGTAACTGTGCCTTCGGTCATTGCCACCATAGTGCTCAATCATAAGGTCTAGATGTTGACAATCTTTAATCCCTTCGCTGCCAGACCTTTTCCCCCTCAGGTGCCAAGCCTTTTTTTTGGCTATGTGGGGCAGTTTGAGTTTATGCCCTCATAACTTTTTCTCCACATAAGCTACCCATGCCAAATTTTCGGCCTTTTTTTTCAGCATCCTAGGGATTCTAGAGATACCCAGACTTTGTGGGTTGCCCTGAAGGAGACTAAGAAATTAGCCAAAAACAGCAGAAAGTTAATTTTGTTTTTCAAAAAAATGGGTGAAAAGGGCTGCAGAAGAAGGCTTGTCGTTTTTTCCCTGAAAAGCAAAGGGTTTGTCGTGGTAAAGTCACCATCTTCCTAGCTTTCAGGAACAGGCAGAGTTCAATTAGAAAACCCAATTTCTCAACAAAATTTTGACATTTTACTGGGACATACTCTAGTTTTACTATCTTTTGTGCTTATAGCCTCCTTCCAGTTAGTGACAGAAATGGGTGAGAAACCAATGCTGGATCCCAGAAAGCTAATCATGAAAAGTAGGCAACATTCTGAATCCAGCAAGGGGTAATTTGTGTAGATCCTACAAGTGGTTCCTACAGAAAATAACAGCTGAAATAAAAGAATATTGAAATTGAGGTGAAAAAGTGTTAGGGTTTGTACACAGCAAAGAGCATGTCCCCTCTCACTGCACTAGTGGGTTCTGTAATAGCTCCCTTTTAAACTTACTATTAAAAGCCTTTCTTGTTATTTCACCTCCCCCCCCCCCTAGGCTTCTGTGTATGTTGTTTAATGTGCTGTTTTGTTTACACATTGGGCCTTGCTTTTACCAAGGCTTCTTTAAAACACTCCTCCCTAGGCCATGTGTTAATCCAACTCATTTGCATAATAACTGAAACTCTGCACACCTTTCAAGACCATGTGCAGCATGTGAGGACCACACCCAGCTCTTCAAACCACACCCAGCTCTGCACACCTTCCAAGAACATGTGCAGCATGTGAGGACCACACCCAGCCCTTCAAACCACACCCAGCTGTTTGAGCCACACCCAGCCCTGTCTATAAAAGGCATCCCCCGAGCCTCACCCAGTGCTTGTGCTCGTCTACCTCCAGCTTACCTGAGAACAGATCCCTCGGCGCTGGCACTCCTGCTCTTTACAGACTTTCTTTGACTTCAATGGGCGCAGCTGCTGGCTCTTCCTTCTTCCGGTTTCCGGTTCCTCCTTGCCTCAGCCTCTCTCCTACGAGTAACCTGCAAAAGAGAAAGAAGACAAGGTTAGACGGATCAGTATCTCTTGCCAGCAACAAGTAAGTGCAAAACTTTTTATTACCTGAGGAAGCTTTGACGGCAATTTCTGGATTTGTGTATAGACAGTTTGAGGCGAAGTGCCTTCCACGAGCATTGTGATTCAGGCTCTTTGTTGCAGGAGTATTTTGCGGAACTTTGTGAAGCGGACATTGTTTTTTTTTTATGGAACTTTTGGGAATCGAACAGTGAAAACCATTGACAGCAAGGCAAACAGTAAATCAAGGACTTGCACAAATTACATGCTGTATTTTGATGTAAAAGTACAGTATTTGTTTTATAAAAGATTCTGGAAATATGGGAAAAGTGAGTCTACTATGGGGAATTTAGGCTTTAGTTATATTATGATGAATGTTTGATATTGGTAATTCTGATAACGGTATTTGTTTAATGTTTTAGAAGCTTTACAGTAATAGAAAACACATCCCAGAGCAGTAACACATTCCAAACCTGGAAACTAGAGACCAGGATCCAAGAGGTACTTTTAGAAGAGAATTTCTAATAAATAAAGGGATAGTCAGGAACCCATTTAGGAATAGGTTGCACTTATCTGTTCTTTGTTTATGTTTCATTAGGCACCAGTTTCTACAGAAGTCAGAAAGGGCCGCAGATTTGTGCAGCACTTCAACAGTGGAAACGCAAGAACGGTGTTGTCTTTTTATTTTTTATTTTATCCACTTCCCCCCTTCCCTTGAGCTTCTGTTCTTAGTGCACTGTTTTAAAAACTAGTGTGCTGGAACAAGCAGTTTCAGGGTGGGGTCGGATTGTCTTCAACCTCCATCAGAACTGAACAAGAACTCAGGTGAGCTGGGCTTTGACAGAAGCACAAGCCTTAAAAAATTTCAGTTCTGGTGGATGATGAATACCGGGGAAGAAATAGAGGGCATTGACGTCACGGATATGGCGCTGGCCCTAAATGAGGACTTGGCTCATAATGAATCAGTGTCTGGCATCTTGCAACATATGCAAGAGGAAATAGAGAGATTAAAGATGGAGAATACCTCTTTAAAACAGGATTTAAGCAGGTATAAATTTAGGGGATCTCAGTGGAACACAGCTTCTACGCCTTTGTTTAAAACCTCCTCAGAGACAGGGGCGCCATCAAAACATACAACTTTGCCTTCCCCAGTTGAGGTTACTGTTAATGTTCCTAATGTTGTGCCCTTAGCAGCACCTGAACGTTTTCATGGAGATAGTAATAAATTCCATGTTTTTATCAATCAATGTCAATTACACTTCATTTGTAAGCCACAACAGTTCCCTACTGATGATACGAAAGTGGCATTCGTCTTGTCTTATTTGGGTGGCACAGCAGCCAATTGGTCAATTCCTTTCGTGGATAGAGATGATCCCATCCTCCATAATTGGAATCAATTTAAACGTACCATGACCAGCCTTTTTGCAAAACACACTTTCATGCAGGCAAGTGATAATGAGCTTTTAAATCTTAAACAAGGTAACAAGGATTTATTGACCTATCTCACTAGTTTTAATCGTTTACTCACCGAGACACAGTGGCCAGAAGAAAAGCGTGTCTCCCTTTTTTATAAAGGTTTGAGAGACGAGTTAAAAGACGCGCTGGCTCATATCGTTGATTTGCCAAAAGACTATTCGGACTTTGTAGATTTAGTTGTGAAATTAGAACATAGACTAGGAGAAAGAAAGAGAGATAAATACAAACTGGAATCACGGTTAACTTTTATTAGACACGAGAAGAAAGACACAGATAATAAACTCCCTGAACCAGAGCCTATGCAAATAGGGACACTCAGAGGTCCACTCACATCAGAGGAAAAAGAAAGAAGGAGAAAATTTCAATTATGTTTATATTGTGGCAGGGCAGGTCACTTTGCCAGAGAATGTCCAGTAAAGTCTAAAACTCCACGAAAGGGTGCTGTTTCCTCCACCTCCTCAACTGAATCGGGAAACGATTAAGCTCGACAAGGGGAGAGGTTACTTGTTCGAGAAAACATCTTAATCAAACCTCTAATGCTGCACCCTTCAGGGTACCGCACATACCTAGACATTTCATAATTCAGGTCGTTTTAATTGTTACTACCCAAGTGAGGCATTCTCTCCCTGTCCTACTGGACTCAGGCGCAACAGGAAATTTTGTGGATAATAAGTTAGCTGAAATCTTAGGACTTCCTATGTGCCTAAAGCCTTGTCCAGAAGCAGTATGTGCAGTGGATGGGTCAGAATTGACCTCTGGATTAATCACAAAACAAACAAGTCCACTTGTTATGGTCTGTCAGAACGGGCACACAGAGGTGATTAGCTTTGATCTAATAGATACTCCTAATTTTGGTTTGATTCTCGGGGTACCCTGGTTAACAACTCATAACCCAAAAATTGATTGGGTGAATAGAACTGTTACTTTGGATTCCTCTTCCTGTAGAACCAATTGCTATCAAGAAGCAGGTACAGAACAGAGCACAGTATTACACTGTGCTAGTGTTACACAAGATGAACCAAGTCTCCCTCCTGAATATTCTGACTTTAAAGACGTCTTTGATCCAGTAAAGGCTAGTGTGCTGCCCCCACATTGGTCTTATGACTGCCGTATAGATCTTATCCCAGGGGCCCCTTTACCTAATAACAGAGTATATGCTTTGACTGACGAAGAAACCAAATACTTAAGAACCTACCTAGATGACCTACTACAGTCTGGGTTCATCCGTCATTCCACATCTCCGGTGTCATCTCCACTCTTTTTTATCCCGAAGCCGGATAAATCCCTGCGCGCGTGTATCGATTATAGAGGACTAAATAAGGCTACAATAAAGAATAAATATCCTCTTCCTCTAATACCTGTGTTGTTGGATCAATTAAGACATTCTACTGTATACACTAAACTAGATCTGCGCGGAGCTTACCACCTGGTCCGAGTAAAAGAGGGGGATGAGTGGAAGACAGCTTTCAAGACAAAGTTTGGTTTATTTGAGTACACAGTAATGCCCTTTGGGTTATGTAATGCCCCTGCGGCCTTTCAGTTCTTTATAAATGAGGTCCTACACGAATTCCTGGACGTTTGTGTCATAGTATACATAGACGACATCCTCATTTACTCTAAGAACTCAGAAGAACATACCCAACATGTTCGTGCAGTATTATCAAAGTTAAAAGAAAATCATCTTTTTGCTAAGTTAGAAAAGTGTACTTTTAATGTCAGCAAGGTGGACTTTTTAGGATACTGCCTGTCACCTCAAGGAATAACTATGGATGTAAAGAAAATCAGTGCTATTGCTGATTGGCCAGAACCATCCTCTGTAAAAGATATTCAGAAATTTTGGGTTTCGCCAATTTTTATAGGAGGTTTATTGCACATTTTGCAGACATTGCGGCCCCAATAACTACCTTGTTGCGGAAAGGGCAACGATTTCTTTGGACTGATGAGGCGGCACACGCCTTTCAACTCCTAAAACAAAAGTTCACTTCAGCCCCAATTCTGAAACATCCTGATCCTGACTTGCCCTTTTTTGTTGAAGCGGATGCTTCACAAGTAGCTTTAGGAGGAGTTCTCTCTCAACGAGATGCAGTAGATGGCCAGTTACATCCTATAGCCTTCTATTCCAAAAAGTTATTGCCAGCTGAACAAAATTACACTGTGGCTGAAAGGGAACTACTAGCTATCAAAGTAGCCTTTTCAGAATGGAGGCACCATTTAATGGGAGCCAAGTACCCAGTTACAATCTTTTCTGACCATAAGAACCTACAGTTTTTTGGATCACTTAAAGCACTAACACCACGTCAGATGCGCTGGTTAAATTTTTTTAGCACATTTGACTTTGTTATAACCTATAGACCAGGTGCACAACAAATTCAATCTGATGTGTTATCTAGATACGGACATACCTCAGACATGAAACAAGATAAAATAGGAGAACCCATTATTCCTCCCCAAAAGTTGTTGGCACCAGTACAACAGAAGGATTTCATCACAGATCTATATAATGCACACATGCAAATAGCACCTCAGGATTGGTTAAAGGATTCCCATAACACAATACAACGAGGTTTATTGTATCACGACAACATGCTGTTAGTGCCCACCTCTGAATTACAAACACAGGTGATAATTTGGCATCACGCCTCACCGTTGGCAGGTCATCCTGGTTGGGTAAAAACCCTGGAAAATGTGCAAAAACACTTTTGGTGGGACACTATAAGAAAGGACATTAAGCAATTTGTCACTACCTGTCCAATTTGTGCAAGACATAAATCTTCTCATAAGGCTCCTGACGGCTTGTTAATACCAATGCCAACACCCAAACAACCTTGGCACACTGTGAGCGTAGACTTTATTGTAGGTTTACCACCTGTAAAATCCTTCACAACATTGTTGGTTATAGTGGATTTTTTATCTAAAATGGCACATTTTGTACCATTACGGAAATTACCCTCGGCGGCAGAATTTGCCGATATTTTTATAAGGGAAATTGTGCGTTTACATGGTTTGCCAAGCAAAGTGGTGTCAGACCGAGGGAGCCAGTTCAACTCCAGATTTTGGAAAAAATTATGTGAAAAACTGAAAATAGATGTGGCCTTATCCACTGCTTTCCACCCAGAGACAGATGGACAGACTGAACGACTGAACCAAACCTTACTTCAAACGCTACGTTGTTTATTGGCTGATTATTCTAGTGAATGGTTGGAAGCTCTTCCTGTAGCAGAGTTTGTTTATAATAATACTGAGCATTCAGCTCTACTTTGCTCACCATTCTATTTCTTGCAGGGGTATCATCCAAGAGCTATACCCATTTTGTTAGAAGATTCCCTGTTGCCTACAGTAACGGATAGACTAACGAGGTTAGGTGACATACAAGACAAAGCCAGGAAACATTTATTAAAGTACAAGGAAAGCATGAAAAGACAAGCAGACAAACACAGGTCTGAGGCCCCAATGTATAAAATTGGTGACAAGGTATGGCTCTCCACAAAAAACCTAAACATAGAGGGATCTCGAAAGCTGCAACCACGTTTCATTGGACCCTTTAGTATAACTGCCATAGTAAACCCGGTAACAGTAAAATTAGATTTACCAAAAGAATATCCAGTACATACTACATTCCATGTGTCCTTGCTTAAGCCGTACAACTCAAAAACCCGACCTGAACCACCACCTCCACCCATACCAATTAAGGGAAATCTGGAATATGAAGTGAAAAGCATAAAAGACTCAAAAAGAATTAGTGGACGTCTGTTTTATTTAGTAGAATGGAAAGGATATGATGAATCTGAGAATTCATGGGAACCAGCATCATATGTACATGCCCCACAGCTGATTAGACGGTTTTATTTAAAAAATCCAGGAAAACCCCGTCCTGTAGGAGGGCCTTTGAGGGGGGCAACTGTTAGGGTTTGTACACAGCAAAGAGCATGTCCCCTCTCACTGCACTAGTGGGTTCTGTAATAGCTCCCTTTTAAACTTACTATTAAAAGCCTTTCTTGTTATTTCACCTCCCCCCCCCCCCTAGGCTTCTGTGTATGTTGTTTAATGTGCTGTTTTGTTTACACATTGGGCCTTGCTTTTACCAAGGCTTCTTTAAAACACTCCTCCCTAGGCCATGTGTTAATCCAACTCATTTGCATAATAACTGAAACTCTGCACACCTTTCAAGACCATGTGCAGCATGTGAGGACCACACCCAGCTCTTCAAACCACACCCAGCTCTGCACACCTTCCAAGAACATGTGCAGCATGTGAGGACCACACCCAGCCCTTCAAACCACACCCAGCTGTTTGAGCCACACCCAGCCCTGTCTATAAAAGGCATCCCCCGAGCCTCACCCAGTGCTTGTGCTCGTCTACCTCCAGCTTACCTGAGAACAGATCCCTCGGCGCTGGCACTCCTGCTCTTTACAGACTTTCTTTGACTTCAATGGGCGCAGCTGCTGGCTCTTCCTTCTTCCGGTTCCTCCTTGCCTCAGCCTCTCTCCTACGAGTAACCTGCAAAAGAGAAAGAAGACAAGGTTAGACGGATCAGTATCTCTTGCCAGCAACAAGTAAGTGCAAAACTTTTTATTACCTGAGGAAGCTTTGACGGCAATTTCTGGATTCGTGTATAGACAGTTTGAGGCGAAGTGCCTTCCACGAGCATTGTGATTCAGGCTCTTTGTTGCAGGAGTATTTTGCGGAACTTTGTGAAGCGGACATTGTTTTTTTTTTATGGAACTTTTGGGAATCGAACAGTGAAAACCATTGACAGCAAGGCAAACAGTAAATCAAGGACTTGCACAAATTACATGCTGTATTTTGATGTAAAAGTACAGTATTTGTTTTATAAAAGATTCTGGAAATATGGGAAAAGTGAGTCTACTATTGGGAATTTAGGCTTTAGTTATATTATGATGAATGTTTGATATTGGTAATTCTGATAACGGTATTTGTTTAATGTTTTAGAAGCTTTACAGTAATAGAAAACACATCCCAGAGCAGTAACACATTCCAAACCTGGAAACTAGAGACCAGGATCCAAGAGGTACTTTTAGAAGAGAATTTCTAATAAATAAAGGGATAGTCAGGAACCCATTTAGGAATAGGTTGCACTTATCTGTTCTTTGTTTATGTTTCATTAGGCACCAGTTTCTACAGAAGTCAGAAAGGGCCGCAGATTTGTGCAGCACTTCAACAGTGGAAACGCAAGAACGGTGTTGTCTTTTTATTTTTTATTTTATCCACTTCCCCCCTTCCCTTGAGCTTCTGTTCTTAGTGCACTGTTTTAAAAACTAGTGTGCTGGAACAAGCAGTTTCAGGGTGGGGTCGGATTGTCTTCAACCTCCATCAGAACTGAACAAGAACTCAGGTGAGCTGGGCTTTGACAAAAAGCCAGCAATTTTTCTCCACGTTTTACTCTGTAACTTTTTCCTGTGATGTCAGATTTTTTAAAGCAATACACAGTTAAGTCTGCTGGACTCTTCTGGTTGTGGGGATATAGAGGGCTTGTAGGTTCATCAAGAACCCTAGGTTCCCAGAGCCAATAAATAAGCTGCACCTTTCAATCGTTTTTCATTCTATATTCGGGTATGCAGCAATTAATTTGCTGAAATATAAAAAGTGAAAAATAGGTATCAAGAAAACCTTTGTATTTCCTAAATGGGCACAAGCGAAGGTGTTGAGAAGCAGTGGTTATTTGCACATCTCTGAATTCTGGGGTGCCCATACTACCATGTGAATTACAGGGCATTTCTCAAATAGACGTCTTTTTTTACACACTGTCCTACATTTGGAAGGGAAAAATGTAGAGAAAGACAAGGGACAATAACACGTGTTTTGCTTTTCTATGTTCCCCCAAGTCTCCTGATGAAATGGTACCTCACTTGCATGGTTAGGCCTACTGCTCGCAACAGGAAACACAAAATGGACACATCACATTTTTACATAGAATTTTGACATATTCTGTGCAAAGTGCCTAGCTGTAGGTTTTGGCCTCTAACTCAGCCGGCACCTAAGGAAACTTACCAAACCTGCACATTTTTAAAAACAAGGCACCTGGGGAAATCCAAAATGGGGTGACTTGTGGGGCTCTGACCAGGTTCTGTGACACAGAATCCTTTGCAAACCTCACAATTTGGTTTTCCTCTCATTTTGGAGACAGAAGGTTCTGGAATCTGAGAGGAGCCACACATTTCCTTCTACCCAGCGTTCCTCCAAGTCTCCCGATAAAAATGGTACCTCACTTGTGTGGGTAGGACTAATGCCCATGAAAGGAAATGCCTCAAAACACAACGTAGACACATCACATTTTCACAAAGAAAACAGAGCTATTTTTTACAAAGTGCCTAGCTGTGGATTTTGGCCTCTAGCTCAGCTGGCACCTAGGGAAATCTAGCAAACCTGTGCATTTTTTAAAACTAGAAATGTAGGGGAATCCAAGATGGGGTGACCTGTGGAGCTCTGACCAGGTTCTGTTACCCAGAATCCTTTGCAAACCTCAAAATCTGGCCCAAAAAATACTTTTTCCTCTCATTTCGGTGACAGAAAGTTCAGGAATCTGAGAGAAGCCACAAATTTCCTTCCTCACAGCGTTCCCACAAGTCTCCCGATAAAAATGGTACCTCATTTGTGTGGATAGGCATAGCGCCCGCAACAGGAAATGCCCCAAAACACAACGTGGACACATCACATTTTCCCAAACAAAACAGAGCTGTTTTTTGCAAAGTGCCTAGCTGTGGATTTTGGCCTCTAGCTCAGCCGGCACATAGGAAAACCTACCAAACCTGTGCATTTAAGAAAACTAGACATCTACAGGAATTCAAGATGGGGTGACTTGTGGGGCTCTGACCAGGTTTTGTTACACAGAATCCTTTGCAAAGCTCAAAATTTGGCCAAAAAAACACCTTTTCCTCTCATTTCGGTGACAGGAGGTTCTGGAATGTGAGAGGAACCACAAATTTCCTTCCATCTAGTGTTCCCCAAAGTTTCCCAATAAAAATGGTACCTCGCTTGTGTGGGTAGGCCTAGCGTCCGTGAAAGGAAATACCCCAAAACACAACGTGGACACATCACATTTTCACAAAGAAAACAGAGCTGCTTTTTCTTAAGTGCCTAGCTGTGGATTTTGGCCTCTAGCTCAGCCTGCACCTAGGGAAACCTAGCAAACCGGTGCATATTTCAAAACTAGACACCGAGGAGAATCCAATATGGGGTGACTTGTGGGGCTCTGACCAGGTTCTCTTACCCAGAATCCTTTACAAACCTCAAAATTGGGCCAAAAAACACACCTTTTCCTCTCATTTCGGTGACAGAAAGTTCTGGAATCTCATAGGAGCCACAAATTTCCTTCTACCAAGCGTTCCCCCTAGTCTCCCGATAATAAATGTACCTCACTTGTGTGGGTGGGCCTAGCGCCCGCGAAAGGAAATGCCCCAAAACACAACGTGGACACATCACATTTTCACAAAGAAAACATAGCTGTTTTTAACAAAGTGCCTAGATGTGGATTTTGGCCCCTAGCTCAGCCGGCACCTATGGAAACCTAGCAAACCTGCAAATTTTTGAAAACTAGACACCTGGAGGAATCCAAGATGGGGTGACTTGTGGGGCTCTGACCAGGTTCTGTTACCCAGAATCCTCTGCAAACCTCAAAATTTGACTAAAAAAAACACTTTTTCTTCACATTTTGGTGACAGAAAGTTCTGGAACCTGAGAGGAGCCACAAACTTCCTTCTACCCAGCATTCCCCCAAGTCTCCTGTTAAAAATGATACCTCACTTGTGTGGGTGGCCCAGGTGCCTGCAACAGAAAAAAGCCCAAAACCTGTAGAGATTTGAGGGGATACACAGCGAATTGATAAGCACATATTATTTTTTCTACATCTTTTATGCTGACTCTGCTTTGGAGACCCAAACAAGTGAGGTATCATTTTACTTGGGAGACTGAGGGGAATGCTCGGTGGTAGGAAATTTGTGCCACAGCAGAGATCCTACAAAGAAAAGTGAGGAAAATATGCTTTTGAAGCAGATTTTGAGGTTTGCAGCGGAGTCTGGGTAAGAATATATTGGGGGATCCCGACAAGCCACACTTCCTTGGACTCCTTGGGGTGGGAAACAGCCTTAACAACGCGGCTCGAGTCACGTTGTGCCTTTACAATGCAGCCTGAACCACAAATGCGTCTTTACAACGCATTCCTTTACCACTCAAGTCATTACAACGACCTGCCTTAGGGAACGCGTTGTTGGACTGATGTTGGACTTTAAGTCCAACACTTTCCCTACTGTGGCGCTGATTGGAGTTGGAATAGTAAACTGTACTATTCCAAAGTCCAGCGCTTTCCCCAAGGCAAGTTGTTGTAATGACTTGCGTGGTAAAGGACTGCGTTGCAGAGATGCATTTGTGGTTTCGGCCATGTTCTTAAGGCAGGTGAGCTAAAGACTTACGTTGTTCCGACACAACCCCCTGGGCCGTCTATTTTTATAACATATCTTGGTTTGGTAGGTTTCCCTAGATGAAGGCCACACCCGGGACCAAAAAAGTAGGTGCCTTCCCCAAACACAGTTTTTCAATGGATCATTTTGATGTTCCAAATACAAACATTATGAAAAGAAACACACTTAGGTTATGTTAAAAAGACCCCTCACCCACCAACCAAGTTGGTGGCATGCTCCATCATCAGGGTCCCACCCGAGACATCTAGCGTGTCACAGGTGTGCTGCGACGCCTGATTACAGTCATTTTTACCACACATACTGGTTGGATTTGGCACGAGGTTGAGTGATGGTTCAGCGGATCAAATGTTATTAACAAGAGATTTCACGAAAATGAAATGCACTGTTAATAACTGAAAGGCCAAAAAACTGAACCAATGTCTCACAGCTCAAGAGCTGTAAAGCCACGACAAGGCACCAACTGCTTTACAATCCATTCACACACCTTTCATACATGACATGCACAAGACCATTCACGCCACCAGCCATGGGCCCAGCACATTACAACACTCGCATCAACAGACAGCGCCACTCAAGGGCCCATCACTTTCATACGCCCACATGCCTGATACAGCAATCACACCAGCTGATGAGTGTGTGGACTGGTGTTTGGCAGCCAAGCCCAACTCCGTGCACACTGCCAGCCAAACACCACCCCACCCAAACGCCAGACAAGTGCCACCCCCGTCACATCGCCAGCCAAGCACCACCTCACACACACCACCAACCAAGCGCCACCCCACACACACCGCCATCACTTTTTTTTGTTTTTAAACAACAAAGAAACCACTAATTATAAATAAGTACAAAACTACAAACACAAAAACTCTAACTGAATACACGACAGTAATGCCAAATGTGAAACTGAACATATAAAGCAGTTTACGCTCACGGAATTTCCCAATAATTCTTCTGTGTGTGGAAGGACAATCAGGGCAGTACATCCTAGTCTCCTTCCTAATACCTCTTTGAGCACAGACTCTACATCTCTCAGCAGGAAAGTTTCTTTGGCCGTGGGAGGAATGTGCTCAGCAAAGTGATATTATTTCAATCTAGTAACATCCTACACCAGTGCATCTCTAGGAACTCTTGCCTGTTCCAGCACAACAAGGCTCGCTATGATAGACTTTCACAAATGTCATTCTTGACGCTGGTGAACTATCCTTAAACACAAAACAAGCATTAAAAGTTGCCAAGTGGAACAGGTGAACCGCTAATTTCTTATACCAAACATAAGACGTACGAGCAGCAGTGTAAGGTTCCAACCTCTGATCTACTCTATCAACACCACCCTTGTGCTTATTATAGTCTAAAATGCACACAGGTTTGCGCACTTCAGCAACTTGACACCAAACAGCCACAGGCGAAGTACTCTCATCAAGGATGGTAGTTAGCATGTACACATCCCTCCTGTCTACAAATGTCAGAGCTAGCAGCTCATCATTCCGCAAGGCACTGCACTGTCCCTTCTCAAGTTTTTTTACAGACAAGCTCTCTTGGATAGCCTTTCCGATTAGAGCGGATTGTGCCACAAGCAACAGTGTCCACTCTGAACAACTTCTTGAACAACTGAACTCCAGTGTAGAAGTTATCTGCATATAAATGGTGACCTTTGTTAAAAAGTTGTGTACCTAGTTCCCACACAATTTTCTCACTAACTCCAAAAGAGGGTAGACAACCAGGGGGGTCAATATTCTAATCCCTACCAGTGTAGACCCGGAAATTCTAAACATATCCTATACTACTTTCAGAGAGCATATACATCTTAATTCCATACTGTGCTCTCTTGCTATGAGTGTACTGCCTAAAAACAAAATGACCCTTGAACAGGATCAAAGACTCATCTACAGATATTTCTTTACCTGGAGCATAGATCTCTGAAAACTGATCTATCAAATGATCAAGGAAAGGTCTAACCCTAAAAAGACGGTAAGAATCAGGGTGATCTTGTGGCAAGGCTAAAGCATTATCTACAAAATGCAACATCCGAAGAAGAAGCTCATACCGGTTAATTCTCATGATAGCAGGAAATATAGGAGTTGCCATCAAGGGACTAGTAGACCAAAATAAAGACAGTGATGGCTTCCTTATCAGCCTCATCAAAAAAGTTAAACCCAAAAACTTTTCCAAGTCTTCCAGATTTGTGAGAATCCACCGGCTAGCTCTAGAGTCCCAACACAAACAAAAACAAAAGAAAGAAAAAAAATCCCTGGTGTCTTCATGGTTTCTGCCCCCCAGGGGCAAAAGGGCCTACACAAAATAGGCCAATCTGCCCCAAGGGGGGCAGAAATGGCCTAGATAACATTGCCCCCTTTGGGGGGGGCGACCCTTGTCCAAGGGGCCACCCCCGAAACAAAGCAGAAGGGCCTACACAAAATAGGCCAATCTGCCCCCAAGCGAGGCAGGAATGGCCTAGATTACTTTGCCCCCTTTGGGTGTGACCCTTGCCCAAGGGGCCACCCCCCCATGCAAAGCACACACACACACGCACACATAATGCCTGGCGCTAATTGGATTCTGTCCCACTTGGGAGCAGAAAGGCCTAAACAAAATAGGCCGATTGGCCCCCAAGGGGGGCAGAACTGCCCAATTGTACTTTTTGCTCCTTAGGGGTGATCCTTGCCAAGTGGGCACCCCCAAACACAAAAAAAAAAAAACACAAAAAAAAAACAACGCGTCTTTTTGGTTTCTGCCCCCCTGGGGACAGACGGGCCTACAAAAAATAGGCCAATCCACCCCAAGGGGGGCAGAAATGGCCTAGATTACATTCCCCCCTTTGGGGAGGGCCACCCCCCCCACACAAAGCACACACACACATAATCCCTGATGCTAAGTGGATTCTGCCCAAAATGCCTAAACAAAATAGGATGATCTGCCCCCAAGGGGGGTAGAACTGCCCGATAATGCTTTTGGGCCCTTGAGGGCAACCCTTGCCCAAGGGGCCGCTCCCCAACACAAAAAATTGAGCAACAAAAAACAATCCTTGGTTTCTAGTGACGTTCTGCCCTCCTTGGGGGCAGATCGGCCTAAAAATAAGGCCAATCTACCCCCAAGGGGGGCAGAAATAGTGGAAAATACATTGCTCAAGTGGTCACTCTCCCATGCAACAACAACACAAGCGCACACACACACAGTAATTCCCTGGTGTCTAGTGGCCATTCCTGCTGCCCGATCGCATTGCGATCGGGCAGCAGGAATGCTCAAAGAGACATCATGGGAAAGGAAAACCCTTTCCTTTCCCTCGATGACGCTTTTAGAGGGATTCCCCCGTGCCCGGAGGTGAAACTTACCTCCTTCCATGAAGACGCGCTGTAAGCAAATGGCTTCCAGGGCGTCTTTGCAGCCTTTCATGATGTCAGTGCGCGATCGTGCGCTGACCTCATGGTGGGGTGGGGGTGGAAGGTGAAGTGATTCCCCTTCCAGCCCTGACCTGGTTGGGTAGGGGGGTGTGGCCCGTGGGGGGGGCACTAGCGCTTCCTCCGAGGGTCGGTAAATGGACGTAATGGTTATGTCCATGGCGCCTCAGAGGCGCAGCCATGGATGTAACCATAACATCTATGGCGGTAAAAGGGTTAAAGATTTCAACTTAAGAGAGCAATTAATGCTACTTTAACCCTCCCTGGCCAGCCCAAATTATATCCAGATTAGATGAACCTAGGTTCTAGTCAGTACTGCTTTTTTGCACTCTCTTTGGCCAAAACAAAAAGCTGTGCCCCACAATTCACACTCTGAGCATCTTGGAGTTAATCTGGATAGCACCCAGGAGAATGCTGCAACTGAATGAGGCAAGTTTGAAATGAGATTCGGTTAAAAGGGAGGGTAGAAGGGAGAATCTGAAAGAACACATTTGATTGGCTCTAGATATGTTTGTTGATAGAAGTGGTTAGTGAGATTATATGAATTGTAAGTAAATGTTGAATTGGCTTTAGACAAATTGTAAAACAGTATTGCTACCACTGATGTGTTTATTGTGAAAGCTTCAACCACACCTGCTAAAGATGGGTTAAAAGTAAGCATGCTCCACTCAGAAACAGTTTTGAACTTGAGACCTGCACCAGAAGAATGTTTCAGACTGCGTTACCATGGTACCACAGCTACAGTAGCACGAGGGGTAAGGGAATAGAAAAAGACTAGACTGTGACCTCATTTTTGTATACATATAGGCAATAATGAATAAAAATGATTACTTGGATTTGACGTTTATTTTTGTCTGAAAAAAAGGCATACACAAAGGTTTGTGTCTTTTAACATGTTGAAAAAACAGTTCTGAACTTCCCGGTGGATCGGCGGGTCCACCCATGGATTTAAATGAGGGCCGTGCTGAACTCTGTGGTGGATCCGTGGATCCAGCAAAAACTCATACTAAATTGGGCTATCTTTTGAGGACTCCGGTCTTAAGAGGTAGAAGTTTACCTTGAAGCAGAGATTGTGAATGGCTTTGTGATTCAGTAACCTTGAAAGCAAAGTTGAAAAGGTTGCCATTATTGGTTCCCTTCTGTAAGAGTAGAATACCGAAAGGTAGTAAAGTTAGATTTTTTATCTAAGTTTTACTTTTGGTCTAACTTTACCTTTGTGAATTGAGCGCTACAATTTTAGCTTCCATACCCCTATGCACAGTTATATTAGTCTTCTAGTAGTGATATAGCTAATAACAAAAGGGTACAGTCAGAACATAAAACATGTTCTTTTGAGTTTGAATGACTGAGATGTTAGCTTTGACACCCCGATGCACAGCTATAAAAGCAGTGTAGCACATATACAGTAGTCATATAGCTAACAATAAAAGGATAGTGTCAGTTATAAATCTAGTGAACCACTCATAGAGCCACTTCCATAAACACTAATTCAGACACTAACACGGTCAGCAATACACAAAGGCACATACTGATCGACACACTGACACACCCAGGAGTCACACTAATACATGCCCTGTAACACCTTGGCACACACTAATGCATGCACTGACACACCCGCAACTACACTAAGGCATTGAGACAGGTAGGCATACAGTAATGTATACACTGAGACAGAAAGGCACACTCTCATACATATACTGACACACTTAGGAATACAATCATGGATGCACTAACACACCCAGGTAGACACTGGTGCCTGCAATGACACACCCAGGTGCACACTGTATCATTCACAGAGACAGTCGAATATATAATGATCATAGACACCACGGGTCAGATGGATGCATACACTGATACATGTAGTAGCATAGTGATGTATACAGTTCCATACTCAGACAATGATTGCTACACTACCATAGTCTGCCACACACTAATTCATCCATAGATATATCCAGGCACCTTCTTATGTATACACAGACACACTCAGGCACAGGCTTATGTATACACTTACACAAACAGTCACACACTATTGCACGCACTGACATAGCTAGGTACATACTCATGCACACACTGAGACACCCAGGCACACACTAACGTATATTCTAACACAACCGCACTCGCACTGCTGCACGCACTGAGGCACACACACATGCATACAGCAAGACATCTTATGCATACACTACGACTCCCAAGAACACACTGATACATACACTGATAAATACAGGCTCATACTCTTGCATATATTAACACAACCAGACACACAGTCATATATAGACTGGCACACCCAGAACTAAGTCATGCATTAACTGGCACACTGAGGTACACACTGATGCATTCACTGAGACTGTATGTGTGTGTATTTACTACCAACTCAAGTTTGTTTTAAAAAATGTTCTTCTTTAGTTTCAGTGTAGGTAAATGTATTCTTTATTTGATTTCCAGATTTCTACTACTACCTAAATGAGAAGATTCACAATGCCTAGCAAAACAGAAAGAATAAGCAAGATAAGGTTGGAAATGTCCAGGGAAAGAAAACAGTCACTGGTAAGAATGCTAAGGATTTTTTTTTTTAAAAGGTATGTTGTAAAATGCAAAATGAAAGGAAGGCATCAATTGAAAATAGAAGCTTAAGACACATTGAGAAAGAGGAACAAATGCATTTTATGAGAATTATGAAATTTAAAACAAAACAGAGGCTTTCAGACAAAAACAGTTTAAGGAATTAAGAGTACAAATGTTTTGATACAGAATAGTTCAGAATTTGTGGAACAAGGTGAAGAAGTCAAAAAGAGTAAGGTGCTCATTCTGAGTTTGGTGGTAACCCAACTGCCATGCTGATGATGGTCTTGTGACCGCCAGCAGGGTGGTGGTGCAGACCACCAAATAACGAGTAAGGCGGTGGACCCAATGCAATACAGACAACTCAATGCCAGCCCCACCACCACTGACGAGCAGCATCCGCTGGCAGAAGACAACTTCAGACAGGAGGCAGACAACGTTCCCCCCTCTATATTCGGAGTAACACCTCTGCCAGGATATCCAGTGGGGCCTTATCGCTATGAAAAACCTGACATACACCCCAAGCCATGCAGATACGTGCCAAACATACAGCACAATGAACAACAACACCACCAACACACCCCATAACCACATGACAACTACCCCACAAACACCTCAATGATGGCATGGATGGGCATGTTGTGCATCACCACACATACACACACACCATGAACTCCATGTAGCAATGACACACAATCAATAGCTGTGAACACAAATCCAAACAATCATACAGGTGAGACAACACGTACACCCAACAATCAAGGAATTACACAAGAGGCTTGGATGTGGAAGGGGCACATTTCGTCTTGGGCTTGGGAGGGGTGGCTTTTTTGCTGGGTGGAGGAGCAGGGGAAACACCAGAGGGGGGACCCAAGGAATGGGAGGTGGAAGAGCCTGAGAGGGGCAGGGAGACATGCTGTTTGTGGGGAAGATGGGGTGGGAGAGGAGTAGGGAAGAGGTCAAGGGTGGCAAGGAAAACTCTCTTAGGTACACGGGGCGGTCATATGACTGAGAGTTGGGAGTGGAGGTAGAGGGAGTGCTCTTCTGACGTGTCTGTGTGCTATACGTGGACGCTGGTGTGTGCAGTGTCTGGATGTATGTGGTGGCTAAATGTTGGGTGGATGAGTGGATACGTATGCATTTCTTGGGAGAGGGTAGAGATGAAGGGAAAGGGAATGGGTGATGTGTGAGTGAATGTTGTGGTGGTGTGTGCAAGTGAGATGGATGTGCAGCAGGTGGCAGAAACGGTAGTCTTGGTGAGTGGGGATGTGGTGTGTGGTGTGGGTGACTGTGAGTCTGCTGTTGTGGTGATTTAGGGGATGATAGGAATGACAACAGGACCAGTGTGTGATGATGCAGTGCTGGAAGGTATGAATGGAGATGTGACTGTACAGGAGGAGGTGGTGGGAGAAGTGTATGTTATTGTGTCTGCAGATGTGTGTTCTGTGTGTGCATGCCTGTGGGAACATTTGTGATGCTCATGTCTGTCTTTTCGCACCGTGTCTATTATACTGGGTTTATGCATGTGTCTTCGTGTGCCATGGATGGGTGTAGGAAGAGGGCTTGTGGATTGGGAACAAGTAGTTGGATGGGGGACCAAAGATGAACGGACACTGGCTGCCAGACAAGGCACAGTGAATGCCTTCCAGGAACACATTGGTCTGCTGCATCTGGGATGCCAGTCCCTGGATTGCATTAACGATTATTGTTTGCCCCACAGAGATGGACCTCGGGAGGTCAATAGCCTCCTCATTGAGGGCAGCATGGCTGACTGGGGCAGAGGCAGCAGTGCCTGCAGAGAAGGAGACACCCACCCTACTGGGTGAGTGGGTATGAGCAACTGGGTGGGGTGCTACAGGAAAGGCGGTGCTGGAAAGGGGGGTGGCGGACAACAATGGTGTGGTTGTAGTACCAGAAGGGTCCACCACTGCCATGGAGTTGCCAGTGGAGGTGGAATCTGAGTCAGATGTTGTGGTAGCTCCAGTCTCCCACATGGTGCTCCCCTTGCCCTCTGTCCCACTGATCCCCTTGGCTTCACTGATGGCCGACTCCTGGGTCCCGTGGGCTGCAGCATCCCAACTTGCCGGTGCCCTTCCTCCCTCGCCAGATGATGCTAATGCACACATACACAGAGGAGGAGAGAGAAAAGGAGGGTGGCAGAAACAGAAAGGGAGGAAAATATTAGAACCCACACATCCACTTCACATACACACAATGCAGATAACAGTCCCTGCCTGCAAAACAATAGATTAATTAGCAGTCTTTCCCAAACAGAGTCATGCAAGCTATATCCAAACCCATCCCAACCCTGCAGACCAAACTCCTGCATGAAAACAACTACATGCCAATCAATGCCAAAATGACTACTCCTAGAATCAAGCCTAGGACTATACCCTATCACATGTCATCCATTACAGAATGATAGTAATATAAGCAAAGATGGTCTCAGGTCACTAACTAACTGATAGGAATCTGAGGAGTACATGTGGTACAGAGGATCAATTGATGTAGTAAGTGATGCAACTGCAACCTTCCCATAACATGCCTGTCATTACCCATATACAGTGCCATCATGACCACTTCAAACTAATACAGTTCACACAGAGATGGAGGATGCAGCCATTGACATGATAGCAGACTTGAGAGACCCATACCTACAGCTGAACATGTGTCACTAAACCACCACTACTCATCCTGCATGGCTCAATATAGCGACCATCACACACTCTTACTTGATGGGTGTGGCAACCAGAACTGTACAATCCCTAAATCACATCTGACTATGTTCATTCCAAGCCCAAGGAGGGTGACAGTGCACAACCATGCAGTAGTGACCTGGCAGTCAACACTTACCCCCCTGTGGCTGCTGTGCTGCCTTTAAGCGACCATCTAAATCAGGGTATGCCACCGCCAGTATGCAGGCTATTGGAGGGTCAGGGTCCGACGTGCACCCCTCCCACATTGGGAGGCCGTCCCCACTTGGGCCTCTGTGGTCTTCCTGGCCCAGTGTCCCAGGTCCTCCCACCGCTTCCTACAGTGGGTGCTCCAGCGGCAATGGACCCCAAGGGGCCGCACTTCCTTGGCGATAGCTCACCACAACCCTTTCTTCTGGTGGGCGCTGACCTGATTAGGAAACAGTGAGAAAAGGGTGGACAAAATGTAAATGATACCAATCCAGCAGTAAGCTTTGGTGACACACAACGAACTCTGCTCATGCACACTGGCAATATCCCACATATAGCATGTGCATGCTGCAGACATGACATGTCAATGTGCTCACACATACATTGTCAAACAACACCCAACATGTGGGACCAAGGACGTTGTATTGACCTGTTGTCCTAGAGCTTCGTACAACGGCCCATACAGCGGTAGGACCATTTCCACCAGTTTTTCCAGCTCCTCTTTTGAGAAGACTGGGGCCCTTTCCCTTGCAGTGTGTGCCATTGTTGCTCCAAGAGACAGGACACAGTAGCACACAAAGTGGAGGTCTGTCTGTCCCGAATGCCAGGAGTCAAATGAGCTGTCCCACACAAAATTGCAGTTACGATCGCAGCGGTCATGACCATCACTGCTGGCGGGATCGTCATTGGTCCCAGTCTCCCATTTACATCAATGTTAACCAATGAGGAGTTGCACAGCGGTTCTGACTGCACTCCTCCATGACTACTTCCGCCGGCGGAACCAGGTCTCTTCCAGCAGTACAATGCATGCCGGACACGCGGATGCCATTTTAATTTGAGACATTACTGAGTTTACACAGCGTAACTACCTGCTTGTCGTCACAAATACATACTTCAAATCTGACATGGTGAATATAGACACATGTAGTGCGTGTCTAGTTAAATTTACAGACTTTTCACAATTGTCAGCATATTTGATCAGTATAGTCAAACACAGGGAAGGTGTAGGTGTACATGTCCTGTATCCGTC
This sequence comes from Pleurodeles waltl, assembly GCF_031143425.1. Taxonomy (NCBI): domain Eukaryota; kingdom Metazoa; phylum Chordata; class Amphibia; order Caudata; family Salamandridae; genus Pleurodeles; species Pleurodeles waltl. Next base: position 289,008,129 of record NC_090447.1, read on the forward strand.
CATTCACACCAAAATCATGTGCCATTTTCTGGTTAGGTACGAGGGTAGAGCAATGGGTACTCACACATTACATGCACCTTCCGTAACTATTACATAATGACTTTTGTGTGTCATACTGTATAGCCTACATTGTGACATATACCTTGATTGTTGTTTGTATCCCTGTAGAGATTTGGTTACAATGGAGCAATGAGCAATGCACCAATTTACCAGCCACTCGTAGATCTTGAACCATGGAAGAGCGCCACATCATCCTGACCTATCTGAAATGTTTGTGCATCAGGGAACTGGTCGCCTAGTTGAAGGTAGACCTCTTGCCGGATTTGAGGAATCCCCAAGCCATCCCTCCAACAGTTCAGGTGTTGTCAGTCCTGCATTTCCTGGCAAGTGGCTCTTTTCAGAGCACGGTGAGACTGGCTGCAGGCTTTTCGCAGCTCAAGTTCTGTGAGGTGCTGCAGGATGTGTTGAATGCCGTACTCATGCATGTGCACAGGCACATTAGGTTCCCACTCCCTCCAGATTTTCCCACTGTGATCGCAGTGTTCTACAACATCTCAAATGTCCCACATGTAATTGGGGCAACTGATGGGACTCACATTGCCCTGGTACCTCCGAGGATCAATGAACAGGTCTACAGAAACAAGAAAAGTACATAGTAACTCAATGTACAAGTGGTGTGTCTTTCCAGACCAATACATTACACATGTGAACTCCAAATTCCCATGATCAGTACATGATTCCTACATCCTGAGGAACTGCAGTGTTCTGCAATGATGTCACAGCTACAGGGAGAAAGGGCCTGGCTCATAGGTATGTGTACTGCTCTCCATGTCAGACGTCTATACCCCTCATGACACAATCAGCATTACGACTAGCAATGTTACCCATAGCCATGTTTCCTTTTCCACACAGGTGACTCTGATGCCCCAACCTGCCCTGGCTCCTGACACCTGTGAGACATCCATCTACATTAGGGGAGAAGAGGTACAATAAGGTACATGGCCAGACGAGGCATTTGATTGAACATACTTTTCTGTCTCTTGAAAGCCAGATTTCGTTGTCTTCATGTATCTGGTGGTGCACTTCAGTGCAATCCAGGGAAAGTCTGAAAAAACATTGTTACATGCTGCATGCTCCATAATCTGGCCCTCAGAAGGCACATCCCAGTTTGGAGGAGGGGGACATTAATGCTGGAACTGTGTTTGTGGCCGGTGACTCTGATGCTGAGGGGGAGGCAGACGAGGATGAGGCACATGACAACAGGACTAACATGATTCATCACTACTTTCCTTGATGTAAAGCTATGTCTGCATTACATATCATCTGCGTATGGGAGATGTATTGCTGAAGCCAATATGTAGCCAGTATTTGCATGCATCAAGGTATGTGTGGGGACTGGAGCCTTACACATTGGGTAACCACCTTGAAGGGTAGGCGATTCACTATGAGGGGTAGTGGAAATGCACAGCTGCTATGTTCATTTGTGGAATGCTGGTGCCATTGTGGTACAGCCTTCTAGTTATACTAATGGTTTAGGGTCCTCAGGCTGCCTATTTGGGGATATGTTAGGGGGACTTATCAGTCTTGTCCTGTTCATGACTACTCAGTGAGTTGTGCAATTGAGGATGTTACGTATATTTCATCTTTCCTGTCCCACACATGTGTGAATGCCAATGCAGTCCCTTATATATGGTGAAACATAGCTTCTGGGACACTCATCCTCTGTTTGTATTCAACTGCTATTGATGTATATTTCTTACCCAATTGTACCTCATTCCACTTACTTATCCCTCTTCAGGTGACATCCCTGTTTGTAGTCATTTACCTGTTGGCATAGTTGTCAGTGGATTTTAAAACAAAATTGATGTACTTACACACCTGCTGGAGTATCCCACAACATCTGTAACTTGGACATTGAGGTTGTGTAGACCTATGTATTTGTTTGTTGTTTTTCAACATATTTGGCAATACTAACATTAAAGAGACAGACACCGTGGCTTGTGATAATAGATGTTTAGTTAGGGTAGAATTTCACAGTCCAGAGGACCGGGGTAGTGCTCTAGGTGATGAACAGAGTGGGTGGTCCAGCTGTTAGGTTCATAGGTTATGTGTCCACTTGCCTCGGAATGATGTGGCCTTGGTATTGGACAGCCAACAGGGTGTAACAGTGGCACACAAGGGTGACATTTCAGATAGGGGATCACTTCCTGTGGGGGGATTGGTCTTCCCCTAAGGTACTGCAGGATGTCTGGATGGGCAAACTTTTTTACAGGGGTGTTCCTCAGCTGCAGGGGTAGGGGTGCTGTTGTCCTGTGGGCCCTCCTGCTCTGCCTCCATTCCAGTAGCAGGTGCTGATGTTGAGGGCAGTGGTGTTGACTGACTACTGGATGGGGCCTGCTGTTGGGTGGAGAATGTCTGCAGAATGCAGTGGAGTTCCTTGAACTTCCCTAATATTGATGACATGGTGGCATTGTGTGCCTGCCACTGCTGCCTGGCCTCCTGGTGGTATTTCAACTGCCGCCTTTTTGTTTTTTGCAAGGTGGTTAGTATCTGGCCCAAATGGTCCTGGGTTTGCTGGTAGGCTCCCAGGACCCTGGAGACGGCCTCCTGGCCAGTCATGTCCTGTACCTGCCTCGTCCCTTGCCCCACATTTGGCCTCCCACTGGCCCTTGCCCCCTGTATCTGTGCTCCTGGTGCAGTGTGCCCTCTCCGACTGACATCAGGACCGTAATTGTCTTGGGTTCGCACCGTTGACTCCTGCCCCTGTCCTGTGGGGCACACTGAAGATTGATGTGACCTTGGGACACAAGTATGGAAGGTGGGCTCTGCTGTGCACTGGCTGCCACAGGGGAGGTGGTTTGAGTTGTGGACAGGGTAAGGCTGGTGGTGGTGGACTGACCACTCATGCCTGATGGGCCGGGTTCATTGTCCGAATCCAGACTTGCATGTGAATCCTCCCTTATTGGTGCTGCATCCAGGCCTGGGCTTCCTGTCACTGGGCTCCTCTGCTGTTGTCAGTACTTGAGAGTCCTGTGAGATGAGAGGTATTGTGTCAGATGATGGTATTTTTGCTGTGACGCACATGATTGTATTCCCTCATTCACTGTATTTGCAGGGCAGTAATGACATTGACTGTTTCCAGGCCACTGCTTGTGTTCCAATCAGTGAAAGGTTGCAATGGCCCTAATTTGCAGTACAGTTTACATTTGTCTTGCTACTGTCCTTGCCATGTACTGATGTGCATTCCTTCCACATATTGGTGATGGGGAGTGACATGGTTTAATGTGCAATTGCAGAGATGTGATATGGACATAGCAGTCAGGCAAGGGTAGGGAATGTTGCATTGTGGTAGTTGTGGTACTTTCTGCTGTGTGAGGCATTCATGCACTAGGGTGGGCTGTGAGGGAATGGTGTCAGTAGGGAGATGTGGCATGCAAGTGTGGGTATAGGGCCAATGATGGGATTGTGCACGTTTGGGTGGTTTGAGGGGATGAGAAGGTGGCAGTGTACATGCTGTACACAGGGACATGGTGGCCATTGAGTATAGTGCACTTACCAGTGTCCTGTTCAGTAACAATTTCCCCATCAGCCCTTCTGGATGAAATATGGCCAGGACCATCTCCTTCTACAGTGCCATTTCGGGGGGAGGTGGTGGGGGTCCGTCACCAGTCCTCATGACGGCCACTTGGTGCCTAGAAGCCATGGCCTGTACCTTCCCCTTAAGGTCATCCCACTTCTTCCTAATGTCCTCCCTTGTGCGTGGATGGTTCCCCACTGCATTCACCCTGTTGACTATCCTCTGCCATAAGTCGTTCTTCTGGGCTATGGATGTCTGCTGGACCAGTGCTCCAAATAGTCACTGCTCCACTTTGACTATTTCTTGGACCATTGCCCTGAGCTCTTCTTCTGTGAATCTGTTTTTTTTTTTCTGGTGCCAATGTGGTTGTGTTGTAGGTGGGGGTGTATGGTGTGCAGAGATTCTGTGTGTACTGTTTGTAATTGTGAATATGTGTAATGGTATGTGCGTGTGCTCTGTGGTGTTTGTGTGCAGTAGTGTGTTGTGTGATGCGTGCTTAGTATGATGGTGCCTGTGGTATCCAGGTACAGTGCCTCCTTTCAGTGTGTCCTTCTCTCGCTCTCTGGGTACGTGTGGGGATGTGTTTTGTAGTGCTGTGGACAGGCGTGTGTATGTGTTCTAGGTGTTGCTATTGGTGTTGTCCTATCTGGTGCAGTGTTTCTGCTGTGGTGGCTACTTTTTTTCCAGCTGCGTTTTGGACCACCAATGGATTACCGCCGTGTTGGTTTCTAGAATGCTGATTTGTGAATCAGAATTTGAAGGGCGGAATTGTCTCAGCGTGGCGGTGGTGGTGGTGCAGCCACCTCCTTCATACCATTGTTTGGGCCAACGGTGTTGTTTTATTTAGTCAAAATTTGGCAGTGTTGTGTTGGTCACTGGTAATGTGGCAGGATTTATTCCACCAGTGCTGGTGGTGTATCAGCTGCCGTTTGCATGGCGGTCTACGGAAATGATCACCATACTCGGAATGAGCACCTAAGTGTTGTTTTAAAGCAAAAGCATCATATTGTAAATACAATTAGCAAAGCATTTGTTGTGAGGAGGAAACTTTTTATCTTAATATTGAAGAGAAAGAAGACACTAGATAAACCAGTCATGTGTATGAGGAAAAGAACACTAAGAAAGAGACTTATTAACAAAACTAATTTATGCTAATTTTTTAAAGGTCAATGGATGCACACATCTAGTACAGAACTGTTTTTTAATGAAGAAAGTTATTTGTAAGAAAATACATTACTTCATGCAGTTGACACAACTGGTCATTGCTATGAAGTAAAAGATGGTACACATGTAGGGATGTACACATGTAGTACAGAACTGTTTTTTTTTTATGAAGAGAGTTATTGGTAAGAAAATACATTAGTTCATGCAGTTGATACAATTGGTTGTTGCTATGAAGTAAAAAGATGGTACACCTGCAGAAAAAGAAGAGATAGTTCCTATGAATGTAGAAGAAGTGATTGCTGAAGAACTACAAGGAAGGCTTGAACAGGCTACTGTCTACAATTGGAAGTGTAGTAGTGCTTGTAGTATCCCTCCAGAATCAATTAATACATTGAAAACTTTCTTTAGAGTTTTCATGGAGAAGTCTGCAAAAAAATAATAAAATGCTTCAAGAGTTAGATCCATGCAAAATTAGAAAATACACTAAGGGCCGTATTTATACTTTTTGACGCTAAACTGCGCTAACGCAGTTTAGCGTCAAAAACTTTAGCGCCGGCTAACGCCATTCTGAAGCGCCATGCGGGCGCCGTATTTATTGAATGGCGTCAGCCGGCTCTAGCAGACCGGCGCTGCCTGGTGTGCGTGGAAAAAAAACACGTACACCAGGCAGCGCCGGCGTTGGGGAAAATGGCGTTAGGGGGTCTTAAAAATGGTGCAAGTCAGGTTGACGCTAAAAAATCGCCTCCACCCGATTTGCGCCATTTTTAACGACGCCCAGACGCCATTTACATGACTCCTGTCTTAGTAAAGACAGGAGTCATGCCCCCTTGCCCAATGGCCATGCCCAGGGGACTTATGTCCCCTGGGCATGGTCATTGGGCATTGTGGCATGTAGGGGGGCACAAATCAGGCCCCCCTATGCCCAAAAAAAAATATAAAAAACAAACAAATTTATACTTACCTGAACTTACCTGAATGTCCCTGGGGTGGGTCCCTCCATCCTTGGGTGTCCTCCTGGGGTGGGCAAGGGTGGCAGGGGGGGTCCCTGGGGGAATGGGAGGGCAGCTGTGGGCTAATTTTGAGCCCACAGGTCCCTTAACGCCTGCCCTGACCCAGGCGTTAAAAAGAGCCGCAAATGCGGGGTTTTTTGACCCGACCACTCCCGGGCGTGATTTTTGCCCGGGAGTATAAATACGACGCATTTGCGTCGCAGTAATTTTTTGGGACGGGAACGCCTACCTTGCATCTCATTAACGCAAGGAAGGCGTTCACGCAAAAAAATGACGCTCTTTACTCATACTTTGGCGCTAGACGCGTCTAACGCCAAAGTATAAATATGGCGCTAGTTTTGCGCCGAATTTGCGTAGAAAAAAACGACGCAAATTTGGCGCAAACGGAGTATAAATATGCCCCTAAATTACAAGGCCATTCATTGGCATGCCTTTCAAATAAAGTGTGCAGAAGACCTTTTAATCACTTTAGGAGTTTAGCTGTGCATCAGTCAAAAATGTGAAATTTGGTAAGGAGACTTTATTTTGTGAAAATGACAGCTTTATGTTTATCATATTTGAATAGAGCTCTCTCACATGGTACTGTGGCAGAGGTTGAGAAAGTTTGTGAAGACATTCAATTCTGTTTCTTTGGCATGAAGAAGAGAATAGGGAGAATGATGAAATAGTGATTGGAGGTGTAGATGAACTGAACACAGATATTAGTATTAAGACATTTAGAAAAGAGATAGAGAAGTTAAATGCACTATCTTCTGAGAGACCTGAGTATGTTTGTATATTGTATCACTGCACTCACTATAACAATCAAACTTGTAATGTAGTTGTATTTCCTAAAACTGAAAAAGATTGCTGTGATATGTGGCAGGAATTTGTAGAAGACACTTATTTGTAGAAGAATGCTTGATTTAGGCACAAAGCAAACAATATGTATGTATTGGTAAAACAAATTAGAAGATAATAAAATGCCAGCTTGAATGATTCAGAATAGATTAGAATTGGTACCAGTTGGCACTACGATGATCTACCTTTACAAATAACAGCAGCTGAATACAGGTCAACAAGACTATATTCAGAGGACCCTAGGTTTCAACAATCTATTCCCTATATATTCCATCTGTTATTTGAGAGTGACTTGTCTGTACTCTCTTATGTTGTCAACCATGTTCTTAAAACATGAGTTAATCTACAAGATCGTACTACTAGAGATTTTGTTGATAAAAAACAAGCTAAGGATAAACATCGGGAGTATAAATGAATCAATTTGATGGCATGTCAAAGTGGGACTAATGAATACTGGTACCATCGTCATGGAGAATATCAATGTATGCTCTGCAATTTAGGTCCACCTACCTGGTTTGTAATGCTCAGTTGTGCATAGTATGCATGGTTGATTTACTATAATGTCTAAGAGAAACAAACTCTAGCATAAAGGATATCCATTTGAAGACAGCAGGAGAACTTTGGTCTTTGGATCCTGCTAATCAATGTAGACATTTCAATCCCACATTTCAAGCAATGCTGGCTTTTATATGCAATAAAACAAATCATCCTCTTGGAGAAGTTACAGATGTTTTTGAAGAAAAAAATACCAGGCAACAGGTGCTCCTCATATACACATGCTCTTTTGGTTTAAAGATGCACTGACATTTGGAACTGACACTGATGACTCTGTACTTTCTTTCGTAGAACAGTATTTTACATGCACCATCACAGATGACAATAATAACAAACCCCTAAGACAGGAAGTGTCGAGACGGGGCCACTCACCTGAAAAGCAGGATGTCTACAGGGGCGATGGTATGCCCCTGACCTCCTGGAACACCTCTCGGCACTTCCTGGTGGACACAGAAACCCCGGCAGGTGTCCCAAAAGGAAAGGGGGAGTGGAAGAGAAAGAGACAAAACACTGCTATGTCTTGCCAGTCCAGCCAGGCACCCTGCAGCTTCAGGGGGAAGGTCGTTGTTTACAGAGTGATGGTAGAGTTAGTGCTCTCAACTTCCTTGAAACTGAATCTCTCTTTCTCATATGGGCACAGGAGCAGTAGAAGAACACCGGGATGTTCCAGCACTTTTTTGGGATAACAATAACTGTTGGCACAATTACTAACACTGCATTACCAAAAACCCAAACTGAGTACCATAACAATAGGTACTGCAACACTAGTACTGACTTCACAGAGATTCACTGTTGCACACTAAAATTAGAACTGTGGTTGCACTTATCATGCACAAGAAAGATAAACAAGGGAATTAATTATATCACATATAACTTTCCTGCATGCACAGGGTTCAAATAAAAAAAGGAACAAAAACAATACAAGAAATACAAATGACCGCTCTGGGTTTAAACAGTTAGGATTTCACAGTTTGTTTGGATTTCACTGTGTTTGTGAAAAACCCTTCAAAAGCAAATTCCTCAAACCTGAAACACAGGCATGAATGACACAATTTAAATCCAAGAGTTATGCTATTAGAGAAAGAAAAGTCACGTAAATGCTCTTGAGATTTCACTGTCACTTTTTGGAGTACTTGAGCTCAAGCTGATTTCCTGAAGCACATTTAGGCAAGTAACTACAATAATAATGTAGAATGTTCAGAAATGCATTTGTCTCCTCAAGATCAGCACTCTGACAAAATAGGAGGTCTGAAATACACTAGCTGTTCTAGGAAAGCGCGGCTGTCAAATAACAAAATCCCTGGAGAATACTAGACACTTAGCTGCAGTCTTTTCCAGAGTGCTGGAGGAATGCCTGGTGTCAACTGGTACAGGAAAGAAGAAAGGAATTGCTTCAAAAGTCCTGAATATGAGGATGACAGAAGGGGCTGGACTGCCAAATCAGATGCTGAGATCAGTAAGCAAAACAAAGCCAAGCAGGGAGGCATGCTTCACTCTGCTATTTATAGCCAATCAGGAAAGCAGTTGAGTTTCCTCATGTGGATGAGTCACCACACCCAATTAGAAGCACATGTCTACACCACACCCAATTAGAACTACATGTCTACACCTGCTCACATTAGCAAACAAACATTGGCAAAACAAGCATCCCTGGGGATGATGACAGATAACACAGGAGGCACCTTGGGGATTCCTGACAGCAATTTCTATGTTTCCAAACATATAGATGTAGCAAGTGTTGCTGCCGAAGATATAGATAAAAAGGAAAGTTTTATACAAGATGTCATTTTGGCTTTCAAAAGTCTATCCTCTTTAAGGGAAGAGTAAACAGATTTTTATCTCCAGTGAGGCACACACTGAAAAGAAAGTCACCAAAAAATGCAGATAATTTAAAAAAATCAGAGGCCTCAGAATATATTAATGATTATAATGCTGTCATCCTGAAGTTATGGAACGCAAAATGGGCATACAGTTTGTTGCTGACAATTCCATTGCTGTTTACTTGCTATGTCACTTCATACAACACAAAGGGGGTCATTCTGACCCCGGCGGTCAAGGACCGCCGGGGCCAGGGTCGGCGGGAGCACCGCCAACAGGCTGGCGGTGCCCCGCAGGGCATTCTGACCGCGGCGGTTTGGCCGCGGTCAGAAGAGGAAAACCGGCGGTCTCCCGCCGGTTTTCCGCTGCCCTATTGAATCCTCCATGGCGGCACAGCTTGCTGCGCCGCCATGGGGATTCTGACACCCCATACCGCCATCCTGTTCCTGGCGGTTCGCCCGCCAGGAACAGGATGGCGGTATGGGGTGTCGTGGGGCCCCTGGGGGCCCCTGTAGTGCCCATGTCAATGGCATGGGCACTGCAGGGGCCCCCATAAGAGGGCCCCACAAAGAATTTCAGTGTCTGCTTTGCAGACACTGAAATTCGCGACGGGTGCAACTGCACCCGTCGCACCTTCCCACTCCGCCAGCTCCATTCGGAGCCGGCTTCCTCGTGGGAAGGGTGTTTCCCACTGGGCTGGCGGGCGGCCTTTTGGCGGTCGCCCGCCAGCCCAGTGGGAAATCCAGAATAACCGCAGTGGTCTTCTGACCGCGGTGCGGTATTCTGGAGGGAGGCCACCCGCCAGAGTTAGAATCACCCCCAAAGTCATAGAAAACAGAGATGAAGAAAATATGGGAAGGGATTTCTGTAGAAAACTCTCCATCAAAGAAATATACAGTTTCAGCTTGAAAATGCTCTCTCAGAGAGAGATAAGCTTCAGAATGCAGCACACATGTAAAAGCAAAAAATGAGGAGGAATACAAGTATTCTTCCTTGTTGTGCCATTCTAATGCCACCTTTGAGGTGGCGTTAGTTTTTGATTCTGCCACAGATTTACACCTTCTTGTAAATCTGCGGCAGTGTCAAATGTAATGGGTGTTGTGGTGGAACGCCCATAACAACATCCATCGCACACCCTTCTGCTGCAGACAACTGAATTGAAAGGTCCCACATTCACAAAAAGTGGCTTAATGCCGCCTCATACGTGTGGTGCACTGCACAGTGCCACCAGAGCATCACTAAAAGTGACCATCCGGTAGAGCTAGCGTTTTGTAAATGTGGCCCACATTTTCTTAAAAAACATCTGCAGCACAGTTAATATTTGAATTAATTCAACAAGGAAAATCCATTGTGTGTCTGATGCCTACTCTTAAAAGAATGCATCTCTTTCAATTAAGGATTAGTACAATTGGAAAAAGAACAAATATCAGGAGTGGCTGCCGTTCATTCCCAGAACCACATGAGACTTTCAGCATACTCCATCCTCACCAGGTGAGAAAAAAAAGGTCTAGCCATGACAGAGGGAAGGATAACTCCTCTCCACTAGGGAGGGATAACTCCTCTCCATTAGGGAGGGGTTTTTAAAAGAACTAGAGCTCACTTCTGCGGGTTTAGAATAGCAGGAGCTGAAGGTCTATGGGTTTGAGATATATATATATGTATATATATATATATATATATATATATATATATATATATATATATAAATAGATATATAACTATCTCCACAAGCAAAAAACAATAGTAAACACACACTCAGGATGTCAGGAACAGTATCACCGTGACAATTTTAATCTCACACAATGTGTTTCGGCTGACAACTGCAACATTGATCACGTGCACTTGTCAAACAATCAGAATAACATAAATAGGACATGTTCAAACGCATAGAAAAAGGACAGTAAAAATAAACAATTGAAATAAGCAATTTTTCTAAAAGTCTCCTCCGTCAACAATGTCAAGAGAATTAAAATACAAACATAAATGTTTTTGTCTTTACTTGCATAGTATATCAATTTAAAGACTAATGCAATACCTGCACTGCTGCAAAGGGATGTACGTAAATACATATTAGGTGATACCAAAATACCTTAGGACATAGGCCCTCATTACGACCTTGGCGGAAACCGCCAACAAAGACAGCCACTTTAACACTCCGACCGCCACGGCGGTACAAACAAACAGCATGGCGGTCACCGGAAAAAGACAGGTGGAGGACAATGCACCACCCACAGTATCACAACCTACCAATCCGCCATCTTTTCCGGGGCAGATTCACCGCAAACAAAAACACGGCGGAAACAGGACTTTGAAGGGAAAACGCTCACCTCTGCACACCCCACGAGGAACCAGGACGCCATGGAACCAGAGCTCCACATTTTACAAGCCTTCATCTTCTTGCTCCTCTACCAGGAGCACAAAACCCCAGCGGCGAAGACCACGGTGAGTACTGCACCTACGACACAGGGGAGGGGGGAGGGAAAAAACAGTGACACACACATGCAACATGCAACACCCCCACCCTCACCCACGAACCACACACAATAATACAGCATGACACATTACAGTTACACCCCCCAACCCCCCCAGAAGAATGCAGAGACAAAAGGAAATGAGGTGAACGATTGTAATATATTAATATTCAGTAGTCAAATAATATACATACACTATTTACAAATATATACACCAAGAATATTAGTCCAAGGTATTCCACCCTTAAAGTCAGTGGACCACTGGGTCCACACTGCATGGGCGAGGCCCACACAAGATACCCGAACAAGATGGAGAGAACACTGCAGGGGCATCAGATAGAAATAAAACAGGCACCTCAGGGGGAAGGGAAAGGGTGGGCACCTCAGCTGGTTGAGTGCACAACACCAAATCTACAATGGGCCCCATGCCCACTGTTCAATCCTCGGGAGCGCAAAGCCACAGTCTCACAAGTGTCTACAGTGGGTGGTTTGCCCACTGTTAAATCCTGGGGAGTGCAAAACCACAGTCTCACAAGTCTCTACAGTGGGTGGTTTGCCCACTGTTCAATCCTGGGAAGTGCAAAGCCACAGTCTAACAAGTCTCTACAGTGGGTGGTTTGCCCACTGTTCAATCCTGGGGAGTGCAAAGCCACAGTCTCTCAAGTGGATAACAGTCTCCAATGGTTCTGGAGGGGGCTTTGTGCCCAGAGTGCTTCATCCTGCCAAGGACAGAGGTAGTGGATGTCTTTCTCCACTGGTTCTGGAGGGGGCTTTGTGCCCAGAGTGCTTCATCCTGCCAAGGACTGAGGTAGTGGATGTGAATCTCCACTGGTTCTGGAGGGGGTTTTGTGCCCAGAGTGCTTCATCCTGCCAAGGACTGAGGTAGTGGATGTGAATGCTTTTGGCGCTCATGGGCCTGCGGTGCTTGTGGTGGCGGTGTCTTTGGCAGCACTGCTTGTGGTGGCGGTGTCCTTGGCAGCGGTGCTTGTGGCGGCGGTGTCCTTGCCAGCGGTGCTTGTGGCGGCGGTGTCTTTGGCAGCGGTGCTTGTGGTGGCGGTGTCTTTGGCAGCGGTGCTTGTTGCGGCGGTCTCCTTGGCAGCGCTTCAGCTGCTGGTGGTCCTGTCTTGGGCAGCGGGGCTGCTGGCGGTCGCCTCCTGGGCAGCGCTTCAGCTGCTGGCGGTCCTGTCTTGGGCAGCGGGGTTGCTGGTGGTCAGCTCCTGGGCAGCGGGGCTGCTGCTGTCGGTCCTGTCTGGGGCAGCGGGGCTGCTTGGGGTCACCTCTTGGGCAGCAGGGCTGCTGCTGGCGGTCCTGTCTGCGGTAGCGGGGATGCTGCTGGCGGTCCTGTCTGGGGCAGCGGGCTGCTGCTGGAAGTCCTTTCTGGGGGAGCGGGGCTGCTGCTGGCCGGCTCCTGGGCAGCGGGGCTGATGGTGGTCTTCTCCGCTGTGCTGATCTTCCCATACTTGCCAGGTTTCTTGTGCCCCTTCCCCACCTTGGAAGGTGTTGCAGCTGACTCCACACTCCCACCTGTACCCCTGGGAGTGGCTTTGGTGGCTGTTGTATTCCCGCTCTCCCACTGGGCACTGGCCAACTTTTGATGCTTGACAGGTGGGGGACTGTCCGTGCTGTGGCTCCTTGCCACACTGCCTGCCCTGCTGCCTGGTGCACTCCAGAATCTGGTGACTACTGGCACCACTGGTCCCGCCGATGTTGTGGTTGAGGTGCTAGGTTCAGACCTGGAGAGTCGGGCCCTAGGAGACTGATGGGGTGGGGGAGGTGAGGGAAAGAGGTCAAGGATGGGCAGGAAAGGTTTCTTATGAACACTGGGACGGGTAAATGGAGGGTGTTTCAGAGTGGAGGAAGAGGTTGTGGTTGTAGGAGGTGTCCGTTTGGTGACTTTGGGTGAAGTTGCATGCGCTGGAGGCTGTCGTGAGGTGGATTGCTGTTGGGTGGGTGTGTGCCTGCGTTTGTGTACCTTGGAAGGTGGCGTCACAGACACACTGGGAGAGGACACAGGGGATGTGTGAATGGTAGTGGGGGTGGTGAGTGCACGTGAGCGGGGTGTGGTGGTGGGTGTGCTGGTGATGGAAGTAGTGGCTGTAGATGTAGTTCATGCAGGTGTGAGTGGAGACGAGACTGAGAGAGAGAAGGGAGACGAGGAGGAGGGGGACACAATGGAGGCAGTGGATGTTGCTATGTCTGCATGTGTGTGATGCTTGCGTGAGTGTCTGTGGGATGTGTGGTGCTTATGTTTGCCTCACCTTCCTTTGTGTGTTGAGGTGTGTGCATGCTGGTCTGATGGTGTGCTTGGGATAGGCTGAGGTACAGGGGATTGGGTCTGGGTGGAGGAAGTTGAAGGGGGGAGGCTAGAGACGGGGACAATGGCTGCCATCAGTGCTGAGGCCAGAGTCTGAAAAGCTTGCTGAACAGCAGCCTGACCAGAATGAATGCCCTCCAGGAATGCATTGGTTTGTTGCAACTGCCTCTCTACACCCTGGATGGCATTCAAAATGGTAGACTGCCCAACAGTGAGGGACCTGAGGAGGTCAATGTCCTCCTCACTGAGGGCAGCCGGGGTGACTGGGGCAGGGGCTGAGGTGCCTGGGGCGAAGGAGATGCCCACTCTCCTGGGTGAGCGGGCACTGGGCAAAGGCTGAGGGGCTGCTGGGAGGGTGGTGCTGGGGGGGTTGGCTGCTGTACCTGTTGATGCGGGGGGCACAGATGGGCCTGCCACCACAAGGGAGCTCCCATCAGAGGACGAGTCTGTATCACTGGTGTCAGCTCCTGTCCCCGCCGTGGAGCTCCGCTCGCCCTCCGTCCCACTGGTGAAATCAGACTCTGTAGTGTCGCCCTCCAGGGCCATGTGGGATGCAGCTCCCTCCTGCTCCGGTGCCACTGCTCCTCCGCCTGATGATGCTAATGCACACATGTACAGGGAGACCACAAAAAGGGGGGGGAGACAAAAGAAAGACATGTTGAGTGCATGCATTACTGCTACCGTTGGAGGACACGACAGACACAGAAGCCCCCTGCACTACACCGCACACTTGGGGTCCACTATTCAATCCCTAGGACATGTCCTACAAGGCTATGGCCGATATCTGCACACATGGATGTCACAGGAGCCTGACTAGGTCTAGTTGGCACTGTACCCAAGTGGGGGGGGGTGCCACAGGGTCTGCCTGAAAAAGGGGAATTAACTAGTACACTCGCCCTGGCCTAGGGAACCCTACAGCCCACCTCCCCCACCCAGACACCTCCACTCCGCGCTGAATCAGCAGAATGAGAGTGTACTCACCCCCTTGTTGCTGCTGTGATGCCCTCAAGCGCCCACCCAAGTCTGGATATGCCACCGCCAGGATCCTGAACATCAGGGGGAGTCATGGTGCGATGGGCACTCCTCCCACATTGGGAGGCCATCCCCAGCTGGGCCTCCGCCGTCTTCTTGCTCCAGCGGCGAATGTCCTCCCATCTTTTCTGGCAGTGGGTGCTCCGTCTGTAGTCGACCCCCAGAGTCCAGACGTCCTTGGTGATGGCACGCCAAATATCCTTCTTCTGGTGGGCGCTGGCCTACATGAATTGTACAGGGGAAAAAGAGAAGTTATTACCAACTGCACAATCACAGTCATTGGCCCGCATCCCTACCCTTGCCATGTGGCACATGCACTCACCGTTGTTTTATGCACGCATCATTCTCCCCCCCCATCTTTCATCCACACCACTCCACACAGGCATTGCCCATACAGCATGCTCCAGTGAACTTACCTGTTTGTCTGAAGGACCGTAGAGTAGCGTGTACTGGGGTAGGACCCCATCCACGAGTTTCTCCAACTCCTCCGTGCTGAAGACCGGGGCCTTTCCCCCAGACGCACAAGCCATTGTCTCTTCCAGACTGAGGTCACAGCAGCACTTGCAGTGTAGGTCCTCTCCTGTCAAAGATCAGGTATCGAGTGATTGAACAGATAGAAAATGGCGGTCACGTCCGCGGCGGTGCGTACCGTCACCACCGGCGTACATCGTCATTGCCTCCTGGGACCCATAGCGTCCAATGTTAACCAATGCAGAATTGCGCTGCAGTCTTTGACCGCCTACTGCAACGGTGTACAACGCCAGCGCAGTTACCTCACATCCCATTGTCCCACGTTGCAGGTCAGGCAGCCGCCATTTCAGGGGCCCACATGGCTTTATTTTTAACTGTGTCACACATACCTAGGCCTTGGCTCAACACTCATACAGGCAGAATTCGGGTTCTGAATTGTTTTCTGAGTAAGCTGTGTTTACGTACCTCGGAGTTGGTTGACTCTGTGCTCGCTGTTGTCCTTCATAGGCACCGTCTGCTGGGACATATGAGAAGATGGCGGCATCCTCCGGTGTACAGACCGCTGGTGGACCTGTTGACAATGGAGGAAAGACATTTAATCATCACCTACAGGCTTGATCCTGGAACTGTGTGCCCAGTTAGAGCCAGACCTGATATCAGCTATCCGCCATCCCACAGGAATCCCCCCTCAAGTGCAGGTGCTGTCAGTACTCCATTTCCTTGCAAGAGGGTCTTTTCAAACTACAGTGGCCATACCATCAGGGATGTCCCAGCCTATGTTTTCCAGAGTGGTGTCTGCCCTGCTGAAACACATGCGGAGCTACATCGTTTTCCCTCAGGTGGAGGATTTGCCTACAGTGAAAGGTGACTTCTCTGCCCTGGGACATATCCCCAACATCATAGGTGCCATTGATGGAAAACATGTGGCCTTGGTCCCCCCTCCGCAGGAGTGAACAGGTGTACAGAAACCGGAAGAGTTACCATTCGATGAATGTGCAGATGGTGTGTTTGGCAGACCAGTACATCTCCCATGTTAATGCCAAATTCCCTGGCTCAGTGGATGACGCTTACATCCTGTGGAATAGCAGCATCCCTTATGTGATGGGTCAACTCCAGAGACATTGTGTGTGGCTATTAGGTGAGCACCTGGAACCAAATCAGTGGGAATTGTTGTCTGGGTCTGGGGATATCCCTAAGAGTTAGTGTGTGTCTAACAGTTGTCCCTCGCCATTTGTAGGTGACTCTGGTTACCCCAACCTGTCCTGGCTACTGACCCCAGTGAGGAATCCCAGGACAAGGGCAGAGGAACGCTACAATGAAGCACATGGGCAAACTAGGAGGATTATAGAGCAGACCTTTGGCCTCCTGAAGGCCAGGTTCAGGTGCCTCCATATAACAGGTGGTTCCCTATTGTACTCACCAAAGAAGGTGTGCCAGATCATTGAGGCCTGCTGTATTCTTCACAACTTGGCTTTGCGACAACAGGTGCCTTTTCTGCAGGAGGATGGTCCAGATGGAGGTGTTGTGGCAGCTGTGGAGCCTGTGGACAGCGAAGACGAGGAAGCAGAAGAAGAGGACATCGACAACAGGAACTCTGTGATCCTGCAATACTTCCAGTGAGACACAGGTAAGAAGACAAACCTGCCTACTACATGTACTTTAACACTACTACCTCTCTACTGTCTGTCCTTTTCACCCAGTGTATGGTCAGTGAGTTGTCACTTTCCCTTACGATTTCACAGATGTGGGTCCCACTGTGTGACATCTGCTTTGTTTCCTCATGGACTAGAGCTGTGTGACATAGGTATGTTGACATTACAATTGAAAGAGCATTTTGTCACTGTATCTGCTAATACACTAATTCAAAATCACAGACAGACTCCAGATTGTTTGTGCTTTAAGGGTGTTTATTTAAGTGCTCAATATTGGAGGGGGTTGTAAAATGGTGATGGGTGATGGTGGAGGAATGTCAATGGCAGAGTCCAGTCTAATAGCCTCACAGGTGCACTGTCCAAAGGGGCATAGGAAGTGGAGCTGGGGCAGTTTGAGGATGGACAGGGTGACAAGGTGGGACAAAAAGATGACATTTAGGGTGGTCTCATTTCTTGGCGGGGGTCTTGGCATTGTTCTCTATCTTTGGCCTGGATCTCAGGGACCGTTTGCGGGGTGGTTCTCCCTCTGCAGGGGGTGGGGTGCTGGTTTGGTGGTCCTGTGGCGGTGCCTCCTGTCTACTAGCGCCGGCGGAGGTGGTGGGCAGTTCATCGTCCAGGCTAGTGTCAGGGCCCCCTTGTTTTGCCACAGTGTCCCTCCTAGTGTTGAGGACTTCCTTCAGCACACCTATGATGGTGCCCAGAGTGGAATTGATGGATCCTCCCTCCCTGAAGCCCAAATACTGTTCCTCCTGCAGCTGCTGGGTCTCCTGAAACTTGGCCAGTATCGTTGCCATCGTCTCCTGGGAATGATGGTATGCTCCCATGATGTTGGAGAGGGCCTCGTGGAGAGTGGGTTCCCTGGGCCTGTCCTCCCCCTGTCGCACAGCAGCCCTCCCAGTTTCCCTGTTTCCCTGGGCCTCTATCCCCTGAATGGTGTGCCCCCTGCCACTGCCCCCAGGTCCCTGTTGTTGGTGGGGTGGTGGGTTAGACTGGGTTCCCTGTAGTGGTGGACACACTGCTGCTTGATGTGTCTTGGGGACAGAGGTATGGGCCCGCAGGGTGGGTGCTGTGCTGGTGTTTCCAGAGGGGGGAAGCTCTGTGGTGGCCTGTGCCAGTGTGAGGGGAACCGACTGTCCCGAGGTCCCAAGTGGGCCGGGCTGGTCGTCTAGATCCAGTTGGACAGAGCTGCTGTCATCACTGTGGGCCTCTTCTGTTGGTGGTGTGGACATGTCTGGACCCTCCTGTGGGGTGACGTTGGGTAAGGGTCCTGCAGGGGTGTAAAAGCATGATTATTGCATCTGCGTGTGCCATGGTGTGCAATGGGTGGGTGACCGTGTACCCCAGTGCTTGCATTCCTGTGTGGGACCTTGTGTGACAATGGTTTAGGTGGGTATATAGGTATGTGCAGTGGCCATGCATTGGTGATGGGTGTCCATGCTTTGGTGTTGCATGCAGGGCTTGGAGTTGGGATGTGTGGTTTGTGATATTGCGACATTTTTTAGGAGTTGGAGTGATGGGGGTGAGGGTGAGGGTGGGGGTATGTGATGGCATGCAGGTAGGGTGGGGGATATAGTAGTTCAGCTTTGACTTACCAGAGTCCATTCCTTCAGTTACTCCTGCGGGGCCCTCAGGATGCAGAATAGCCAAGACTTGCTCCCCCCATGTTGTTAGTTGTGGGGGAGGAGGTGGGGGTCCGCCGCCAGTCCTCTGAACCGCAAGGTGGTGTCTTGATACCACGGAACGGACCTTCCCCCGTAGGTCGTTCCACCTCTTCATGATGTCATCCCTATTTCTTGGGTGCTGTCCCACTGCATTGACCCTGTCCACTATTCTTCACCATAGCTCCATCTTCCTAGCTATGGAGGTGGGCTGCACCTGTGATCCGAATAGCTGTGACTCTACCCAGATGATTTCCTCCACCATGACCCTGAGCTCCTCCTCAGAGAACCTGGGGTGTCTTTGCCGTGCCATGGGGTTTTGTGGGTGATGTGTGGGGTGGTGTGTGTTGTGATGTGTGGGGTGATATTTAGTGGTGTGTTGTGTGAGGTGCATGGATGTTATGTGGGTTATGGTATGGTGTGCCTGTGGATGCTTGGTTGTAGATTGTGGTGTCTCTCTCTGGCCTTCTGTCGCAATTGTAGTCGTAGAGGTTTGTGGGTGATGTGGGTGTGTTTTATAGTGTATTGGGTGTGTGGAAGTGGTGTGTGTATGTGTATCAGGTGTGTGTTTTTCGAATTGTCCAATGTGATTGTGTTTTGTAAAGGTGTGTGTATTTTGAGCGTGGCAGTGTGTACTGCCAATGGAATACCGCGGTTGAAAGACTGCCGAGTGGATTCGTGGGTCATGATAGTGTGGGCGTATTTCTGTTGGCGTGACGGTGGAGGTTTTGTTTTCGCCAGTTTATCACTGACCTTTGGTGTGGCGGAGTTGTGTGGGCGTCTCTATTTTGGCGGATTCCGAGCTGTGGGTCTCAATGACCATGGCAGAATTACACTGCTATGGCGGTGTGTTGGAGGTCTTCTGCACGGCGGTAAGTGACTTTTAATGCCAATGTTGTAATGACCCCCATAATGTTATGCAATAATTTAATTTCAGAATCATAGCAGTGTACATCATGCAATAAAAGTATGCCGAACCTGTTCTGAATAAATTATATAAAAAAATAGAGACTATGGCCCCCGTTATGACTTTGGCGGTCTTTCTGAAAGACTGCCAAAGCCGCAGGTTTCAGAAGACCGCCCACCATATTACAAGTACTTCAGTATTTCTGCCACATTTTTTGGTGGAAATCCTGCAGTAGTCATGCTGACGAGTAAAGGTGCAAGGGGGGTTCCACCCCGTCTCAACAGAAGGACTCCGTCAGTATGACCTGTAGTACGGCTTAGCGGTGTCATGATAATGGGGCGCTACCGGAAGTGGAAGCGCCTGTTCCCGTTCTCTGCCAGGCGACCTCCTCGCCGGATAAGATAAGTTGGGCATCCGACAGGGCTGGGGGGTGGTAGGGTGGGGGATGTTGTGTGTACATGTGTGAGTGGGTGTATGTCTGCGTGTATGAATTGAAGTGTGGACACGTGTGTGTATGTGTGTGTGCATGCGTGGTTGAATGCGTGTATAAATGTTGAAGTAAATGACTGTATGAATGCTGAAGTAAATGCGTTTATGAATGTTGAAGTGAATGCATGTATGGATGCATGTGAGTGAATGCATGTCTGAATGTTGAAGTCAATGTGTGTATCAATGTGTGTATGTCAGTGTTGGTTAATGGGTGTATGCGGGGTGCCTGTGGGTGTCTGTGTGTTTATGCATGTATGCAAGGAGGGGTTGGAGGGAGGGGGGTGCTGTACCAGAAGGGGGGTGGGGCACTGTACCTGAAGGGGGAGTGGAGGGAGAGGGGTGCTGTACCAGAAGGGGGGGTGCAGTACCAGAAGGGGGGTGAGGGGTTCTGGTATGGAGGGGATGGGGGAGTATTTTGCTTGCAAATGGGGTGGGGGAGTCGTCTGCGGGTGACAGGGAAGAAATCCCCTGTCACCGGTAGCCTTTCTGCCAGGGTTTTCGTGGTGGAGCTACCAGGTGGAAGCAGGCTTAGACTACCGACGGCGGTCTTCATTGGTCAGAGATGCTCATCCTGGCAGAGACCAACAGGCCACACTCCTAATTTGGTGGTCTTCACTGCCAGCTTGTCGGCGGTGAAACCACACCATGGCCCAGGCGGTTAGTAAACCACCAGTGTCATAATGAGGGCCTTAATGCCCAAGTGGGCAATTGCATATTCTGAACATGTGGCTAATACAAGCATGCAAAAAAGGCAAGTGCAAAAGAACTCCTTATCTGTGAATTACCACACCTGTGCAGAATGTATCTAAAGTGCAGAAGAGGAGGAGAAATGACACAAAATTAGATATCATAGCATCTTTGCCGACCCCCTCCTTCCTGTACAAAATATATAATTTCATGTATAAGTATAAACTAATACAAAAAGATACAAAAAGATAACTATGTACTCATTATACATAGAAACATACTGTTGTTAAAAAAAATCACATTATTAGTCAGACTTTTTGATGTACTTTTTCAATGTACTTGTTGTGGTATACTTTTTTGTTTGTGAGAAAAACCATGAGTGGCTGAAACTAACTCATCCCTCATATAGGTGAATATTCGATTCCTCATCAGTATTTAATCCTTTCGGTATTTTAGTTTCTAGGTCGAATATATAATTGGATTCTTTTTTTCTCAATATCATGATATGTCATAGCTTGCATATGTTCAAGAATTTGTCTTTTCACCATATGTTTGGTACTTCCGACACGCCACTTGTTACAGGGACATTCCAAAACATAAATAGAAAAAGGAATGCTACATGTAAGGAATTGGTTAATCTGTCTCGAATCCCAGGTTTACATGTGGGAAATTCTTTACACTTGATGCTGTTGCTGCAGGCTTTACAATGCCCACATGAAAAAAATCCTTGCAAATTATGATCTTTAATTTGAGGGACTGTAGAGAAGTTGTTTAATCTCAAGATACCACATACACTCCGCCCCTTTCTATAGGTAATTTGGATCTCCTCTTTATTGTGAAACCAATAATTGGATCACTTCTAAGAAAGTCACAGTTCTTCGTTATGATCTTCTTAATCTCCGCTACATCCTCATTGTGTGCCATGATAATTCTACCTTCGTTTTCATCAACTTCTCTGTCGGTAATTTGTTGTCAAACAGGGTCTGTATTTCTCTACCCCTTAACTTTGTCACAGGCCTTTTTAATGACCCAGTCTGGGTTACCCATTTCCTTAAATCTATGAATCATGTTATTAAGCTCAATGTTAAATGCTTCCTCAGTACTGCAATTGCATTTAGCCCTCAGCAGCTCGCCATAGAGAATGTTCCACTTCAAATTTTGAGGGTGACTGCTAAGTGCATGAAGCAAACTGTTAACTGCAGTATTTCCAGAACAGTTCAATATTGATCCTACTGTTCTTAATCGGTATCTTCACATCTAGAAACTCAATAAATAGTTTACTCATATTAGATGTCAAAACAATATTATGGTAGTTATTATTTAGTTTTTCGATGAGTCTAGTTGCCTGTCTCTAAGTGTCTTTCCAGATGATAATTAAATCATCAATCCATCAAAGGCACAGCATGACTTGTTCAAATTCAGGATACCTCTCTGCATCCTTGTATATCAAAAAGAAAAAAGGCAGCACACTGCCTCACACTCCAGCAAAAAGTTAGCCCCAATGCATCATGGTAAATGCAGTCACTTAGTTTTGTGTTGAAAAAGTAATCAAACGTCTTTCACCTAAGTAGGTGCAGCAAGTGCTGTGTATCTCTGGACACGTGTTTCTAGGTTTAGCCCGTCATCAGCAGAGAGCAGCCAAGTCTGTGGGGTTGCTTGAAATGCCGCCAAAAGTCTTCTCAGGTTTATGTACCATTCACTGGCACACAGGTGCCTCACCAGAGCTCGTCAGCTCGTTAGCTCAAGGGAGCAGTCATTGGACAAAAAGAAAAAAGGGAGCACACTGCCTCACACTCCAGCAAAACGTTAGCCCCAATGCATCATGGTAAATGCAGTCACTTCGTTTTGTGTTGAAAAAGTAATCAAAAGTCTTTCACCTAAGTAGGTGCAGCAAGTGCTGTGTATCTCTGGAAACGTGTTTCTAGGTTTAGCCCGTCATCAGCAGAGAGCAGCCAAGTCTGTGGGGTTGCTTGAAATGCCGCCAAAAGTCTTCTCAGGTTTATGTACCACTCACTGGCGCACAGGTGCCTCACCAGAGCTCGTCAGCTCGTTAGCTCAAGGGAGCAGTCCTTGGACAAAAAGAAAAAAGGGAGCACACTGCCTCACACTCCAGCAAAAAGTTAGCCCCAATGCATCATGGTAAATGCAGTCACTTCGTTTTGTGTTGAAAAAGTAATCAAAAGTCTTTCACCTAAGTAGGTGCAGCAAGTGCTGTGTATCTCTGGACACGTGTTTCTAGGTTTAGCCCGTCATCAGCAGAGAGCAGCCAAGTCTGTGGGGTTGCTTGAAATGCCGCCAAAAGTCTTCTCAGGTTTATGTATCACTCACTGGCGCACAGGTGCCTCACCAGAGCTCGTCAGCTCGTTAGCTCAAGGGAGCAGTCATTGGACAAAAAGAAAAAAGTGAGCACACTACCTCACACTCCAGCAAAAAGTTAGCCCCAATGCATCAGGGTAAATGCAGTCACTTCGTTTTGTGTTGAAAAAGTAATCAAAAGTCTTTCACCTAAGTAGGTGCAGCAAGTGCTGTGTATTTCTGGACACGTGTTTCTAGGTTTAGCCCGTCATCAGCAGAGAGCAGCCAAGTCTGTGGGGTTGCTTGAAATGGCGCCAAAAGTCTTCTCAGGTTTATGTACCACTCACTGGCGCACAGGTGCCTCACTGGAGCTCGTCAGCTCGTTAGCTCAAGGGAGCATTCATTGGACAAAAAGAAAAAAGGGAGCACACTGCCTCACACTCCAGCAAAAAGTTAGCCCCAATGCATCATGGTAAATGCAGTCACTTCATTTTGTGTTGAAAAAGTAATCAAAAGTCTTTCACCTAAGTAGGTGCAGCAAGTGCTGTGTATCTCTGGACACGTGTTTCTAGGTTTAGCCCGTCATCAGCAGAGAGCAGCCAAGTCGGTGGGGTTGCTTGAAATGCCACCAAAAGTCTTCTCAGGTTTATGTATCACTTACTGGCGCACAGGTGCCTCACCAGAGCTCATCAGCTCGTTAGCTCAAGGGAGCAGTCATTGGACAAAAAGAAAAAAGTGAGCACACTACCTCACACTCCAGCAAAAAGTTAGCCCCAATGCATCATGGTAAATGCAGTCACTTCGATTTGTGTTGAAAAAGTAATCAAAAGTCTTTCACCTAAGTAGGTGCAGCAAGTGCTGTGTATCTCTGGACACGTGTTTCTAGGTTTAGCCCGTCATCAGCAGAGAGCCGCCAAGTCTGTGGGGTTGCTTGAAATGCCGCCAAAAGTCTTCTCAGGTTTATGTACCACTCACTGGCGCACAGGTGCCTCACCAGAGCTCGTCAGCTCGTTAGCTCAAGGGAGCAGTCATTGGACAAAAAGAAAAAAGGGAGCACACTGCCTCACACTCCAGCAAAAAGTTAGCCCCAATGCATCATGGTAAATGCAGTCACTTGGTTTTGTGTTGAAAAAGTAATCAAAAGTCTTTCACCTAAGTAGGTGCAGCAAGTGCTGTGTATCTCTGGACACGTGTTTCTAGGTTTAGCCCGTCATCAGCAGAGAGCAGCCAAGTCTGTGGGGTTGCTTGAAATGCCGCCAAAAGTCTTCTCAGGTTTATGTACCACTCACTGGCGCACAGGTGCCTCACCAGAGCTCGTCAGCTCGTTAGCTCAAGGGAGCAGTCATTGGACAAAAAGAAATAGGGAGCACACTGCCTCACACTCCAGCAAAAAGTTAGCCCCAATGCATCATGGTAAATGCAGTCACTTCGTTTTGTGTTGAAAAAGTAATCAAAAGTCTTTCACCGAAGTAGGTGCAGCAAGTGCTGTGTATCTCTGGACACGTGTTTCTAGGTTTAGCCCGTCATCTGCAGAGAGCAGCCAAGTCTGTGGGGTTGCTTGAAATGCCGCCAAAAGTCTTCTCAGGTTTATGTACCACTCACTGGCGCACAGGTGCCTCACCAGAGCTCGTCAGCTCGTTAGCTCAAGTCAGCAGTCATTGGACAAAAAGAAAAAAGGGAGCACACTGCCTCACACTCCAGCAAAAAGTTAGCCCCAATGCATCATGGTAAATGCAGTTACTTCATTTTGTGTTGAAAAAGTAATCAATAGTCTTTCACCTAAGTAGGTGCAGCAAGTGCTGTGTATCTCTGGACACGTGTTTCTAGGTTTAGCCCGTCATCAGCAGAGAGCAGCCAAGTCTGTGGGGTTGCTTGAAATGCCGCCAAAAGTCTTCTCAGGTTTATGTACCACTCACTGGCGCACAGGTGCCTCACCAGAGCTCGTCAGCTCGTTAGCTCAAGGGAGCAGTCATTGGACAAAAAGAAATAGGGAGCACACTGCCTCACACTCCAGCAAAAAGTTAGCCCCAATGCATCATGGTAAATGCAGTCACTTCGTTTTGTGTTGAAAAAGTAATCAAAAGTCTTTCACCTAAGTAGGTGCAGCAAGTGCTGTGTATCTCTGGACACGTGTTTCTAGGTTTAGCCCGTCATCTGCAGAGAGCAGCCAAGTCTGTGGGGTTGCTTGAAATGCCGCCAAAAGTCTTCTCAGGTTTATGTACCACTCACTGGCGCACACGTGCCTCACCAGAGCTCGTCAGCTCGTTAGCTCAAGGCAGCAGTCATTGGACAAAAAGAAAAAAGGGAGCACACTGCCTCACACTCCAGCAAAAAGTTAGCCCCAGTGCATCATGGTAAATGCAGTCACTTTGTTTTCTGTTGAAAAAGTAATCAAAAGTCTTTCACCTAAGTAGGTGCAGCAAGTGCTGTGTATCTCTGGACACGTGTTTCTAGGTTTAGCCCGTCATCAGCAGAGAGCAGCCAAGTCTGTGGGGTTGCTTGAAATGCCGCCAAAAGTCTTCTCAGGTTTATGTACCACTCACTGGCGCACAGGTGCCTCACCAGAGCTCGTCAGCTCGTTAGCTCAAGGGAGCAGTCATTGGACAAAAAGAAATAGGGAGCACACTGCCTCACACTCCAGCAAAAAGTTAGCCCCAATGCATCATGGTAAATGCAGTCACTTCGTTTTGTGTTGAAAAAGTAATCAAAAGTCTTTCACCTAAGTAGGTGCAGCAAGTGCTGTGTATCTCTGGACACGTGTTTCTAGGTTTAGCCCGTAATCTGCAGAGAGCAGCCAAGTCTGTGGGGTTGCTTGAAATGCCGCCAAAAGTCTTCTCAGGTTTATGTACCACTCACTGGCGCACAGGTGCCTCACCAGAGCTCGTCAGCTCGTTAGCTCAAGGCAGCAGTCATTGGACAAAAAGAAAAAAGGGAGCACACTGCCTCACACTCCAGCAAAAAGTTAGCCCCAGTGCATCATGGTAAATGCAGTCACTTTGTTTTGTGTTGAAAAAGTAATCAAAAGTCTTTCACCTAAGTAGGTGCAGCAAGTGCTGTGTATCTCTGGACACGTGTTTCTAGGTTTAGCCCGTCATCAGCAGAGAGCAGCCAAATCTGTGGGGTTGCTTGAAATGCCGCCAAAAGTCTTCTCAGGTTTATGTACCACTCACTGGCGCACAGGTGCCTCACCAGAGCTCGTCAGCTCGTTAGCTCAAGGGAGCAGTCATTGGACAAAAAGAAAAAAGGGAGCACACTGCCTCACACTCCAGCAAAAAGTTAGCCCCAATGCATCATGGTAAATGCAGTCACTTTGTTTTGTGTTGAAAAAGTAATCAAAAGTCTTTCACCTTAGTAGGTGCAGCAAGTGCTTTGTATCTCTGGACACGTGTTTCTAGGTTTAGCCCGTCATCAGCAGAAAGCAGCCAAGTCTGTGGGGTTGCTTGAAATGCCACCAAAAGTCTTCTCAGGTTTATGTACCACTCACTGGCGCACAGGTTCCTCACCAGAGCTCGTCAGCTCGTTAGCTCAAGGGAGCAGTCATTGGACAAAAAGAAAAAAGGGAGCACACTGCCTCACACTCCAGCAAAAAGTTAGCCCCAATGCATCATGGTAAATGCAGTCACTTCGTTTTGTGTTGAAAAAGTAATCAAAAGTCTTTCACCTAAGTAGGTGCAGCAAGTGCTGTGTATCTCTGGACACGTGTTTCTAGGTTTAGCCCGTCATCAGCAGAGAGCAGCCAAGTCTGTGGGGTTGCTTGAAATGCCGACAAATGTCTTCTCAAGTTTATGTACCACTCACTGGCGCACAGGTGCCTCACCAGAGCTCGTCAGCTCGTTAGCTCAAGGGAGCAGTCATTGGACAAAAAGAAAAAAGGGAGCACACTGCCTCACACTCCAGCAAAAAGTTAGCCCCAATGCATCATGGTAAATGCAGTCACTTCGTTTTGTGTGGAAAAAGTAATCAAAAGTCTTTCACCTAAGTAGGTGCAGCAAGTGCTGTGTATCTCTTTTTTCTTTTTATCCTTGTATATCACTTCATTCCACCATCTAAGAAACAAATTAGTAAAACTTGGAGCAAAACAAGTTTCCATAGCAGTCAAAAGTATTTGCTTATATACAATGCCATTAAACAGGAAAATATTATTCTTCAAACAGTATCTGATCATTTCAATAATCATATCTCTATGTGCCAAATGTTTGATCAGTCTTGCTCTCAAAAAGTGTTTACATGTTAAAATTCCATCCTTGTGGTCAATGATAATATATAGGGAATTGACATCTAAAGTTATTAATATAAAATCATCTTCCCATGTTACACCTTCAGGTTTGCCAAGGAAATCCTTTGTGTCATGTATATAAGACAGCAAACTAATAACATGTTCTCTAAGGAAGAAGTTCTCATATTTAGAAACATTTTCCAAAGCACTATCACATGAGGACACCATTGGTCTAACCTGAGGATGTTCTTTGTCCTTATGTACTTTCAGAAGAAAATAGAGTACTGATAACTTAGGAAAACCTTTGTTAAGAACACGGTACTCCTCCCATAACAACAAACCTTTATCTTTCCATTAAGTAAGATATTGCCAAACACCCAAGATACTATTAGTGTAAGTTTCTTTTGGTAATAATGGTATGGAACTGTTTGTCATTTAACTGACGCATGTCTTCCTCAATATACATTTCTCCACTCATAAGCACAATATTGCCACCTTTATCAGCCTGGCAGATTATAGTACTGACATCTTCTGCCAAAGATCATAAAAACATTTGTAGTTTCAAAGTCAAATTTTGGTTTTGTCTACTCTTAAACCATGTCTTGTGTCTAAATCGTATGAGGTTCAGCACCGTAACTTCATGAACAGTGTCCATGTTATCATGATTCATTATGGGAAGAAATGTAGATACCAGTGTTGGAAAATGGGTTATTGGTAAGGGCAGGTAGGTACGTACACTTAGCAATAGGCTACTAACCTCCACTTAGGTCCAGTTAGGTCTCAGTAAATTAAACCCAGCTCAACCCTTGGTAGCTTGGCAACGAGCGACAAGGCTTAGCTTAGGAGACAGAGTGCAAAGCATTCAAATATCACAAAACAGTAATTAAATAAAACACAGGAAATAGTTTAAAAATCCAAAACCAATTTATAACAATAGATTATATTTCTATCTTTAAAATGACACAAAAACGAATAAAACACGAGGAAAACACCAGCAAAAAGTAAAAAATGGGGACAAAAATTTAAGGGGCCTCTGCAATCAGTACCTGTTTTCTCACAACCACTAACTTCAGTGTCTTGATTTTTGAAAAATTTAAACCATTTAAATTTTCTGATAAATTTGAATAAATCAATGCGAGTCTTAGCATAGTTGAACCTCTCAGTGGGACAAAAGGATAAACTTAAACTCAAAGTTGATTTATCACTGTCCGACAATCTATGTTTGGCTAAATTAATGATTCTTCTTTTCAACATTTCTTTATCCATTACATTTCCACATTTGAGATTCTCGTTGTTCTTCCTATGTGTCCAGAATTTGTTGTTACTTTGTTTCTTATTTCTGAGTCTCTCTCGCCTCTTGAACCTCCTCCCCATCGTCTTCCTCTTCGGCCTGTTGCTCGACCTCTGTACTTTCGTGGTTCCCCCTTTAGATTTTTGACAGTCTGTCTGCCTTTGCGTAACTGGTGATACTTCTCTAAAAAAGTAGCCAGCTTACAGCCCAAGTCAATACACAATGTCTTGTTATCTATGGTGCTAGAGGTATCAGTTTCCTGCTCACTTCCTTGTTCACTTTCGGATGTGGAAGAATCCATACTTTTTCCTAAACTCGTGTTTACTGATTTGTACAAATGGTCATATTTCCTACTAAAAGTCATGATTCTACCACTCTTATAATCTCCTATGTCTCTATATAACTTCTGTTGTTTCCTTATTTTAAGATCATCTTAATACTTTTCTTAGCTGTATACCCACTGCCTCAAACACTTTTTTAATTATCTCTTTCTCTGATTTAAAATGTCTTTATTTTTCTTGATCTCCTGTAACATTACTTCTCTATGACACCAGGCATACTTAGTCACAATTTCAAGCATGCGTCTTGTTAGACCTGACAGCCTTAGGGTGGCACCCTCAACTTTTTGCCTGCCTCTACTTTTTAATACTGTTTTTGCTGATTTTAGGACTCTGCGCACTTTGCCACTGCTAACCAGTGCTAAAATGCAAATGCTCTCTCCCTTAAAACATGGTGACATTGGCTCATACCCAATTGGCCAATTTAATGTACTTATAAGTCCCTAGTCAAAGTGCACTACATGTGCCCAAGGCCTGTAGATTAAATGCTACTAGTGGACCTGCTGCACTGATTGTGCCACCCACATAAATGGACCCCTAACCATGTCTCAGGCCTGCCATTGCAAGGCCTGTGTGTGCAGCTTCACTGCCAATTCGACATAGCATTTAAAAGTACTTGCCAAGCTTTAAAATCCCCTTTTGCTACATATAAGTCACCCCTAAGGTAGGGTCTAGGTAACCCATAGGGCAGGGTGCTATGTAGGGAAAAAGCAGGACATGTACCTGTGTAGTTGATAAGTCCTGGTAGTGTAAAACTCCTAAATTTGTTTTACACTACTGTGCTCCTTTCATAGGCTAACATTAGTGCTACCCTTATATACTGTTTGAGATTGTAGATTCTGATCTGAAAGGAGTAACAAGGTCACATTTAGTATGACCAGAATGGTAATACAAAATCCTGCTGACTGGTGAAGTTGGATTTAATATTACTATTTTAGAAATGCCACTTTTAGAAAGTGAGCATTTCTCTTCACCTAAATCCTTCTGTGCCTTACAATCCACGTCTGTCTGGGTTAGTTGAAAGCTCCCTTGTGCATTTCACTCAGACAACCCCAAACACAGAATGCTTAGTCACACCTGCACACATCTGCATACTGAATGGGTCTTCCTGGGCTCGGAGGGTAGAGGGCCTGACACTTACATGTCAAAGGACAGTGGCCTGCCCTCACAAAATGCACTACTACCAAACCCCCTATTGGGACCCTGGCAGACAGGATGAAAATGAAAAGGGACCTTGTGCACTTTGAAGCCACTCTTTGAAGTCTCCCCCACTTCAAAGGCACATTTGGCTATTTAAACAGGGCTTCTGACCCTACCAACTCAAACACTTCAGGACAAGATACCACTGGGGAAGAAACTCTGAACCAGAACCTGCAACCTGCCAAGAGAAGCTGCCTGGCTGCCCAAAGGACTCACCTGACTGCTTTGCTGAAAAGGACTGCTGCCTTGCTGTTGCCCTGCTGCCTTGCTGCTCCCTGGCTCTGCTGAGAAGTGCTCTGCAAGGGCTTGGATTGAGCTTGTCTCCTGTTTTCTGAAGACTCATGGCCAAAAAGACTTCATCTCTGCAAAGAAATCTATGAGCAGTGAAAATCGGCGCACAGACTGCCGGAATTGACGCACAGCCTGCATCGCAATGACAAAATCACCACACGCCGAACCGAAACAATGCAGCCTGTCTTCCCAAGTGGAGATCGATGAAGTGGCGGCATTGCGACCGGAACTTCAATGGACAGCCCACTGGATTGATGCACTGGCCAGCCGCAGACCAACTTCCTGCAAAGAGGAATCAACGTAGCACCTGCTGTGCAACTGAAATTTCCCCTCATCGCCCACCAGATTGACGCAGCTTGTGTGACTTCATCCTGCTCACCCGGGATTTCTCTGCATTGTCCCTGGAAGGTACAAATATCCCGCCATCTGAAGAGGATCCAAGTCTGTGTACCGGAAATCAACGCAAAGCCCTTGTTGCATGAAAAAGCAGTGACGCATCGTATGTGGGTGCCCAGAGAAACCGATGTACACCTCCTAGTTTTCCAGCATCTCCTCCTATGCGGTCCCTTGCAGATAATTTAGACTCAAACCAGGTAGTTTGTGCTTGCAAGAGACACTTATTACTTTCAAAGAATGTAAGAATAATTTTTATCATTTTCTAAAGTAATACTTCAACGTGTACTTATCAAATCTTGATAGTTTTCACCTGCATTTAACCAGGTAACTATTCTATATTGTTCTAAACCTGTGTGGTATATTTTTGTGGTGTTTATACTATGTTATTGCGTTATTTATTGCACAAGTACTTTACACATTTCCTTCAAAGTTAAGCTTGACTGCTCAGTGCCATGCTACCAGAGGGTGGGCACAGGATAATTTGGATTGTGTGTGACTTACCATGACTAGAGTGAGGGTCCTTGCTTGGAAATGGGGTAACCTTACTGCCAAACAAAGACCTAATTTCTAACACGTCTCAAACTTGTTCGCAGAATTTTCTGCCCATTCTTTCAACATCTCCGAATTGGGTGATTAGTATGATGGAGTGGTATACATTTGTGAACCTCTCGGGACCATCTCTTGATCAACATAATTCTGTAAACATGTTGCTTCCCACCATTTAGATATTTCGGTTTTACACAGGTTTTCCAATTTATGTAATAATGTATTCAGATCACTGTTCCACTCTTCAAAGGAAAGTCCCCCTTTTAATGCAGTTCTCTCAAACAAAATCCCACGCTACCATTTTTCTTTCTCGGTCAATGTAATTTTCCATCCTTCAAGAACTTTCTATGTATCAAATGTGGGTGCAAATGATAATATAGTGTAGGATATAACTCGCCACTCCCAACAACTAATGTCCACAGTGTTGAAATCTTTCGTAATGCAGGAACTGCCATCCCAGGATCCCATGCGTCCCGCCCAAAGGTGACACTAGCACTTTCAACACCAAATACCACAGCAGCGGAACCGGCACCTACCATTCAGTCAAGATTCATGTAGTGATATGTTTCCGGTTGTAAGCTCAGCAGATGTCACGTTGTTTCTCCTATTGTCATGCAGTGCTGCCAATGTTTACCACTAGTTAATGGGGGCTGGCCAAGTTGAGCCCTCCATATAAATCCAAAGAAAAAGTGTTCCTTCTGGAGGGGGCAGAATGTACCTGATATGTTGAGATTAAATGACATCACTACTGTCCCTCAAATTAAAGATCATAATTTGCAGGGATTTTTTCCATGTGAGCACTATAAGGCCTGCCGCAACAGTGTTATGTGTAAATATTTTCCCACATGTGAACATGGGGATTCAAGACAGATTAAACAATTCCTTACATGTAGCACTCCTTTTTCTATTTATGTGTTGGAATGTTCCTGTCACAGGTGGTATGTCGGAAGTATCAAACATATGGTAAAAAAGCAAATTCTTGAACATATGTGAGATATTACCTATCATGACTCACATTATCTGGTAGCTAGACATTTTCAAGAGAAACACAATTCTAATATTTGTCTGCTTCCTATTTTTTTATAGCATATGTGCCATTCAATCATAAAGGGGGTGATAGATTGTTATTATTGAGAAAAAAGGAATTTAGGTATATATTGGACTTAGAAACTAAAATACCGAAAATACGGATGAGGAATTGAATATTCACCTGTATGAGGGATGAGTTAGTTTCAGCCACTTGTGGTTTTTCCCACAAACAAAAAAGAATACCAAAACAAGTACATCAAAAAAGTACATCAAAAAGTATGTCAGACTAATAAGGTGATTTTATAACAACAGTATAATGAGTAAATATTTATCTTTTTGTATTATTTTATACTTATACATGTAATTATATATATTATTTATAGGAAGAAGGGGGTCGGAAAAGATGCTATGATATCTAATTTTGTGTAATTTCTTCTCTTCTCCTGTACTTTAGATACTTCTTCCTGCGTGTGGTGATTCACAGATAAGGAATTCTTTTGCACTTGTCTTCTTGCATGCATATATTAGTTACATGTTCAGAATATGCAATTGCCCACTTGGGAATTAAAGGGGTCATTACAACCCAGGCGGTCGGTGGTATAGTGGAGGTATTAACGCCAACAGGCTGACGGTACCTACCTCCACTATTATGACATTGGTGGTTTTGCCAAAGCCAAACTGCCAAGTCAACACACCGACTGCCAAGGCGGTAACGACCGCCCGGCTGAAGCCTACAGTCTCCAGCGCGGCAGCCATCACTAGGGTGCCCATGGCATTTTGACTCAGCCCACTGCCATGATTTCCGTGGTTTCTGTACTGCCAAGGAAACCATGGTGGTAGGCACTATCAGTGCCAGGGAATTCCTTCTCTGGCACTGATAGGGGTCTCCCCTGCCCCCTCCCCCTCCCAGAGTCCTCCCCCAGCTTCCCCCACCCTCTCCCGACACCCCCTCACATTTACACACAGACACGCACATACATACACACCCATACACACATGCATACACCCATTCACCCACGCATTCATACATTCATACACACTACTACTATATATATATATATATATGTATATATATATATATATACACTCCTTTTGGACTCAGGTGGCCTGTGAGGGATGTGCATGAATCAGACAGCAAGCTAATAAAGAAATCCACAAGTAGAAATATATATATATATTATGTATATATATATATATATATATATATATATATATATATATACATATATATATATACATACATACATATAGATAGATATATAGTGATGTTACTCGGAATTATAGAACACCCAAGAGAGCTGCTGTTTGATGAGTCAAACTGACTAACACCCAATGATGTCTCTTGGGTGGATTCTTTCACATCTCTTTCTACCTTGCCCTCCTTCACCATTAGTACTCAGCACAGTCTTCCAAACTGGAAGAGAAGTGGAAGAGTGTAAAGACCATATCAGAAGAAATTCCTTTACTATAACATTCAGTTTGATCTGATGGAGCATCTGGGTGGCCTCAAGGGAGGTAGTAAGGGAAGAGATATTAGGAAAGAGAGCTTATAAGAAAATAAGTGTGCCATCAATATATTGATGAAGGGTCTACTAGTAGTGTGATGGAAGGCTCTAATAGGTTCAACGTATACCATGAAGGGAATAGCAGTGAGAATTGAACTTTGGGAATATTTGATGGATTTATATTTACAGAGAGAGTTGGCAATTCTCTACATTTACATAGGGAGGTGAAAAAAGTAAGAGGTGAATTATTTGAGAGCATTTGTTCATACAAAGTTGAATAATACCCAGGCGGATATGATAATTAATTACATTAAATGGTCCAGATAAGGAAGAGGTGAAAAATGAGGCAGTATTGTCTAAGACACTCAGAGTATTCTTGATAATTTGACCATTGTGGTCTACGTACTGTATCCAAATTCCAATCTCAAATGTAAGTTATCGAAGAAAACATTATCTACAATGAATTGTTTGGGTGGAGTGTCAGCACATCACTAATCCATCATCATCATCTTTAGACAATAGACAAGTAATGAGTTAGAAATTACTTAAACCTTTTTGTCACTTGAGGACTTTTTAGACAAGTAATGAGAAAAAGACGGATATATGTTCTATCAACTAAATAGAGAGCTAGATGGGTATAGGATCCATGGCCAGAGTGACTAAGATAAGATCTGTTAAGTAGTTTGAGCATCTCAATACAAAGTTGGTTGCACGTACCTCTGTTGGGAAATTTTCTTTAAGTTACACCCTGTTTTTGGGGATTATCTTTTGAAATAAGGGGAGCAGTTGGGCCATATGAAGATTAAGGTACAGTTTAATTGTTCTGATTTTCAAATCAAAGAGGTTTGTAACTTCTTAACACTTGGTATCAGTTTCAACAAGGTTGATGGAAGAAAGAGGATTATTTCACCAAAAATAATGTAAAGATTTTGTTGTTGTTTGTTATTTGTCCATTGGACTCTAATCAGGGAAGCTTTGGCATTGAATATGCATTTCATATTTCTCCTGGTCAAGCACAGACTAGTTAAGGAAAATAGATAAGAGGCATGTGTCATATTTGTTCAGTGGCCACTATTAATTTATTTTCAGCATCAAAGACCTGCTTTTAAGTTTGAAAGATGATACACCACCTGTCATGGTGGCAGAGGACATTTTCTCTGAAATCCTGATGCACTATCATCTGTTACATTTATATCTCATGTTTGGGGCATACATGAGACACTTATCCATCATGAACTTAGTCTGTTTGAGTGCATGTCGATGACCTCTCACTTCGCAGGAATTGCTTACGAGTATCGTGAGATGCCATTTTCACAGTTTGCACGTTATAAATGTAAGACTCAGCAGCCATCCTGGAAAGTCTTTTCTTCCATAGGCTTTCCATTGTCTGGCTACACTATGTTGAATTTTCCAGTTATACACTTTCTTATGTCTCAAGGTAGTTTGTCTAGAGAAGATCCCAGCTACTTAATTTCCTGACTGTATTATCTCCCAAGGGTTTGTTCTCCGGCCTCAGGTTTAATGGATTTAACAAATGAAAAGATGTTGTTAGTCTAGGAGTATGGACATTATCATAGGGCTCCCAGGATTGCCCACTTGGCCCACAACCCTTGAGATTAACTAGGTAATAGACCATCCTTTTGACTTTCTTAGAATTAAGGATTCTCTGAACTTCAAATTCTATATAACCATTAACATTTAAGGAGAAGATAGTTTTTTTCAATCTACAGTTGAGTGGACTTCATTTTAGAAGGGAAACATGAAACGCAGGATGGATTCCAGATTTGTGAGGTAACTGTAAAAGCACTGTCACAGGACCAATAATTTTCTCAATTGAATGTCAACATACTAATCGTGGTTGGAATTTTCTATTCCCTTTCAAAAATAAGTGGTGGAGAATAACCAAACCCTGTTTCCTACTCTGAATCAGGGGCCTTTTTTCATTTCATATCCAATTGTATTTTGTATGCTTCCCTAATCCTTATGAAGTATTCAGGGCTGAGTAATGGATTGTCTTTAACTAGTATATTGATTTTTGACTGTAGGACCCTTTACACATTCTTGACCAATACAGAGACTAGGATGCCTTCCATAATTTAGGAAGGGTGAGAACCATGTGGACACATTATAATCATTATTGAGTGTGAATTCTGCCATCCACCCTACCTCTGGCCATTCACATTCTTGATCTAAGAGAGATGCCCTTAGGTAGTATACTAACTCCTTTTGCTTGACCATCTGTTTCTGGTTGAACACTGCACCCTCAAGGATGTAATCAATAAAGGAAGACAGCAATGAGCTTGTGCATCACAGAAATCACTCGCAAGCATCGAAAAACACGAGTTTCACAGGTCAAAGGTAATCAGTGTAAGACTCAGCAGCAATCTTTGAAGGTCTTTTTATCCATAGGTGTTACATTGTCTCCCATTGTCATTGTCTTCCAGTTATAAACTTTCTTAAGGCTCACGGTACTTTGTTTAGAGAACAGCACAGCTACATAACCTATTTTCCTTACATGCACCTGTGTTGCATTAATGTGAATTTGCCCTACGCATTGAGCCAGAAGATTGGATGAGAGAATATACCTGGCATTACCTGCAACAATGATTTAAAAAGTGCCTCGATTCTAGTCTAATGCCTCATGCCTGCAAACTTGTAATGAATGTGAGGCTAATTTGTGTATATTTTGTTGTAGCAATGGTTGAAAAATAACAATGGCACCCCCAAATGGTGTATATATTTAACACATGAGCTACATGACACTGAAATCTTCAGTAGCCACTAGACATTCAAGAGGGGAATTTCATATTAAGTAGCTGTCATGGGTGCATTCAGGACAAAGGGCAGGCACATTTGTAAAATTGCCATTTCACTGTAGAGATCTTGCACATTGATGGAGTGCCAGTGGTGTCTATTGTAGAAAAAGGTATGCTGTGTGGTGAGGTGTCTAAAGTCCTCATGAGTAAAAACATATAAACATTGATAAACACCTGCAAACCACAAACTAAAATGCCTTTCAAAGAATGGAAAGTGGAAGAGAAAGGGTCATTTATATTTCTTTTTGAAGGGGCCATATCAACATAACTTTGTTAGACAAGGAAGCAGCAAGACAGACTGGTCTATGATTGTTGTGCTTGAATTTCATTTTTTGGGAGATCACCAAAATGTTGTTTCTTCTTCCTTTTGTTTCCTACATGTTTGTGAGGTTGAGTAAAAGGAGCAGGCCTAAGAAGCATGCTTTGAGTCTGATCCTATTATTGTAATCATTGTAGAAAATCTGGGAATGTTAAAATCATATATTATGTTTTGTCAGTATTCAATTACCCCCACGTCCCTCGTCCTTGTCCCAGTCATCAGTATTGAGGTGACTGTCACCTCATAATAAGAATCAAAGTAAGAGGTTCCAAAGAAAGCCTGGCCCATCCACCTCACCTGGGTGCCATGAAGGGCAATGGCACTCCTGGCTCCCCCTGTTTTGTTTCTGGGACAAAGAATTAGGGAGTCCTCTGCAGGGCTCAGACAAAAGATGAGGGTTTGCTACCTCTTCAGGTGGGCTAAGAGACACTCATTCTGGAATATTTTGTTCATGAGTATGCTCTGGCTATTGCTCCTGTTCATGACCCCTATCTTTCTTTCTTTGTTTTGGTTGAGATGAAGCAGAATGCCACTTCCATTGTCAAGCTAGTTCATGTAGGCTGGTGGAGGGGTGAGTGCTGGACTTGAGGCATTCCTCATTGAATCTAGTGTTACCCTTATATGGTAGGCTCTTTGTGCACCCCACATGTGCAGAGTTTCATTTTTATTGCATCAGCAAGTGCATGCTGAGAAGTCTATTCATGGAGACAAAAGGTAAGCTCCTCCATAGATTGTGGTATGTGATTGATTGATTTGTTGAAACACTGTTGGTTTTTATTGCTACTTGGTGTAAGATAGGGAAACTTTCCAGCGAGCAAAAGCATACTTCTCCTTCACCATCTTCTGTATCTTCTTTCTCTCCTAATGGGTCTCCTTCCCCAAGATGATGTAGGGATGGGAGAGAGGAAGAAGAGAAGAAAATCTGCAGAATCATTTTGGAGACGTAATCTTTTCTTAAAGGGGGGCTCCTTTAAGAAGAAGGTGACAATTAATCTTGGACTTTGGAGATTCAGACAAGGAAGTGGTGATGAACCAGCCACTGTGGAAAAGAAGGGCACATTTCTATCTAGAGATTCTTTGCCATTTTTGCTAGCTCATGTTAGGGGTACTGATGACTCTATTTTCAGACAGTTCCAGAAGCCATCTAACATTAGATTGCCAATTCATCAGTTTGTTCTCAATGTTGTCAAATGGGAGTAGAAGGATCTGAGCAAGATCATCCTTCCTGGATTTATAGACAAACTTTATCCCTTGGAGAACATGTATTCAGAGTTTCCAGACAATATTCATGTGGATTGTGGGGTGGCTAGTCTGGTGAGTTGTTCTTCAATGGCAGAGGAAAGCATTCTGAAGGATCTGGTGGAAAAGAAGTTGGACTATGTGCTCAAGGAGGTCTTCTTAAGAGTGCCTGCAGTGATCAGGGTTGGAGGCTTTATTTTCTACCATTCAATAAAAGTTGGATTTTCTGCCTTTATTGGAGGACATTGAATTATAGATAGAGTTTCTGTCTGATATTTCATTTGATGTGCATAGGTCACCTGCTTTGACAGGAGGTGTTGTATTGCAGCCAGATGATACCTTAAGGATTGGAATGCTGATGTGGCACAGAAGGCTACAGAATTGAAATTACTCTTATGAGGTCCAGTCTATTTGGTGTGGAGCTTTAGGATAAGATCTGTCACACGTTTAAGGGGTGGAACAATTATTTGCCTTTTCAGTGCTAATCAATGAGGGGATCTTAACTTTTGTCAGCCATCAAGAAGACTCCAACAGAAGAAGCAGTCCTGTAAATCTAAGTCCTTATCTTTCAGAACACACAGGAAGCACAAGCTGGGCAGAATTGCAAGTATCAGAGCTCCTGCTATGCCAGGATAGAGGTATCTTCAATAAGAGTTGGAGGTCAGTTTCAGGAAGTTCATTTCCAAATTGAGTAAGATGATGGTGGATTAGTGAGGTCTTTGAATATTTAGCACAGGCTACTCAATAGAATTGTTGTCCCAACATGTCCCAACAGGGACCAGTCATACTCCAATCCCCCAAGACCAGATAGAAAAGGAAGAGAGGAAGCTCTCTATAGAGGCATCTCTACTCTTTAAAACAAGGAAGCAACAGTCCCAGTGCCAAAGCAGGAGATGGGCCAGGAGTGTATTCCATTGTCTTTCTTGTTCCAAAGTCTTCAGGGGTTCAAGACTGAAACCCTACAGAGGATTAGCCTTTTCCTGATAACGTTAGATCTAAAAGATGTGCATCCCCATGTGCCAATTGGCAAGAATCATTACAGGTTTCCTAGGTTTGCAGTGAACAATCAGCATTAAGAGTTCAAGGCCTTTTCCCTTCGGTATGAAGTCAGCACTGAGGGTATTTATGAAAATGATGGCTCCAGTGGTGGCTCATCATCACTTGCAAGGGATTCTGGGTTTTCCCTTAGTGAAATGACAGGTTGCTTCATGCTCCAATGAGGCAACAAGTCAGGTTCAGGTGTGTTCAGAAATAGAAGACCATCATTTAGGTCTTCTTCTCAACAGCAGCAAATCCTTACTTCTCCATCAAGGGACTGTAACGGAACTGGGAATGGTGTTTCTCTCAGAAAAGAGAATCTTGCATCTCCACTGAGTAATTCACAGACATTTGACTTCTCCAGAGTGTCCAGCCAGTCTTGGATTAGATGTTCAGAGGCACAAGGCAGCATCAGTGCACATAGGTTAGAGGGCAAGATTGCATTTGCGTCTCCTGTTATAGCACAATAATAGCAGGTGGTCATCTGCCTTTCATCCATTGAGCAAGTTGATTCCAATGTTGTGAGAAGTGAAGGAATCTTCTGCCTACTGGTAAATTAGAGAGAGTTAAAGATAGCGTATTGGGCTCTGAAGTTTTTTTCATGCTCTACTGTTTTAGCGGAATGTGTTGGTAAAAATGAACAACATAGTTACAGTATCCTACATAAATCATCAAGGGTCTACATGATTGAAGACCGTCAACTCAGAATCTGTTTTATTGAGCTGATGGGTAGAGAATAACTAGTCAGTCCCCTCAGTGGTACATATCAAAGGAACCACACTTTGATAGCAGACTTGCTGAACAAGAGGTGACCTTCAATTTAGGATCCAACTCTCTCCAGAATTAATTTCAGGATAATTTGCAAAGTGTTTGTGGTTCCCTATCGGGATTGCTTTGCAGTGTAGAGAAAAGCATGTTTTCCAAAGTTCTGCTTCATGTTTGTAAGGCAGAGCCTAGGGAGTAGATGTTCTTCTGATAAAATGGCCAAATCAACAGTTTTGTGCCTTCCCACCACATCCTTTAATTCAGAAGGTTCAAATGAAATACCTAGAAGAAAAGGGGGGGATATAATTCTGTTGGTCCTTTACTGGCCTTGAAGGTCTTGTTGCCTCTGCTGAAATACAGAACCCTTTTTCCACAGTGTGTACATCTGTAATTTATGTATTTTCTGAAACCCTCTGCTCTATCCCTCCCTCTCAAACTTATTCTATCAGTTTGGAAGGTGAGATGTCCAATGTCCAATCTGTCTGTTCTTTCTTCCTCTTTGCCGGAGGTTATTCGGAATTGTGGGAGACCTTCCACACTGGAAATCCTTTGACAAGTGGTGTTCTTCCCATAACTATTTTGCTCCTTCTTGTGCATTTTTAGCAATCTTGCCTTTTTCTTTGGAATATTTTGACCTGAATCTATTACTTGTCATGTTGAGCTCTCAGCAGTTTTCAATTGAAACTTACTGAGCTAAAAGAGGAGATAGAATATTTGGCTTCTAGGCTGTTTAGGGTTTTTTTTGGTCTCTAGATGTTCTTCTTCTTTTGTATCTCCTGCTTGGGATCTTGCAGTGGTATTTAAAGCTCTACAGGGGCACCCCATTGAATCTCTGGAAACTTTGGATTTGACACTTCTCTCTTTCATTGCTTCTTTCTTGGTAGCTATCAGGTTTGCCTGAGGAATAGGAACCTTGATATGCACTCCTCATTTTAATAGATTTATGCAAAGTGGAATAATTCTTAGACCTGATCCTACTTTCATTCCAAAGGGTAATTCAGTTTTTCAGTAGTCTCAGGAATTCTTTCTTTGTTTATTTCTTTCTCGTTTATTTTCCTTTTTTCCTTCCTTCCTTCTCCCTTCAATGATGACAAAGTTTTGTTGAGTATTCTGGATCACATGAGGGTTTTTTTTAATTTATATTGACAGGTTTTAACATTCTGAGCGGGGGAAGAAATCACCTTTGATGACTCTTAGCAGATGACCATTCTGCTAACAGCACAAGACAATCAGAGATCCTTTCAGGGCAGATCCATGAGGACCATGGTTGATTCTTAGATAGAGCTTTAGAGAGTATCTATCCCGGAAATTTGCAGAGCAGCTACATGCCTTTGATACATAGTATAGGCTAATTTCAGTTTCAGACTTTCAATTGAATCTGGGAACATGAGTTTTGAACTTTGCAAAGTGAATTGTTTTTTTTGTTTTTTTTTGTGATATGCACTAATAAATTTGTGTATAGCATAATTGGTTTCTTTTGATATATATGTATTTGGTTGAGGTTGTTTTGATGGAAGGGTCAAAGGACTGCAGCTTTGGTGTACCTCATTAGCAATGGGTAAGTCAATGAATAGGGACATAGAGGTACTAGTATGGCTAGTTACCAGTGTTAGAAATGGTGTTACTGGTTGACTGTGGTGTGAGCCCTGGTCAGGCAGAAACCACAATCCTAGACAGGACAAGGCACAAGCAAACCCCAAAATAATCTGTGCTCGTTCTCTGGTAGCTTGGCACAGAGCAGTCAGGCTTAATTTAGAGGCAATGTGTAAAGTATTTGTACAATATTTCAAACAGTAAAACAGTGAAAACCCCACAGCAGGTTAGAAAAATAGAGCTTAATTTAATAAATGATACACGACTAACAGGACATAACCTGAGTTATGAATTTTAAAAGAATAAACTATAAAACAGAGCCTTGAAACAGAAAGCGCCAGGCATCACTATGGACCAGGTCAAAGTCAAAACCTCAAGTCAACCACAATAGAGTATGGGTCGGATACAGTCCTAGATTAGTCCAGCTGTACGTTTATGTCTCAAGTTTTGTACTTTGAGTCCCATTTGCATGGGGGGTTTACAATAAGGCTGTGTTTTTCTGATGGGCAGGCTGGTGCTTGGTGTTGGTGGTTCCCCGCAGACCTACAATGCTACTGTACGAGGAGACGGGCTGGTGGCGGCTTGTGTTGATTTTTGGTGTAAGCGTCACAGTTCTGGTGTGAACAGGCTTATTCACAGTCACAAAGAGCCCAAAAGCTTTAATTTAAGAGAGCAAGAGCCACACTAAGGGTCCAAGACCTGAGAGATACTTCTTTGGGGTCTGGAACTCACTGAGGATGAGGCCAGGAGCTGTTTGGGAACTTGTTATGTCCCTGAGGCTCATTTCCTGCTACAAGCAGACTTGTCTTTTGACTCACTCTGGAGTCTTGGGTTCAAGATTGGTTCACGGTACAGTTCTTCCTCCCTAGGCAAGAGGGCAGCAGGCAGAAAGCCAGCACAGCCAGGCATCAGCTTTTTGTGAGTAACAGTCCAGCAAAGTGGCAGTCCTTCTAGCAGCACAACAGTCCTTCTTCCTGGTAGAGTATCCACCGGTCAAGAAGCGTACTGAAGTGGTGGTGTCTGAGAGCCTTGTTTTATACAAAGTTGGGCCTTTGAAATTAGAAGAAGCTTCAAGAGGCACACCTCTAAAGTGCACAGAGGCCTTGCCTTCTCTGCCCTGGCTCCAGATTAACTACAGGGTTTAAAGCACTTTGTACTGAGACAGGAAGGACACAGCCTATTCGGGTATAAGTGAGGCACAGTTCCCCCTCTCATCCTAGAGTGATGGCCTATCTTTTCACACC
This sequence comes from Pleurodeles waltl, assembly GCF_031143425.1. Classification (NCBI taxonomy): domain Eukaryota; kingdom Metazoa; phylum Chordata; class Amphibia; order Caudata; family Salamandridae; genus Pleurodeles; species Pleurodeles waltl. The sequence continues at coordinate 289,050,895 of NC_090447.1, forward strand.
TATGCTTCCATTGTGTGTGGCCATCTAGGAGGAATACACAAATCCCAAATGCCAACTACACCCAATCATGAGACCAGAGACAGGCTGCAAGCATCAAATGGCTAAGTCAAAAAATTCCAACTTTCTAAAAGTGCCATTTTCAGATTTGCAATGAAAAACCCACAAGTTAGGATTTTAAATGAGGATCACAGAGACACCAAACATGAACCAGTCATCTCCTCTCATTTGAAAATTACACTTATAAAATGCAATAAGGCATTTCCAATATTATCCTAATGGGGGAGCTAGGTCTTGCAGCAGTGAAAAATGAATGTATGTGTTCTCACTAGTAGAACATACAAATCCTAAATGCACATCTCCAGCCTTTTAAAGAAAGTGGAATGCAAATCACAAATTCCCCCCTAGACAAGTGTTGTGTGTGCAGAATAGCTGGGAGAGTAAGAATACAGTAAAGGTAAGTAAATTACCCCACCCCATAGCCCAGAAAAGCAGGAGTAAAGTACTGCAAGTTTCCTTAGGACACACTACACCTCGTGATTGGGACTGTTGCAAGAACCAACCAAGTCTGCAAACAACAAACAGTGGATTCCTGGACCTGAAGACCTGTAAAAGAAGGCGACCAAGTCCAGAAGACTAAAGAAGTTCCAGGAAGGACAGGAGCCGCTGGGAACCGAGAAGAGGGTGCAAAAGAAGAGTCCCCAGTTGGGAAAAGACTGCAGAAATGCACCCTGGGAATATGCCAGCGGATTCCTCCATGATGCAAAGGTTGTGCCACGTCGTGAAGTTGGATGCAGGTGAGTTTTGGTACTGGATTCCTCCAACAAACCATGGTTCCAGCAAAGTTGTGTTTTGCATCAAGTAGGTGCTATCTGGACTCAAGAGGGACCTGGGGGCCTCGACTCTGTGTGAGGAGGAAGAGGGGCCTCTCAGCACTTCAGAGAGCCCTCAGAGCACCAGATAGCACCCACAGGAGTCCTAGGGCATGGGGACAAAGGAAGTGCAAAAAACAGTTGGTGCAGCACTACAAGGGAAGGTCCCACGCCGCCGGAGATCAACTCAGTGAGTTGAGCATCACAGGATAGAGTGATGGGGACGTGGGCCAGTATGTGCATGAAGGAATTTCGCAAATAGTGCACAGAGGCCTCAAGAGGTGAAGAAGACATGGTGCACAGAGATACTGTCATTCTGGGGGAAGGCAAGGTCTTATCTCCTCCAAATTGCGACAACAGGACATCAGGACAGTCTGTGTCGATGGGGTACACCCCCTGTGTTCCAAGGAGCACGCTCACCAATGTGAGAGGAGACCAAGAGAACCGGTTGTTGACTTAAAAGGTGCTTGCGTGAGCAGGGGAGTGACTCTGTCACGCCACTGAAGATTTCTTCGGTCCGGTCCTTCTGGTGCAGGGTGAAGACAGGGAGTCCTCAGAGCATGCACAACATGAAAACTGTTGCAGTTGCTGGCTGGAGCTGAAGCTGCAGAAGAAAAGTATCCCTTGTGGATACTTTGTTGCTGTTACAGCGGTTCCTGGAGCAGGCTGCAGTTGATCCGAGGTAAGAGGATGAAGGAGTAGTTGTAGAGGATTCCTGCTGGAAACTTGCAAGTAGAATCTGAAGAGAACTCACAGAAGAAACCCTAAATAGCCCTGAGAGGGGGATTGGCTACCTTATCAGGTAAGGACCTATCAGGAGGTGTCTCTGACATCACCTGCTGGCACTGGCCACTCAGAGCCCTCCAGAGTGCCCCCACACCTTGCAAAGCAAGATGGCTGAAGTCTGGGACACACTGGAGGAGCTCTGGGTACCACCCCTAGGGTGGTGATGGACAGGGGAATGGTTACTCCCCTTTCCTTTGTCTATTTTCGCACCAGAGTAGGGGACTGGGGGTCCCTGAACCAGTGTAGACTCGCTTATGCAAGGAGGGCACCATCTGTGCCCTTCAAAGCATTTCCAAAGGCTGAGGGAGACTACCCCTCCCCAACCTGTAACACCTATTTCCAAAAGGAGAGGGTGTAAAACACTGATCTCAGAGAAAATGCTTTGTTCTGCCTTCCTGGGACTGAGCTGCTCAGACCCCAGGAGAGAAGAACCCTGTCTGTGAACTGGCCGCCGCTGTAGCTGCAGTGCAAGCCTCAGAGAGCTGGTTTGGCAGTACTGGGGGTCCATAGTGGAGCCCCCAGGATGCATAGAATTGGCCCCCAATACCAGATTTGGAATGGGGGACAATTCCATGATCTTAGACACCTTACATGGCCACATATTCGGAGTTACCATTGTGAAGCTACATATAGGTATTGACCTATATGTAGTGCACGCGTGTAATGGCGTCCCCGCACTCACAAACTCTGGGGAAATGGCCCTGAACTTTGTAGGGGCACCTTTGCTAGTGCAAGGGTGCCCTCACACTTAGTAACTTTGCACCTAACCTTCAGCAAGTGAAGGTTAGACATATAGGTGACTTATAAGTTACTTAGGTGCAGTGAAAATGGCTGTGAAATAATGTGTGTGTTATTTCACGCAGTCTGCAGTGGGAGTCCTGTGAAAGGGTTTGTCTGAGCTCCTTATGGGTGGCAAAATAAATGCTGCAGCCCATAAGGATCTCCTGGAACCCAAATACCCTGGGTACCTCAGTACTATATACTAGGAACTTGTAAGGGGGGTCCAGTGTGCCAATTGAAATTGGTAAATGAAGTCACTAGCCTATAGTGACAAATTTAAAAGCAGAAAGCACTGAGGTTATGATTAGCAGAGCCTCAGTGACACAGTAAAGCACTATACAGACACACACATTAGGCCATACACTATGATCACTGGGGTCCTGACCAGGAGGATCCCAGTGAGACAGGCAAAAACCTACTGACATACAGGTAAAAATGGGGGTAACATGCCAAGAAAGATGGTACTTTCCTACAAGCTTGAAGAAAGATACATTTCCAGCCACAGGTAATCTTTATTAACCTCAGTCCATCTCACCAATGTCACATTCATTACATTACCTACTCCATCAATCTTGTTTAGTTGTTGGACGGAGTTTGGATATGTATAGGATGCACCAGGAGTGCCATCCCCCTTTTTGGCTCCCAGATGAGGTTAGTGAGGCTAGCTTATTTTGTATCCTCTTACGGTGATTCTTGTCATAAGGTGACAATCAACTCATTAGTAATGAGTGTGATGAGGACAAGATGGACTAAGGGTATAGAATATTAGCAATAAGTTTCCAGGACAATATTTCACTGAGTCGTCAAATGGCTCACCTGTAAGAATGTTGATCACTAAAAACTATCACATTGATCCACAGACAATCAATCAATCAAAACATTTATAGAGTGCGCTACTCACCCGTAAGGGTCTCAAGGCGCTGTGGGAGGGAGGAGTGAGGAGGAAGGGGAAGCCGATTACTGTTCAAAAAGGCATGTCTTGAGGTGTTTTCTGAAAAGCAGGAGGTTCTTAGTCTTGTGGAGGTTGATGGGGAGGGAATTCCAGGTTTTGGTTGCGAGGTAGGAGAAGGATCTGCCTCCGGAGGTGGTGCGTTGGATGCAGGGGACTGTAGCGAGAGCGAGGTCAGCGGAGCGTAGGTGGTGAGTGGGAGTGTGGAAGTTCACTCTTTCGTTGAGGTAGGTTGGTCCCGTGTTGTGGAGGGATTTGTGTGCGTGGAGGAGGATTTTGAAGGAGATCCTCTTGTCGATCGGAAGCCACTGAAGGGATCTGAGGTATGAGGAGATGTGTTCATGGTGTGGGAGGTCCAGCATGAGGCGGGCGGTTGCGTTCTGGATCCTCTGGATCACTTGAGCTTGAGTGTGGTGCCGGCATAGAGGGAGTTTCCGTAGTCTAGCCTGCTGCTGATGAGTGCATGGGTGACGGTCTTTCTGGTCTCTATGGGAATCCATTTGAAGGTTTTTAGCAGCATGGGGAGGGTGTTGAAACAGGAGGAGGTGATGGCGTTGATTTGCTGGGTCGTGGAGAGGGAAGGTTCCAGGATGATGCTGAGGTTGCATGCGTGGTTTGCTGGCGTTGGTGGGGATCCTAGGGCGGTGGGCCACCAGGAGTCATCCCATATAGTTTTGTTGTGGCCGAAGATGATGATTTTGGTTTTGTGGAGTTTAGCTTGAGGTGGTTTGCTGTCATCCATTTAGCGGTGTCAAGGAGTCCAGTGTGGAGGTTGGTTTTGATGGTGGTAGGGTTTCGGGTAAGGGAGATGATGAGCTGGGTGTCGTCTGCGTAGGATATGATGGTGATTCCGTGTGGTCGGAGGATGTTGGCGAGTGGGGCCATGTAAATGTTGAAATGGGTGGGGCTGAGGGAGGACCCTTGGGGGACTCCGCAGATGATCTTGGTGACTGTGGAGTGGAAGGGAGGGAGGCGGTCTTTCTGGGTTCTTTCAGTGAGGAAGGAGGCAAGCCAGTCTAGGGCCTTGTGTTGAATAACTGTGTTGTGGAGGCGTGTGCACAGTTTTTGGTGGCAGACAGTATCGAAGGCAGCGGAGAGGTCCAGGAGGATGAGTGGGACGGTGTTGCCCTTGTCGACTCTGGTTCTGATGTCATCAGTACATGCGATGAGGGCGGTCTCAGTGCTGTGGTTCTTGAGGAATCCAGACTGGGAGGCGTTGAGTGCGTTGCTGTCCTCTAGGAATTGAGACAGGCGGGTGTTCACTATTTTTTCAGTGACCTTACCGGGAAAAGGGAGAAGAGAAATTGGGTGGCAGTTGGTGAGGTCATCAGGGTCTGCTTTGGGCTTTTTCAGGAGTGCGATGACTTCTGCGTGCTTCCAGGAGTCTGGAAAGGTGGCGACGTCAAAAGAGCTGTTGATTGTAGCACAAAGCTTGGGAGCGATGGTTGGGCTGGCTTTGTTGAAGAAGCGGTAGGGGCAGAGGTCCGAGGGGGAGCCTGAGTGGATGAAATTCATTGTTTTTTTGGTTTCCTCTTCATTGGTAGGGGTCAAGGAGAGTAGTAGGTTGGGGGGGTGAGTTGTTGCTGATCGTGTCGGTGGTGGGGGTGACGAGTGCCTATGGTGTGAAGCTGTTGTGAATGTCTAAGATTTTGAGGTGGAAGTGGTTGGAGAGGGAGTCGCAGAGGTGTTGTGTGTGAGTGGGGTCGATATTGCTGGCTTTGGGTTTGGAGAGCTCTTTGATGATGGTAAAGAGTTCCTTGCTGTTGTGTGAGTTACTGTCTATGCGTTAGTAGTAGTATGCCCTTTTGGTGGTGCGTTTGCGTATGGTGGTTTAGAGGGTGGAGAAGTTAGTGGTTGAGGGTTCTTGTCGCCAAGCTTTCTCTGTTTTGTGGCATTCACGCTTGGAGGCTTGGAGTTCAGTGGTGAACCGGGGGCGTTCTTGATGTTGCGGGTGGTGATGCTTCTTCTAAGGGGGGTGAGTGAGTCTGCGCAGGTTGTGACCCATTGTGTGAGGTTATGGGCAGCAATGTTGGGTTCGTTGGTGTTGGGGGGTTCTGAGGTGGTTGGGCGTTCAGGTGTTCTGTGGGGATCTTGTCCCACAAGCGGTAGGGTGTGGTGTGTTGGTGGTGGTGTGTGGGGGGTTTGGAGAAGGAGAAGTGGACGCAGTCGTGGTCAGTCCAGTGGAGTTCGGTGGTGTGAGTGTAGTTTATGTTGTTGCTCGAGGTGAAGATTGCGTCTAGTGTGTGTCCTGCTGAGTGGGTGGGTGATGTGACCAGTTGTTTGAGTCCGAGGTTTGTGAGGTTGTCTAGAAGGGATGTGGAGTTGTGGTCGTGGGGGTTCTCCAGGTGAAAGTTAAAGTCACCAAGGAGGATGTAGTCTGTGGAAGTGAGGGCGTGAGGGCTGATGGTGTCAGCGATGGCGTCACAGAAGGGGGGGGCGAGGACCTGGTGGTCTGTAGATGAGGGTTCCTCTGAGGGTGGTGTTGTCGTTAGGAATTGAATTAGGAAGTGCATGTGTTCTGCGTAGTCTAGGGTGTTGTGTGTGTTGGTGGTGACCTTGATGGTGTTTTTGTGTATAATGGTGATGCCACCTCCTGGTTTGTTTAAACGGTCTCTACGATGGAGTTTGTAGCCATCTGGGGTGGTTGTGGCTATTTCGGGCTCAGATGAGGGGTTCATCCAAGTTTCCGTGAGGAAGGCAATGTCAGGTGAGTGTGATGTGATGAGGTCCCATAGTTCGATGGCATGCTTGTGTATGGAGCGGGTGTTTAGGAGTATACAGTTTAGGTGGTTGCGGGGTTGTTGTTATTGTGGTGCGCGATAGTGTTGGTGTGGGAAGTGTTAGTGGCGTTGCGGTGTGTGTTGGTGTAGGTGATTTTGGTGTTGCTGTGGGTTGTGGTGGTGTTGTGGTGGAGTGTGTTAGTGTTGTGGGCCTTGTTGGTGTTGCAGTAGGGTCTGTTGAGGTGGGTGAGAACTGTGTGAGATTTTTTTTTGGGTGTTGATGTTGTGGTATTTGGGGTTGGTGTGGGGCATGTGGGTGTTTCTGGTGTTTGTGGGGGAGCAGGAGAATCGCCATGCATAGCAGGTGAAAGGTCCCTGCATGTGTTTGGGGTTGGCTTGGGTGCAGGCGGGGAGTAGTCCTGGGTTGAGGGAGTGGAGTATGGTTGTTGAGTAGTGTGCTTTGGGGGGTCTGGGTTAGGGGGACCAGGGGGACTGGCACTGGGTGTGGTCCAGGCATGGACGGGCGCAGACGGGCTTGCCTCTGGCGCGCCTTAGGCATGCCAGCAACGAGGCTGCACAGCGGCCGCCATTAAGAGGGTGGGGTGGGAGGTTGAGCAGCTGGGAGACACAGAATGGAAAAGACTCTTTGATACATAGGTCCCCTTTTCTAACATTTAGGCCCTCATTTTGACTTCAGCGATCTTTTTGGATGACTGCTGAAACAACTGCACTCAGCAGACCGCCACTAGGAGTCTTTGGAGGACTTCCGCTCATTTCTGTTGCTTTGCCAGCACCACCACGTCAGCAAGACTTTGCCCGCCGTATCATGAGCCATAATAGGGCTTGGCGGATTCTTGCTGGTTCTGTGGTACTGGCGATACAAGACCGCCACGACCTCCTCGATGGAAAAGGTAAGTGATCGTCTGATAGAGGGTGGGGTGTGTTAGGTGCATGTGTATGGTGTATGCGTGTAAGTGTGTGAATGGGGTGTATGAGTGAGTGTATGTGAGCGAGTGAGTCAAGGTGTCTTTGTGCAAGTGTGTGGATGTAAGGGTGTGTATGTGTGAGTGCAGGTGGGGTGTCTGTGTTTGCATGTCTGGGTGTGTGAGTGCATGAGTGTGAGTATGCACAAGGGGTGTTGTATGAGTGCGAGTATGCGGAGGGGGCAGGGGTGGTGAATGCGTGCATGTATGTGATTGAATGTGAATGTGCGCATGAATGAGGGTGTGTGTCTGCATGTATGTGAGTGATTGGGGGTGTCTGTCTGCATGTATGCGTGTTAGTGGTTGCCTGTGTCTGCCTATATGTGAGTGAGTTGGGGTGTCTGTGTGAATGCATGCATAATAGGAGAAGGTGAATGAGGTTGAACTGTATCAAGGAATCTATTAAGACATTTGACTTCAGCACCCTTTTTTTAAATCCATTTTTATCCTGTAAACAAGACAGAGCGCTGATAGAGTGAGTATGTAAGGTAATGAGATTTGGAGAGGGCAATGAGATGTGAGTGTGCATGAGAGTGCAAGACACAGACTTTCTGTGCTTAAAACAGTCTAATATAAGTCCACTGGGCACACTGCCCATTGGCAGACATAAGGGCAAGATGTATGAAGCTTATTTCTGTTTGCAAACAGCCCAATTCACAGAATTGCACAATTTGTAAACTGAAGAAAAGCATTTTTGAATGTACAAAATCCTATCTTGCTATTTGGTAATCTATTACCGAATCACAAAATGTGTAGTGATTCAGTATTAGAATGGGGTATGCCAAAGAAATCCCTTCCTATTAGTGAGTCACACAGGTATGTAGGACTGTTTTGCAATCAGGAATGCATTCACAAAACATTCACAGTTGATGGGAAGCTATTCACAAAAGGGAGGGGTTGCTCAAGGGACCCCTTCCCCTTGGCGAATGTGGGTGCAAACATTTTTTAAGAGCAAGCAGTGGTCCCACGAACCACTGACTACTCTTAAAAAAGGAAAATAAAATTTTTCATTTTTCTTTAGTAATGTTTCCTTTCAGGAAAACCAGCTGCATTAAAAAAAAAAAATGCTTTATTGAAAACCCCAGCAGTCCACCATCCCTGTGATTGTAGTCATTCTCAACCTGTCTCGTGAGTATTAATGAGGCAGGTCCTTTTGCGACCTGCTGTGAATCGCTAATGTTCTGAGACATATTAGTACATCGCAGTATGCGATTACTTATTTTGAGTTGTAAAGATTCGCAATTAAGAAGCCACAAACTAAATTATTCGTACATCTGGCCCTAAATAATCTTTATTATTTCTTGTTTAAATTAAAAATGTGCTTTATAATAATCACTTAAAAAAACAACATGTTTTGTAAAATCTGGAAAATATAGGCCCATATTTATACTTTTTGTTGCAAAACTACGCAAATGCAGTTTGGTGGCAAAGAGTATAGTGCTGGCTCGTATCATTCCAAAGCGCCAGCTGGGAGCCAAATGTGTGGAATCACGCAAGCCTGCAATGAGGTTGGGCTAGTGTCAGGAAAAATGACGTCAGCCGGGTGGGGTAGGTGATACGGGGGAAGGGGGGTTTGCCTTAAACAATGACGCTAGGCTGGTTAGAAGCAAAAAAATGCCGGTAACCAGCCTACCGTAATTTCCTGACACAAAACCATCCCTACCACATGACTCCTGTCTTCTAAAAGACAGGAGTCATGGCCACCACCCCAATGGCCAACACAGGCTACCAGTGTCCCCTGGGCATGGCCACCGCACCTTGTGCCATGTAGTGGACCCCATTTCAGGGTGCCCAATGGCACTCAGATAATTAAAAAAAAATACTCACCCTACTCACCTGGGATGGGGTCCACATCCTCTGGTGTCCCTTTGGTATGGGTGGGGGTGGTGTAGGGGCTTTGGGTGGGCACCTGTGGGCCCATTTTATAATGTTTGACCATGGAAATGATTCCACAGGTCCCCTAATGCATGGTCTGACCCAGGCATTATATAATGGCGCTAAGAAGGCTTAGTGCCATTATTTAGGCCCTCCCGTGCACCTTTTTGGCACACGGATATAAATAAGGCTCTAAGGGCTTTGAGTCATTTTTTGAACGGGAACACCTACCTTGCATCTTATTGATGCAAAGTGGGTTCATGCACTCAATAAATTATGTTAACTCCTATATTTTGATGCTAGACAAGCCTAGCGTCAAAATATAAATATGGAGTTAAGGTTGCGCCCAATTGCTTAAAAAAATATGGTGCAAATTGAGCCCAAACAGAGTATAAATATGCCCCGTAGTTTTGTCTGATTTCTGGATTAGACTGCTAAATAAACACTGATAAACACTGATTCTAAAAGGTTTAGAAAACACGTGGAAAGCACTACTGAAATTCCACACAAAACACTGATATCAAGACAACTTACACATGAGGGAAGTGATCAAAGGCATAGAATTGGCACCCTTTACACATCCACCGATGAGTGAGGCATGGCGATAAAATGGTGGAGCTCTTCTGCTGATTCATCTCAATACCTAATGTAGGCAAAGAGACAGGGCTTCCCATGAAATGCCAGTGTTGTCAGAGGTGGCACTCTGGAAAGATTTACAAACAATGAAATGGAGTGTGTCAAGATCCTGATAATAGGCATTGGGTTAATTAAGCTGCTCTTCGCACTCTGCAACCATGTCATGAATTAGGTGAGAAGTGGTATCTGGCAATGGTATCTTCCCTAGTCTTGCCAATTTCATTGATCATTTGTCTGTCAACCCTCTTTCTTTTCCTCCTCAAATAGTTTGATAAAGTAAAAAACACATTTGTCATCATAATGAAGGCAGGGAAAGAGGTTTGACCTACAAGATCATTTCTTATGTAGTCAACCTGGCTGTAATTGACTGGTGTTGAACCATGATTCAGCTCTAGATTGGTAATGAAGTTGAGAACAATCACCTTTTATTACCAGGTATGTTGCATTATAATTTAGGTTTTAATAATGAAATGTATTTTAATTTAGATGCACATGTTTAGTTAAATAATGTGTATTGTTATAATTGGCATTGAAGTTAAAAAAACATGTCCATAGGCAATTATTTATCTTTGTAATTTACATTATGAGTTTATCAAGTCAATATTTTTGTGCTCAATGTTTTTATCCACAAGAATCTTGCATTAATATTTCATCATACAGACATGCTAAGTGTTAGAAATGGGGTCTTTGGTTGGAAGTCAGGTTACCCCCTTTCCAAGCAAGGACCCTCACTCTAGTCAGGGTAAAAGAGAATCACCCTCATCTAACCCTCGGTCACCCCCTTGGTAGCTTGGCAAGAGCAGGGAGGCTTAACTTCTGAGTGCTATGTGTATTTATATTAGTATTTGTACCAACACACACAGTAACTTAATGAAAACACCACAACATGACACAATACAGGTTTAGAAAAATAGAAAATATTTATCTAAACAAAACAATACCAAAACGACAAAAATCCACAATACACAGGTCAAGTTATCAACAAAAATGCAAAAAGAGTCTTCATGTAATTTTAAACACAACCCTAACTCTGTTAGCGTGGAAATGTACCTTGGATGCCTCAAAAATGACTCTGCATGGGTGAGTGTGCTTCAAAAAGGGCTTGCGATGCATCATTTTCACACAAGAGTGAGATCGTGTGTCGTTTCTCCTTCAGTCGGGTTGGTGTGCGTCATCTCTTCTCTCGTCAGTAGAGTGGTGCGTCGATCCGGCCAACACTCTCGGGTCTGGGCAGGCCTTGCGTTGTTTTTACATGCCCAGCAATGTTTGTGTCAGAAATCCAGCCACATGATGATCCAAAAAACACGCAGCGTGGGTTGCGATCTCACCAGCCTCCGTCAGCGATGCTGCGCGTCATTTCTCCAGCCGCAAGTGTAGATCTTCCGGTCGCGTTTCAGGCGAGCGCCGATTTTCAGCCCTGAAGCCAGTGGCGCATTGATTTTTCAGCCGCAGATCAGAGTTGTGTTAATCTTTTCCCCGCACAGCAGTCGGTGTGTGAATTTCTCACTATTGGGCTGCCAGATTCTCCTTTCAGGGTCCCAGGAACTGGATGGGCACCACTTGGCAGAGTAGAAGTCTCAGCAGAGGCTCCAGGTGCTGGCAGAGAGAGGTATTTTCTGTCCCTGAGACTTCAAACAAAAGGAGGCAATCTCTAAATCAAGCCCTTGGAGAGCTCTTCACAAGAAGGAAGGCAACACAAAGTCCAGTCTTTGTCCTCAAGCACAGCAGAAACAGAAACTGCAGGATAGCTCCACAAAGCACAGTCACAGGCATGGCAGCTATTCTTCCTCAGCTCTTTTGCTCTTCTCCAGGCAGAGGTTCCTCTTGGTTTCCAGAAGTGTTCTAAAGTCTGTGGTTTTCAGTGCCCTTCTAATACCCAATTTGCTCTTTGCAGTTGGCTTACTTCAAAGGAAAGTCTCTCTTGTCAGGTGTAAGTTACCACTCCTCCCCTCACTCCTAGCACAGATGGCTCATCAGGAAATGCAGACTACACCCTAGCTTCCCTTGTGTCACTGTCTAGAGAGTGGTGCAAACAGTCCAACTGTGAAACTGACCCAGACAGGTAATCCACAAACAGACAGAGTCACAGAAATGGTTTAAGCAAGAAAATGCGCTGTTTCTAAAAGTGGCATTTTCAAACACACGATCTTAAAATCAACTTTACTAAAAGATGTATTTTTAAATTGTGAGGTCAGAGACCCCAAACTCCACATGTCTATCCGCTCCCAAAGCAAATCTACACTTTAATCATATTTAAAGATAGCCCCAATGTTAACCTATGAGAGGCACAGGCCTTGCAACAGTGAAAAACAAAGTTAGCAGTATTTCACTGTCAGGACATTTTAGACACATTACTATATGTCAGGACATTTTACCCACATTACTATATGTCCTACCTTAACCATACACTGCACTCTGCCCTTGGGGCTACCTAGGGCCTACCTTAGGGTGGCTTACATGTAAGAAAAGTGAAGGTTTAAGCCTGGCAAGTGGGTACACTTGCCAAGTCGAATTTACAGTTTAAAACTGCACACACGGACACTGCAGTGGCAGATCTGAGTCATGTTTACGGAGCTACTAATGTGGGTGGCACAACCAGTGCAGCAGTCCCACTAGTAGCATTTGATTTATTGGCCCTGGACACCTTTAGTGCAAGATACTAGGGACTTACTAGTAAACCAAATAGGCCAATCATGGATAAACCAATCAACCATACAATTTACACAGAGGGCATATGCACTTTAGCAATGGTCAGCAGTGGTATATTGCTCAGAGTTCAAAAGACAACAGAAACAGGTCTGAAAAAAATAGGAGGTAGGAGGCAAAAAGATTGGGGATGACCCTGCAAAAGAGCAAATTCCAACACTAAGGCCCTCATTATGACATTGGCGGCAAATGCCACCTACCGCCACGGCGACGGCTGCCAACATACCGTCGCCATGGCTACCGACCGTCCATGGCATTATGACCGTAGACGTAATTCTGCCAGAAGGCTTGTGGAATTCCGTCTATGGTCATGGCGGCGGGCGGCGATAAGGTGTGACTGCTGCAAGCAGCAGCTCCGCAGCATCAAAACACCGCCTACCGTATCATGTTCCATGATACTGCCTGGTGGTGGTTTGCTGGCTGATGCTGCTGCTGGCAGCAACATTGCGTCCCGCCTCCAGCCGGAGGACCCCCTTCAAGCAGGTAAGTCTGGTTCTCTGACAGGAGAGGGGGTGGTGGGTGTTCTATGCATTTGTGGGGGTGTGTGTGACTGTGTGTGAAAGCGTGCATGCATGTGTAATGCGTGTGTGCATGAGTGGGTGTGAGTGTACGTGCGTGTTGTGTCGTAAGTTTGCATGTGTGCCTGGATGTATGTGCGTGAGTGTTGCTGTGAGTGTGTATGAGTGTATGAATGCTTGGGTGAATGTGTGCATGCGTGTGTATGTATTTGTATGCATGTGCGTGTATGTGTGTGAAGTTGCACGGGGGATCGGGAGAGGGAGGGGGAGGACTCTGGGGAGCGGGGCAGGGGAGACCCCTGTCAGTGCCAGGGAAGGAATTCCCTGGCACTGATAGTGCCTACCGCCATGGTTTCCGTGGCGGTACAGAACCCACAGAACCATGGCGTTGGGTGGGGTGGGGTCAAAATTGCATGGGCGGCCTATTAACGGCCACCAGGCTTTAGACTGAAGTCTCCATCCCAGCGGTCATTACCGCCGTGGCGGTCGGTGTGTTGACTTGGCGGTTTGGCTTGGGCCAATCCGCTAATGTCATAATAGTGGAGGGAGGTACCGTCAGCCTGTTAGCGGTAAAACCTCCACTCTACCACCGACCGCCGGGGTCATAATGACCCCCTAGTGCTTTCTAAGAACTTTATTATGGTAAAGAGACATTAAGAGAAACATACTGGCAATAGTTCATTAAATTCTCAGTCCTCATTTCGAATAAATCTTTGTAGATCAAGGTGCTCAAGGACAACACCCCTTGGCTACATTTAGGCTGCAAACTACCTGTGCTTTGTGTGGTAGTGGGGAAATACTGAAGCCAATGAGTAGTCTATTATCAAGAAAAGCTCCTTAGGTCTAGACATATCTTTAAAAGACAATATAGTGGTTGCAAGTTGGAGGGAACAATAGGCAAGCGTCGGAATGACAGGCAAGTCACTCATGGTTAGAAGAGAATTAAATCTTTTCACCAGCGCATGTGGACTTTAGAAGGAGCTTTTAGCAATAGAGGAAACATTTGAGAAGTACTGCAATCAATTACATGCCTATTTAAGTGTTATTGATTAATGGCAACAATTCAACACACTTGGTGACAAGTGCCATCAACAGAATTCCGTGCAATATGCTTATGGTGAAACCACTGTTAGGACCGAACATTAAGGGCCTTATTCACATCGGTAAATCTATACTGTTGTGTGAGTTTATGAATATTTCAATTCACAGAGGAATGACTAGTATGTTTATGAATGAGATGTCTCAGCACTTGTGGCAGAGACTCCATACATTAAAAGATAGGCAGTCATAAAGATACTACTCATGAATCGCAAAAAAGTGACATTTTTTTTAATCTGGCCCTAACAATCTTTTTACTTACTAGGGGTGGGAGGAATGTTTCATTTTGTTCAGGGAATTGGAGGAATTTGGTGACTCTGTATCACTGTTGTGACACAGAATTCAGACCAAATTCCACCAATTGCGCAAGGTAGAATTGTTTTCCAGCAAGGCTCTAGAAATGGGAGTCTATAAGCTAGTTTTGGTGTGCCCTAGCACAACTTTCTAACATTGGTGGTCATGAGTAGTCGTGGTCAGAGGGCTACTACTAGAGTAGATTTGCTACCGCTCAAGTATTTATTTTCCACCAGAACGTCAACAAAGTCCACTCAAATAGCTGTATGCTTTTCTGCATGGCATATTGCCATTCACATTGTTTTTTCAGTGATTTGTGTTTGCTTAGGCAAGCAAAGATTCTTTAAAGTATAGTGTTTTTTACAGCTATTAGTACTTTCCGGTGCTGAATGTGTGAAGCCTTCCAGAAGATGTTTCTACAGGTTCCGAGAAACTTAGCTCTCACTGTTTTGATGTACTTGCATGCAATGGTTAAGTAGCTGATTGAGAGTCATGCCTGCCCTTTGATGGGTTTGAATGTTCCCATTGCACAGAGGAATCGCACAATGATATTAAAATCTCATAAATCCAGCAGTACTCTTAAAGCTAGTTGCATTGTTTCTAAGTTCACCAGTATTCAATCAACAGAACTATAGTAGGCTACTGCCTTCATATTTGTAATACCTTGTGTATGGTTCTGTGCCAGTTTTTATTGCTACCTTGCTTCCACCTGTGCCATACCATTGGGCTATGTGGCACTTGGAGATCCTTCTGCAGGCAGGATTGGTGTCATCAGCAGGCGGAGATAATTGTTATCACTGGGAATTGATTAGTGAGCCAAATTCCTCCACCACGTAATGCGAGGACAGTTGTGTAAATAGGACATCTGTTCACTGCTAATTGTTCCAGGCTACCAGATATTCTGTCTTAACCAAAAAGTGCTACAACAGTCAGGGGAGCAACCTGGCATTCTGTAGGAGGAACAACTAAGCTCATAGATACAAGATTAATGTTTTTATTAAGACCACAAGTTCCCTTCTGCCCACAGTGTGACCTGCTGAGAATTCAAGAGTTTTGTTTCCGCTATCAAAAGTTACATATTTTGCTTCCTCCAACTGTCAGAATGGCACAGGCACGTACTTCTTATTAGAAGATCTCCATCACTTAGAATCCCATCCTCTATAACATTAGGGATTTCAGTCTGATATTTAGAGCAAGAGATAAGCACCTAAACTGCATTGAGTCAATTATTTCACCAGCTCCCTGACATAATAAAGGTCCTTTATTATGGGCTGTTTTGATCATTGACTGTTCAACTTGTAGGTAAAGTCTATGCCACAAACTTTTTGAGGAAGTTTAAGGATAGTAGCCAGAACATATAATGTTCGACTCCTGTGCTCTTTTGTGCCACTGCCCTACTGTTCCTCCACGCATTGCTTACAACTAAGTGATTTGTTGGTTTCATTCCCACTGCCTCCAATAACCACTCTGCTTCCCACCAACTTCTCTGCTTTATCACTGCTGCATCTGCTGCTTGTTACCATTATACAGGCCCATGTTCTCTCCATTCTTACTATTTACTAACAGATTTTATGATTTCAAAGTATCTATAAAAACACACTTCCACCACCTGAACATTATGCATAGCACATAAAACCTAATCCGAAAATAAATATGCTAAAATCACAATTTTGTAAATCTGCTACTTTGTAAGGATTCAGAATAATCTAAGATAAGGTGGAACATGATCACTTCAATGTACCCAAGGTACTGTTCAATTGCAGCTTATCTTTCAGCTGACAATACACATGACACCACAAATGGCAGCAAAAAGATGTTATGAGTAATATTACCATTGACATATCCAGCAACATTTATTTAGCATTAATGACTTCACATATACAACCTCACAATTTCAAACGTATAACACAAAATATATTTTAAACAGATTTAAAAAATCCATATCTTTGGCTGATAAAATACAATTACAAAGACTTTGGCTTCAGTTCGCAGTGACTTTTTCACCTTTATTTTTCTCAGCTGGAAATGTACACTGGTTCTTGCACTTTTCAATTATCTATTCATTATGAATTTTCCAGGGATGAAAACCTGTTAATCTCTGCACTGGTCAGAGATATGAAGTAGTTCATCTCAAACCTTTTTGTGATATAGAAACATATGATTTTCAGTGAGTTTTTTTAAAGGGGTGTCAAAAAAAATAAAAGAAAGTTTCAATACTAAATGATGGAAACCTTACTTGAAAAATATTGACAGCAATTATGTGCAATACATTCATGGAGTAACTTGCTAGTACCATTGACTGCAGCTGTATCAAATAATTACATTTATCATGTGAACGATACTGAATATGTATCGTGCTCAGCAAATTACACATTTACTCATTTTCAAAAAGATTGCATTTCATCGTTTAAATGTAATGCAAACAGCAGAAATAGAACTCCTTCTCATATAATGTAATAAGGTATTAATTTCTACTTTTAGAATCAGTTCATTTTCTTAATTCACGTTATAACTGCTAATTGGGAGCATTGTGCAATACCAGATATAGTTATAGTACCGCAATTTCTATAATCCTAGTAAATTTTTCACCTTTCTTCTACATTGTTGCTTGATTTATATTGAATTTCAGTCAAGTCCTTATAATAAATTAAAAGCTTATTACCACCACTCGATGAACAATCACTTCTTGGAGAGAGGGAATAAGGGATTGTCTGATAATGTAAAAGGCACTCCCAAATAGTTACAAATCATACACCAGACTCCAATAAGCCTCCTCATTTTTAACACATTACAGTACAAAGGCAATTACTCTTCCCCCTGCATTAGGAAAGTTAAACACCTCCATCATGACATTCCACTAAATTCAATTTCCCGCATAACATTCCTGACAAGACTGCTTGACGTATGAAGTGGTTGAATCAGAGGAGAATTTGAGAAAATATTCATTACATGTCTACTGCCTTCTTTTTATTTTGTACATCCATATTTGGATATCTTTGTTCCTTGAGAGAGTACCCTACACAACAAAGAATAACATGTATTGCTATTCATTTGTATTTAATTTTCGGATCACTTTCTTCAAACTGCTCCATATCCCACATAAACTACACTGAAATGGTGATGCATGTTTGTGTCTCATGCAAATCTAATGTTCATGGATAAATAATGTTAATGCATGATGTAATGGCAAACTGTAATGTTTATGGATAAAAGATGTTAAAGTACATTATTCATACACCTATTTTGGTAAAGCACGAGTAGTTCAATGGTGGCAGGATCCCTGCCAGATTTTCAATGTGTCTCCACCAGTGTATATAAAGTTGCTAGAGATTTAATAAAAAAAATAAAAATAAAAAACAATTAATTTCCTGCATGAGTGTAATCAGCATTTAACTCAGCAGAAATGTTTCCATCATGACTTTTGCATGGCCTTTGCATGTTGCAAACTTCCTATGCTAACAAAGAGAGCTGTATTATTTTATTCTTTTTAACAACTTGATCTCCATTGGAATCTCAAAAGTTGCCAACTAATCTGAAACTTGCTTCTTTATGAATCACTTTGAATGTGAAGTTGTGGGAGAATTAAAATGACGTAAACTATTTCTACATAAATTTACATGAGGCATTTTCTTTCAGAGACAAAGATGGCTGAGAAAATCTTTTAGTGCATCAGCCTATGCAGAAATGTTTGTTAAATGTAGTTTGTATTAGAGCTACCTTTGCTTGAAGCTACCTTCTCAATGGAAAATGTTCTGGTCTCACGGTTTTCTTCACTGTTATTGGCTGACTGAATATATCAGCTGAAACAATTGTGTAATCTTGTAAACTAATGTATTATCACTATATTAGTGCCCCAGAGAAAGAACAGATAATTATAATCATAGATTATCCTTGATTTTCTCATGCCCAATCCATTCTCTCACTCTCGTGCAGAGCTCCTGACTGCGAACCTCAGACAGACTTTGAAGTTCTACCTTGACTATTCTCTATCAGAGTCTGTTATAGTATTCTTCATGAGTACTTATCTCTTTACTCGGCAGACTGTCTCTTGGACATTTGTTCCTTTTTGCTATTTTCTTACTAAAATGAATTACATTTCTGATTTACAATGCTAGAATAGGAATTTAACAATGTAAAACTTATGACAAATAAGACTTAAAATTCTAACTACAGCTCTCATTATTGTCTCCTGAGAGAAAGGAATGTATGTATTATGTTGAAAATTGCAACTTTCTTTTCCAGTTCATATAAAAGATCCCCCGCTGAGTTTCTATGATGTGGAGAGTATTTTATAAAGATAGTATTGGGACCCCCTTTAATGGACCAGCTTGCACCTTGCTTTTACCGTTTGAAAGATTGTTGTGTCTTCGGCCATAGTTTGGAAACAATCTCTATTGTCAATATCAAGTAAAAGACTTAGTGAAAAAGTCTTTGAGGGATATAATAACATACCTGAATTTCTTCTAGAATTGAATGTTTTGGTGGATAAGAATTAATCTAAAGCCATCCAAAGTTTTCACTCGACTATGCAAGACCTTGAACACTTTGGATATAGCAAGCTCTACAATGGATTCATATAAGCATGATGAATAACTTGTAGTAATTCCATTACTGTAGTAGACTAACACGAAATTGTATTCTGAGTCTAATAATAATGGTCAGACCGCACCACTTTTTCGCATGTGTGTCTTGTACAGACATGAACTGAATTTCAGACACATAGGCACAAAACTGCGCAAACGCAGTTTTATGTCAAAAAGTTTAGCACTGTCCATTGCGCTTTATCATAAGGCAAAAGTACATTAATGCAGGAAAAATTTCTCTAATACAGTTTACGACATGTAAACACTTCGCAAAACGAAAATGTGCCATTTTCGCCAGCAATTGCGTCAAAAAACTACACTAAAGGAGCAAACAGTACAAAGGACAGGCAAGATGGATTCACAAAGCCAGGAGAGACCCCAGGGAGACCACAGACAACCAGGAACCAGCCAGGAGGACTTTGACGAGACCCAGAGGAGAGACAAGAAAAAGGGGAAGTGTCGCTTCAGCGCAGAGGAGCATGAAATACTGGTAGGAGAGGTGACGGAGCACCAGCATCAACTCTTCACCACCTCTAAATTGCCAATTGGAAGGAGAGAGGCAATTTGGCAGCAGATTGTGGACAAGATTAACAGTGTGGCAGAGGTCAGGAGAACTGTCACTGAGTGCGAGTAACACTGGCATGACAGCAAGTTGAGGACAAAGAAGAAAATGGCAAGGAACAGGAAGGTAGCACTGCAGACCGGAGATGGGAGTCCAGCACCACAAGAGGACCTAGACGAGATGGAGGAGATGGTTGCAGTCATCATTCCAGAGGAAATCATCACTGGTATCGCAGGACAGGACAGCGCAGACTACCAGGAAACAACACATATGCAGGGTAAGTTGCATGGGGGACAAAAATGACAAAATGTCAAGTGCAAGAATGAGGAGGCACATAGCTACTACACAATGCATGTTAGTCCTTTAAATAAGGCAGTGGAAAGGGCAAAAAGGCTGTGCATGGGACCATCTGCACTGCCCATGCCAGGTGCATGGGCTGTGCAGGGGCATCCAGGGCCACAGCACAACACAACACCAAAAACCTTTGCATGGGGGTACACCCCCATGCCAAGACTGGTGGAAATGCTGAAGCAGACCAGGAGGGTAGGGTAGAACATAAAGCTGGTCCTGTGTCACAGGACAGCTGGTATTGTCAGAATGTAAACTGTAGGAAAATGCCCAGTGTCAGGCCTTTGTATCAAGTGGCATTCCCTATTGACAACAGTTGCCACAGCTACCTGTGCTGTTTGCACTAGTCTATTAGGAAATGGCACTTAGGTGCCCATAGAACAAACACACTTGAAATGAGGGTTCATTATGACTATGAGATCAATCTCCATCAATCCCTATCCAAGTGCAACTCACGTCAACTGATCATGTCCATAGACTCAATAACCATCAGGCACTATCACATACATAATGATGTGCACAGCAGTAAACTCATACCCATGCTGGCCATCTATGGGTCTAGCCCTGTGCCTGTGTCACATTAGCTGCAATGCTCAGGTATCATAGTGGAAAGACAACTGCATTAAGGGGGAGGACATATGTGTGTAGGAAGGCGAACACACCCGCACAGTCACAAGAGGAAACGTAACTCTGCCAGGTCCATCAGTGCAATGCAATGTAGCACACATACGCACACATCAACATGAGAAACTACCAATGGTAACAATTGCATTGTCTCCTGGAAATGTCATGCATGGTGTGGTGTAAGGTCTCTGCACCGCATAGATATATATGAAAAATGAAAGACGGGACAGGGCCATTTTGTCATGTATGGTGCTGTGGCATCAGCACACCAACATTAATTGCAAGGCCTCACCATGCAAATGGAAGCAGAGGGAGTTTTTGATGAGGACAAGAAGGTGGCAATCCACAAATTGGACAGAACCCACACCTAGAAGATGTGGTGCAGACAATTACGCAAACTGCCCTTCACTACATGTGACATGCAGGTGGAGCATAAGGCTGAGAGACTGAAAACATTATTGACAGGAACAATGCATGGGAACCAAGATGACAATGTACCAAAAATAGGAAGTCAGTGACGTCACATTATAAGTGACACAACATAGACACACTAATTGTACAATATCTCATTGCAGAGGACGATGGCTGTCCTGTGGATCTGCCTGTCCTGGACTACCCTGATGACCTGGATGAGCAGCTGACAACCTTCAGCCAGGAAACCCTCCAAGTTGTCCTGGGAACCCTTCAGACACCACCTCCAGTTGCAAGGAAGAGCATTCCTGTAGCAGCCATCACAGAGGACCCACCCACTACCCCGATAGTATGACCTGCCAGCTCAAACACAGCTGAGGACTCTGATGACACGGGACCACCTTTGAGAGGACAGTAGTGGAAGTCCAGTGGGACCTGGCCAATGAGGTGTGGTGGGGATGCAAACTATAGCAGCCAGCCTTGAGGGTATGTGCATGTGCATGATAATGGCCACTGAACAGACAGCAGCCAAACAAGGCACACAATCCCCACTGCATGAAGCCCAATAGTGTGTAAGGGACCTAACCACTGCCATGAGGGAGTTGCCACAACACCTTCCCTCCCAATCTTGCTGCTGCATGAATGACAACAAGCATAACTCCATGCACTGGAAACTGGCCTCCCTCAGGGCAGACATGGCTGCATACCACAGGGATGTTGCTGCCATACTCAATAATCAGCAGCTCCTCCTTGCTGCAGTGATGCCATATGTAGTTTCACAGATGGCAGCTGCTAGGAATTTGGTGTCCACTTCTCCAACTACTGAAGTGTGTGTGGCCCCCTCAACCCACCATCACCACAATCAAGGGCAGAGGTGAAAACACACACATCAGAGGATGAAGATATGGAACAGATCATCGTCACCAGTAGGAGTACCTGGTGCACCAGCCCATGCGACATGGGCAGTGAGTTCCCTTTGTCTTGTGCTTGACAACATTAAGGGGGTCATTCTGACCCTGGCGGTCATGGACCGCCAGGGCCAACGACCGCGGGAGCACCGCCAACAGGCTGGCGGTGCTCCCATGGGCATTCTGACCGCGGTGGTACAGCTGCGGTCAGAAACGGAAAACCGGCGGTGTCCCGACGGTTTCCCGCTGCCCTGGGGAATCCTCCATTGCGGCGCTGCAGGCAGCACCGCCATGGGGATTCCGACCCCCATACCGCCAGCCTGGTTCTGGTGGTTTTGACTGCCAGAACCTGGCTGGCGGTAACGGGTGTCGTGGGGCCCCTGGGGGCCCCTGCAGTGCCCATGCCAATCTCCGTACTGGGACACTGTCACTTTGTTCTGGTTGCATTCAACCTGGCCACAAACATTGCATGGAGCACGCCAACACATCTGCTACTGTCACTCAGGACCATTCTACTGTACCCATTTGTCAATGTGACACTCACTAACAGGGCCACCGATCACCACACTGAGGTGAGCCAGCAGATCCTGCTCTCTGGCCACCAGGTCAGCCCAGTGATGCTTTAGCTGGTGCTCATTCCGTGTGGTACGGTACACCCTCTTCAGGTGGAGGAGCACCTTGCCCCACTGCACTCGCCTTGCCTCTGTATTACCCGGCCACCCATCTCGAGCATCATGGGTAGGAAGTGGCACAACAGCCACACAAAGCCCCCAAGCTCCTCCTTCCCCATCCGTGTCAGCCTCGCCCTTCTTGACTTGTCCCTCGACCACAATTTCAAACAGTAAATATTGAAAAAAAAGAAAAAAATGAGAATAAAGGATACTTACTGCCCAAACTGAAGAACCCCAACTAACCCAACTAATGTATCACCCAGACAGACACTCAACAGTACAAATACAATGAGAAAGACACTAAACTACACAAAATCACATACACTGGTAGAAGTAACAAACATATTTTACGTCAGACACAACGAAAGAGATACCACAAGATCCAATATTCGTAATCAACACACCAGCAACACAAGACACAGCCACACAGTCAACAAATGCACAGATTGTAAAGCGAAAATGAAAGTACACCCACTGTACCATGCCTGTAAACAGGATTTCATATTTCATCACTCCCTGTCCCCTTGCAACACATTTTTCATCATGTGTGTATTTTTTTTATTCATACAATGTTAGCATGAATATTTTCGACGCATCACCTACATGTGCTGCAATATACAATGCATTACCTGTATACTTCAATTTCAATGGATATCCGTATGAGTGTGGTGCGCAGGTAGAATTGACGCTATGGGCCCATGTATGGTTAGTTGTGTTTGTTGGTGTTTGCGACTCATTTGCATCAAAATTGTTTACTTTATCTGTGATTGCTTAATTTTCTAATATTTAACATGGAATCACGCTATATCAACATGAAGCTAGAATGGTATGGCCTGCAATGTGTAATATAGTGTATGACCACATGTGATAGAGCATGCTACTTTGTGATTTGGATGTGAATGGTCTGTAACAACAATGTATTTGTTCCTGAAGGAATGACATGCACTACTTTAGATGTCTTGCAAATGTATGAATGTATGCCAAATGTGTGTCTACAGTTGACAGCAATCAGTGATCTACAACAGTCATGGTATGTGTTTGTAACATGTGTTGACTCATGTGATGTGTGTAGTTGTTTGATGTAAAGGACATTACATTTCAGAAGACAAACACAACTCGAGTATCATTGAGGATGTTTGATGAGTGCTATGTAGGATATGTTACCCCTCATTTGTCATTAATTGTTGGTTATGAGTTCATGGTGACTTGTGTGTGGACTACACAAATGTCTGACATGTGTACATGTTTGGTACGTACTGTGTTTGAAACACTGTGTCTAAATTCCACCCATAAAATGTTTGGTACACGTCAGATTGACTCATTATAATTAGCTATGTTACTTATGTTGCTATGTTGCTGTGGTGGACCTGCTGCCCTAGCTGCATGTGTTCACATATTTTCTAATGTCCAGTCCAAGTGTGTGGGTATGTGTACCCTGTGTCAGGATTGGGCTTCATGGCAGTAGCGGGAATGATTCCCAGTGATGGACTGCGCAGGGCATGTGTTGTGAATATTGCTTGTCATGCCTGGGACAATCATGCTATCCATTGTCACAAATGATGCCCCCCCTTGTCAAAAACGGTCCTTGCAGACATTGCAAGTGTCACACTTAGCAATGTCAGGGGTCTGCTCATACATTCCTGTACTTCTGATATTTCACTTCCACGGCCTCATGTATGGGGCGCTTATTTACCTTATAATTGGAGATGTCATTGTTGTGTGTCATGTGCTACAGTTGACCATGTTGGCAACGTGGATGTGACTCATATGTTGTGGTCCATTGATTGTGTCCTTCATTTGTGACATTCAAGAGATGAGTATTTTGTATATGTGTTTGATGTATGCTGTAGAATCATGTGAATCACATGTGTTTCATTAGAAGTAGTCAGATTTGTTTTTGTAACATGCTACCTGAGGTAATACTCACATTCCTAAGGTAGATGATCAAGAAAGGTGTTAATTTACATATCTTAGCAAGGTATGCAGAGTGACTATTAAGTGAAAAGGTTGTGTACAATTTGCTGTTTGTGGCGCATTCGTGCAGCTGTGTTCTGCAGTTCCCCCTCATTTTCCATGCCACCATCCTCTTCCTCCTCCTCCTTAGGCAGCTCTTGGTCTGGTTCATATAATGGGATGTTCATCCTCACACAAATGTTGTGCAGGATAGCAAAGGCCAGTATTATTTTACACACAAGTTGTGGGGCATATATGAGGCTGCCTCCTGTAATGTGCAGGCACCTGAATCTGGACTTCAGGATGCCGAAAGTCCTTTCCACAATGGTGTGTGTCCTCTGATGTGCCTCATTATAGGCACACTATACTGCTGTGCTTAGGTTGGGAAATGGGGTCATGATCCATGGCTGGATCCCATAACCCTGATCTGCTGCAAAAGATAATAGGAGTAAGTATTTTGTTAGTGCTTGCAAAAGGAATGTCATGTAGCATGGCAGTTGATATATTGTATTGTCTGTGACTCATATGTGATTGTGGTATTGTGTGAGTTCCTGGGCTTCGGTGAGGTCTTCTCTGCACTGGGTTGTTTGACATGACAACTTATGTTTGGCTCATTGGCCTGGGATCTATGATTTGGTTTCCGAACTGTTGGTCAGTATGTATGTACCCTGTGTTGTGTAGTGTCCCACATGTATCAGTGTGCTTTCACTGGAGGAGATAAGATACATGCACACACATAATGGATTCAGATGTGGTGGTAACATGGTTGCAATACATAGCCTGGACATCCCATCCATTTAGAAATATGTCATTGCAGATGAAATGCAACACTGAGGCCCTTTGAATTGGGTAGGTGGCAATGCACAACACATCTCCATAAGTTGGCAGCACTGATCTGTTCAGTATTGACAATGCACAATTGTCCCAAGTGTGACTTGTTTCTAGACAAGCCTTTGTTGTTCCCTCTGCAGGTAGCTCATGTGCAACCATACACTTACACTACCAAACTTGCTCCAGGGAACCTGGCTCATTGCCTTGTGGAGGTGGATGTGTCTGTGCAGGAAGGACCATCTCCCTGTACACATGCTATTTAGATGGACAATTGGCTCGTTCAGTGTGTGCATCAGTGTGCAGTTTGCATTGATGGCACATCAATGTGTGTTCATAGCACAGACCACTTCCTTATTGCAAACTTGAAAACTGCACCCCCGGAGTGGTGTATGATGTTGGGACTGCCTTAGTATTTCTGTGTCACCTACATGTGAGCCTGCATCATCATGCAATGTGTCTCATGGTGTTAGACCTGCTGCAACAGACATTGCACACCCCTTCCGCGCTACATACTGTTTGGGAGGGTGGCCGACTGACTATATGGCCTAATGTAATTGTAAATGGTTCATCTTCCAAGTTGTACTTACAGTTCAGGCCATGTCATTGTCACTGTGGGCTTTGACAATGGTCCCTTGGTGCTCTAGAGTGGCAGCTAATGTTTGTGGCAGTCGACATTTATCCAGAGGTACGTATCCCATTGTGTCAGGGTGTTCAACATAACTATTAGTGTCATACCTCAATGTCACCCTGCCCACGTGTTAATGTAGTGGTGTATGTCTTGTGTGTCCTATAGGGTTGTTGTGCTCTGTGTATATTGCTAGGTTTATTGACTTATCGACAAGAAGGCCATTGCCATATTGTCCATCCGGGAAGTGCTGATTGATCCTGTTGTGCCGGAATATGAATGAGTCATGGACACTCCCAGGATACTTGGTCAAGATGTTTGTGAACAATCCCTGGTGGTCAACTATGGCCTGCACATTGATAGAATGTGTGTGCTTTCTGTTACTGAATAGGTGCTCAGTTTGTGCAGGTGGGACGATTCATACATAGGTGCAGTCAATTGCACCAAGCACATGCGGGAAGCCATGGATTTGTAAAACCCCTGTTTTATATCCTGCTTCTTCTGCTGGGTGTTGGGGAAGCTGATGTGGCTGGGTGTGAGGGAGATTATAGCATCTAACACCTTGGGCAGGCAAGCCAAGAATGAGGGCTGTGATACCCCAGTGACCAGGGCACCCATTGTCTAGAAGGAGCCACTTGCCAACATATTCAGGACAGCTAGCAGCTTGGTCACCAGTGGTATGTTGTGTGGTGTCTGCAGGCTAGCTGTTAGTTGTGGCTCAGTATGGCACAGCAGCTGCTGTATGGCTTGCGAGTTGATTCAGTACCTCCGAATGATGTCCTGTTCCCTGAGGCCATGGAGGTTTGTCCTTTTTCTGAAAAGTCTCTCCTGCCTTCTGCGTTGCCTTTGTAGGCTGCCTTGGTGTGGTGATGGCTGCCGCTGTTAGTCCTGTGCTTGTCGTTGTCTTGCAAGCTCCATCAGTAGCACCTCCATATTGTCCTGTTGGTCTGTAATGTTGCTTCTGTGTGTTCTCCTTAAGTAGTGGTGTGTTTGCCTCATTTTAATGCCTGCCCTGACTAAGGTGGTCATTCTGACCTCGGCGGTAAAAGGCGCCTACCGCCGGTCAGAAATCCTCCATAATCCCGCCGCGGTCGCGGAAACCCGCCACGGTCATTCTGACCCGCAGAAGGCAAACCTCCGAAAATCCGACCGCCACAACAGACCGCCAGACCAGCGGTCGGCGGAAAGGTGGAGGTGACCAAACCTCCACCGCCACGCCAACAGAAATACGCCCATGCCATTACGACCCACGAATCCACGCGGCGGTCATTCAAACGCGGTATTCCATTGGCGGGACACACCGGCGCGGTCAGAATACACACAAACGAACAAAACTCACCCACATTGGACGATTTGAATCCCACACACCTGATACACATACACACACCACTCCCACACACACAATACAATATAAAACACCCACCCACATCACCCACAAACCCCTACGCTTAAAAATTCGTAAAGAAGACAAGAGCGAGACACCAGCATCCAAAACATAACAGCCACAGCCACTCAACACCATCACCCACACACTATCCACACACAAAACAACACACACCACCACACTCAACTCACTTAAATACACATACTCCACCCCACACATCATACACACCACCCCATGGCACCCCAAAGACAACCCCGCTTCACAGACGAAGAACTCAGGGTTATGGTGGAGGAAATCGTTCGTGTAGAGCCCCAGCTGTTCGGCACACAGATACAATACACCAGCATTGCCCGGAGGACGGAGCTATGGCAGAGGATTGTCGACAGGGTGAACGCAGTGGGACAGCACCCCAGAAATCGGGAAGACATCAGGAAGCGATGGAACGACCTACGGGGGAAGGTGCGTTCCATGGTATCCAGGCACAACATCGCCGTGCAGAAGACTGGCGGAGGACCCCCACCTCAACCCCCACAATTCACATCATGGGAGGAGGAAGTCTTGAACATCCTGCATCCTGACGGCCTCGCAGGAGTCGGCGGAGGAATGGATACTGGTAAGTTGAAGCTTCAATACTGCTTCCCCCCCACCTGCATGCCAAATCAGACCCCAACCCTCACCCCCATCCTCGAACCCCACCCTCACCCCCACCCCCATCCTCACCCCCACCCTCACCCCCACCACCATCCTCACCCCCACCACCATCCTCACCCCCACCCCCAGCACACCTATTCCCCGCCAATGTCTCACCATCACAACCCACACATCCCAAAACCTAGGCCTGCATGCGTCCACTAAGCATGGACACCCATCACCAAAGCATGCCCAATGCATATACACATCCCCCCCACAAGCCACCCTCACCAAAGCCCCCACACACGAATGCCAGCACTTGGGGACACGGGAACCCACAGATACACCCATATGCCACACATTGAAACTATAACCATACCTCTATACCCCTGCAGGACCCGACCGTCAACACACCGCGGCGGAGGGGCCAGAATTATCCACACCCCCCACCCAAGAGGCCGTCAGCGATGACAGCAGCTCTGTCGATCTGGACACCGATGACCAGCCCGGACCATCGGGGACCTCTGGACAGTCGGTTCCCCTCACACAGGCACAGGCCACTATAGACCCTAACCCCTCTGGGAACACCAGCACAGCTCCCACCCAGCGGGCCCATGCCTCTGTCTCCAGGGCGCGTCAATCTGCGGTGTGTCTACCACTACAGGGCACCCAGGATAACCCACCACCCCAACAACAACAGGGACCTGGGGGCAGTGGTAGTGGGCACACCGGCCAGGGGGCAGAGGCCCAGGGAAACAGGGCAACTCGGCGGGCAGCTGTGCGACAGGGGGGGGAGGAGAGGCCCAGGGAACCCACTCTCCACGAGGTCCTCACCACCATCATGGGAGCATACAACCGCTCCCAGGAGACGATGGCGACGGTACTGGCCCGGTTCCAGGAGATCCAGGTGCTGCAGGAGGAACACTATCGGGGGTACAGGGAGGACATCAGAGCCATCAACACCACCCTGGTTACCATGGTAGGGCTGCTGCAGGACCTCGTAAACAGCAGGGCGGACACTGAACAACACCCAAGGGCCCCTGCCACTAGCCTGGACCAAGAACAGCCATCCACCTCCGCCGGCGCTAGTGGACAGGAGGCCCCCGCACAGCAGCAGCCCACCAGACCCCCACCTCCTGCAGGAGAAGAACCACCCCGCAAGAGGGCCCTGAGATCTCGCAAGACAGAGTAGGATGTCAAGACCCCCGCCAGCAATGGATACCACCTGATGTCATCCCACTGTCCCACATTGTCACCCTGTCCATCCTCGAACTGCCCATGCTCCATCTCTCCACAGGCCTCTGGACAATGCACCTGTGTGACTGTTACTCTGGACTCTGCCATGGACATTCCTTCACCATAGCCCCCACCCACTTGAAACCACCCATCCCATTTTGAGCACTTCAATAAACACCTATTTTGCACCAAAATATCAGGAGTCTGGCTGTGATTTCAATAGATTGTAATTGACATGACAGTGCAAATATGTCCTTGTACATGGTGAAGTCAACAAACAGCTGCCACAAAGCTGTAGTCCATGGGGAAACGAAGCACAGAACTCGTAGTGGGGACCCCAGATCTGAAATAGGGAGGGAAAAGCCAAAACTCAGTCATCATACACTGGGGCAAATAGACAGGCAGCAGAGATGCTGCAGAGTAGTTAACATTTACTAAATTATCTTTGAAATGTTACCTGTGTCCTATTGGAAGTACTGTTCAATGATTCTGTCCCTGTTGTCTGTTTCAGCCCCGTCGTCTTCCTCCTCGTCACTCTCCTCAGGTTCCACCGCTGCCACAACACCACCGTCTCGACCATCCTCCTGCAGGAAAGGCACCTGGCGGCGCAAAGCCAGGTTGTGAAGCATGCAGCAGGCCACGATGATGTGACACACCTTCTTAGGTGAGTACATTAGGGATCCACCGGTCATATGCAGGCAGCGAAACCTGGCCTTTAGGAGGCCAAAGGTGCGTTCGATCACCCTCCTAGTACGCCCATGGGCCTCATTGTACCGTTCCTCTGCCCTGGTCCGGGGATTCCTTACTGGGGTCAGTAGCCACGACAGGTTGGGGTACCCAGAGTCCCCCACTAGCCATACACGGTGTCTCTGTAGCTGTTCCATCACGTAAGGGATGCTGCTATTCCTGAGGATGTAGGCGTCATGCACTGACCCTGGGAATTTGGCATTTACATGCGAGATGTACTGGTCAGCCAAACACACCACCTGGATGTTCATTGAATGGTAACTTTTTCTGTTCCTGTACACCTGCTCCCTGTCTCTTGGGGGAACCAAAGCCACATGGGTCCCATCAATGGCACCAATTACGTTGGGAATATGTCCAAGGGCGTAGAAATCACCCTTCACTGTAGCCAATTCGCCCACCTCAGGGAAAATGAAGTAGTTCCTCACGGATTTCATCAGGGCAGACAACACTCTGGATAACACCTTTGAAAACATGGGCTGAGACATCCCGGAAGCAATTCCCACGGTTGTCTGAAATGACCCACTTGCCAAGAAATGTAGTACTGACATGACCTGCACCAGAGGGGGAATCCCTGTGGGTTGGCGGATGGGGGACATCAGGTCGGGCTCCAGCTGGGCACACAGTTCATGGATAGTGGCACGGTTAAGACGGTAGGTCAGGATAATGTGGCGTTCTTCCATTGTCGACAGGTCCACCAGCGGTCGGTACACGGGAGGATTCATCCGTCTCCTCGCCCAACCCAGCGGACGGTGCCTAGGAAGGACAACATGGAGCACACAGTCAGGCAACCCACAGGTACGTACTCACAGCTAGCACAGTATACGATTCTCTATGCAGTGAATGGCGTGTCTGAGTGGCTACGCAAGGCCTAGGCCTGTGTGACGCAGTTGAAATTGAGCCATGTGGGCCCTGGAAATGGCGGCTGCCTGACCTGTGAAGTGTGACAATGGGATGTGAGGTCAATGCGCTGGCGTGGCACACCGCGGCGGGCGGCGGGCGAAGACCGCGGCGCGAAGCCGCATTGGTTAACATTGAAGCCTATGGGTTTCAGGAGCCAATGGCGAAGGGTGCCGGCGGTGGCGGGACGCACCGCCGCGGTACGCACCGCCGCGGACGTGACCGCCATTTTCTATCTACTTATCCACTTGCGACTTGAACTTTCACAGGAGAGGACCTATACTGCAAGTGTTGCTGTGACCTCGGTCTGGAAGGGACAATGGCTGCTGCGACTGGGGAAAGGGCCCCTGCCTTCACTGGAGAGGAGTTGGAGAAACTTGTGGATGGGGTCCTCCCCCAGTATGCGCTACTCTACGGTCCTCCAGACCAACAAGTGAGTTTAATTCAATCTGGATTTGGGGCCACTGGCTGGCTTGGGGGCCTGGCGGGGATGGGGGGCATGTTGGGGCTGGTGGGGGGCCTGGCGGGGGGCCTGGCGGGGATGGGGGGCATGTTGGGCCTGGCGGGGGGCCTGGCGGGGATGGGGGGCATGTTGGGCATGGCGGGGGGCCTGGCGGGGATGGGGGGCATGTTGGGCATGGCGGGGGGCCTGGCGGGGGGCCTGGTGGGGATGGGGGGCATGTTGGGCATGGCGGGGGGCCTGGCGGGGGGCCTGGCGGGGATGGGGGGCATGTTGGGCATGGCGGGGGGCCTGGCGGGGGGCCTGGCGGGGATGGGGGGCATGTTGGGCCTGGCGGGGGGCCTGGCGGGGATGGGGGGCATGTTGGGCATGGCGGGGGGCCTGGCGGGGGGCCTGGCGGTGATGGGGGGCATGTTGGGCATGGCGGGGGGCCTGGCGGGGATGGGGGGCATGTTGGGCCTGGCGGGGGGCCTGGCGGGGATGGGGGGCATGTTGGGCATGGCGGGGGGCCTGGCGGGGATGGGGGGCATGTTGGGCCTGGCGGGGGCCTGGCGGGGATGGGGGGCATGTTGGGCATGGCGGGGGGCCTGACGGGGGGCCTGGCGGGGATGGGGGGCATGTTGGGCCTGGCGGGGGGCCTGGCGGGGATGGGGGGCATGTTGGGCATGGCGGGGGGCCTGGCGGGGGGCCTGGCGGGGATGGGGGGCGTTGGGCCACTGGAAAGGAAAATGCTGAGTAACTTGAACGTGGTATTTCTCCCTCCCTGTACGTGTCACATAGGTCCGCGCCCATGAGAAGATCGGGATTTGGCGTGCCATCGCCAAGGAAGTCCGGGCCCTGGGGGTCCACCATCGACGGGGCACCCACTGCCGCAAGAGGTGGGAGGACATCCGCCGCGGGACCAAGAAGACCGCCGAGTCTCTGCTGGGGATGGCCTCCCAACGTAGGCGGGGTGCCTGCCGTCAACTGAGCCCCCTGATGTTCCGGATCCTGGCGGTGGCCTACCCTGAATTGGATGGGCGCGTGAGGGCAGCACAGCAGACACAAGGGGGTGAGTACAAGCATTATCTACTCTGTTGTCGCGCAGTGGAGGTGTCTGGGTGGGGGAGGAGGGCTGGGGGTCCCCCTAGGCCAGGGCGATATCTGTAGGCTGGGCACCCCCGTAAGCCCCTGTGTCCCCAGCCACCACCCTCAGTAGTTTGTCAGTACAGCCATCCCTGGGCCGTGTCATCCATGGGTGCAGTTGTCAACTCTAGGCGTGTAGGGCATGTTCCACGGAATGCGTAGCGGACCCCAAGTGCGCAACTTAGTGCAGGGGGCATCTGTGTCTGTCATGTCCGCTAACTGTACCGGAGATCCATGTAATCAATATCCCTTTATTTCTCTCTCCCCCCCCCTTTTTGTTTGTCTTTCTGTGCTTGTGTGCATCAGCATCATCAGGCGGAGGAGAAGTGGCATCGGGGCAGGAGGGAGCTGCATCTCACATGGCCCAGGAGGGCCATGCCACAGAGTCAGACTGGACCAGTGAGACGGAGGGCGAGGGGAGCTCCACGACGGGGACGACTGGACCCTGCAGCGACACGGACACGTCCTCGGAAGGGGCTCCCTTGCGGGGGTGGCACCATCCGTGCCCCCCGCCATTACAGGTACAGCCACCACCCAGCGCACCATCTCCGCCCTCCCAGCAGCCCCTCAGCGTTCGCCCCGTGCCCGCTCTGCCAGGAAGCCGGGCATCTCCTTCGCCCCAGGCACCTCAGGCCCTGCCCCTGTTACCCCCGCTGCCCTCAGTGAGGAGGTCATTGACCTCCTCCGAACGCTCATTGTTGGGCAGACTACCCTTTTGAATGCCATCCAGGGGGTGGAGAGGGAGGTTCATCGCAGCAATGCGTACCTGGAGGGCATTCATTCGGGTCAGGCTGCCCATCAGCGATCGTTCCAGGCTCTGGCCTCAGCACTGACGGCAGCCATTGTCCCTGTCTCCTGCCTGCCTCTACTAACTCCCTCCTCCCAGTCTCCTGTTCCTCTGCCTGTCCCACCCACACCATCAGACCAGCCTGCACACACCTCAACACCCAAGAGAAGCTCATCCAAACATAAGCACCACAGATCACGCAGACATTCACACACGCAACATTCCGATGCAGACATGCCAACAGTCACTACCACCTCTGTGACCCCCACCTCCTCGTCTCCCTCCTCCCTCCCTGTGACGTCTACACTCACACCTCCATTCACCTCACCATCAGCCAGTGTTTCCATCACCAGCACACCCTCCACTCCAGTCCGCACACGTGCAGTCACCACCCCCACTGCCATTTACACGTCCCCTGTGTCCTCTCCCACTGTGTCTGTTACCCCCTCTTCCACACCACACAAACGCAGCCACCCACCCACCCAACAGCCATCCACCTCACGACAGCCTATCCCTCCTGCACCTGCACCCAAAGACAGCAAACGTGACTCACCTACAACCACATCCTCTCCCTCCACTCCCATTCCCACTGTACCTACCACTCTCCATTGTCCCAAGAAGCTCTTCCTCGCCACTACTAACTTCTTTCCTGACCCTGAGCCCCCCCCTCCTTCTCGTCGGGGTAAGAAGAGCACCTCAGCCACCACCAGCCCTGCAGCCCCCTTGACAAGGGTGCAGGGGTATTGGAGCCCGCCAGCCCGCATGTCTGGATCTTTGCCCAGCAGCAAGGGGACAGCCAGCCCACCCCCTGGGAAGAGGAGCAGAAGGCGGAAGGGGCGCCGCAGGAGCCCGCCTTCTACATCCCCCCCGGACACCACCCAGAGACAGTCACCAGCCACAGCTCCAAAGGGAGGAAAGGGCCACAGGCCGACGACTAAGGAGGGCAAGGGCAGCAAGTTGGAGAGGTCAGGCAGCAGGCCTGCTGCCCAGGAGGAGCCCACAACCCCCATAGCCGCTGCCCCGGGAGGAACCGGCACAGCTGCCCCGGGAGAGCCCACCAGCCCCATAGCCGCTGCCCAGGTAGGACCCAGCCCAGCTGGCCAGGAGGGCCCCACCACCCACAGCCCAGGTGGGCAGTGAAGGAGCACCATCCCCGCTGCCCAGGAGGGCACCACCAGGCATTTAGCAGTTGGCCATAGACCGTCCGCCGTCTCAAGAACCGCTGAACTGGGCCCTTCAAGGCAAGAACCGCTGAACTGGGCCCTTCAAGGCAAGAACCGCTGAACTGGGCCCCGCCGTCTCAAGAACCGCTGAACTGGGCCCCGCCGTCTCAAGAACCGCTGAACTGGGCCCCGCCGTCTCAAGAACCGCTGAACTAGGCCCTTCAAGGCAAGAACCGCTGAACTGGGCCCTTCAAGGCAAGAACCGCTGAACTGGGCCCGCCGTCTCAAGAACCGCTGAACTGGGCCCCGCCGTCTCAAGAACCGCTGAACTGGGCCCTTCAGGGCAAGAACCGCTGGCCCTTTGGCAGACGTGGCAGGGCAGGATCTATCTCGGGCAGGGCTGCAGGATGTCCTCTGCAGTGGCAGTGGAGTTAAGTTTCCACTGAATTTGTATTAAAGAAATTACGCAAATCTGGCGCAAAAAGAGTATAAATATGGGCCATAGTCCCACAGGTAAAATGTATGATCTGTGGATTATTTGTTCTAAATTGTTTAAGTTCAGATTGTTGTTTATAAATCCCCCATTTAAATAAGTAATGTATTTTGTTTTGATGATGCTTTGCAATTTCTCCTCTGTTGAATTTAAAGTCTGCAATCCAACTCAGACGATGTTATTGTTTTAACCTTGTTCTGTGCGTGTTTTGTGGACAATAATTTTGTCTAGTAAATGTTATTTTGATTGAGTAATGAATGCAGTGAGAAATTACCGCATGAAGAGTCCTGATGTGAAAGCAATATGTTTTCAATTTTCAGAGGTATTCAAGGCCTTTAATCCAAAGGAATTTGTCAAAGATACACAGATAATCTAAGTAAATGTAACACAGTTTTACCCACATTTACATGTTTTACATGTTGCAAATATTAACTAAGTTACCACTGAAATTCTATGCCATGCAAAGTTTTACAGTCATAATCTTTCCAGACATTTTCGAACTACATTCTTGTATGTGAAAATATGCGAGCAAAGATGTTTAGCATGAAAAAATGTGATCAAGTGTAAATGACTTAGCTAAGTTTTTTTTCTCTACCAATTAAGGGGCATATTTATACTCCGTTTGCGCCGAAATTGCATCGTTTTTTTTGACGCAATTTCGACGCAAAACTAACTCCATATTTATACTTTGGCGTTAGACGCGTCTAGCACCAAAGTCCATGGAGTTAGCGTCATTTTTTTGTGTGAACACCTTCCTTGCGTTAATGAGATGCAAGGTAGGCGTTCCCGTCTAAAAAAATGACTCCCAGGCATGTGCGTGGTATTTATACTCCCGGGCAAAAATCACGCCCGGGAGTGGACGGGGCAAAAAACCCCACATTTGCGCCGGATTTTAACGCCTGGGTCAGGGCAGCCGTTAAGGGACCTGTGGGCTCAGAATGAGCCCAGAGGTGCCCTCCCCTGCCCCCAGGGACACCCCCTGCCACCCTTGCCCACCCCAGGAGGACACCCAAGGATGGAGGGACCCACCCAGGGACATTAAGGTAAGTTCAGGTAAGTATTTTTTTTATTTTTTTTGTGGCATAGGGGTGCCTGATTTGTGCCCCCCTACATGCCACTATACCCAATGACCATGCCCAGGGGACAGAAGTCCCCTGGGCATGGCCATTGGACAAGGGGGCATGACTCCTGTCTTTGCTAAGACAGGAGTCATGTTAATGGGGGATGGACGTCGTAAAAAAATGGCGCAAATCAGGTTAAGGCGATTTTTTGGACTCAATCTGACTTGCCCCATTTTGAGACGCCCATACGCCATTTTCCCCTACGCTGGCGCTGCCTGGTGTACGTGGTTTTTTTCCACGCACACCAGGCAGCGCCGGTCGGCTAACGCCATTCTATAAATATGGCGCCCGCATGGCGCTTCAGAATGGCGTTAGACGGCGCTAATTTTTTTGACGCTAAACTGCGTTAGCGCAGTTTAGCGTCAAAAAGTATAAATATGGCCCTAAGTATTTTGTCCATGAGGAAATCCTTTATACTTATCCGCCGCTAGGTTTAGGTGTGCTCTGTTTCACTGTCGACTCTAAAACTGGGTTTGCAGAGGCCTGTTGTCAGTACTTAAACGTCATGGTACTGCAGGGTGTAATGGTATCATATATAGGTTTTAAAACTAAAAATCTAACCAATGTAAATGTGCTAGGTGGTCATAGTTTTAAAGAACATTCCTGCCCAGCAATGGTTATCCGTATCCTTATTTGTACATTGAATCACCCACTCTTTGTTTGAGTAAATCTATTTCTGGGAGTGAAACCAAGGGGCATATTTAAGAGCCCCTTGTGCCTCCTTGCTCCACATTAGCGTCATGGTTTTTTCCGCTAGTGTGGCCCAGCAAGGCCAAAATCACCACGCAAAATTTACAAAGTGGCACAATGCATGCATTCAGCCATTTTGCAACTCTTTGCACTAAATTATGCCTGCCACCAGATGGGCTTTGAAGGATTGATGTCAAACTTTTTTACACTAATGCTGTAAAGCTCCAAACTAGCATACAAAAGTTGGAGGCTAATTCACTATCTTCCGCCATGGTACGCCGTATCTTAGATATAGCGCACACATGGTGATATTAGGGGGCAGCGCCACTTTTCTTAAATCTGGCCCCAAATTTTCTGAACTAGAAAAGTTGTTTTGCACTTTGAAATAAAGCCATTTATGAATGGAAACCTGATGTCACGCCTAAAGAAATTAGAGACCAAAGCCCACCCACTTTGAACTTTGATCTTGGGGGGAGGATATGAAGAGCTTTCAGGTCGTAGGGCCCCCTTATTAGTTTGGCGTCTGGACCGCCAGCCCACCATGCTGGCGGCTGCCAAAAAAATGCCATGTTGGTGGTCTGCAGGCCTGCCAAAAGCCAGCCAAAAATATGACCAGCCAGGACTCTGGAGGGTAAGAAATAGGTGCGCCGACCACCCACACTGCCAGCCCGTCAACCACCCACCGACCCTAGTGCAAGTTGAAAATCACAATGGCGGTCCTGCCATGGCAGTCCTAACCTCGGCGGTCGGTGGTCACCACAGTAATACACAACACATCGGCTGGATTTGAAAACAACACAGCTGACACACATCCACACACTCAACACACTTGCAAACCACACAGTAAAACACACCCCTTCACACACCACAATACTTTGCATCTCCATGTCAAACACATGCCAGAGCTCTGTCCAAAACTTCACCAACCATAGAATAGGCACCCCGCTAACATGCACTAATCACATTACACACCCTCAACACTCCCCACCACACATATCTGCACCTCTACACCACATGTAGTCACCATCGCCTCCTCATTACACAGCACCTGCCTAGTAAATCTATTTTTCAAGTTCATGTCCACCACCATGTCATCAGAGAAACTTCCTTGTTTCACAGATAATGAGTTAAGGGTCATGGTGGATGAAGTCATCAGAGTGGAGCTACAACTATTTGGAGCCCAAGTCCAACAAACTACTATTGCTAGGAAAATGGAAACGTGGCAAAGTGAACTCTGTAAGCAGTGACCCGTACAGAAAAGACGACATCAGAAGAGATGGAAGGATATCGGGGGGGAGGAGGTTCATAACATAGCGTCCAGGCACCATCTTGCAGTCCCAAAGATGTGCAGTGGCCACATATAATGTATGCAAATGGGACTTCCCTCCTTGGGGGGGCTAAAAAATTACGCTAAGAAATCAAAGAGATTTCTTTGCATAATTTTTTTCAGCACTTTTGACGCCTGCTCAGAGCAGGCATTGAAAGGAGGCTTCCATTGGTTACAATGGGCCTCTGGGTTGTTTGCAGGATTAGTGTCAACATTTTTTACACTAATCCTATAAAGCACCGGACTAGCGTCAAACATTCTGATGCTACTCCCCAAACTGCAGCCATGGTGCACCATATTTAAAATACGGTGCACACATGGTGGCGCTACGGGGGCACTAGTGGGTGCAAGAAAAGTGGTGCTGCACTGCACTGTGTGTAGCGCCATTTTTCTTAAAAATGCTCCCTAGTTTGTTTAGTTATTCTATTTTTTCTCGGTTTTCTCAAGGGAAATTCAGATTTTTCTTAAATCATGTAAGTATTTGCTTCTCATCTTTTCCATTTTAATTTCTTCCTCCCCTCTTCAACTTTTGTCTTTGTATGAATCTATACAATTTGTAAAGTAAAGTTATGCAAATGAGACATACAACCACTGTTAATATTGGTTTAAAAATCAATCCCACAACACCCTGACCAAGATTTCCCAACCAATTTCTCACTTCAGTAAAACCTTTACCTATATATTTCCACACATTTGGCTCTTTAAATCATTTAGGTCATGTCAGAGCTGGCATCCTTGGCATGGTCTCCACTAACTTTTTGCCTCTACTTCCGAGGTTTTTGCTGTGTGCTGGACTCTGTTTTTGCTGTTTTTATTACTCTGGGCACCTTACCACTGCTGACCAGTGCACCCTTTGTGAAATTGCATGTGCAATTGGCTTTTCTATAATTGGCTTATTTGATTTACTATAAAGTCCCTAATAGAGTGAACTAGAGGTACCTAGGGCCTATAAATCAAATGCTACTAGTGGACCTGCACCACTGATTGTGCCACCTACACGAGTAGCCCTGTAAACATAGCTCAAACCTTTCTCTGCAGTGTCTGCGTGCAGTTTTAAACCGCCAATTCGATTTGGCAAGTGCATTCACTTGTCAAGCCAAAACCATCTCTTTTTATACATGTAAGGCACCCCTAAGGAAGGCCCTAGGTAGCCCCATGGAAAGGTTACAGTGTATGTTAAAGGTAGGACAGGTACTTGTGTGTTTTTACATGTCCTAACAGTTAAATATTGTCAAATTCGTTTTTCACTGTTGCAAAACCTACCTCTCTCATAGGTTAACATGGGGGCTGCCTTTAAATATCCTTAAAGAGCAGTTTTCCTTTGAGAGCAAATAGAAATGTGGAGTTTGAGGTCTCTGAACTCACAATTTAAAAATACATCTTTTATTGAAGGTGGTTTTTACATTGTTAGTTTGAAAATGGCACTTTTAGAAAGAGGGTATTTTCTTGCTTAAACCACTCTGTGACTCTGCCTGTTTGTGGATTCTTTGTCTGGGTCAGATGGACAGTTGGACTGTTTGTGCATATCTGCTAGACAGTGACACAAAGGGTGCTGGGATGTAACCTGTATATCCTGATGAGCCATCTGGGCTAGGATGGAGATAGGAGTGATCATTTACAACTGAAAGGGCTGTGCCTGCCCTCACACATAGCAGTTTCCATCCCCCTGGTGTGCATCTGGGGCCAGGCCTGGGCAAGGCCGGATCCTGTAAACAACATAGACTTTTCTTTGAAGTTGGGAAACTTCAAAGGCAGAAAAGAATATAAGTATTTGACCCAAAACCACAGACTTTAGATCACTTCAAGGATTCAAGAGGAACCTCTGCCAGGAAAAGAGCTGAACAGCTGAAGGAGAAGTGCTGCCACTGTCTGTGACTGTTCTTTGTTGGGGTATCCTGCAGTTGCTGCTTCTGCCTGAGAAACGGGACAGAGACTGGCCTTTGTGGTATATTCCTGTTTGAGAGGTATCTCCAATGGTTTGGACTGAACTTGCCCCTTATTCTGAAGTCTCTGGCCATCAAAGACTTCCTCTTTCAGCACCTGGAATCTCTGCTGAGAGTTCTGCCCTGCTAATTGGTCCCCTATCCAGTCTCTGAAGCCCACAACTCTGTGAAGTCCCAAAGTACTGTGACACCCAACTTTGCTGCACCACGCCATGACCACCAGATCTCGACCCCACCTGAAGTGCACGGATCCAGCGCTTTGCACTGCCACTGCCTCACCTCCACAGCTCTGCAGCAAGGACCCGATGCCTCGCACCTAAACCTCCTCTCCTTCACTCTGTACCACCGGAACCAATGCGACACCGGATCCAGCGACGCCTCGATCCCTGACCGTGCGCCTGTTTGTTTCCTCATTTACACAAGGTACTGTACTGGGGGTCTGTGTGACTCCATGACCTGCGCCGGATTGTTGGGAATGACTCTGTCACAATGCCACATTATCACCAAATCAAAGCACTTGTATTTCTAAGCTGTTCTTTGAAGCACAGAAGTTTAATCTTTATAAATTCATATCTTTGCTTGTGGATGTTGGATTATTGAGTCCTTTTGTGGTGTTTTCATTATATTACTGTGTGTTTTAGTACAAATACTTTACAGATTGCCCTTGAAATAAGCCTGAATGCTTGTGCCAAGCTACCAAAGGGTAGAGCAGGGGTTATCTAAGTGTGTATGTACATTGCCCTAACAAGAGTGAGGGTTCCTGGTTGGACAGAGTGCAAACTGACTGTCAGCCAGAGACCCCATTTCTAAAAGGTCAGAATTCAGAGCTGTCAAATCTTAATGAAATGTTTAATTCCTTTACAGTTAGCAGAAATAAATGTACAGCAATATTTTGCTTTAAGCATCTGGCAGACTCTGCCTTCCTTTGCTAAAAGAATGTCTAATGGGAGAAAGTTCTGAAGAATCACCAAACATAACACAACCATTTCCGTATCTATCAATATGATTGCTCCAGAAAAATCTGTTTGCATCCTATCTACAATAGTAGACAGCTTTCTAATGTTCATGTCATTCAGAACAACTCTTACAGAAGGAATAATTGCTCCAAATATATCTCCAATATATTTCCGAATAACTTGCCCTTTTTTATCTTGATTTCAGGTTCTCATGTGTTTTGTTTATGTTGTCAACATGATCAGTTTTTAGGAAAAACCACTCCCAGGTAGCAAGTACCGTACCATCCCCTAGGGAGATGATAATAAGCACCTTTTCCACAGATATTATAAACATCAGGAATCGCAGGATCTTGTCTATTCCATATAAAGTCCCATGTATTCTTGAAAAGAAACACATGTCTGCATTCACTTTTTCTACAAACTCAGTATCAGCTCTGGATTGAGGTCTGTATACACAAAGCTTTCCTCCATGTTGGTAGTCTAAAGCAAGCTTCCCTTGTGTTTTAATTACACTATATCAATAGCCAATTTTGTAAGTGCATTTCACTAAACTTTTCTCTATCTTCTCCTTCAATTCCTTTATTTTATCATCAGACTAATCCAGGAAAGTGTTCTCAATTTTTGAAAGTGTACATGTTAAATTGTTATGATGGGCATAGGCTCTACAAATTGTTAGTGTATTATCAAAGAAACCTCTCACAATGTTTATAATCTTAGCTCTAGCAATACTACTCAAATGTTGATTAACTGGAAGAAAAGAAAAGTCAAAATCCATGTTTGAATAGAAATATTTGATGTATTCTTGATTATAGAATCTTGTTAATAGAAGACTATAACTAATTCCATATGTTAGTAAGCTATGATATGTAATTCCTTCTTTCACTGATGAAGGAATTTGAGTACACATACAACACTCTCTCACATTCATTGTCTCAACATATTCTCACAATAAATGATAGAAAACATTAAAAGAAAGATCTCTCTGTGAGCTGTCTAAGCATAAGTATTTCTCAACCCTATGAAACCTCTCTAATTTAAAAAGTGTAGCAGTCTCTGGAGGAGGTGTATAATTAGTTTAAACTTTATCAGAAACACTCATACTTATAATCAACAACAAACGTAGCAATATACATACAATTGCTAATCCAACACATATGCACTTATTACACCCATTGTTCCTATTGTGATTGTGATTGGTATCCATGACCTGTAAAGAATCAGAAAGCAAAAGAAAGTCTTCTTTGTGATTATTTACAGCAACTTTTAGAGTTTTCTCTAAAACCTGTCAAAAATCGGTTTGGTAGATTTGTCAAAATCAGTTTCAAATGACTCTAGTTAAAGCATAATCTGTGGATCATTTACTATTACTTCCAGTGTATAATGTCTCTCTTGTTCAATTGGCAATGTGATTTCAAAACTCAGTTCAAATTCAATTTCAAGTTCCAAAATGTAAAACTGTATTCTCATGGTCAAAACAAAAGGACAAAGGCCCTTATTACAACCCAGGCGGTCGGTGATAAAGTGGCGGTAATAACGCCAACAGGCGGGTGGTAATAACTGCAAAATTATGATCACGGCGGAAACCGCTCAGA
Source organism: Pleurodeles waltl (assembly GCF_031143425.1). Taxonomy (NCBI): domain Eukaryota; kingdom Metazoa; phylum Chordata; class Amphibia; order Caudata; family Salamandridae; genus Pleurodeles; species Pleurodeles waltl. The sequence continues at coordinate 289,093,176 of NC_090447.1, forward strand.
CAGAAGACACTTTAGCACACCATCTGCCGGGGCGGAATCAACAGACACCATGGCGGTAACCACCTACAGCCAGGCGGAAGACAATGCTACGCCCACTGTATTATGACACACCAATCCACCACCTTTTATGGTGCGGTACCAATGAAATCAAAAGCCTGGTGGAAACACTGCACAGAAGGGAAACAACTCACCTGTGGAGACTTAGGGAACAACCACGCAGCCATGGAGCCCGAGTTGCATGTTTCCCCATGCTCCTCTACCTGCTGCTTCACTACGAACATCAACGATGGCGAAGACGACCACAGGGAGTACAGCCACCTAGCACACAGGGGAGGGGGGTGGAAAAAGAGAGTGACACACACACACACAACAAGCAACACCGCCACCCCCAACAACATACACACAAACAGATGCAGTAACATAACATTTTCACCTGTACCCCTCAGGAATAATGCAAGGACAACTACAATACATCAAAGTGCATTTAATAAGATAACTACAGTATAGTAGGAATACGTGCATCCAAATCAAAAAGTATATACACATTCATAAATCAAGGGATACTGCCCAGTCCTCAATGTTCGTGGGCCACAGGGCCACATCACAAAGTCCAAGGCCCCACCTCACTCCTGCAACAACACGGAGAGAACACTGCAGGGGCATCAGGTCAAAAATAGCCAGACACCTCAGGTGGATGGGGAAGGGGGTGTGCCTCAGCCTGGTACAATGCCACTGGTCCTGGAGGGGGCAACATGGCCTGTGTTCTGTCCTGGGGAGGGCAAGGCCACAGTCCCTCAAGTGGGTGACTTGCCCACATGCTCTGGAGGGGGCATCGTGCAGAGTGAGCTTCATCCTGGGGAGGATGGGGTGAGTGGATGTCTTCTCCACTGGTTCTGGAGGGGGCATCGTGCCCAGTGAGCTTCTTCCTGGGAAGGATCGGGTGAGTGGATGTCTTCTCCACTGGTTCTGGGGGGGCATCGTGCCCAGTGATGCAGATCTTGGGGAGTGCAAGGTCTCAGTTTCTCAGCTGGGTGTCAGAATCACAGGATTTGCAGGGGCCAGGCACACAACAGCCCATTAATGCAGGACTACACACTGTCTGCTGACAGTGATGGCTGCTCAGTGGTGGCAGTGGTGGTGCTGCTTGTGGAGCTGGCAGTGGTCGGGGTAGGCTCCAGCCCATCCCCTGAGGCCTCGGATGGCTGCCCACTGGGGCTGTCGGTGGCGGTGCTGCTTTTGGAGCTGGCAGTGGTAGGGGGAGGCTCCAGCCCATCCCTGCAGCCTCAGACAGCTGTCCAGTGGGGCAGGTGTCAGTGCTGGTGGAGCTGGCAGTGGGGGTGAGGCTCCAGCCCATCCCCATCAGCCTCGGACGGCTGCCCACTGGGGCTGCTGCTGCTGGTGGCGGTGCTGCTAGTGGAGCTGGCAGCGGTGGGAGGAGACTCCAGCCCATCCCCTGCAGCCTTGGACTGCTGCCCACTGGGGCTGCTGCTGCTGGTGGCGGTGCTGCTTGTGGAGCTGGCAGCGGTGGGTGGAGACTCCAGCCCATCCCCGGCAGCCTAGGATGGCTGCCCACGGGCATGTGGCAGTGCTGGTGGCGGTGCTGCTTCTGGAGCTGGCAGTGGTGGGAGGAGGCTCCAGCCCATCCCCTGCAGCCTTGCACTGCTGCCCACTGGGGCTGCTGCGGCTGTGGCGGTGCTGCTTGTGGAGCTGGCAGCAGTGGGCGGAGGCTCCAGCCCATCTCCTGCAGCCTAGGATGGCTTCCCACCGGGCAGGTGGCGGTGTTGGTGGAGGTGCTGCTTGTGGCGCTGGCAGTGGTGTGGGGAGGCTCCAGCCCATCCCCTGCTGCCTCAGACAGCTGCACCACCATGGTTGGTGGTGGAGGCTCCAACTTAGTCCCAGCACCAGGTCACTTGTTTCCACTGCCTGCTGTTGCAGGCCCCTTGCCCTTCTTTCCTGCAGTTGTGGTTGGCTCCTTGCCCTTCCTCCCTGCAGCTGGGGCTGGCTCCTTGCCCTTCCATCCTGCAGCTAGGAGTGGGTCCTTGCCCTTCCTTCCTGCAGCTGGGGCTGGCACCTTGCCCTTCCTTGAAGCACTTGGGACAGGTACCCTTTCCATCTGGCTGGCTGGAGGCTGGGATCCTCTCCCACCTGGGAACACTACTGTGCCCATGGACTGGGTGGCTGAGGTGCTTGCCTGGGTTTTGACCACCCTGGCCTGACGTGAGGGACGGGGGGAGGGCTAGGGGAGAGGTCAATGGTGGTGAGGAAAAGCTTCTTAGGGACATTGGGGAGGGAAGAGGGAGATGGGTTGGGAGTGGAGGAAGAGGGAGTGGAGGTAGGAGGTGTCAGTCTGCTGTGTTTGGGTGCAGGTGCATGGGCTGGATGCTGTTGTGTGGTGGATGGCTGTTGGGTGTATGAGTGCTTGCATTTGTGTACTTTGGTGGGAGGGGGCACAGACACAGTGGGAGAGGACACAGGGGACGTGTGCATGGATGTGGGGGTGGTGACTGCCAGTGAGGAGTGTATACTGATAGGTGTGTAGTGCATGCAGGTATGAGTGGAGACGCTACTGGGAGAGAGGTGGATGATGAGGAGGGGGGGGCCACAGTGGAGACAGTGGATGTTGGTATGTCTGCTTCTGGATGGTGTTTGTGTGGGTGCCTGTGGGATAAAGTGTGGTGCTTGTGTTTGCCATGTCCACTCTTGTGTGTTGTCCTGGGTGCCTGCTCGTCTGACTGTGTGCTTGGGATAGGTTAGGGTTGAGGGGAATGGGATTGGGAAGAGGAATTTGGAAGGGGGAGTGGAAACGGGGACAATGGCTGCCATCAGAGAGGAGGCCAGAGCCTGAATTGATCTCTGTTAGGCCACCAAGGCAGTGTTATTGCCCTCCAGAAATGCATTGGACTGTTGCATTTGGGCTGCCAGCCCCTTGATGACATTCGCAATGGTTGACTGCCCAACAGAGATGGATCTCAGGAGGTCAATAGCCTCCTCACTCAAGGCAGCAGGGCTCACTGGGGCAGGGCCTGAGGTGCCTGGGGGCAAAGGAGATGCCCAACCTCCTGGGTGAGTGGGCACGGGCAACTCACTGAGGGGCTGCTGGGAGGCGGTGCTGGTATGGGGTGGCAGCTGTACCTGTAGCTGGGGTGGGCACAGAGGTGTCCATCATCACCAGGGAGCTTCAATCGTAGGAGGTATCCATATCTGAACTGTCCCCTCCAGTCTCTGCTGTGGTGCTACCCTCACCCTCCATCACAGTGGTGCCCTCACCGTCGGTGGATTCGGCCTCCTAAGTCCTATGGGATGCAGCTCACTCCGTCGCCGGTGCCTCTGCTCCTCTGCCAGATGATGTTAATGCACATAAGGACAGGATGACAAAACAAAATGGGTGGGGAAGAGACAAAGGATACATTTGGTCAATGGCGGCACACCACCGTTGGCGTACACAACACACTCACACACAGGGAACAGCCCTACACATTGGGCAATTCATTACCAGTCACAATGCTAGTCACCAGCCCATGGATAGGGACACCTAACGCAAATTGCAGCATACCTGAGACCCACAGACCCCTGCCCAGTAGTGGATGCCTACTAGCTTGGTTGGAGGACTTTCACATCAGACCCTCCCAACATGGGGCTTATTCTGCAATGCCAGGCCTGGCCTAGGGGCACCCACAGGTCCCACACCCATACCCGGATACCACCCCACCAGGGGTAGGTTGTAAATTAGGTCACTGTACTCACCCCCTTGTGGGTGCTGTGATGCCCCCAAGCTCCCAGCTAGCTCTGGATAGGCCACCACCAGTATGCAGGCCATCAGGGGGCCAGGGTTCGACGGGCACCCCTTCCTCATTGGGAGGCCACCTCCACCATCTTCCGTGCCCAGCATCTCAGGTCCTCCCACCGTTTCCGACAGTGGGTGCTCTGCCTGATGTAGACCCCCAGGGTCCACTCCTCCTTGGTGATGGCATGCCATATACCTTTCTTTTGATGGGCGCTGACCTGCAGGGAAATAGACACAGGGAGGTATTAGTCCGACCGTCCTGCCTGTTACACTTATGGCCCACCATGCCCCTTCCCATCCCCATTAGCACAGATATGGCCCAGCATACATGCTGCACGCTGCCCAGGGCCCAGGGCCCATCCACCAACCCCCCTCACATGAGGCCTTCACACACAGCACTCCATGCATTCACGCCCCATGCATTGTACTCACGGTGTACTCACCTGTTGGTTTGGAGGCCCATACAACCGTCGTACTGGGGTAGGACCCCATCCATCAGTCGATCCAACTCCACCGAGGTGAAGGTAGGGTCCCTTTCCCCAGTAACATGAGCCGTGGTTGGTTCCAGACACAGGTCACAGCAACACTCGCAGTGTAGGTCCTCTTCTGTTGAAGGTCAGGTAGTAAGTGAGTGAACAGAGAGAAAATGATGGTCACGTCCGCAGGGGTGCGTACCGTTACCACCGGCGTACATCAACATTGGCCACTGTACCCCATAGTACCTAATGATAACCAATGAGGAGTTACGCAGCAGTTCTCGACCACCTCCTGCAACAGTGCACAACGTCAGTGGAATTAGCTCATTTCCACCTGTCCCTCCATACAGGAAAGGTGAATGCCATTTCAGGGGCGGTGTAGGCCATGGATCCTAACTGTGTCACAGTACACAAATTCACTATTTGGACATATCCCACCCAAATAATGTTACAATCACAGTATGCTTTGAACTGTAGTGGTTGGAATGTACAGATAATGACCAGCTGCTCACTCTTTTGCCCCATAGATTACAAACACTGCAGATGAATAGGAGATGGAGACATACCTCTGTGTACAGACCCATGGTGGACTTGGCAACAATGGAGGACAGGCACATTATCCTCACCTAAAGATTTGACAGGGCCACAATCACAGAGCTGTGTGCCCAATTGGAGCCTGAACTAATAGCTGCTATGTATCAGCCCACCGGGATCCCCCCTCTTGTGCAAGTGCTATCAGTACTCCTTTTCCTGGCAACTGGTTCTTTCCAAGTGACATTGGGCTTGGCAGCAGGAATGTCACAGCCAATGTTCTCAATAGTGCTGACCGGAGTGTTGTCTGCCATGATTTAACACATATGCAGCTACATTGTTTAACCCCAGGTGGAGGATTTAGCCACAATGAAAGCTGACTTCTATGCAATGGGACATATCCCCAACATCATTGGGGCAATAGATGGAACACTTATTGCATTTGTCCCCCGCCCGGAGAAATGAACAGATGTTCAAAAATCGTAAGCGTTTTCACTCCATGAATGTCCAGATGGTGTGCCTGGTGGACCAGTACATCTCCCACATCAATGCAAAGTATCCTGGGTCTATGCATGATGCCTTTAACCTGAGGAATAGCAGGATCCCAAATGTGATGGCCCAACTCCAGAGGCACAGTGTGTGGCTAATAGGTGAGCCTTGGTTCCCACCTAGTGGATGTTGGTGAATGGGTATGGTGTGGACACTAAGGGTGAGGGTGTGCCTAACAGTTGTCCCTCGATATTTGCAGGTGACTCTGGTTACCCCAACCTCTCATGGCTACTGCCCCCTGTGAGGAATGCCAGGACAAGGGCAGAGAAATGTTACAATGAGGCACATGGGTGAACAAGAAGGATTATAGAAAAGACCTTTGGCCTCCTGAAAGCTAGGTTCCGTTGCCTCCATCTGACATGTGGTTCCCTGCGCTACTCACCCAAGAAGGTCTGCCAGATCATCGTGGCATGCTGTATGTTGCACAACCTTGCCTTGCAATGCCTGTGCTTCTGTCCCCTGAACCGTGTGCCCACTGCCACTGACCCCAGGTCCCTGTTTTTACAAGTGTTTGTGGGGTGGCCTGGGATCCCTGTAGTGGTGGGCACACTGCTGATTGACGTGTCTTGGGGATAGAGGTATGGGCCCGCTGGGTGGGTGCAGTGGTGGTGTTTACTGAGGGGGAGGCTCTATGGTGGTGTGAGAGTGTGCCTGGGTACCCGAATGTCCGGAGGTCCCTGATGGGCCAGGTTGGTCATCCAGATCCAGGCGACCACAGCTGCTGTCATCACTGTAGGCCTCTTCTGGGGGGGACTGAATGTTGCTGGCACCTCTTTGCCTGTGACATTGGGTGGGTTACCTGTGGGGATGTAAATGCAGTGTTAATGTTTCTGCATGTGACATATTGTGCATGGGTGTGTTGCCCTCTAAGGTTGTTATTGCCCTGGCAGCTTTCCCTTGTGTGGGTTGTTATCTGGTGGGCTAGGTGATTCTCTCTAGTGTGCATGCTGTGGTGATAGGTGTGCATACAGGTCTGTGAGGGGTGTCCATGACTTGTTGCACGCAGGGCTTGGCATTGGGATGAGTGGGGTGTGCTGGAGGTGGTGGAGTGATGGGTGTGAGGGTGGGGGCATTTGATGGCATGCAGGTAGGGGAGTGATAGTAATAGGGAATTGACTTTCCAGTGTCCAGTCCTCCTCCTACTCTGGCCAGGCCCTCAGAATGCATGATTGCTAAAACTTGCTCCTCCCATGTTGTTAGTTGTGGGGGAGGAGGTGGGGGTCCACCACCAGTCCTCTGAACAGCGAGTTGGTGTCTTGCTGCCATGGAATACACTTTGCTTCATAGGTCGTTCCACCTCTTCCTGATGTCATCCCTTGTTCTTGCGTGCTGTCCACAGTTTTGACCCTGTCCACGATTCTCCGCCACAGCTCCATCTTCCTAGCAATGAAGATCTGCTACACCCATGATCCGAATAGCTGTGTCTCTACCCGGATGATTTCCTCCACCATGACCCTTAGCTCCTCCTCAGAAAACCGGGAGTGTTGTTGTGGTACCATGAGTGTGGTGTGAGTGGTGTGGGTGAGGGTGTGTAGGGTGATGTGTTGGGGTTTGTGGTGTGAGCTGCATGGGTGGTGTATAGGTGATGGTGGTTTGTGGCTCTGGTTGTGTGAGTGGTATTGCTGTCTTTCTCTGTTGGCAATGGTTTGTAGTCATAAAGGGTTGTGGATATTGTGGGTAGGTGTTTTATAGTGGTGTGGGTGTATTGTGTGTATGTGAGTCATGTGTGTGTAGTTTGAATTGTCCAATGTGGTGCTGTTTTGTATGTGTGTGTGTATTTTGAGTGCAGTGGCATGTACTGCCAATGGTTTACCGCCATTGAATGTCCACCGCGGTGATTCATTGGACATAGGGGGTCATTACAACCCTGTCAGACGGTGTTAAAGCTGCGATAATACCGCAAACAGGCTGGCGGAACAAAAATGGGAATTATGACCGTGGCGGAAACCGCCAACATAGACAGACACTTTAACACTCCGACCGCCACGGCGGTACAGACAAGCAGCGCAGTGGTCACCGCCAACAGACAGGCGGAAGACAAAGTACCGCCCACAGTATCACAACCCGCCAATCCGCCACCTTTTCCGGGGCGGATTCACCGTGGATAAAAACACGGCAGAAACAGCTTTTGCAATGGGAAAACGCTCACCTGAACACACTCCACGATGAAGGAGGCCACCATGGAGCCCGAACTCCTAATACTCCCTGCGCTTGTCTACCTGCTCCTCTACGATCACCATCTACGTAGGCGCTGAAGACAACGGTGAGTACAGCACCTACGACATAGGGGAGTGGGGAGGCAAAAGTCAGGGGGACACACACGCAACACCCCCACCCCCAACCCGACCCTCACCCACTACAACACACACACCAATACATTTCCAAACAGCACAGTAACAACCCCCACCCACCCCGGAAGAATGCAAAGACAAAAGGAAATCAGGTCAAACATTGTAATGTATCAAAATACAGTAAGCTAATATATACAGATATATTTACACATTTCAGAATTGATACATGACGATTAGTAGTGCAGGTATGCACATATCAATGTCCGTGGACCACTGGGCCCACAATGCATGGGCGATGCCCACACTAGATACCAGTCCACAAACGGAGAGAACACTGTAGGGGCATCAGATAGAAATACAATAGGCACCTCAGGGGGAAGGGAAGGGGGGGCACCTCAGCCGGATTACAGCACCACACCAGATCCACAACGGGGCTCCATGCCCATTGATGTATCCTGGGGAGTGCAAAGCCACAGTCTCTCAAGTCTCTACAGTGGGTGGTTTGCCCACTGCCATATCCTGGGGAGTGCAAAGCCACAGTCTCTCAAGTCTCTACAGTGGGTGGGTTGCCCACTGTACCATCCTGGGGAGTGCAAAGCCACAGTCTCTCAAGTGGGTGGGTTGCCCACTGTACCATCCTGGGGAGTGCAAAGCCACAGTCTCTCAAGTCTCTACAGTGGGTGGTTTGCCCACTGCTTTATCCTGGGGAGGGCAAACCCACATTCTCTCAAGTCTCTACAGTGGGTGGTTTGCCCACTGTACCATCCTGGGGAGTGCAAAGCCACAGTCTCTCAAGTGGATATCAGTCTCCACTGGTTCTGGAGGGGGACTGGTGCCCAGACTGCATCAGGCTCCCCATGACGGTTCCTGTTCCTTCACTTTCCCAGCTGCACATGGGCTAACGATGCTTGATTTGGCGGTATTTTCCCTGTTCAGCGGTGCTTGACTTTGCAGTATGTGACCTGTTCAGCGGTGCTTTGCCCTGTTCAGCGGTCTTCACCATGGCGGTCTTTGCCCTGTTCAGCGGTCTTCACCATGGCGGTCTTTGCCCTGTTCAGCGGTGCTTGACTTTGCAGTTTCTGACCTGTTCAGCGGTGCTTTGCCCTGTTCAGCGGTCTTCACCATGGCGGTCTGTTCCCTGTTCAGCGGTCTTCACCATGGCGGTCTGTGCCCTGTTCAGCGGTCTTCACCATGGCGGTCTGTCCCCTGTTCACCGGTGCTTGACTTTGCAGTTTCTGACATGTTCAGCGGTGCTATGCCCTGTTCAGCGGTCTTCACCATGGCGGTCTGTTCCCTGTTCAGCGGTCTTCACCATGGCGGTCTGTGCCCTGTTCAGCGGTGCTTGACTTTGCAGTTTCTGACCTGTTCAGCGGTGCTTTGCCCTGTTCAGCGGTCTTCACCATGGTGGTCTGTTCCCTGTTCAGCGGTGCTTTGCCATGGCGGTCTGTGCCCTGTTCAGCGGTGCTTGACTTTGCTGTCTGACCTGAGCATTGGTGTGTGGCATGATGGTCCCTCATGGCCCAGCAGGGCTGTGGCTGCCGGGGCCCTCCAGGGTACTGACGCTGGCGGTGGTCTCCGGACCAGTGACGATAGTGCTGCCCTCCTGGGCACTGACTGTGGCGGTGGTCTCCTGACCAGTGACGATTGTGCTGCCCTCCTGGGCAATGACTCCGGCGGTGGTCTCCTGACCAGTGACGACTGTGCTGCCCTCCTGGGCAATGACTCCGGCGGTGGTCTCCTGACCAGTGACGATTGTGCTGCCCTCCTGGGCAATGACTCTGGCGGTGGTCTCCTGACCAGTGACGATAGTGCTGCCCTCCTGGGCACTGACTCCGGCGGTGGTCTCCTGACCAGTGACGATAGTGCTAGCGGTGGCGTCCCGGCCGCCGGGGAGGATGGCGCCCTTCTCCGCTGTGCTGCTCTTCCCAGACTGTGCAGACTTCTTCTGGCCCTTCACCACCTTTGGAGGAGTCACAGCTGACTCGGCACTCCCCCTGGGACCCTTGTGAGCAGTTTTACCACCAGGAGTCTTCACCCTGTCCCGTCGGCCACTTTCCAACCTAAGGTGCTTTACAGGGGGTGGACTGGCAGTGCTTTGGCTCCGTGTCACACTGGCTGCCCTGGTGGCTGGTGCACTCCACACACCTGTAACACGCACCACTGGTACCAGACTTTTTTTGGCTGAGGTGCTACTACGGGACCTATGAATTGGAGGGGTGGGGGTGGTGGCAAAGAGGTCAACTTTGCTGAGGAAGAGTTGCTGACGAAGACTGGGATGGGTAGCTGGAGGGGGTCTGGGAGTGGAGGAAGAGGAGGCGGTTGTAGGAGGTGTAACTTTAGATGATTTGGGTGCAGGTACTGGAGGCTGTCGTGAGGTGCATAGATGTTGGGTGTGTGGGTGCCCGCGTTAGTGTACTTTGGGAGGGGGCGTCACAGACACACTGGGAGTGGACACAGGGGACGTGTAAATGGTAGTGGGGGTGGTGAGTGCAGGTGAGCGGGGTGTGGTGCTGGGTGTTCTGGTGAGAGTCCTAGTGCCTGTAGATGTAGTGCATGTAGGTGAGAGTGTAGACGACACTGGGAGGGAGGAGGGAGACGACGAGGAGGGGGACACAGTGGAGGCAGTGGATGTTGTTGTGTCTGTATGTGGGTGATGCCTGTTTGAGTGCCTGTGGGTTGTGTGGTGCTTATGTTTGCCTGAGCTACTTTTGTGTGTTGAGGTGTATGCATGCTTGTCTGATGGTGTGCTTGGGATAGGCTGGGGTACAGGGGACTGGGTCTGGGTGGCGGAAGTTGGAGGGGGAGGCTAGACACAGGGACATTGGCTGCCATCAGTGCTGAGGCCAGAGATTGCATGGTTCGATGAAGGGCAGCCTGACCAGAATGAATGCCCTCCAGGAATGCATTACCGTGTTGCAACTCCCTTTCTACACCCTGGATGGCATTCACAATGGTAGACTGCCCAACAGTGAGTGACCTGAGGAGGTCAATGACCTCCTCACTGAGGGCAGCAGAGGTGACTGGGGCAGGGGCTGAGGTGCCTGGGGCGAAGGTGATGCCCACCCTCTTGGGTAAGCGGGCACGGGGCGAAGGCTGAGGGGCTGCTGGGAGGGCGGTGCTGGTAGGGGAGGTGGCGGCTGTACCTGTAGAAGTGGGGGGCACAGATGGTGCCGCCACCACAAGGGAGCTCCCATCGGTGGACGAGTCCTAGTCGCTGTTTGGTGATCCGGTGTACTCAGAGTCTGTGGTGTGGCCCTCCATGGCCATGTGGGATGCAGCTCCCTCATGCTCCGGTGCCACTGTACCTCCGCCTGATGATGCTGATGCACATAAGAACAGGGAGAGCACAAAAGGGGTGGGGCGACAGAAGAAAGACAGGTTTAGTCCATGGCTTACCGCTACCGTTGGTGGACAATACAGACACAACAGCCCCCTGCACTACGCCGTGCTCTTGGCCTCTTCAGATGCAATTCCTGGGATGTGGCCCACATGGCTATGGTGGTCATCTGCACACATAGATGAAACAGGGGCATGTATACCTGTACTAGGCACTCTACAGAGGTGGGGTGGAGTGGCACATGGCCTGCATTACAGAGGGGCCTAGCCTACGGAAGTCGTCCTGGCCTAGGGAAACCCATAGCCCTCCTCCCCCACCAAGACCCCTCCACTGCATGCAAAGTCCGCAGAATGAGAGTGTACTCACCCCCTTGTGTCTGCTGTGATGCCCTCAAGTGCCCATCCAACTCAGGGTAGGCCACCACCAGGATCCTGAACATCAGGGGGGCCATGGTGCGACGGGCACCCGTCCCACATTGGGAGGCCATCCCCAGCTGAGCCTCCGCCGTCTTCTTGCTCCAGCGGCGAATGCCCTCCCATCTTTTCCGGCAGTGGGTGCCCTGTCTCTGGTGGACCCCCAGGGTCCGGACGTCCTTGGCGATGGCATGCCAAATTTCCTTCTTCTGGTGGGCGCTGACCTACATGACATGGACAGGGGAAGAAGAGAAGTCATTAACACACACCCTTGCCATGTGGCACATGCATTCACACTCCTTCATGTTCCCTGAACTCTGCCCCCTTCAACTGACATCCAGCCCTCTCTACCCAGGCATAGGCCATACAACGTGCTCCCTGTGTACATACCTGTTGGTCTGGATGACCGTAGAGTAGCGTGTACTGGGGGAGGACCCCATCGACTAGCTTCTCCAACTCCTGAGCAGTGAAGGCAGGGGCCCTTTCCCCAGACGCAGCAGCCATTGTCTCTTCCAGACCGAGGTCACAGAAGCACTTGCAGTGTAGGTCCTCTCCTGTCGAAGATCAGGTATCGAGTGATTGAACAGATAAAAAATGGCGGTGACGTCCGTGGCGGTGACGTCCGCGGCGGTGCGTATCATCACCGCCGGCGCACTTCATCATTGCCTCCTAGGACCCATAGGGTCCAATGTTAACCAATGCAGCATTGTGCCGCGGTCTATGACCGCCTACCGCGACGGTGTACAACGCCAGCGCAGGTACCTCACATCCCATTGTCCCACTTTAGAGGTCAGGCAGCTGCCATTTCAGGGGCACACAGGGCTTCATTTACTACTGCGTCACACATACTTAGGCCTGCACTCAACACGCATAGAGGAAAAGTTTTGTATTTGGTGTCGTGTTCTGTGTAGCTGTGGGTACATACCTGGGAATTTGTTGACTCTGTGGTCGCTGTTGTCCTTCCTAGGCACCGTCAGCTGGGACATGTGAGGAAATGGCAGAATCCTCCGGTGTACCGACCGCTGGTGGACCTGTTGACAATGGAGGAGCGACATTTAATCATCACCTACAGGTTTGTTTGTGCCACAATCCAGGAACTGTGTACCCAGTTGGAGCCAGACCTGATGTCACCAATCCGCCAGCCCACAGAAATCCCCCCTGAAGTGCAGGTGCTATCAGTGCTCCATTTACTTGCAAGTGGGTCATTTCAAACAACAGTGGCCATAGCATCAGGGATGTCCCAGCCTATGTTTTCCAACGTGTTGTCCAGAGTGTTGTCTGCCCTGCTGAAACACGTAAGGAGCTACATCGTTTTCCCTCATGTGGAGGATTTGGCTACAGTGAAAGGTGACTTCTATGCCCTTTGACATATCCCCAACATTATAGGTGCTATTGATGGGACCTATTCAGCTCTGCCCCCCCCCCCGCTGGATTGAACAGATGTACAGGAACCGGAAGAGTTATCATTCCATGAATGTACAGATGGTATGTTTGGCAGACCAGTACATCTCCCAGGTTAATGCTATGTTCCCTGGCTCATTGCATGATGCCTACATCCTGCGGAATAGCAGCATCCCGTATGTGATGGGTCAACTCCAGAGGCACCGTGTGTGGCTATTAGGGGACTCTGGTTACCCCATCCTGTCCTCGGTTTTGACCCCAGTGAGGAATCCCAGGACCAGGGCAGAGGAACGCTACAATGAGGCCCATGGGCGGAGTAGGAGGGTGATTGAACGCACCTTCGGCCTCCTGAAGGCCAGGTTCCGGTGCCTCCATATGACAGGTGGTTCCCTATTCTACTCACCAAAGAAGGTGTGCCAGATCATCATCGCCTGCTCGATGCTTCACAATCTTGCTTTGCGACGCCAGGTGCCTTTTCTGCAGGAGGATGGTCCCGATGGTGGTGTTGTGGCAGCTGTGGAGCCTGTGGACAGTGATGAGGAGGAAGCTGAGGAAGAAGAAATAGACAACAGGGAGCCAGTCATACAGCAATATTTCCAGTGACACACAGGTGAGAATATTTTGTTTTACTATTACATTCACTTTCACACTTCTACCTCTATCCTGTCTGTCATTTAGTAGCAGTATATGGTAACTGAGTTTTACCTTTCCATTACGGTTTCACAGGTGTGGTTACCAACGTGTCTCATCTGCTTGCATCCTTCATGGACTTGTGATGTGTGACATAGGTATGTTGACATTACAATTGAAAATGCATTTTGACACTGTCATTGATAATACAAATGTACCAAATCACAGACTGACTCCAGATTGTTTTGGGCTTCAAGGGTGTTTATTTAAGTGCTCAAAAATGAAGGGGGGTTGTAAAATGGTGATGGGTGATGGTGGAGGAATGTCCATGGCAGAGTCCAGTCTATTCGTCTCACAGGTGCTTTGCCCATATGGGCATAGGAAGTGGAGCTGGGGCAGTTCCAATATGGACAGGGTTACAAAGTGGGACAGTGGGAGGACAATCAGGGTGGTCTCAATTCCCGGCGGGGGTCTTGCCATCTTGCTCTGTCCAGTTCCTGGGTCTCAGGGACCGCTTGCCGGGCGGTTGTCCGTCTGCAGGGGTTGGGGTGCTGGTGTGGTGGTCCTGTGGTGGGGCATCCTGTCCACTAGCATGGCGGAGGTGGTGGGCAGTTCATCGTCCATGCTAGTGTCAGGGGCCCCATGGAGTGCCACGGTGTCCCTTATGGTCTTTTGTGCGTCCTTCAGCACCCCTACGATGGTGCCCAGGGCAGAGCTGATGGTTCTGAGCTCCTCCCTGAACCCCAAATACTGCTCCTCCTGCAGGCGCTGGGTCTCCTGAAACTTGTCCAGGACCGTCGCCATTGTCTCCTGCGAGTGGTGGTATGCTCCCATGATGGAGGAGAGGGCCTCGTGGACAGTGGGTTCCCTTGGCCTGTCTGCCCCCTGTCGCACAGCAGCCCTCCCAGTTCTCCTGTGTTCCTGTGCCTCCGTCCCCTGGGCCGTGTGCCCACTACCACTGCCCCCAGGTCCCTGTTGTTGTTGGGGTGGTGGGTTATCCTGGGTTCCCTGTAGTGGTGGACACACTGCTGATTGACGTGTCCTGGGTACGGAAGTATGGGCCCGCTGAGTGGGTGCTGTGCTGGTGTTACCAGAGGGTGGAAGGTCAGTGTTGGGCTGTGCCTGTGCAAGGGGAACTGACTGTCCCGAGGCCCATGATGGTCCAGGCTGGTCATCTGGATCCAGTTGGCCAGAGCTGCTGTCGTCACTGTGGGCCTCTTCTGTGGGTGGAGTGGAGATGTCTGGACCCTCCTGTGTGGTGACGTTCCGTAGTGGTCCTGCAGGGTTATAAGAGCATGATTATTGCATGTGTGTGTGTCATGGTGTGCAATGTGTGGGTGTGTGTGTACCCCAGTGCAAGCATTCCTGTTTGGGGGTTTTTGTGATGATGGTTTAGGGGGTTGTTATGGGTATGTGCAGTGAGCATGCTTTAGTGAGGGGTGACCATGCTTAGTTGTGTCATGCAGGGCTTGGTGTTGGGATGGGTGGTTTGTGTTATTAGTACATTAGTGAGGAGTTGGAGTGATAGGGGAGGGGGTGAGGGTGCGGGTGTGTGATGGCATGCAGGTAGGGTGGGGGATATGATAGTTAAGATTTGACTTACCAGTGTCCATTCCTCCACCGACTCCTCCGAGGCCCTCTGGATGCATGATGGTCAAGACCTGCTCCTCCCATGTTGTTAGTTGTGGGGGAGGAGGTGGGGTCCGCCGCCAGTCCGCTGTACCGCAATGTTGTGTCTGGAGACCACTGAACGCACCTTCCTCCGTAGGTCATTCCACCTCTTCCTGATGTCCTCCCGATTTCTTGGATGCTGTCCCATAGCGTTGACCCTGTCCACGATTCTGCACCATAGCTCCATCTTCCTGGCTATGGAGGTGTGCTGCACCTGTGAGCCAAATAGCTGTGGCTCTACCCACCGGATTTCCTCCACCATGACCCTGAGCTCCTCCTCAGAAAACCTGGGGTGTCCTTGGCGTGACATGGGGTGGTGTGGGTGATGTGTGGGGTGGTGTATGTGGTGATATGTGTGGTGATATGTAGTGGTGTTTTGTGCGTGGATGTTGTGTGGGTGATGGTGTTGTGTGCCTCTGTGTGGTGAGGTTGTCTATGCTGTGCTCTCTCTCTCTGTCGCCTTCGTCTCTAATTTTTGGTCGTAGGGGTTTGTGGGTGGTGTGGGTGTGTGTTTTATTTTGTGTTGGGTGTGTGGGAGTAGTGTTTGTATGTGTATCAGGTGTGTATATTTGGAATTGTCCAATGTGTCGGTGTTTTGGAGATGTGTGTGTATTTTGAGCGTGGCGGTGTGTACCGCCAATGGAATACCGCGGTTGAAAGACCGCCACGTGGAATCGTGGGTCGTGATAGCATGGGCGTGTTTCTGTTGGCGTGACGGTGGAGGAATTGTTTTCGCCAGTTTAACACTGACCTTTGGTGTGGCGGACTTGTGTGGGTGTCTGAATTTCGGCTGATTCCGAGATGTGTGTCATAATAGCTGTGGCGGAATTCCGCGGCCGCAGCGGTGTATTGGCGGTTTTCTGCACGGCGGTAAGCGCCTTTTACCGCCAATGTTGTAATGACCCCCTAAATGTTGTGGGCGTAGTTCTGTTGGCGTAACGGTATGGGTTTTGATACTGCCACTTGATCACTGACCTTTGGGCTGGCAGACTTCTATGTGTGGCTGTATAGTGACGGATTGGTATGTGTGTGTCATAATATGGTCGGCAGATATCCACAGCGGTATGTTGGCGGCAGTTGGCATGGTGTTGAGTGGGATTTACTGCCAATGTTATAATGAGAGCCATAAACTCATTTTCCCATTCATCAGCTGCAAGATATGCTCATTCAAGACCTGAGAATCTTTGACATGCAACACTCTTTCTCTTTGATCTTCGATTTGCACTTGTATCTCCTTCACTTAAATCTGTTCCCTTTGTTGTTTCTGCTTCCTTATTTATGCTTGAAAGTGGATCAGGAACCTTTCTATTTCATGTAGTGTAGTCCACTTTCCATTCTCCGTTCATAGTTTTTCTAGACAGTGATGGCAAAACTAGAATTTCAATTCTTTTTGGATTTTGATAACCACTTCTTTGACTTTGACTTGCTTCACCTGTGCCAAAAGCCACTTCAGGAGGAGTCAAATCTACATGACTTTGATTCAACTCAACTCTACTTTCGGCTTCTTCAAGGAACAATATCTGTTTCATTGCTTTTTCCCAATCGTCTGCTTCTGAGAGAGTCCTCCTTAGAATTGACTTTCCTGTTACATCTCTTTCTGATTTAGCTGATAAAGGAATATCAGGATTTTCTCCTATTTCACCTCTCAGAGGAGTACCTGGATCCTCAACACTTTGCACTGTCTTTGCTCTTGCAGT
Organism: Pleurodeles waltl; assembly: GCF_031143425.1. Taxonomy (NCBI): domain Eukaryota; kingdom Metazoa; phylum Chordata; class Amphibia; order Caudata; family Salamandridae; genus Pleurodeles; species Pleurodeles waltl. The sequence goes on from NC_090447.1 coordinate 289,109,956, forward strand.
CTCTTTTTCTGTTTTGTCAATTGCTCTTCTTGAGACTTTATTACTTCAGCCGGTGCTTTCAGCAACACTGGATCTTCTTCCAGAGGATATGTCACTTTGCAAGTGTGGCTTGTATGGACCCAGTTCAGAACTCTAGCACACTTCACAGCAGTCGTTGTCACCAAAATGATGTGGTAAGGTCCTGTCCACTTATGCTCCAAGCAAGATTTCCACACATACTTCTTGGTCATCACCCAAACTCCAGCTTGGAGACTATGACACTGATCTTGGAATGGTGACACAGCTGTTGCTTCCACCTGGTGAGACAAAAAGTGAACCACATCAGCTAGTTCTTTGTAGTAATCCAGCACCAAGTCATCTGTTATGTTTACAAGGGCATTTACAATAACAGCTGGCAATCTCATTGTTCTGCCCATCAGAATCTTGTGGGGAGAGAGTCCAATCTTTCTGTCAGGTGTACTTCTCATGCTCATTAGAACCAATGGTAAAGCATGTGGCCATTTCAGATTTGTGGATGCACAAATGTTTTCCAATCGAGCTTTCAACGGTCCATTCATTTGTTCTTCTGATCCAGAAGCTTCAGCACGGTAGCTACAATGCAGCTTCTGCTCAATGTTTAGGGTTGAACATAGTAATTTAATCACCTCATTTTTGAAGTGACTTCCTCTGCCTGATTCTGAAGAGGCTGGAAATCCAAAATGTAGGATCAACCATCTAAGTAACAGCGTTGCTACTGTGAGGCTATCATTTCTACGTGTGGTGTTGTCGAAGTAAGCCTCAGCAAGGCCTACTAGTGCAAGGGGTTCTCCCTTCTCTGCACAAAGTCCTCAGACCATATAGGAAGAAGTTGGCACAGAAACTGAAATAAAAGACAAGGTTTATTAAACCTCATGAGGTCGCTTTACAGTTCAAACAGCACCCTTCGGTAATGTTTGAAGTAGCACACTGAACTAAGAGAGCATGGTCCTTTTATACCCACGCAGGGGCTAATAGAAGGTGGTACAATTATAGAAGCAAGGCTTATATACATATAAGGTCATATGGAAATGCAAAGTCAACAGGTAGGAGGGGCTAACAGTTTTCAAGGACTAGTACACACATTACTGTCGGTTACTAATCACTGACAGCTGCAGACCTTACTGGGCATGTGCAAAGTGAGAGATGCTAAATATAACTTGTCCCAAGACAGATTTTCAAGCGTAGTTAACAGAAAGGTAGGACAGAGCACATGGCGAGCACATAGCAGCATGTGGCAGAGAAAATGGCTGCCATGAATACAAAATGGATTCCGCAAAATGTCCACAATAGTTGCTAAATACGAGATGCCTTCTGCTAATGCTTAATCTAATCGCTACTAAATTACAACAGTGTAGGCTTCAATCCACTGACTAAATACACAGACAATCACCAACACGTATCTCATACCACCACACACAGGCATCTCAATAAAACCCATCTGCATTCTGTCAAATGGACCACCTGCTCTTCCAATGTGACTCAAATTGACAACAGTTCTTTTTCCCACGTTCATTTGTTGACATTCAATGCATCTGTGACAAATTGCTTCAGCAACCTGTCTAAATTTTGGATTAATCCAGAATTGATTAATTGTTCGAATCATTGCATCTCTGCCAATGTGAACTTGACCATGACAATATCTTGCCATTTGTGTCAGTAGACAGTTTTGCAAAACCATCTGCCCTTCATTTGAAAATTTGAAAGCCAGATTTTGTCCCTTTCTCTTTCAATGCAACCCGATTTTATCCAGCTTTTCTTTACATCATCTGGAACCTCACCTTGGAATTTCTTTATTTCTTCCCAAGTGTTAATTACAGCCAACACGTAACTTTGACTCATCTCATCAGTATTCATCTCACCAACACTTTTCCATTCTTCATTAAAGGTAACATTATTTAGTGTACAGATTTGAGCAATGTGATCTGGATAGGAATTTCCCATGGAGATGAAATCACTCAATCTTTGGTGAGCACTGCACTTGACCACCACAATTTTTCAGGCAATTATTTGGCTTGTGACAAATCATGAATTCTATAACCAATTTTAAATGGTGAACCACAAGAGGTCATGATACATTTCTGGGACCAAAACTGTCCAAAGTCATGCACAACACTAAAACAATACTGGCTGTCTGTGAAAATCATAATTTTAAGCTGTTCCGAAATACAGCATGCTCTAGTAAGCCACAGATGCAGAAAATACCCCTTGAAGCCATGAAGCTTCAAGTATGCCAGAAATTGTGCACACAGCATAACCAGATCTTAAAGCTCCTGCATTCTCTTAAACAGGAACCATAAAAAAATTATTTGATCATTTTTGTCTTACGGTGTGTCCTGACTATCAGGTCTGGGTTTGGTGCACAGTTCAGTAACCTCTAGGCAGTCATGTTCAACTCCATTAACATTTTCAGATTCACCATTGTCTATAGGCAGCAAGGTTGCTGGATTAAGCACAGTGCACCTCTTATGGGTGATGTTCGGGTAACCTAAAATCAGCAAATCATGCAAGTCTTGGTCCTGGTAAACAAGACCTCAAATGAGTGATGGACCAAAACAGTTAAAAGATATCCCGTCATAATGCTCTCACACTGAGTGAGACTGGTTCCAACCATGGCCACGCTTTTTAAGCAGCCGGGCAAAGCTGTGGTGACAAGATCCAAAGTAGCTGAAAAATATGCTACAGGACGATTTACACCACCATGTACCTATGTCAAAACAGAAAGTGCACAGCAATCATGTTCACGACAAAACAGTAAAAATAGTTTTCTGTAGTCAGGCATTCCCAGGGCTGGTGGTCTGCCCAGCATGTACCTCCATGACCAGTTGCCCATGCCCGCTCACTTCCGGAGGGTGGGTATCTCCTTTGCCTCAGGAACCTCCATCCCTGCCCCAGTCAGCCCTCAATGAGGAGGCTATTGACCTCCTGAGGTCCATCTCTGTGGGGCAGTCAACCATCATGCATGCCATCCAGGGACTGGCATCCCAGATGCAGCAGTCTAATACCTACCTGGAAGGCCTTCACAGTACCTTCGCTGGCCTACAGAGATCATTTAAGGCTCTGGCCTCCTCTTTGACAACAGCCTGTGTCCCTTCATCTTTCGTTCCCCCTCTAGCTAACTGTTCCCAATCCAAGACCCCTCTCCCTTCACCCATCCAGAGTACACCTACAGACCAGCATTCACCCACTACAATAGACAAGGTGCGCAAAGACAGACACAGGCACTCCCTATACTTTCTCCCCACCACCACCTCTCTTACAGTCAAATCACCACTCACACCTTCTTTAACTGCATCATCACACCCTGATCCTACCACCAGTCATTTCATATCCTTAGACACCACAGGAGCAGACAGGCAGACACCCACCCCACCCACCTCACACATCACATCCACACTCACCACAACCACTTTCACTACAACATGCAGCACATCCACTTCACTTGTAGCCACCACCTCAACATATACTCATAAATCTTCCATTCCTCTTCCTACATCTCTTCCTCCTTCTCCCAAGAAACACAAATGCACTCACTCACCCACCCAACATGCACCCACCACACACAAGCACACATTGCACACACCTGCATCCATATTCAGCACACCAACACATCAAACAAGCACACCCTCTACCTCCATTCCTAAACCTTTTTCAATTGACTACACTGTGTCCCTAAGAAAGTCTTCCTTGCCTCCCTTGACCTGTTACCTACTCCCACCCACTCCCTGTTGCCCTGGATGTCATGTCCCCCTGCCCCTACCCACCCCTTCCACCTCCCAGTCCTCTATGCCCCCTACTAGTCCCTATACCCCTCCCCCTGGCAAAACCCCACCTGGACCATCCAGACAGAAGCCCAAAGTCCCACCCCCTCCCAAACCCAGACCAAAGGACCCCCTTCCAAACCCAAGCTCCCCCACCTCCACCTACCCACCCCTGAGGTACCTCCCTGCCCAATTGATGCCCCTTTGACATGGAGGCCACTTTGCTGTCAGGATTCAAGTTGGGGCCAGGTACTCTGTCCAGTGTGTCTGGGGCAATTGAATAATTTGGACTGGCCATTAGGCCTCTGTTGTATATAATTTTACTATTTTATTCAGACATGCTTTTTAATATATCTTCACCAGTCACCCATTGGTGTCGTGGTTTACATACTTGTACTGCCTTTCCTTCAAGTTGTATGTGTTGTATATGTCGGATTGGTGTTCATCTTGAGTGTATGTGATGTGTTTATGTAGCAGCATGAGTTGTGTGGGTGAGCAGTGCTATGGACTTGTTGTGATGTGTTGTGTTGGTGTCATAATATGCTTGTCTACTCCGCCAAGCCTGTGGCCATACAACCGCCACCTCCGATGCTGCGGTTCTCAGACCACCAAACTCGTAATGAGCACCTGCATGCCCATTCTCACCCACCTGATTCAATAAGGCAATAGTATCCTGTCTGCATGCTTTCTCTGTTTTTGAGCAACCAATAGATCATAAATGTACTGAACCAATGTTGATTGGAAAGGCATTTACAATGGTTCCAAATTATTTTTCAACACCTTATTAAATAGAGATGGGGATTCTGAAAAGCCCTGTGTGTACTTGTGCCAACAATACACACAACTGTAGAATTTAAAACAAAAGGGAACCTGGCTATCCTCATGTAGAGGCACTGAGAAAAATGCTCGTTACAAGTTTACTACTGTGAACCATTCTGCGTCACATGGAATTTGAAACAGAATCACTGCTGGATTGGGTATCACTTGACAACATTTGACCATAATATAATTTTTTTTTCTCAAATTCTGAACTATGCAAAATTTCCCACTTGGTTTTCACAATCCCATAATAGGAAAATTGCATGGACATCTCAACACTTGTTTCAAAACTCCATGCTAAACAAAGTCTGCGATTACAGGAGTAGCTCCTTCAATTACATCTGGTGCCATGTGATTTTGAGTTGTTTTCGAAAAAATTACATTAGGTTTCACTGTTGCTTTGACTGGCTCAACTCCTCTGATTACACCAATGTCTTATACAGAAAGATTCCAAACTTTTGAAATAACTGTATCTCTTAAATCAATTGGCAGGTTCAATACTGCTTTGTTGTTGCATGCAGGGCTTGGTGTTGGGATGTGTGGTTTGTGATATTGGGACATTTGTGAGGAGTTGGAGTGATGGGTGTGAGGGTGAGGGTGAGGGTGGGGGTATGTGATGGCATGCAGGTAGGGTGGGGGATGTAATAGTAAAGCTTTGACTTACCAGAGTCCATTCCTCCATCTACTCCTGCAAGGCCCTCAGGATGCAGAATCGCCAAGACCTGCTCCTCACATGTTGTTAGTTGTGGGGGAGGAGGTGGGGGTCCGCCGCCAGTCTACTGAACCGCAAGTTGGTGTCTTGAGACCAAGGAACGCACCTTCCCCCGTAGGTCGTTCCACCTCTTCATGATGTCATCCCTATTTCTTGGGTGCTGTCCCACTGCATTGACACTGTCCACTATTCTTCGCCATAGCTCCATCTTCCAAGCAATGGAGGTGTGCTGCACCTGTGATCCGAATAGCTGTGGCTCTACCTGGACGATTTCGTCCACCATGACCCTGAGCTCGTCCTCCGGGAACCTGGGGTGTCTTTGCCGTGCCCTGGGGTGGTGTGGGTGATGTGTGGGGTGGTGTGTGTGGTGATAAGTGTGCTGATATGTAGTGGTGTGTAGTGTGAGGTGCTTGGAAGTTATGTGGGTGATGGTGTTGTGTGCCTGTGGATGCTAGTTTGTTGATGGTGGTGTCTCTCTCTGTCCTTCTCTCGGTTATTCTGGTCATGCGGGTTTGTGGGTGATGTGAGTGTGTGTTTTATATAGTATTGGGTGTGTGGGAGTGGTGTGTGTATGTGTCTCAGGTGTGTGTATTTTGATTTGTCCAATGTGGCTAGGATTTGTAAATGTGTGTGTGTATTTTGAGCGAGGCGGTGTGTACCGCCAATGGAATACAGTGGTTGAAATACCGCCGCGTGGATTCGTGGGTCATGATAGTGTGGGCGTATTTCTGTTGGTGTGACGGTGGAGGTTTTGTTTTCGCCAGTTTATCACTGACCTTTGGTGTGGCGGACTTGTGTGGGTGTCTGAATTTTGGCGGATTCCGTTCTGTGGGTCATAATAGCTGTGGCGGATTTCCGTGGGCGCAGCGGTGTGTTGGCGGTCTTCTACATGGCGGTAAGCGGCTTTTACTGCCAATGTTGTAATGACTGCCTATGTATCTGTGCATGCCTTAAGAATCACCAATTTTAACAGTAATCGGCTAAGTAATCTGATTTTTCAGGTGCTGATTCACAACTCCTACAACCTGTACTGTTTTTCCACAAAGTGGCACATTAGGAACTTCCACAGTTCTGACAGTAGAGTGTGTAGCTCCTGTGTCAACCAGTAAAGAGCCATCATGACGCATTACTGTACCATTTATATAAGGACCACTCTGATCTACCTCTAATGAAGCTGCTAAGTCACATTCTTCTTCATCCAAACTCTCACTTACAATTTCATCACTCGATTCATTCTCACTGTGTAGTAGATACTGTGTAATTCATGGTTGACTATTTTTACTTATCTTTTGACCCATGTTCTGCTGAGTTACCACTATTTGCTGCTGTGCCATTGAAGCTTGAGGTATTTGCATTTGCTGTTGTGGCATCATTATCTTCTGCGGTTGCATTTGCTTTTGTTGTGGTACCTGAAAACGTGGCACCTGCACCTACTGTTGGGGAATTTACATTTTCTGAGGAATCTGCATCTGATTATTCATGTTATGAATATTTACATTAGGATTCTGAATTCTGGGTCCTTTCAAATTTGGACCATCATTGGACACTCCAGTTTCCTATGTCCTCAACCCCCGCAAGCATGACAAGGTAACATCATCTTCATTCTCTGCATATCACCTGAATTAGCAGTAGTATTTAGATCAATACCTACATGATTTTCATTTCCTAAATCACCACGTCCTCTGCCTCTTGCCACCCCCTGACTCTAAACCATTTGCATGTTTCCTTGTTGTTGTGGAACTCCTTTCATCCTTGATTGTTCTGTTCTAATCTGCATCACCATTTTCTTTCAATCTCTTCTTCTTCATTTCAATCTCATCACTACAATATTTAGCAACTCCAAAAATTCATCAACTGTTTTTGTTTGCCAACAAATCAAATGACTTTTAAGTATGTTACCAACTTTAGAACTCAACCCTTCAACAAATCTGAACACAAAATGAATCATGTATTTGAGCTCAATTGTTTCTGTACCACTGTAATATTTGAAATTCTTGTTTTCAACGATTCAATCTCTTTGCAATAGCTTTTCATTACTTCAGGAGATGGTACACCTTTAACAGGATCTCGTGGAGTTTCTCTTGTTGGCCAGTCCTTTTCCACTCAATCCTTAAATCACCTGGGACTACTATTTCTAAAAGGGTATTTAAATCCGCCTACAGGTGTTTTGTGAGTTTCACAAACCTATCTGTCTGCTGGTATGATTCCATTGGTTTCTCTCCCTATCTAGGATAATCATTTGTAAATGATAAAATATCACTACTGCTCCAAGGGACATGAAAATAAAATCCATCCAGGAATTTCTCTCATTGGTAATGTATTTATTGGACAATCAGTCTGCTATGCATCAATAGAGTTCACATTCACAGACTCTCTTCTCTTCTGTTCTATCTGTCACAGCACACATATAAGTCAGTCCAAAATGTAAATATGACAGTTCATAAGTTCCAGTTCCAAAAGCCTAACGTTTTTGGGATAGTGATATAGGGGGTCATTCCAACCCTGGCGGTCGGTGTTAAAGCGGCGGCCAACCCGCCAACAGGCAGGCGGCCAAAAAATTGGAATTATCACCCTGGCGGGAACCGCCAACACAGCCCGCCACTTTAACACTCTGACCGCCACGGCGGGGCAAACAAACAGCGCGGCGGTCACCGCCAACAGACAGGCGGCAGACAATGTACCGCCCACCCTATCATGACCCACCAATCCGCCACCTTTTCCGGGGCGGGAGCCCCGCTGATAAAAAACACGGCGGAAACAGACCACGAACGGGAAAACGCTCACCTTGATACACTCCACGAGGAATCTGGACAGCATGGAACCCGAATTAAACATCCTACCAGCGATTGTCTACCGGCTTCTCTACCAGGAGCACGAACGCCACCGCAGGAGACAACGGTGAGTACTGCACCTACGACACAGGGAAGGGGGGAGGAGAAAAGGTTATGGGCACACACATACGCGACACACCCACCCCCCCCCAAATCCCCACACACCAAAGCAGAGCAACAAGTCAGATTTACACCCCCCAAACCCCCCAGAATAATTCAAAGACAAAATAAAATGATCATTAAAATAGAAGTATATTAAAGCATATTTGAACTGAAGTGAAATATGAGATATTTAAAATAAATAAATCACAACATGAACAATGTATACATAGTCCAAAAGTCCGGCACATATTGGCTACATGCCATTGTTCGTGGGCCAATGTGCATTGACACATGGGCAAAGCCCACACACGAGACCCGATTCCATTGGAGAGAACAATGCTGGGGCATCAGATAATAAAACCACAGGCACCTCAGGGGGAACGGAAGGGGGGGCACCTCAGCCACATGAGTCCACGACGCCAGATCCACGAGGGGCCTCCATGCCCACTGTACCATCCTGGGGAGTGCAAAGCCACAGTCTCTCAAGTCTCTACAGTGGGTGGGTTGCCCACTGTACCATCCTGGGGAGTGCAAAGTCACAGTCTCTCAAGTCTCTACAGTGGGTGGGTTGCCCACTGTACCATCCTGGGGAGTGCAAAGCCACAGTCTCTCAAGTCTCTACAGTGGGTGGCTTGCCCACTGTACCATCCTGGTGAGTGCAAAGCCACAGTCTCTCAAGTCTCTACAGTGGGTGGCTTGCCCACTGTGCCATCCTGGGGAGTGCAAAGCCACAGTCTCTCAAGTCTCTACAGTGGGTGGGTTGCCCACTGTACCATCCTGGGGAGTGCAAAGCCACAGTCTCTCAAGTCTCTACAGTGGGTGGGTTGCCCACTGTACCATCCTGGGGAGTGCAAAGCCACAGTCCAGTCCATCTGGTGGATTACAGACTCCACTGGTTATGGAGGAGGCATGGTGGGCACAGTGAACCATAAACAGTGCTTGAGAGGAAGGGCCCAGCGGAGCGGTGTTTGAGACGGCGGGGCCCAGCGGAGTGGTGCTTGAGATGGCAGGGCCCAGCGGAGCGGTGCTTGAGACGGCGGGGCCCAGCGGAGCGGTGCTTGAGACGGCGGGGCCCAGCGGAGCGGTGCTTGAGAGGAAGGGCCCAGCGGAGCGGTGCTTGAGACGGCGGGGCCCAGCGGAGCGGTGCTTGAGAGGAAGGGCCCAGCGGAGCGGTGCTTGAGACGGCGGGGCCCAGCGGAGCGGTGCTTGAGAGGAAGGGCCCAGCGGAGCGGTGCTTGAGACGGCGGGGCCCAGCGGAGCGGTGCTTGAGAGGAAGGGCCCAGCGGAGCGGTGCTTGAGACGGCGGGGCCCAGGGGAGCGGTGCTTGAGAGGATGGGCCCAGCGGAGCGGTGCTTGAGACGGCGGGGCCCAGCGGAGCGGTGCTTGAGAGGAAGGGCCCAGCGGAGCGGTGCTTGAGACGGCGAGGCCCAGCGGAGCGATGCTTGAGACGGCGGGGCCCAGCGGAGCGGTGCTTGAGACAGCGGGGCCCAGCGGAGCGGTGCTTGAGACGGCGGGGCCCAGCGGAGCGGTGCTTGAGAGGAAGGGCCCAGCGGAGCGGTGCTTGAGACGGCGGGGCCCAGCGGAGCGGTGCTTGAGAGGAAGGGCCCAGCGGAGCAGTGCTTGAGACGGCGGGGCCCAGCGGAGCGTTGCTTGAGAGGAAGGGCCCAGCGGAGCGGTGCTTGACAGGAAGGGCCCAGCGGAGCGGTGCTTGAGACGGCGGGGCCCAGCGGAGTAGTGCTTGAGACGGCGGGGCCCAGCGGAGCGGTGCTTGAGACGGGGGGCCCAGCGGAGCGGTGCTTGAGACGGCGGGGCCCAGCGGAGCGGTGCTCTTCTGCACGGCGGGGCCCTGTTCAGCAGTGCTCTTCTCCACGGCGGGGCCCTGTTCAGCGGTGCTCTTCTCCACGGCGGGCCCTGTTCAGCGGTGCTCTTCTGCACGGCGGGGCCCTGTTCAGCGGTGCTCTTCTCCACGGCGGGGCCTTGTTCAGTGGTGCTCTTCTCCACGGCGGGCCCTGTTCAGCGGTGCTCTTCTGCACGGCGGGCCCTGTTCAGCGGTGCCTATCTTCACGGCGGGGCCCTGTTCAGCGGTGCTCTTCTCCACGGCGGGCCCTATTCAGCGGTGCTCTTCTGCACGGCGGGGCCCTGTTCAGCGGTGCTCTTCTCCACGGCGGGGCCCTGTTCAGCGGTGCTCTTCTCCACGGCGGGCCCTGTTCAGCGGTGCTCTTCTGCACGGCGGGCCCTGTTCAGCGGTGCCTATCTTCACGGCGGGGCCCTGTTCAGCGGTGCTCTTCTCCACGGTGGGCCCTGTTCAGTGGTGCTCTTCTGCACGGCGGGGCCCTGTTCAGCGGTGCTCTTCTCCACGGCGGGCCCTGTTCAGCAGTGCTCTTCTGCACGGCGGGGCCCTGTTCAGCGGTGCTCTTCTCCACGACGGGCCCTGTTCAGCGGTGCTCTTCTCCACGGCGGGCCCTGTTCAGCGGTGCACATCCAGTAGGTCAAGGGAGCCAGACCTGGCCTGGACTCCCTGCTCAGTCGCCCTCCGACCGTGATGCTTCTGGACCCTTCGGGGACGGAGTCCTGGGCCCTTTGGTGTCCTCCTTTCCAGCTGGGATGTGGCATGTGGGGCCCACCTGCTCCGCGCTCCTGCTGCCTGACTTCTCCGCCCTGCTGCCCTTACGCTCCTTAGATGGGGCTCTCGGGCCCTTGCCTCCCCTAGATGATGTGGCTGGTGAAGTGGGCGAACTTTGCTCCTTGGGGGCAGCCGTGTCAGTCCTCGCACGGCGGCCCTTGTGTTTCCTGGTCCTCTTGCCAGGGGGGGGGCTGGATGTGTCCTTGCTGCTGATTGAGGTGTCACTGCTGGCAAAGGGTGGACTCCAGAACCCATGCACAACAGTGACACCCGAAGCTGGGCTGGTGGTGGCTGTGGTGCTCTTGGGACTCTTTGCAGATGGAGGGGGTAGGTCATCGGAGGGAAAGAGGTCAAGATTAGCCAGGAAAAGTTTTTTAGGGCCAAGGTAAAGGGTAGGAGAAGTGGTGATGGGAGTGGAGGAAGAGGATGTGGTTGTAGGAGAGTCAGGTGTGCTGTCATTGGGTGAAGGTGCTGGTGCTGTAGGCTGTCGTGAGGGGGATGTCTGTTGGGTGGGTGGCTGCCTGCGTTTGTGTGTCTTGGAAGAGGGGGTGACAGACACAGTGGGAGGGGACACAGGGGACGTGTAAATGGCAGTGGGGGTGGTGACTGCACGCGTGCGGACTGTACAGGAGGGTGTGGTGGTGATGGAAGCACTGGCTGATGTTGGTGTGCATGCAGGTGTGAGTGTAGACGTCACAGGGAGGGAGGAGGGAGACGAGGAGGAGGGGGACACAGGGGTGGCAGTGACTGTTGGAATGTCTGCATCTGGGTGTTGCTTGGGTGAGTGTTTGTGGGATCTGTGGTGCTTGTGTCTGGATGAGCTGCCCTTGGGTGTTGAGGTGTGTGCAGGCTGGTCAGATGGTGTGGATGGGATAGGCTGAGGAACAGGAGACAGAGACAGGCTGGAGGCAGTCAGAAGAGGGAGGCTGGAAACAGGGACAATGGCTGCCGTCAGTGCTGAGGCCAGAGCAGTGAATGATCGTTGATGGGCAGCCTGACCCGAATGAATGCCCTCCAGGTAGGCATTGCTCCGATGCACCTCCCTTTCAACCCCCTGGATGGCATTCAAAAGGGTAGTCTTCCCAACAATGAGCGTCCCCACAAGGTCAATGAGCTCCGCACTGAGGGCAGCAGGGGTGACAGGGGCAGGGGCTGAGGTGCCTGGGGCGAAGGAGACGCCCGCCTTCCTGGGCGAGCGGGCACGGAGCGTAGGCTGAGGGGCTGCAGGGAGGGCGGGGCTGGTGCGCTGGGTGGCGGCTGTACCTGTAGAGGCGGGGGTCCCGGATGTTTCCGCCACCGCTAGGGAGCACCCATCCGAGGACGTGTCTGTGTCGCTGCTCTCACCACCGGTCCCCGTTGTGGTGCTCCCCTCGCCCTCCGGATCACTGGTGCCCTCGGTGTCTGTTCCTGGGCCCACCGGGGCCTTGTGACTTGCAGCTCCCTCGTGCTCCGATGCGAAATCTCCTCCGCCTGATGATGCTAATGCACACATGCACAAGAAGATGAAGAAGAAGGGTGGGGGGAGAAAAAAGAAGACCAGGTTGAGTGCATGCAATGTCAACACCGTTGGCGGAGAGGACAGACACTGGAGCCTCATGCACTAAGCCACGCATTCGGGGTACACTACTCAGTACTTCTGACTAAGACAACAGGTCAAGAGACGAAAAACGCGCAGATGTGTGAGGCTGGACCATCAATAGCTGTACTTGTCACCCTACAGAGGTGGGGGCCGGGAGCACAGGGCCATGCCTAAGGGAGAAGACTACACTACAGAAAGCACCCTGGCCTAATGTCACCCACAACCCTCCTCCCCCACCCAGACGCCTCCACTGCGCAGAAAGATAGCAGAATGTGCTGATACTCACCCCCTTGTGTCTGCTGTGATGCTCTCAAGTGCCCATCCAAATCAGGGTAGGCCACCGCCAGGATCCGGGACATCAGGGGGGTCAGGGTATGACTGGCACCCCTCCTAGGTTGGGAGGCCATCCCCAGCAGTGACTCGGCGGTCTTCCTGGTCCCGCGGCGGATGTCCTCCCACCTCTTGCGGCAGTGGGTGCCCCGTCTGACGTGGACCCCCAGGGCCCGGACTTCCTTGGCGATGAGACGCCAAATCTCGACTTTCTGATGGGCGCTGACCTATGTGACATGTACAGGGTGGGAAGGAAACATTCATCAACTTACGGCATGTTAGATGTGATTGGCCCCCCCTCCCCAACCTTGCCATATGGCACATGCTCTCATCTGTCGTGCGTTGCACTCCTCATTCGCCCCCTACCCCACCAACTTACATCCACCCCACTCCACACAGGCATCGCCCATTCCATGTGCACCCGGTGTACTTACCTGTTGGTCTGGAGGACCGTAGAGTAACGCATACTGGGGGAGGACCCCATCCACGAGCTTCTCCAACTCTTCAGACGTGAAGGCAGGGGCCCTTTCCCCAGTCGCAGCAGCCATTGTCACTTCCAGACCGAGGTCACAGCAGCACTTGCAGTATAGGTCCTCTCCTGTGGATGATCAGGTCTCGAGTGATTAGGCAGATAGAAAATGGCGGTCACGCCCGCGGCGGTGCGTACCGCGGCGGTGCGTACCGCTACCGCCGGCGCACCTCATCATTGGCTCTTGAAACCCATAGGCTTCAATGTTAACCAATGCGGCTCCGTGTAGCGGTCTTCGACCGCCTACCGCCACGGTGTGCTCCGCCAGCGCATTGACCTCACATCCCATTGTCCCACTTCACAGGTCAGGCAGCCGCCATTTCAAGGGCCCACATGGCATAATTTCTACTGCGACACCCAGGCCTAGGCCTTCCATTGCCACACATACACGCCTTTCAAAACATAGATAACCGTGTGCTATGCAAGCTGTGGTGAACGTACCAGTGATTGGCTTGACTCTGTGCCCCATGTTGTCCTTCCTAGGCACCGTCCGCTGGGACTTGCGAGGAGAAGGATGAATCCTCGCGTGTACCGACCGCTGGTGGACCTGTCGACAATGGAAGAACGCCACATCATACTACGATACCGACTTGACCGTGCCACTATCCATGAACTGTGTGCCCAGCTGGAGCCAGCCCTGATGTCCCCCATCCGCCAACCCACAGGAATTCCCCCTCTGGTGCAGGTTCTGTCAGTCCTCCATTTTCTTGCAAGTGGCTCATTCCAGACAACAGTGGCCATGTCATCTGGAATGTCTCAGCCTATGTTTTCCAAAGTTTTGTCTAGAGTGTTGTCTGCCCTGATGAAACACATGCGGAGTTACATTATATTCCCTGAGGAGGTTGATTTGGCCACTGTGAAGGGTGATTTTTATGCCCTTGGACATATTCCCAACATCATTGGTGCCATTGATGAGACCCATGTAGCCTTAGTCCCCCCAAAAGACGATGAGCAAGTGTACAGAAACAGGAAAAGTTACCATTCTATGAACGTCCAGGTGGTCTGTTTGGCTGACCAGTACATCTCCCATGTGAATGCCATGTTCCCTGGGTCAGTGCATGACGCGTATGTGATGCGTAATAGCAGCATCCCTTATGTGATGGAACAGCTACAGAGACAACGTGTGTGGCTAATAGGTGACTCTGGTTACCCCAACCTGCCTTGGCTATTGACCCCAGTGAGGAATCCCCGGACCAGGGCTGAGGAACGGTACAATGAGGCCCATGGGCGAACTAGGAGGATCATAGAAAGGACCTTTGGCCTACTGAAGCCCAGATTTAGGTGCCTGCATATGACAGGGGGATCCCTGATGTACTCACCAAAGAAGGTGTGCCAGATCATCGTGGCCTGCTGTATGCTTCACAATCTGGCATTGCGACGTCAGGTGCCTTTCCTGCAGGAGGATGGTCCAGATGGTGGTGTTGAAGCAGCTGTGGAGCCTGCGGAGAGTGAAGAGGAGGAAGACTCAGAGGACGACACAGACAACAGGGACAGAGTTATCCAACAGTATTTTCAGTAGCACACAGGTAAGAATCACCCACGCCATTTTACTTTTCCTGAAAGCCTCCTGCTTCTCAACTTTGTCTATGACCCCCCAGTTCTTTTAAACTGATGTTTGATTTTCCCTTCCCTTTTCAGTGCTGTATGACCCACTGCGTGACTTCTGCTTGGTTAACCCATGGACTAATTCTTATTGATCTCGGTATGTGTTCAGCACAAAGTTAACAGAACATAATTGATCGGTAATGTGTTATACATTTGTAAATAATACAGCCTGACTCCTGTTTGATTTCAGTGCATTGAGTGATTTATTTTTTGTGCTAGATAATGGTACATGATATAAACACGGTGATGGGTGGGGGTGGAGTAATGGCCATGGCAGAGTCCAGTTCTCAGTCTCACAGGTGCATTGTCCATGTGCCTGTGGAAGGATGGAGCAGGGGCAGTTCAAGGTTGGACAGGGTGACAATGTGGGACAGTGGGATGACTTCAGGGGGTGTCTCATGCTGGCGGGGGTCTTGACATCCTACTCTGTCGATTTTTTGGATCTCAGGCTCCTCTTGCGGGGTGGTTGTTCTTCAGCAGGAGGTGGGGTTCTGGTGGCCTGTCGTTGTGGTGGGGCCTCCTGTCCACTAGCGCCGGCGGAGGTGATAGGCTGTTCCTGGCTAGTGACAGGGGCCCTGTGTGGTGCCACATGGTCCCGCAACGGGTCCTCTATCCGGTTGAGGGCCTGGACTATGCTCCCCATAGCGGTAGAGATGTTGGTGAGTTGATTGGTGAACCCCATGTAGCGTTCCTCCTGCTGTGCCTGGATCTCCTGGAACCTGGCCAGTACCGTCGCCATCGTCTCTTGGGAGTGGTGGTAGGCTGCCATGATGGTGGTGAGGGCCTCTTGGAGAGTGGGTTCCCTGGGCCTCTCCTCCCCCCCCGTCGCACAGCAGCCCTCCGAGTTGCCCTGTTTCCCCCGGCCTCTGTCCCCTGGACGGTGTGCCCACTACCACTGCCCCCAGGTCCCTGTTGTTGTTGGGGTGGTGGGTTAGCCTGGGTGCCCTGTAGTGGCAGACACACCGCTGATTGACCTGTCCTAGAGACAGAGGCATGGGCCCGCTGGGTGGGAGCTGTGCTGTTGGTCCCAGAGGGGGTTGGGTCTGCTGTGGCCTGTGTGTGGGGAACCGACTGTCCAGAGGTCCCCGATGGTCCGGGCTGGTCATCAGGTTCCAGGTCGACAGAGCTGCTGTCATCACTGGGGGCCTCTTCCGGGGGGGGGATGGACATTTCTGGACCCTCCTGGCCGGTGTGTTGGCGTTCGGGTCCTGCATGGGGTAAGAGAGTATGGTTATTGTTTCTGTGTGTGCTATTGCGTGCCATTGATTGGTGCCCTTGTCCCCCAGTGCTGCCATTCCCTTGGGGGAGGTGTTGTGGGGGTGTTTTGGGGGGGGGGGTATGTGCAGTGGTCATGCTTGGGTGATGGGTGTCCATAGTTTGTGGTGGCATGCAGGGGTTGGTGTTGGGTGGGTTGTGCTGGAGAGACATTCTCAGGGAGGATGTGTGATGGGGGGTTGGGGGTGAGGGTGGTGGTGGGGGTTAGCATCCTGGGGGAGGGGTGAAGTAGTTGAGATTGTACTTACCAGAGTCCATTCCTCCGTGTACCCCAGCGAGGCCATCAGGATGCAGGATGTTTAGTACCTCTTGCTCCCATGCTGTGAATTCGGGTGGAGTGGGTGGGGGTCCCCCGCCAGTCTTCTGCACTGCGATGTTGTGTCGCGAGACCATCGAGCGCACCTTTCCCCTTAAGTCGTTCCAGCGTTTGCGGATGTCGCCTCGATTTCTGGGATGCTGTCCCACCGCGTTGACCCTGTCCACGATCCGCTGCCATAGCTCCGCCTTCCTGGCTATAGTGGTGTGCTGCACCTGTGAGCCGAAGAGCTGGGGTTCAACTCTTATGATTTCCTCCACCATGACCCGGAGTTCTTGGTCCGAAAAGCGTGGGTGCCTTTGGGGTGCCATGGGGTGGTGTGGATGAGGTGTGGGGTGGTGTATATGGTGATGAGTGTGTTGGTGTGTGGTGCTTTGTGCTTCTATGTGGTGTGTGTGATGGTGTAGTGTGCCTCTGTGTGATGTAGCTCTCTGTTCTGTGATGTGTCTCTCTCTCCTTCGTCTCTGATCTTCGGTCGTAGGGGTTTGTGGGTGATGTGGGTGTGTGTTTTATAGTTGTATGGATGTGTGGGAGTGTTGTTGGTATGTGTGTCAGGTGTGTGTATTTCAAATTGCCCAATGTGGCAGTGTTTTGGAGCTGTGTGTGTATTTTGACCGCAGCGGTGTGTACCGCCAATGGAATACCGCGGTTGAAAGACCGCCGCGTGGATTGGTGGGTCAGAATGGCATGGGCGTGTTTGTGTTGGCGTGGCGGTGGAGGTTTGGTCATCTCCAGTTTTCCGCGGCCCGCTGATGAGGCGGCCTTCCTTGGATGTCGGGTTTTTGGCGGATTCACAGTTGGTGGTCAGAATGACCGTGGCGGTTTACCGCGGCCGCGGCGGTAGTATGGCGGAGTTCTGACCGGCGGTATAGGCCTTTTACCGCCAAGGTCAGAATGACCCCCTATATCACTATTGAATAAACTTTGGGTTTTTGGAACTACCATCTGCAGAACTCTATACAATGAACTGTCATATTTATGTTTTGGACTGACAAGTGTGCAGTGGTATCTAATCTGAGTACATCAAATTGTGTTCTGTGCCTAAATTTCAGCACAGTATTTTATTAAACATTGTTCTGCAAATATATAGTCAAATAACCAATTGAGTATAAGGCAACATATGCAATTAAGGGTTGGTCCATGGATGAAATTATTGTATCTCAACAATGTGAACCGACAAGCTCCAGCCACATATATGATTTTTTGGAGATCCTCTGTGTGGTTAGCTGCTGAACCTGGGTTACTCTAGATGGTGTTTCCAAAGTGTTATCACACCCAGAATCTAGCCAGACAACCTTTAGATTCAATAAATATTGTACATTTATAAATGTCATTATGACCACAAATTGAGACACATTGGAGATACATACATGAGAATATGCTGCACCAGACTAAGGATGAGAAAAGTTAAGATTGTAAATTCTCAGATGTACCCGATAGACAGATGGTATACGGCCTAATAACTGCTGCAAGGATGTCCCATGATGTCATATTTATGGATGCTCTTAAGGTGGGCTTCAGGGGTTGTTGTACGACAAAAACTGAGGGGAAACAGAGATATACATACTGGATTAAGGGGGTGATTCTGACATTGGCTGGCGGCGGGCGCCGCCAGCCAAACGGGAACCGCCAGAATACTGCTGCGCGGTCAAAAGACCGCCGCGGTTATTCTGAGTTTCCCGCTGGGCTGGCGGGCGACCGCCAGAAGGCCGCCCGCCAGCCCAGCGGGAAACCCCCTTCCATGAGGATGCCGGCTCCGAATGGAGCTGGCAGAGTGGAAGGGGTGCGACGGGTGCAGTTGCACCAGTCGCGATTTTCAGTGTCTGCTTGGCAGACACTGAAAATCTTGGTGGGGCCCTGTTAGACACCCTTTACCGCCAGCCAGGTTCTGGCGGTCAAAACCGCCAGAACCAGGCTGGCGGTAAGGGGGTCGGAATCCCCATGGCGGCGCTGCTTGCAGCGCCGCCATGGAGGATTCCCCTGGGCAGCGGGAAACTGGCGGGACACCGCCGGTTTCCCGTATCTGACCGCGCCTGTACCGTCGCGGTCAGAATGCCCATGGGAGCACCGCCAGCCTGTTGGCGGTGCTCCCGCGGTCGTTGGCCCTGGCGGTAGTCTACCGCCAGGGTCAGAATGACCCCCTAAGTCTTTAAAAATCATACTAGAACAATCTTTGGTATATGGTTTCAATACTTATTTTGAGAGCCACAATAATTATTCAAAAAATGTAAACAATGTCTGACAAATATCTTATAGTACCATTTCAAATGTAAGGTCATTTTTAGGGCAATGTATAATATCTGAAAATAGGGTTGCACTGAGGATGGTGCAAACAGGGATGTGTGAGAAAAGAGAACAACTTCCTTTTCTTGTAGGGTAAAATTATAAATGACAAGATATCTTCTAGGCAAAGGTCTCCTATTCACTACAATGCGGAGGTCTCTGTTTCAACTGCAGAGATTTCACCCTGAATACAAAGGTCTCCACTTCACTACCATGCAGAGGTCTCTGCCTTGAGTGAGGAGGTTCTGCCATGAGTGCAGATGCCCCACCACGCATGAAATATGGTTGTAACTATCCAGTCATAAATTATGATTACTCTGACTCCATCCTCTAAATGGAGGGGAGGGCAACATGCAAGTGTATGTTTTGAGTAACTTTGTACTAGGAAATGTTGAATAGCCGAAAGTAGTAAAGTTACTAAAAAGCATAGGTGTAAAGTTACTTGTGTAACTTTCGCAAGATTGTAATTTACCTTTGTGTGTAGGTCCATATGTGTGTAAGACTACTCAGCATGTGTGCTGAAAGGTGACTGTTTCAGCTTGTAAATCAGGAACAAAAAATAGACAATATATTATTAATCTTTATTGATTCAGTTAGAAATCATGCAGACATTGCTAATTGTGACACAACGTCTTTCAATGAAAAGATGAAAATTTAAAGACTGACAAGTATACAGGTATGGCCAACGCCAGGAAGGCAGATAGGCAAATGCAATGCTGTATTAGTTACAAAATGTAAATCAGTCTCGATTCGGAAGCATTGTTTCCCATAAACTCGGCACCTGCCACCTATTACTTCTGAACTATGGGCCAGATTTACAAGAAAGTGGTGCGTCAGCTTTGATGCACCACTTTTCTTGCGCTCCCCTGCGCCTCCCTAATGAGACCATGTGTGTGCTGTATTTACAATATGGCACACCATGGCACTCGTTTCCGCAATAGTGTTATCATTTATGACACCATTGTGGTGCTTTGCTGCATCTGCACCATAAGTTATGGTGCTAGCGCAGCAAAGCACAAGGGAGGCCCATAGACTACTATTGCCCTAAGCAGGCATTAAAAATAAGGAAAAAAAGTTGCAGTAAAATCTTGTAGATTTCACTGCGCCATTCTTTATGGTCTCCCTGCGTGGGAACGTCCCACTTACATACATTATGGGGGTCATTCCTACCCCGGCGGGCGCCGCCCGCCAGGCGGTGACCGCCAAAAGACCGCACCGCAGTCAAATGACCGCAGCGGTCATTTTGACTTTCCCAGCGGGAAAGCCCCAGCAACGATGAAGCCGGCTCCGAATGGAGCCGGCGGAGTTGCTGGTGTGCGACGGGTGCAGTTGCACCCGTCGCGATTTTCAGTGTCTGCTTTGCCAGTGGCATGGGCACTGCAGGGGCCCCCAGGGGCCCCATGACACCTGTTCCCGCCATCCTGTTTCTGGCGGTGAAAACCGCCAGAAACAGGATGGCGGGAAGGGGGTCGGAATCCCCATGGCGGCGCTGCTTGCAGCGCCGCCGTGGAGGATTCCCTGGGGCAGGGGAAAAACGGCGGGAAACCGCCGGTTTCCCTTATCTGACCGCGGCTTTACCGCCGCGGTCAGAATTGCCCCTGAAGCACCGCCAGCCTGTTGGCGGTGCTTCCTCCGTCCCCGGCCCTGGCGGTCGTCGGAATGACCCCCTATATGTTGCGCAGGTATAATATGGCGCAAGGGGTTAAAAAGTGGCGCAATGCTAGCATTGCACCACTTTTTAAATATGGCAAAGGCGTATGGCCTCCTTAACGCCACATCAGCATAACAAAAATGATGCTAGTGTGGTGCTAAGAGAGGGCAGGGCCTTGTAAATCTGGCCCTTAATACCTAGATATGTACAATTCAAACTCTAGTGTGCTGTTAACAGGACTCTGGAATTCGAGGTGCCCTTCATTTCAATGCATTGATTAACTTTTACGGCTGTCCAAACAAGCCTTTTATTGTACCAGGCATGTTCCTAATGGGCTGGAGGCCTTGGGGGCTATTTTTGACCAGGGCTGCTCCTGGTGCCTCTGTCACTTTACCCAGAGAAAGAGAGTGATAGAGTGGATGAAGTGAAAGAAACAAAGAGGTTGAGCTAGGAGACAAAGGTTATGAGGCTGGTTTGAGCATTTTTGCCAGGACTGCTGTTTGTCTATCCACAAACCCATGGACATTAAGGAATCGGCTAATATTTGCACTGGTCTTCTTTTTCTAAATGGAAGGAATGCACATAGCAGTCAGGAAGGCTCGTAATTTTGATGTTTCGACTGTGATAAATACACCTGATAAAGCTAAAATCCAAACCCACGCATTGCTTTACGCGATTTTTGTTTGAAGATGGGCTTTGATTTCCCGAAGCTAGATCTGAAAAAAGGGTCAAGTGATTCAACCTGGAAATTTCTGTCATTATGTTTTGAGTTTAAAGACGTAGCATTTTCTGTGATGATCATCACTCCACATGCAACCATTTTAAGCCTTTTCAAGAATGCGTTCACATACTGAAGAGACTGTGGCTTTCAGCTTCAGACGTGAGCACTCCCAAGACCGTAATAGCTCCCGTTCCCTACGCATCTGTACTACTGTAAAATGTCTTCCTTTTGTATAATTATTCTTCTAAATAGGGCCTTCTCTGGCCATACCTGTACCTAGCACTTGATCGTGTGCAAATTATTGATCAAATTCGGAGTAAAAATAGTTCTTTCTGTTAAAAAAAAGTAACAATTGTTAAATATGCCCTCTTTATTTGTTCTATTATTATGTAAGGCAACAAGCCAAACAGATGGACATATTTATGAAGGAAGGTACATGCATGACGCAAACCTCTTAGTCAGATTTGTGAAACCATGCTAGGCCACTTTGAGTGACTTTGAATGGCTTCTTAAATCTGGAGTAAATCAACACAGCTCAAATCACTGTGTTGCATTACTCTACACAATAGAGGTGTTCTTATGTGTTGCATGGGTGTGCCTATGCAGCTTCCATGGTTTTTGATGCATTTCCATGTTTACCAAAACTGGTAAACCTGGGATTATGCCAAAAAAATACATCTCCCCAGGAGAGGCATAACTTGGAGAAATAGCTGTATTTCTCCTCGTTACTTCGTCATCTATATGTGCTGCATTCTGTAGCACATGTAGAGGAATATGCCTTTAAGGAGTTTTTGTGTGCCGGAAGGTGTCCCTCCCTTCACAAAAACAATCCTGCATGCAAAGCATCCACCCTTACACCATGGTGCAAGGGTTACCTTCATTGGCTCTAGGCAATCCATTGTGCACCAGCACAGAGAAAACAGTCAGGAATGTGCTGTATGCCTTAAATACAGCGCATTCTTGCTCTTTTCCAGTGACGCAGTGCAGCAAGGTACTTACCGCACTGCACTTCGCCACTAATCCCATAAATATGCCCCAGTGTGTTTAAATAACACACGAATTATAAAAATTATGCATATAAAGGTTGATTTTCTATTGCATACATTTATGATAATTCACACGGATTATTTTCAAGCATCGAGGAAAAAGGTGCCCTGAGTCTTGGTGCAAGCAAGCAAAATTCACCCCATACCTTGTTTTGTAGTAAACGAAAAAAAAAAAATATATATTTGTGGAGGTCGGCCCCTTAACCAATTGACTCAGATGCCACTGCACACGCTGCATTATTGATAGCTAAACCTCTGATTAAGTGTAAAAGGCTGAAACATCTGTGGCGGATGAAGAAGCAAATGTATCAACTTTGTAACATGTTTTTTGTAGTTAATAAAGGAATACAATTGTCTTCGTAGATGACCAGTCCCATTAACACCAAGATATTTTACTATTAAAAAGACGGTAGCTGTTGTTGCCCTCTTTAACAAGAAAGTAATGTGTACAGATTAGGACGGCACACGTGCTTTGAGCATGCACGTATATTTTTTTAAATTAAACCGATTGTGTTGCTTTCATTTCTTGATTCATTACTACTGACAAACATTCAGATCTGAACAGATGTAACTCAATAAAGAAGTCAGGAATGAGATGAATGTATTCAACTGGTAATTATATATTTAATGTAGCTTAAGAGTTACCTTTGTAAAGATAGAATAGCTAAAAATGAATGAATAAACATCATGAGTAAACATATCAGTTTGTAGTCATACAGAATAGAACAAAGACATGACTCTGCGATCAGCCACACCCTGCAAAGCTATGATTATAACTTATGAATTTGTGGAAATATGCCAACAAATGTAAAAAATGTAAGTAATCTATATTTGAGCAGGGCAAGCACACAACACAAACAAGAGACTAAGGGGGTGATTCTAACCCTGGCGGTCGGTGTTAAAGCGGCGGCCAACCCGCCAACAGGCTGGCGGTAAAAAAAATGGGATTCTGAGCCTGGCGGGAACCGCCAACACAGACAGCCACCTTAACACTCCGACCGCCACGGCGGTACAAACAAACAGCGCGGCGGTCACCGCCAACAGACAAGTGGCAGACAATGTACCGCCCACACTATTCCAACTCACCAATACGCCACCTTTTCCGGGGCGGGAGCACCGCCGATAAAAACACGGCGGAAACAGACTACGGACGGGAAAACGCTCACCACTACGCACTCCAGGAGGAAGGAGGACAGCATGGAACCCGAATTAAACATCCTACCTGCTCTCGTCTACCTTCTCATCTACCACGAGTACGAAGTCCGGCGCAGACGACAACGGTGAGTACTGCACCTACGACACACAGGAGGGGGAGGACGAAAGGTTACGGGCACACACATATGCGACCCCCCCCCCCCAACTATGTACTCACCAATGCAGAGCACCAAGTCACAGTGACACCACCCAAAACACCCCTGAAAAATGCCAGGACATAATCATATTTGGAATAAATATTTATGTACCAAAAAGCTCCAGAAAATTAGCGTACAACCATGAAAGATATCCACAACAAAACTAATGACATACACATCAGTGTATAACTGAAGTAACAAGTCCTGCACATCCTACGAATTCAGCATGTCCGTGGGCCAAAGTCTTGAGAAACAAGGGCAAAGCCCACACAGGAGACCTGAGTCCTTTGGAGAGAACACTGCAGGGGCATCAGATGTAAAAACTACAGGCACCTCAGGGGGAAGGGAAGGGGGGGGCACCACAGCCACATGAGTCCACGACGCCAGATCCACGAGGAGCCACCATGCCCACTGGACCATCCTGGGGAGTGCAAAGCCACAGTCTCTCAATGTCTCTACAGTGGGTGGGCTGCCCACTGGACCATCCTGGGGAGTGCAAAGCCACAGTCTCTCAATGTCTCTACAGTGGGTGGGCTGCCCACTGGACCATCCTGGGGAGTGCAAAGCCACAGTCTCTCAAGTCTCTACAGTGGGTGGGCTGCCCACTGGACCATCCTGGGGAGTGCAAAGCCACAGTCTCTCAAGTCTCTGCAGAGGGTGGATTGCCCACTGGACCATCCTGGGGAGTGCAAAGCCACAGTCTCTCAATGTCTCTACAGTGGGTGGGCTGCCCACTGGACCATCCTGGGGAGTGCAAAGCCACAGTCTCTCAATGTCTCTACAGTGGCTGGGCTGCCCACTGGACCATCCTGGGGAGTGCAAAGCCACAGTCTCTCAAGTCTCTGCAGAGGGTGGATTGCCCACTGGACCATCCTGGGGAGTGCAAAGCTACAGTCTCTCAATGTCTCTACAGTGGGTGGGCTGCCCACTGGACCATCCTGGGGAGTGCAAAGCCACAGTCCATCAGGTGGATGACAGTCTCCACTGGTCAAGGAGGAGGCATGGTGGGCACAGTGAACCATAAACGGTGCTTGAGACGGCGGTGCCCAGCGGAGCGGTGCTTGAGACGGCGGTGCCCAGCGGAGCGGTGCTTGAGAGGAAGGGCCCAGCGGAGCGGTGCCTAAGAGGAAGGGCCCAGCGGAGCGGTGCCTCAGAGGAAGGGCCCAGCGGAGCGGTGCTTGAGAGGAAGGGCCCAGCGGAGCGGTGCTTGAGACGGCGGTGCCCAGCGGAGCGGTGCTTGAGAGGAAGGGCCCAGCGGAGCGGTGCCTCAGAGGATGGGCCCAGCGGAGCGGTGCTTGAGAGGAAGGGCCCAGCGGAGCGGTGCCTCAGAGGAAGGGCCCAGCGGAGCGGTGCCTCAGAGGAAGGGCCCAGCGGAGCGGTGCTTGAGAGGAAGGGCCCAGCGGAGCGGTGCTTGAGACGGCGGTGCCCAGCGGAGCGGTGCTTGAGAGGAAGGGCCCAGCGGAGCGGTGCCTCAGAGGAAGGGCCCAGCGGAGCGGTGCTTGAGACGGCGGTGCCCAGCGGAGCGGTGCTTGAGACGGCGGGGCCCAGCGGAGCGGTGCTTGAGAGGAAGGGCCCAGCAGAGCGGTGCTTGAGAGGAAGGGCCCAGCGGAGCGGTGCTTGAGAGGAAGGGCCCAGCGGAGCGGTGCCTCAGAGGAAGGGCCCAGCGGAGCGGTGCTTGAGACGGCGGGGCCCTGTTCAGCGGTGCTCTTCTCCACGGCGGGGCCCGGTTCAGCGGTGCCTATCTCCACGGCGGGGCCCTGTTCAGCGGTGCTCTTCTCCACGGCGGGGCCCTGTTCAGCGGTGCTCTTCTTCACGGCGTGGCCCTGTTCAGCGGTGCTCTTCTGCACCGCGGGCCCTGTTCAGCGGTGCCTATCTCCACCGCGGGGCCCTGTTCAGCGGTGCTCTTCTCCACGGCGGGGCCCTGTTCAGCGGTGCTCTTCTCCACGGCAGGGCCCTGTTCAGCGGTGCTCTTCTCCACGGCGGGGCCCTGTTCAGCGGTGCTCTTCTGCACCGCGGGCCCTGTTCAGCGGTGCTCTTCTCCACGGCGGGGCCCTGTTCAGCGGTGCTCTTCTCCACGGCGGGGCCCTGTTCAGCGGTGCTCTTCTCCACGGCGTGGCCCTGTTCAGCGGTGCTCTTCTGCACCGCGGGCCCTGTTCAGCGGTGCCTATCTCCACGGCGGGGCCCTGTTCAGCGGTGCTCTTCTGCACCGCGGGCCCTGTTCAGCGGTGCTCTTCTCCACGGCGGGGCCCTGTTCAGCGGTGCTCTTCTGCACCGCGGGCCCTGTTCAGCGGTGCCTATCTCCACGGCGGGGCCCTGTTCAGCGGTGCTCTTCTGCACCGTGGGCCCTGTTCAGCGGTGCCTATCTCCACGGCGGGGCCCTGTTCAGCGGTGCTCTTCTCCACGGCGTGGCCCTGTTCAGCGGTGCCCTTCTGCACCGCGGGCCCTGTTCAGCGGTGCCTATCTCCACGGCGGAGCCCTGTTCAGCGGTGCTCTTCTGCACTGCGGGCCCTGTTCAGCGGTGCCTATCTCCACGGCGGGGCCCTGTTCAGCGGTGCTCTTCTGCACCACGGGCCCTGTTCAGCAGTGCCTATCTCCACGGCGGGGCCCTGTTCAGCGGTGCTCTTCTGCACCGCGGGCCCTGTTCAGCGGTGCTCTTCTCCACGGCGGGGCCCTGTTCAGCGGTGCTCTTCTGCACCGCGGGCCCTGTTCAGCGGTGCCTATCTCCACGGCGGGGCCCTGTTCAGCGGTGCTCTTCTGCACCGCGGGCCCTGTTCAGCGGTGCCTATCTCCACGGCGGGGCCCTGTTCAGCGGTGCTCTTCTGCACGGCGGGCCCTGTTCAGCGGTGCTCTTCTGCACCGCGGGCCCTGTTCAGCGGTGCTCTTCTCCACGGCGGGGCCCTGTTCAGCGGTGCTCTTCTCCACGGCGGGGCCCGGTTCAGCGGTGCTCTTCTGCACCGCGGGCCCTGTTCAGCGGTGCTCATCCTGCAGGTCAAGGGAGCCAGACCTGGCCTCGACTCCCTGCTCAGTCGCCCTCGGACCGTGACGTTTCTGGACCCTTCGGGGACGGACTCCTGGCCTCCTTAGTGTCCTCCTTCCCAGCTGGGATGTGGCATGTGGGGTCCACCTTCTCCGCGCTCCTGCTGCCCTTCCGCTCCTTTGATGGGGCTCTCGGGCCCTTGCCTCCCCTAGATGGTGTGGGTGGTGAAGTGGCCGCCAATTGCTCCTTGGGGGCAGCCCTGTCGGTCCTCGCACGGCGGTCCTTGTTTTTGCGGGTCCTCTTGCCGGGGGGGGGCTGGACGTGTCCTTGCTGCTGATCGATGTGTCACTGCTGGCAAAGGGTGGGCTCCAGAACCCAGGCACAACAGTGACACCCGAAGCTGGGCTGATGGTGGCTGCGGTGCTCTTGGGACTCTTTGAAGATGGATGGGGGAGGTCATCGGGGGGAAAGAGGTTAAGGTTAGCAAGGAAAAGTTTTTTAGGGCCAAGGTAAAGGGTTGGAGAAGTGGAGATGGAAGTGGAGGTAGAGGAGGTGGTTGTAGGAGAGTCAGGTGTGCTGTCATTGGGTGAAGGTGCTGGTGCTGTAGGCTGTCGTGAGGTGGATGGCTGTTGGGTGGGTGGCTGCCTGCGTTTGTGTGTCTTGGAAGAGGGGGTGACAGACACAGTGGGAGAGGACACAGGGGACGTGTACATGGCAGTGGGGGTGGTGACTGCACGAGTGTGGACTGTACTGGAGGGTGAGGTGGTGATGGAAGCACTGGCTGATGTTGGGGTGCATGCAGGTGTGAATGTAGACGTCACAGGGAGGGAGGAGGGAGACGAGGAGGAGGGGGACACAGGGGTGGCAGTGGCTGTTGGCATGTCTGCATCTGGGTGTTGCTCGGGTGAGTGTTTGCGGGATCTGTGGTGCTTGTGTTTGGATGAGCTGCTCTTGGGTGTTGAGGTGTGTGCAGGCTGGTCTGATGGTGTGGATGGGATAGGCTGAGGAACAGGAGACAGAGACAGGCTGGAGGCAGTCAGAAGAGGGAGGCTGGAAACAGGGACAATGGCTGCCGTCAGTGCTGAGGCCAGAGCAGTTAACGCTCGTTGATGGGCAGCCTGACCCGAATGAATGCCCTCCAGGTACGCATTGCTCTGTTGCACCTCCCTTTGCACACCCTGGATGGCATTCAAAAGGGTCGTATGCCCAACAATGAGCGTCCTTACCAGGTCAATGAGCTCCGCACTGAGGGCAGCAGGGGCAACAGGGGCAGGGGCTGAGGTGCCTGGGGCGAAGGAGACGCGCGCCTTCCTGGGCGAACCGGCACGGAGCGAAGACTGAGGGGCTGCTGGGAGGGCGGGGCTGGTGCGCTGGGTGGCGGCTGTACCTGTAGAGGCGGGGGGCACGGATGTTGCCGCCACCCCTAGGGAGCTCCCATCCGAGGACGTGTCGCTTTCGCTGCTCTCACCAGCGGTCCCCGTCGTGGTGCTCCCCTCGCCCTCCGGATCACTGGTGCCCTCGGTGTCTGTTCCTGGGCCCACCGGGGCCTTGTGTCCTGCAGCTCCCTCGTGCTCCGATGCCATATCTCCTCCGCCTGATGATGCTAATGCACACATGCACAAGAAGATGAAGAGAAAGGGTGGGGGGAGAAAAAAGAAGACCAGGTTGAGTGCATGCAATGTCAACACCGTTGGCGGAGAGGACAGACACAGGTGCCTAATGCACTAAGCCGCGCATTCGGGGTACACTACTCAGTACTACTGACTAAGACAACAGGCCAAGAGACGTCAAACGCGCACATGGGAGATGCTGGACCTTCAATGGCTGTACTTGTCACCCTACAGAGGTGGGGGCCGGGGGCACAGGGCCATGCCTAAGGGAGAGGACTACACTACAGAAAGCGCCCTGGCCTA
The DNA here is from genome assembly GCF_031143425.1 of Pleurodeles waltl. Classification (NCBI taxonomy): domain Eukaryota; kingdom Metazoa; phylum Chordata; class Amphibia; order Caudata; family Salamandridae; genus Pleurodeles; species Pleurodeles waltl. Next base: position 289,138,396 of record NC_090447.1, read on the forward strand.
ATGTCACCCACAGCCCTCTTCCCCCACCCAGACGCCTCCACTGCGCAGAAAGATAGGAGAATGTGCTGATACTCACCCCCTTGTGTCTGCTGTGATGTCTTAAAGCGCCCATCCAATTCAGGGTAGGCCACCGCCAGGATCCGGGACATCAGGGGGGTCATGGTGCGACTGGCACCCCTCCTAGGTTGGGAGGCCATCCCCAGCAGTGTTTCTGCGGTCTTCCTTGTTCCGCGTTGGATGTCCTCCCACCTCTTGCGGCAGTTGGTGCCCCGTCTGTTGTGGACCCCCAAGGTCCGGACTTCCTTGGCGATGGCACGCCAAATCTCGATCTTCTGATGGGCGCTGACCTATTAGACATGTACAGGGTGGAAAGGAGGAAATCATCAATGACCTGCATGTTAGATGTAATTGGCCCCCACCCACCCACTTTGCCATATGGCACATGCTCTCATCTGTCGGGCGTTGCACTCCTCATTCGCCACCCACCCCACCAACTTACATCCACCCCAATCCACACAGGCATAGCCCATTCCATTAGCACCCGGTGTACTCACTTGTTGGTCTGGAGGACCGTAGAGTAGCGCATACTGGGGGAGGACCCCATCCACGAGCTTCTCCAACTCTTCAGACGTGAAGGCAGGGGCCCTTTCCCCAGTCGCAGCAGCCATTGTATCTTCCAGACCGAGGTCACAGCAGCACTTGCAGTATAGGTCCTCTCCTGTGGATGATCAGGTCTCGAGTGATTAAGCAGATAGAAAATGGCGGTCACGCCCGCGGCGGTGCGTACAGCGGCGGTGCGTACCGCGACCGCCGGCGCACTTCGTCATTGGCTCCTGAAACCCATAGGCTTCAATGGTAACCAATGCGGCTTTGCGCCGCGGTCTTCGACCGCCTACCGCCACGGTGTGCCCCGCCAGCGCATTGACCTCACATCCCATTGTCCCACTTCACAGGTCAGGCAGCCGCCATTTCAAGGGCCCACATGGCTTAATTTTGACTGCGACACACAGGCCTAGGCCTTGCATTGCCACACATACACGCCTTTCAACCCATTGCCATTCTTTAACTGTGCAAGCTGTCTGTACGTACCTGTGGTTTGCCTGACTCTGTGCTCCATGTTGTCCTTCCTAGGCACCGTCCGCTGGGACTTGCGATGAGAAGGAGGAATCCTCGCGTGTACCGACCGCTGGTGGACCTGTCGACAATGGAAGAACGCCATATAATACTTCGATACAGACTTGACCGTGCCACTATCCATGAACTGTGTGCCCAGCTGGAGCCAGCCCTGATGTCCCCCATCCGCCAACCCACAGGGATTCCCCCTCTGGTGCAGGTTTTGTCAGTCCTCCATTTTTTGGCCAGTGGGTCATTCCAGACCACAGTGGCCATGTCATCTGGAATGTCTCAGCCTATGTTTTCTAAGATTTTGAGCAGAGTGTTGTCTGCCCTGATGAAACTCATGCGGAGCTACATCATTTTCCCCGAGGAGGGTGACTTGCCTACAGTGAAGGGTGATTTCTATGCCCTTGGACATATCCCCAACATCATTGGTGCCATTGATGGGACCCATGTGGCTTTGGTACCCCCAAAAGACGATGAGCAGGTGTACCGAAACAGAAAAAATTATCATTCGATGAATGTCCAGGTGGTCTGTTTGGCTGACCAGTACATCTCCCATGTAAATGCCAAGTTCCCAGGGTCAGTGCATGACGCGTATGTGATGCGAAATAGCAGCATCCCCTATGTGATGGAGCAGCTACAGAGACAACGTGTGTGGCTAATAGGTAACTCTGGTTACCCCAACCTGCCGTGGCTACTGACCCCAGTAAGGAATGCCCGGACAAGGGCAGAGGAACGCTACAATGAGGCCCATGGGCGTACTAGGAGGGTGATTGAGCGAACCTTTGGCCTCCTGAAGGCCAGGTTTAGGTGCCTGCATATGACAGGTGGATCCCTAATGTACTCACCAAAGAAGGTGTGCCATATCATCGTGGCGTGCTGTATGCTTCACAACCTGGCTTTGCGACGCCAGGTGCCTTTCCTGCAGGAGGATGGTCCAGATGGTGGTGTTGTAGAAGCCGTGGAGCCTGTGGAGAGTGAAGAGGAGGAAGACTCAGAGGACGACACACACAATAGGGACAGAGTGATACAACAGTATTTCCAGTAACACCCAGGTAAGAATCACCCACGCCATTTCACAATTGCTTATAGCCTCCTGCATCTGTACTTTCTGTAGTTCCCCACAGATGTTTTTCATTAATTTTTGCCTTTCCCTTCCCTTCTCAGTGCTGTCTGACTCAGTACCTGACTTCTGCTTGGTTCGCCCATGAAATACAGCGTATTGACATTGGTATGTTGTCATGACTAATTGACAGAACAGAAATCGAACAGTAATATGTAATACATTTGTCAATAATACAGCATGACTCAAAACAGATTTGTGTGCAAAATGTGATTTATTTACAGTGCTAGATATCGGTACATGTGATTCTAAGGGTGATGGGTGGGGGTGGAGGAATATCCATGGCAGAGTCCAGTTCTCAGTCTCACAGGTGCATTGTCCTTTTGCCTGTGGAAGGATGGAGCATAGGCAGTTCATGGTTGGACAGGGTGGCAATGTGGGACAGTGGGAAGACTTGAGGGGGTATGTCCTGGAGGCGGGGGTCTTGACATCCAACTCTTTTTCTTTGGTCTCAGGCTCCTCTTACGGGGTGGTTGTTCTTCAGCAGGAGGTGGGGTTCTGGGGGGCTGTCGAGGTGTTGGGACCTCCTGTCCACTAGCGCCGGCGGAGGTGGTAGGCTGTTCCTGGTCCGGGCTAGTGACAGGGGCCCTGTGTGGTGCACCATGGTCCCGCAACGCGTCCTCTATCCTGTGGAGGGCCAGGACGATGGTCCCCATTGCGGTCCCGATGATTCTCAGCTCCTCCCTGAACCCCATGTAGCGTTCCTCCTGCTGTGCCTGGATCTCAGTGAACCTGGCCAGTACTGTCGCCATCGTTTCTTGGGAGTGGTGGTATGCCCCCATGATGGTGGTGAGGGCCTCTTGGAGAGTGGGTTCCCTGGGCCTCTCCTCCCCCCCCTGTCGCACAGCAGCCCTCCGAGCTGCCCGGTTTCCCCCGGCCTCTGTCCCCTGGACGGTGTGCCCGCTACCACTGCCCCCAGGTCCCTGTTGTTGTTGGGGTGTTGGGTTAGCCTGGGTGCCCTGTAGTGGCAGACACACCGCTGATTGAGCTGTCCTAGAGACAGAGGCATGGGCCCGCTGGGTGGGAGCTGTGCTGGTGTCGGCAGAGGGAGTCGGGTCTGGTGTGGCCTGTGGCTGCCTGAGAGGAACCGACTGCCCAGAGGTCCCCGATGGTCCGGGCTGATCATCAGGTTCACTGTCGACAGAGCTGCTATCCTCAGTGTGGGCCTGTTCCGGTGGTGGGATGGACACTTCTGGACCCTCCTGGCTGGTGTGTTGTCGTTCGGGTCCTGCATGGGGTAAGAGAGTTTGGTTATTATTTCTGTATGTGCAATAGCATGCGTGTTGTGGGTGCCCTTGTCCCCCAGTGCAGGCATTCCCTGGAGGGAGGTGTTGTGAGGGTATTTAGTGGGGGGGAGGGGTTAGTGCAGTGGTCATGCTTAGGTGATGGGTGCCCATGATTTGTGTTGGCATGCAGGAGTTGGTGTTGGGATGGGTGGGTTGTGCTGGTGAGACATTGTCAGGGAGGATGTGTGCTGGGGGGTTGGGGGTGAGGGTGGGGGTGTGGGTTGGCATGCTGGTGGGGTGGGGGGGATATAGTAGTTGAGATGGGACTTACCAGAGTCCATTCCTCCGGCTACTCCAGCGAGGCCCTGAGGATGCAGGATGGTCAAGACCTCTTGCTCCCACGATGTAAATTCGGGAGGGGTGGGTGGGGGTCCGCCGCCAGTCTTCTGGACCGCGATGTTGTGCCTGGAGACCATCGATCGGACCTTCCCCCGTAGGTCGTTCCATCTTTTGCCGATGTCCTCCCTATTCCTGGGATGCTGTCCCACCGCGTTGACCCTGTCCACGATCCGCTGCCATAGCTCCGCCTTCCTGGCTATACTGGTGTGCTGCACCTGCGAGCCGAAGAGCTGGGGTTCCACTCTTAGGATTTCCTCCACCATGACCCGGAGTTCTTGGTCCGAAAAGCGTGGGTGCCTTTGGGGTGCCATGGGGTGGTGTGGGTGAGGTGTGGGGTGGTGTATGTGATGAGGAGTGTGTTGGTGAGTGGTGCTTTGTGCTACTATGTGGTGTGTGTGATGGTGTAGTGTGCCTCAGTGTGTCTTGCTATGGATTGTCTGCTGTGTCTCTCTCTCCTTCTCTCAGTAATTAGGGTCGCAGGGGTTTGTGGGTGATGTGGGTGTGTGTTTTATAGTTGGTTGATTGTGTGGGAGTGGTGTGTGTATGTGTATCAGGTGTGTGTATTTCAAATTGTCCAATGTGGCTGTGTTTTGGTGATGTGTGTGTATTCTGACCGCGGCGGTGTGTACCGCCAATGGAATACCGCGTTTGAATGACCGCCGTGTGGATTCGTGGGTCGTAATGGCATGGGCGTATTTCTGTTGGCGTGACGGTGGAGGTTTGGTCATCTCCAGTTTATCGCTGCCCGCCGATGTGGCGGGCTGCAGTGGAGGACGGATTTTTGGAGGTTTGGCCGTTGTGGGTCAGAATGACCGTGGTGGTTGACCGCGGCCGCGGCGGTGTTATGGCGGTCTTATGACCGGCGGTAAGGGCATTTTACCGCCGAGGTCAGAATGACCCCCTAAGGGTGTTATTACAACTTTGGAGGAGGTGTTAATCCGTCCCAAAAGTGACGGATATACCACCAGCCGTATTACGAGTTCCATAGGATATAATGGACTCGTAATACGGCTGGTGGTATATCCGTCACTTTACTGTCACTTTTGGGACGGATTAACACCTCCTCCAAAATTGTAATAACCCCCTAAGTGCGGTGTCAATAAATATTTAAAATACGTTTGTGAACTGTTGGTCCCCTAAGTTAGTTTGTTGCTTACAAAAATGTTTTAGCCAAATAAAGTTTCCGTGGGGCGTGAGCAAGCAGCTGAAGATGGTGGACGCTCTTCTTTGAGCGCTTCTGCACAACTCCAGAAATCCATCATAATCCTTGATATATCCTGGAGTAGATGTTAAACAGGGTGGGCATGCTTCGCACTGTTCCATGACACCCCTTCTGAGCATATGGATAAGAGAACAGAGATGGTTATCCACGTCCCGGATGAGCCTCTCAGACGGGCCCACATGGTGAAACACCAACAGTGGAGTGCCAGATGGCAGAGTAGGAGGCAAGTACAGGGGCATTGGGGTATTCACTGAGCAGGGTTCACTACCCAGCTGGCATGATGTGAGGGATATAGCCCTGAGGACGTCCTCTGCAATAATGGGTGGTCATGGGCCCAAAGAGAGAAAGCCAGGGTAAAGGCTAGCAGGGGTAGCTGGGAACTGACATGGTTGGATCATGACCAGTGCTGTTCTGCTTTCACCTCAGGCCCTGCTGATCGCACTGTCAGTGCTACTCCCCCTCTTGCCCACTGCATGTGATATGCTGGGGTATGTGGGGTGCCAGGCAAACTTGTAAGACTGAGTCTGAGAATATGCTTTGTGTGAAACTTCCTCTTCATTGTACAGTTTAACAGTGAAATAATGTCGAATGTAGACTCAGAGTGACTATAGCAGTAAGGGAGCTGGGTCTGTGCAGCATTGGATTAGGGAAAGATAAGATGTCTCAACCTGCTTAGTGGAAAATGTACTAGGGATCTGACATGCAGCAGCCAGATGCAGAGTTTCCACCACTGAATGCCACAACCACTATCTTCCAAGTGATACAGGAGACCCCGTTCTTCACTTCAATGGAAGATTGGTGAATGTAGCCTAGATTTGTCCTTTCTGATGCAGGACCTATGAAACAATATTAAGAGCATGATTGCTATGGTTGACTTTGTCCAGACACTGCAGATCAAAGTTACCAGTCTCCAAAAGGTAGTTAAACCACTGGAAGACTGAGCTGAAAATGTGAAGGGAATGGCAAGGTGCAACCACATCAGGATTGTTGGGGTTGCTGAAGGAACAGAGGACTCAACACTGACACAATATTACCACCTGTCTGCAATCAAGGGTACCCGGGGAGAACCTTTCTTTTTTTTTTATCATTGAAAGTACCCCTATATCCCTGGCAGCTTGTCCTCCTCATTGCCCTCCTTGATTGCCTGGGTCTTCAATTTTTGAGGACAGAGATGAGATTCTGCAGGTGGCCTTCAAAATACACACTTTACAATGCAGCCAGATGAACGTCATCTGACGTCATCAGACTATGCCCTTAAAGTTCAACAACAACTCCACTTATTTCACAAAGTGATTTTTGATGCTGTGAATGATGCAAGTAAAGTGTACTTTCTTACCTCAAGGTAGAACATTATAAACGAGGATGAGACTCATGTCTTTGGTATGCCTGAGAGCACTTAAGAATGAGTGAGGAAAAGCAAACTCTGAAGCTGAGCCATCTGCAAATCCCAGATCATTCTGAGAATAAGGGGGAATCCACAGAGTGAAGACCACCTCAACACATGAGTGAGAGGCAATGAAGAAGACATTGATCTGAAAATCCAACCCTTAAAAATCCAAAGCTTTGATGTTGGCAGAGGAGGGCACCTCTGACAAACTTGCTTTGGTCCAGTAACATATTTGATGGATTTCCAGAACTAACGATTACTTTTCACTTATACATAAACTGCAATATACTAGGATGCTCATTTTGACCATTACTTTTTTCCTTTTGCTTTCTTCATGTGAATGTATTTTTGGGTTTCTGGGGTGCCAGATACTTTGGTTTTTAGTTTTAGTACCACAGTTGCCCCACAGATCTTGTACGAGTGAGACACACACCATGTGGAAGGGTCTTGCGATAGGTATGATGAAGATGATACAAGAGTTTGCTCCTGGAATGTCAACAGACTGAACAGCTGCATTAAAAGAGAGGCAGCCAGGCAGTCTATTAAACACCATGCACCATATGCGCTGTTCTAGAATGGAATGGTTTTGATAGAGTGTCCCATGTTGGCTTCACATTGGCTTCCAGGGGTATGGCTATACTCCTTCACATATCGCTCCTTATGGTAGTAGGCATGGATGAGTTTGACACTCTTGACAGATATGTCTTGAGATCAGATATGTTGTAGGGGCAGACTTGGTCATTCATTTCAGGGTACTCTTCATCAGCCCTGTTGAACAACACCTTTCGGCAAATTACCTGTTAAGGCCTCACCCAGTCTCAAAGAGGCTCATAAAATGAAGGGACTTTAATGTTATCATGGACCCTTGGCAAGATACGTGGCACCCTTATACGCTATCTGAACAAAGATCGCTTAGACTGCCTGAGTGAGTTTAAACAATTTGGCATGCAGGGAATAGGGCTCAAACATACTCCTTTGGTACACTTGTCTCACACATTGTCCATTAATTTCTGTTTTTGATGGATGCAGAGAACATGGCAAATGTAGGTATTCTGCCCAGTGGAATATTGGATCACTCACCAGTTCTGCTTTGTTTATACAGTGTCACTCCAGTCATTCAGTACCCAACAAGCAGTGTTGTTGGCGGAAGCAAGAAATGTTGCAGAAGTCTATGTAGCATACTATTTGACTATATATGGCTATGGACTCATCCCAGAGAGGGAACTGGATGACTATTTGATCGCACACCTACTTGTCAAGCATCTGCTGTCCTCAGCTAGAGAGGCTCTTGAATCACCTATAGTATCAGAGGAAACAACAAGGCCAAAGGGGAGCAGCAATATGGGAAAATCTTGGAATCAAATGGTTTAAATTAAAAGATGTGCCTCCATATCCTCCCCCAACTTAATGTAAATGTTCAATGAATGTATCCTGGATTTGAGGCTTTCATGGTGGTGATCCCAAAACTGGGGAAACCATTGGAGCTATGCCAGTGGTGGCTCCTCCGTACTGGCGGAGGAGCGTTGCTCTCCTGCTCAGTCAGGCAGCGACAAATAAAATGACAAAAAAAATAATGGTATTATCATTTTACTTTTCACTGTCTGACAGCACGTCTAGGTCGAGGTGAGCCAGGCCATAAGGAGAAGGAGTGGTATGCACTTTAAAGTGTGCATGTCGGTTTGTCCGGCTATCTTAGAGTAGCCAAATTGACATGCGTACTTGCATTTCTCTAAACCAGCTGTGTTACACAGCTGGGTTGGACCAATGACACAGGCTCCCAGCTCTGTTTTTATGCTTGGTATAGCACTAGAGCAGCATCTGGATTGGGAGCCTGTGTCCCAGTGATTGCCAGAAAGAGAGGAGTGAAGGAGGCGGCCGGTATTCGGAGTGGCAGGCAGGTCCGTTTAAAAAAATAAAATAAAAAAAATCACACCCCCTGCCCCTCCACCCTTGAACAGCAGCCACAGCCACTGAGCTATGATATATTCTTCTATAACGCAATACAGAAACCAAGATCTTTGTGAAGATTCTTACAGGCAGATTGGTCAATGTGTTTAGATCTCTAGTGTATGAAAATCAAAATGGCTTCATGCTAGGCTGAGGTACTAGGCATTGTATCAGACTTGGTTGCACTTAAAAGGACATGTAGTCCCTGGTTTGTGGTCTATGGCTGGACTCTCTACTCCACCCCTTGAGCCCAGGTGAAGGCCAATGGTGAATGATCTGACCCCTTCCCAATCAAACAGGGCACCAGCCAGAACTGCTTCCTCTATCCTCTCCTTTGCCTTTCATTGTCTTGGCCATCACACTCTTCAAAGAGTGTGTCAGGAAGGATGCACTGCTGCAGAGCTTTAAGTGGAAGGGATTTTAGAGGAATCACATAATGCCATACCCAGGGGCCATATTGCTTTTTCTTTATGACTTGTCCACCACAAGCCCCCAGATTACGAGAATTCTTCTGATATACAGTTCAGCCTCAGGTTTTATTGTAAATTGGGACAAGTTTATCTTAGTCCTGATTAAAGGCCAAGTGTATAATTGTAGGAATCTATCCCTACTTCAAATCTGTACAGATCAGTTTAAGTACATAGAGATGTATATCTTCTTGTTCTCTCATATTAGATGAGAGGCAAACATGGCACCTCTGCTTGAAATAACCTGCTGGCACCCGAGAAGGTAAAGGTTTTTAAACCTCAATAATTAATGGAACAACATTGTCGAAGATGTTTGTAACCCCCCCCAGATACAGTATATTCTTCAAAACATTCCCTGAGAATGTTTTGCACACAGTTTCCATAACATCGAGGCTGCTTACAGGGACCTCCTATGAAAGGGAGGCCAGCCTGCGCTGTCCTTCATCAAACGCACCTTGAACCCATCTGAAGGTAGGTTGAGGTCCACTGGCATTCATTATTATTATTGGGTGGTGCACATGACTGTGATCAATGACTGACTCTTTGGAGATAGGAAGGAGCCAATCCATCAGCTTGTTTGGAGATGATTGGACCGCTCACTTGCTATATAGCTCCAAAGTTCCCTCTTCTGCCCAAGGTTACAAAAAACATGACATGAGTGACAGAATGCCTTGCTCCATATTAATTGATACAAAAGACCACACAAGAAATCCCATTATGGGCAAATGATTGGCTGATGATTTGAAGAGGGCCTGGTCATTCAAGGGCTGGGACAGCATAAGCCTCTACTGCCTAGGAGACATTTGGTCAGGCACATACATGAAGTCATTTGAGAAGGTTAGGGCTAATTAGAATTAATCAAATCTTGTTTTTTTCTAGTCAACACATTTGAGCCAGATTCCTGAGCCCCTTCACAGCCTCTCCAAGGCCCTTCAGGCCAAATTGACGATAGAACCTACAGGCACCAGAAGCATATATCAAACCTATTGCTCCCACATTGCCTATCTACCTAATCTAGTAGGCACACTGTGTATGAAATGGAATGAAGACTTGGGGATCTTGGAAGATGATGAGTGAAGGGAAGCCAGGATACTCCTTGTGTGCTAGATGTGCTGGCCCACTTAACTTTAATCCCATTCAAGTATATCCATAGAGTTTATGATAACATTGTGAGACTTTGAAAATGACACTAAACCCAACCCCAATTGCACATACTGCTTGCACATGATAAGTAACGTCTTCCACATGATTAGGGAATGCCTGATTATTCATTAATTCTGGACTGAGAATCTATGACAGATTTGGGTAGGCCTCTCCACCTTACTCCGAAGGTGGCCTTATCGAGCTTGCTGAATGATTGAGGGTGCTGCAGAAAAAAATCACTGCTTTCTTTGGATGGGGTGTGAATTTGTTAAATGAGACATTGGGTATCATCCCATGGAGAACTAAGAAGGGGTATGAATCACTGCTCTATCAGAGATAAAAGTTTCTAGGGATTTTGGCTGTCCTCAGAAACACTATAAGATTTAGGGAGATTGGGGGAATACTCTCAGATGCTAAAGATATAGCATCTCCCCTTTCCACCCATACGCATTCTCCAATCACAATTACAGAAGTGCATATACTTTTTCGGTAAGTGTCAAGAAACATGATAAAGGCTTGCACCAAAACTGACATGTCCATAACAAATGTATTTAAAAATAATAAAAATATCTAAAAAAAAAAAAAAACTGTACTTGTCACTGTCACAATTGAGAGTAAGTGCATGGCACACACATTTGTAATAATCCAATTATACGGCCAGGATAAGGTATTCTAAAAAAAAAAGTGTTTATAAAAATGAAATAACTCTCTCATAACTCTTTTTTATAGCAATCAAAAAACAGCAAAGACCAAAGGCACAAAGTCTCAAGTCTGGGTTGCATGCCCATAACTTGTTTCTTATTCATACTGCCAGAAAAAACCTCCTCTGGAAGGGGAATCTGTGGGACAGTGAGCAGGCACTTCAAGGATATTACTGAAGGTGGGAAAAGGGGGTCCTTGGGTTTGGGAGGGATGGGTCTGGATTTGGGAGGGGTGGGTTTGGGTTTGGGAGGGGTGGATATGAATTTTGGAATGGTAGGTTTGACTTTGGAAGGGGTCAGCTGGGACGTGGAAGGGATTGTTTCTGGGTTTGGAAGGGGTTCCAAGACGTGTGGGTGGGGTGGTCTTGAATTTGGGGGGGTTGGTCTGGGATGAAGAAGGGGGTAAGGTCCAAGGCAAATATCAGGTCACCCTTAAGGAAAAAGATACGGTGTTCATAAGGGATTTGGGTTCAGGAGGTAGAGAGAGTGGTAGCGTCTGATGTGCATGTGTCTGTTGATGGTGGGGCTACCTGTGGGTCTGATCTATGTGGTGTGTGTTTTGGTTTGTGTTTTTTACTTAATGTTGTGTAGGTGAGTGGGGGCATTTGGGCATAGTATGTGTGTGTATGGATGAGACTGCTGCAGAGGTGCTGTGTGTGGTTGTGGTGCCTGTGGATGTGCTGGTGCATGTGTGTGTCATGGTATTTGTGGTGGGTGTGGTGGTGGTGGTGGGTGTGGATGTTTATGTAATGGTGAGTGTGGTATCTGCCCATGTACTGGTGGTTGCTGTGGATGAGTGTTTCATGGTGTGTGTGGTGTCTGTGGGTATGGTTGTGGTAGTAGTGGTAAGGGTGTGGTGTCTGTGTGTGTGTTTGTGTTTCTTGCTGTCTTTGCATTTGTGTGTGGATGTGTTGCTTGTGTGTGTCTGAGTGGGTGTGTGCAAATGAATGTGTGCTTTGGATAGGGCTGGGAAGAGGGATTTGGGATGGGGAGGGGTGGAACGTGGGGAGGAGATTGGGATGGGTGGGAGGCTACTGACAATGAGGAGGCCAGAGCCTGGAATTACCTATGTAGGCCACAAATGACATTGTGAATGCCATCCAAGTAAGCTAGCATCTTTGTCATCTGCCCACTAAGCCTCTGGATGGCATTCAATAGTGTAGTCCGGCCTACAGAGATAGTCCGAAACAGGTCAATGGCCTCCTCATTGAGTGCAGCCTGAGCAAAATGGTCAGGCAAGAAGCTGTCTACAACAAAGGAGGTGCTGTCCCTTTTAGGGGGGTGGGTATGGCCAACTGGAGAAGGAGCAAGTGGGAGGGTAGAAATGGAAATGTGGATGGCAGACAATGATGCTGGTAGAATTGTCTCACTAGGGTCTGCCACCACTAGGGACTGGTTCTGTGAAGGCCTTCAAAGATGATGTTGAGTCTCTGGTAGCATCCGTGCCAGTCCCCTTACCATCCATGGCTTTGGGTCCCTCAGTGTAAGTGGCATCTGCACCAATACCACAATGCCCAGCTTCTTCCCTGCCAATGTGGCCAATGTCACCTTCACCTTGCCCTGACGATGTTGAAAATATTTGTCAAGTTTACATATTACACCAGATTCAAGGACCTCAAACTTAGCTTTTTAATAATCAGTATCTCATGCATGTAAGGAAGAATGTCACAAACCATTTCCTCACAATCTGGAAATTCTCAGGCCAGCTTCCATTTTATATACTGGCAACTTAGAAAGTCTATGTTTGCAGCAATTGGTTTTATCACCCACATACAGACTGGGTCACATTTTATATTTGTGTTTGCTAACACGTTGTAAATAGAAATAGGCTTGCATTTTCACTGGTTTGGGCAGATCAGTTGGCTATTCCTATGAACCTAATTGTTGAGATACCGTGAATGATTGCTACCGCTGTACCCACCTGGGCTCAGAAGTGGTCCACTGTGACTTCAGTGAGGCTTAACCATGCCTTAAAAAAGAACAATCTGAGCCTGGATATCAACATAGATAAAGCCAGCACTCAGTTGGACTGCAGGCTAAGAGGCATCCTGGGCCGAATTACTCCCTTGTATAAACAAGCAGCTCAGAGGCACAAGCCCTCTGCTGGCTGGTTCATCAATTAACGTTTTGCTGTAAAAAAGTATTGTAAAAGATTTGATCACCTCTGGGGAAAAATGATGATCCTGGCTGCAAGGCAAACTATAAGCTGGTATTGAAAGCATAGCTTTGAAAGCACAGTGAAAGTGAGTCTATTAGTGATAGAAAATCTCTAATGCTAGTAATTCTTCATTTGAAATCTTTCAGGTTGTAAAATCTCTCATGTCATTAGCTTCTGTGTCATTTTTTCCTCCTCTCCTTCAGAAGACAGTTGTAATACTTTTTTTTTTTTGCTGACAATGTAGAGAAACTTTATTCAACCTTTCCTACGGAATCTATGGGTCACCACCAGTAGGAAACTTGGTTGGACTCAGCTGTTACTAACTATGTCTCATGATAGTATTCAGATGGCGTTATCTCCTCATGCATGTCTATCAGATGTTGCCAAGTGGATAGACCTTAATTGTTTGAAACAAAATGCAAAAAAAAAAAAAATGAAGCCCTGCTATTGGGCAGGCATCTCACTATCTAGTCTTATTCCTGGTAGTCGGATAGCCTTGGCCCTCTACCCATTCCCATGTCCAAGGTTGAGAACCTGGGAATCTAGTTTGATGATAAGCTCTCCTTTGATGCTGATATTATCACCCTTGCTAAAAAAAATGCTTTGGGATGTCAAGATCCCTAAAAAAAGAAATGTACGTCCTTCCTGAGTCTGCCCAAAAAACAGTAGTCCAGGCACTGGTTATATTCAGACTGGACTACGTTCTATCTGGGTGTCACCCAATCACGTTTGCATAGGTTCCAACGAGTGCAGAATGTGGTAGATTGGACACTGCTCGGACTTTCAAGATGAGCCTCTATTAGGTCTGCTCTGAACAAGCTGTGTTAAGACCCTCTGTTAGCGATATACAGTACTCTCTGGTCAAGCCCAGGCTATTTGCAGGCTATGGTCACTTCTTATGCTCCAGCCAGAAAGCTAAAATCTGCTTCAACCAATCTGACCTACGTTCCTCGGGTAAAAAAAACAGAGCTGGTGGCTGTGCTTTCAGCAACCTTGCTCCTAAGATGTGCAATTCATTACCTATGAAACTCTGATTAGCCCCTTCAAAACCGATCCGTAGAAAAAAATTGAAAACCTGGCTTTTTGCCATTAGCTAAGCCTATTATATGAGCAGCTTTTCTCTGTACTCAGCTACTACCACTGGGAAGATACTGCATGCTTTAGAGGTGTCATTGTTATTACTGATATCATTAATATATGAAATCAAAAAGTTTAAATAACAAGAATAGCTACATACAATAACTCAAAGTCTTGATGCTGCGGTTAGGACCTCAACTGACCATCAAGCTCTGGGAGACCACCACAAGGATGTAGGCCATTAGGCGGGACAGGGTGCAGAACATGCACTTCCCTTGCTGGGAAACCTGGTTGAGCTGGGCTTGAGTTGAATTTATGGTCCAGAGTCAGTGGTCCTCCCACCTCTTCCTGCAATGCAGGTTGCACCACTTAAGGACATGTGATGGAATTTAGTATATCCTGCTTTTTATAGGGGTACACCTGTATGGATGAGAAAAAAAAAAAAAAACCATCATCTAGAAAAGACTTGGAAATCTTTCCTGTAGTGAGAGCCAATCCTGAATAGTTATAATCATTGTCAGAGACTAAGGCCCATATATATATACTATGGTTGCGTCATTTTTTTTATGCAAATCCGGCGAAAACCTAACTCCACATTTATCTTTTGATGCTAGACCCTTCTGAAGGTAGACGTTCCCGGGAAAAAAATGACTCTAAGGACCTTGCACCTTATTTATCCTCTCGTGCGAAAATCACACATGGGAGAAAGAGGGCCCTAAATAATGGCGCTAAGCCTGCTTAGTGCCATTATTTAGCGCCTGGCTATGGGCAGGTGTTAGGGGACCTGAGGGCCATGTTTCATGGTAAGAGACCATGGAAACAGCCCACAGGTGCCCTTCCCTGCACTCAGGGACACCCTCACCCAACCCCACCCACACCTGGAGGACACCTAAGGATGGGGGGACCCATCCCAGGTAAGTCCAGGTAAGTTTTTTTATTTAAATGTTTTAAAGTGCCATAGGGGGGGCCTTGCTTGGGCCCCCCTACATGGCACTGTGCCCAATGGCCATGCCCAGGGGACATAAGCCCCTGGCCAATGTCATTGGGCTGGGGGTCATGACTCCTGTCTTTGCTAAGACAGGATTTGTTGAAGTAAGCCTCGGCAAGGCCTACTAGTGCAAGGGGTTCGGCATTCTGTGCACAAAGTCCTCAGACCATATAGGAAGAAGATGGCACAGAAACTGAAATAAAAGACAAAGTTTATTAAACCTCATAAGGTGGTACTACAGTTCAAACAGCACCCTTCGGTAATGTTTGAAGTAGCACACTGAACTAAGAGTGCATGCTCCTTTTATACCCACACAGGGGCTAACAAAAGGTGGTACAATTATAGAAGCAAGACTTACATACATGTAAGGTCATATGGAAATGCACAGTCGGCAGGTAGGAGGGGCTACCAGTTTCAAGGACTAGTTGACACATTACTGTCTGTTACTGATTACTAACAGCTGCAGATCTTACTGGGCATGTGCGAAAGTGGGAGATGCTAAATAGTAAAACCAAACAAATATCGGCTATCAGGATGAATAGGGATCGTAAAGAAAGCATTCTTCAAGTCTATCACAGAGAACGTAGTTCCTGTCGGGGGAACCAAAGTAAGAAGTGTTGTGATGTCAAATACCACAGGATATTGTGGTATCACAATCTTATTGACTTCTCGTAAATCAATAATGAATCGGTAAATCCTAGTATCAGTATCAGGAAGAATCGGACTATTACAAACATTATACGGAACTTCCTCAACAACTCCAACTGTAATAAGATCATGCACAATTCGTGTGAGTGCTTCTTCGCCCTCCTGTGAAATTTTGTTTTGAGGCAACCGTGGCAATACAGCTCCCTCCTTGACACTAATATGTACCGGTGGAATAATCATTTGTCCCACATCAGTATCTGAAGTAGCCCACAAAGTACTAGGGAGTGAAGCCAATGCAATATCCTCTTTAACAAGACAAACTCTTTCCATCACAGGATGATTATCACTTAAAATAACACGCACCCCTTCAGGAGAGCATCGTCTTGTAGCCCTGAAATACTTGAGCATGTCAAGACCCACAATATTGTCTGGTGTATTTGGAGAAAGCAAAAATGGACATGGAGCAGTAAATTTATCAACATGGAATGCAAGTGGTTGTGACAATGAGCTAGGGGAAGGTGTTCCATCAAAACCTATTGATGTAATGGTTAAGCCAGACAGGTGAGCCCTTGGAATCAATTGTTTAGACAAGGTGCTACGAGTAGCTCCTGTATCAACCAGAAACTGATCAGTAGAACCCAAAACATGTGCTGTAACATAGGGACCCCTCTGATCTACTGGAACTTCAACTGATTCCTTACCCCATCCTAGGCAATCCTATGCATAAGCAGAATCTTGGAAATCAGACTGAACATGGTTAGACATCTGGTATTGGTTCCGTCTATCAAAAGTGTTAAACCCATCCTGCCCTCGTACATTAGCATCAACCCTAGCATGATAATTTGTGCTTCTTCTAGGCCCTGAATATCCTGAGCAATTTCTCATTTGTCCCTGACCACATGAACACTGCTGAACACGTAGTGCTGGACAATCGGCAGCCCAATGCCCAAATTTCTTACAATACGCACACCAAACCATAAGATCCATGTCCACCTCTGTCACTACCTCTAAAAGGCGGACCATAAGCTTGAGCCAACATAACCTTCGTCTTTAATTCTTTAATCTTTTTATCCTCACTACCTTTTGCTTCTAATTCCTGACATTCATAATACTGAGCCATAGTCTAAAGAGAAACCGGAGTAGAGGTAGTCCATGAACTTTCACTAGCTTTTAGACGACTAGCTATTCCTGGTAACAGATTTGTGACATATTTATCGACAAACAAATGTCTGTCGGTATCATCTGACAATAACTGGCCGGTAAAATCATGAAATGCTTCTTCAAAGCGTGTAAAGAAATCAGAGACCGATTCATCTGCCTTTTGCTTACAAGACGCTAAAACAGTCCAATCTATCTTTTTAGGGGGAATAATCGTTTTTAACTTAACTAATATGGCTGCAGGAAGATCTAGAATCAACTGATATGGCTTTTTCGCAGGTTCCCTATCCCCGTCCATCTGTTCTAATTCTTTCCATGACTCCCCAGAAACTACACCATCATCAATTTTACGAACAGTTCTCAACATATCTGGCGGTAATATCAATCCGAAAAATAAATCAATGTCAGACAAAGTCATAGTACAAGAACTAATTGCTCCCTCAACTTCCTCATAAAAGGCGGCTTGATTTTTCCGCGGGTCAGGTAATGCTGTTTTAAGTGCCATTACATCTGCCCTATTCCAAGGAGTATACACCCAATTATAAATAAAATAACCCTTAGCATCAACAGAAGTTTTATCATCACTTGTGCCCAATCCTTTAGGAGGAACACACAAAGGCGCGGCCTCCCGCATTGGTTTCGCATGAACTATCATAGTCTTATCTGTTCCGAAGATGGAAGCTTGCACCCCGCCAGTCTGAGATGTCCGTGCCACTACGTCCACCGCCCTTTTCTCCTCTTGCAAACGGCTTGCCACAACACATCATTTCATCAAACGCCTGATTGCATCAGCCACCTGGGAGAAAACAAAAAGACCATCACGCATTTGCTTATGATCAGCTGCTACATCATCGGGCTCTAACACATTAGAATATTTCCGATATACTTCAATAACTTCTGTGCCAAATGCCTCAGTAAAATATAGCTGCTCCTTTTCTGTCCACCCTTTCATGTTGTCTAAAAGTTCAGAAGCAGAGACAACGCTACGAATTGTTTTACGAGCAATAGATCTAAGCTCAGACGCACGGTCAGCAGGCAACATAGAGCGACTGTCTCGTATCTTCTCTTGCTCTGAATTGGAGACCTTAGCTAACTCATGAGGGGCAGAAGGAACGACATACGGAGGTGGAGGGCGATCTAGTAACAAAAGATCATTGTTGGTTTATTAAGGATAGGATAGAGAGGTTGCCTAACGGTGTATTGGCCAGTTACCTGTAATTTACGTTCTTTCTCTTCTAGCTCCTTTAAGTCATTTATGTCTTTCTTTCTCATTTCCAGTGCTTTCACATATACATTCTTCCGCTACTCTTTCTCAAGCAAGGCTTGCTCACGCTTCACTCGTCCACGCACTTCTTTCTCCCACATTCGTACACAGTCAAACATATCTTGCCTAGACTTTCGCTTACACATACATTGTTCCACATACTCAATCTTTCGCAAATCAAATGACCCATTCATAGGCCAACGTAACTCAGGATCCGTACGCGTGTATTTATTCCATAATGTGCTGTACATTATAGAAGAAAGACCATGTTTAACATACATATCTTTACTGGGCGTCCCCTCTGGGGTTGCCGGTTGCGATTCTTCCAGTCTCAAATTGGTACCATTACAAAAGCAACACATCCTACGAAGTGCGCTAAAAACAGGCATGCCAAAAATAGTGCAGAATATGCAATATTATAATCAAAGTAGCACTTAATGTGCCCTTCAAAGTAAAATTAAATTGGAGAAAATTCTCCTCATTACCTGCCTATATAAATTGCAATTTATATATCAATTCAAAGGACACAAATTGACTAGTCACCCAAAACACGAGAGCCACAGTAAGTAGTGCTAAACTTCATTACCAAACAAAGGCATCAAAACCCACAGCAAGTGCCGTAAAACAGCTCTTACCAATCACAGGGTGTCCAGGTTCCAATTACCAAGTTCTAAAATCGACCAAATGGTCACTGCATGACGAATGAACAAAAAGGATCTCACCTGGATGGTCAAATCAGAAAGAAGGGAAAAATGCAGTGGTTGCCAAGACTCGGGTCTCCTCAGGCATTGATCGTCTGTAGCGAGATCCCAATCCTTCGTCGCAACCAATCCGTTGGTCATCCGAGTCGCCAATGAGTCCCTGTTCGGGCGCCAATTTGTTGAAGTAAGCCTCAGCAAGGCCTACTAGTGCAAGGGGTTCGCCCTTCTCTGCACAAAGTCCTCAGACCACATAGGAAGAAGTTGGCACTGAAACTGAAATAAGACACAAAGGGCCATATTTATACTTTTTGACGCAAAACTGCGCTAACGCAGTTTTGCGTCAAAAAAATTAGCGCCGGCTAACGCCATTCTGAAGCACCATGCGGGCACCGTATTTATTCAATGACGTTAGCCGGCGTTATCCGCCGGCGCTGCCTGGTGTGCGTGGAAAAAAACGAAGTACACCAGGCAGCGCCGGCGTAGGGGGATATGGGGCTTGGGCGTCAAAAAATGGGGCAAGTCAGGTTGAGGCAAATTTTTCACCTCAACCCGATTTGCACCATTTTTTCCGACTCCCAACCCCCATAGAAATGACTCCTGTCTTAGCAAAGACAGGAGTCATGCCCCATTGCCCAATGGCCATGCCCAGGGGACTTCTGTCCCCTGGGCATGGTCATTGGGCATAGTGGCATGTAGGGGGGCACAAATCAGGCCCCCCTATGCCACAAAAAAAAAAAAAAAATACTTACCTGAACTTACCTTAATGTCCCTGTGATGGGTCCCTCCAGCCTTGGGTGTCCTCCTGGGGTGGGCAAGGGTGACAGGGGGTGTCCCTGGGGGCATGGGAGGGCACCTCTGGGCTCCTTCAGAGCCCACAGGTCCCTTAACGCCTGCCTTTTCCAGGCGCTAAAAAACGGCACAAAAACGGCCATACGTCATTTTTTTTTACCCGCCCACTCCCGGGTGTGAATTTTGCCCGGGAGTGTAAATACGGCGCACATGCCTCAGAGTACATTTTTTAGACGTGAACGCCTACCTTGCATATCATTAACGCAAAGTAGGTGTCCACGCTAAAAAATGACGCAAACTCCATGGACTTTGGCGCTAGACGCGTCTAACGCCAAAGTATAAATATGGAGTTAGTTTTGCATCAGAATTGCGTCAAAAAAAAACGACGCAATTCCGGCGCAAACGGAGTATAAATATGCCCCAAAGTTTATTAAACCTCATGAGGTGGTACTACAGTTCAAACAGCACCTTTCGGTAATGTTTGAAGTAGCACACTGAACTAAGAGAGCATGCTCCTTTTATACCCTCGCAGGGGCTAAAAGAAGGTGGTACAGTTATAGAAGCAAGACTTACATACATGTAAGGTCATATGGAAATGCACAGTCGACAGGTGGGAGGGGATAACAGTTTCAAGGACTAGTTGACACATTACTGTCTGTTACTGATTACTAACAGCTGCAGATCTTACTGGGCATGTGCGAAAGTGGGAGATGCTAAATATAACTTGTCACTAGACAGATTTTCAAGAGTAGTTAACAGAAAGATAGGACAGAGCACATGGCGAGCACATGGCAGAGAAAATGGCTGCCATGAATACAAAATGGATTCCGCCAAATGTTCACAATAGTTGCTAAATGCAAGATATCTTCTGCTAATGCTTAATCTAATCGCTATTAATTTATAACAGAGCCATGTCCATGGGGGTTTTGTGTCAAAAAATTACACTAGTCAGGTTAGAGTCATTTTTTTACTCTAACCTGACTAGCACCATTCTTTCCCACACGACCTCCACTTTGGCCTATGCCTCCCCTACCCGGTTATCATCATTTAGTTTGATGCTAACCGGGTCTTAGTGCCGGCTTGCGTCATTTCTTAAATATGACGCCCGAATGGTGTCCTGGAATGGCGCTAGGCAGCACTATACTTTGTGATGCAAACCTGCCCTAATGCAGGTTTGCTTCAAAAAGTATAAATATAGGCCTAAAGGTCAATCAGCCTGTACATTATTATCACATAGCCCCATGCACAGCTCCATTGGCTTCATGCCTAATCTTCAAAGAGCCAGACACTATGGGAGTCATTACGAGTCTGGTGGTCACTAGACCACCAGACTTGTAAATGGCGGTCGGACCCATGTCAATACAGTGGCCTGAACACCACAGTATAACCCTGACAATCGGGCCACAAGGGAATTGCCAGATCTGGCAGGATCAGAGATCCCGGCGGTCTGGAGGTGGTGGCGGCCCTAATCTGCCAGGGCAGCTCTGCAAGCAGCACTGCCCTGGGAAATACAACCCCCTTGTCTGCCAGCAGTTTTATGGCAGTACCTCTGCCATTGAATGGCTGGCAGAGAACATGTGCAGGGGGCCCCAGTTAGGGCCCTGCACTGCCCATACACTTTGCATGAGTAGTGCAGGGACCCCCTGACCAGCACCATCGCAATGTTCACTGTCTGGTTTGCATTGGCACTACAGCATTGCCCCGGCTATATTACAAGCCGGAGACAATGCTGTTGCCTATTTCCCATCAGGAAAACTTTTAATGGGGCCGGCGGGGAGATAGCCTATATGGTGGCAACCTCCTCATCGGAAGATTGGCGGACTGAGTTTTCCGTCTAACAAACTCATAACGACCATCTTTGGCTTGCACCACTTAAGGGCAGTATAAAGGGCTGCCATGTACAGTGAGAGCATGGTGTTGGGTGATGTATGAACAAATTGTGTTGGAATGGGACGTATGTGTATGGATGATTGAGAGCCTGTGCCATTTGGACTTGCAGCACAGGAACTACCTGTGCCCATATCTGGCAACATGACAGGTTTGAAACATACAGATTTTCTTATTTCTAATTATGGGATGTAATTTCAGTTGACAGAACAGCATCGCACAATTCCACAACTTTGAAGATTCTTCCTGCACTTTACATTTCACTCATCTTGAAATGGGCTGTATGTTTTAACTTATATAAGAGGTACAGTGTCTACTGGCCACCGGAAATCATGAATGTGGAATTGTGAGGAACATGAATTGAAAATTCAGCTTATTCTTTGAAGTGACTTTTCATTTGAATGTACAGACATTTTTAACATTGATAAACAAAAATTTTGTTACCCAGGTAAATCATTCAGTTCACCAGACTCCAATAACAACACCTCACTCATGAACAAAAGGGTAAAATTTAGCCTGTGTACAAAGAACGAACAAGTTAATTTGTGAAATATTTCACACTCAAACATGTACCTATGTATTTGCATTCTTATAGAGCTGGCTGTCAAGGACACAACCTCCCTTGTGAGGACCTTCAACTCCTCAGGAGAGAAGGCAGGGGCCATCCTAGAGTACTACGCGGTTAGCTTCCACTTATAGCCGCTGGATAGCCAATGTCCGGACCGCAAGGTCAGACACCTGCCAATTTAGGATGTGTAGCTGTGTATTTTTCATTTTTTTGTCTGTATCCAGCACTCAAAATAGTTCCTACTTTGCATACAAATCTCATATAGGTACACTATTTTTGGCAAGATATGAAACATGAAGAAGTGACCCATATCTGCGTTTCACATAAATAGTTCAGTGGTGTATGTTATACTTCCATTAATGGTAATTGTAAATAAAATATATACAAAATAATGTGCAAATAATACTTTTCATACTTTATTTGGTTTTGTGTCAGCAGCTCAAACCTGATCTCATGCCTCACAACAGGAATACTACTACAATAACACCAATAGAGGAACTCATGGCAGTATTTAATTTTGTGGCCACTGGCTCCTTTCAATACAAAGTGGCAGTAACTGGAGGCAAGTCACAGCCAAGTTTCAGTGGTGTGCTACAAGAAGTCCTTGCTTCAGTGATGAGAGATATCAACAGGTTTATCCAGTTTCCAAGAGCTCAGGATTTGGCCAATGTAAAGAGATATTTTTCTTGATTTGGACAGCCTACTACGTGATTGTAACTATTGATGGCACACACATTGCCTTGGTGCTACCACATACCAGGGAACAGGTCTACCTCAATCGAAAGAACTTCCATTCCATCAGTGTGCAAGTTGTCTGCTTACAGGATTTATGCATCTCAAGTGTGTGTGCCCACTTTCCTGTGTCAACACATGATTTCTTTGTACTACAGAACAGTACCATACCACTGGAAAAGTCAGAACTTGGACCTGAGAGGGCATAGCTTGTTGATAAGTACAATATGACTTGAGGATCATTTTCTCTTAACCTAGTTTAGGAATGTACAATGGCTTATATGATTTTAATCTATCAATGTATTGCTTCCATGTAGGAGACTCAGAGGGTCATTCTCCGCCGCCCGCCAATGTAACCCCGTCGAAAGACCGCACCGTGGTCAAAAGACTGCGGGGGTCATTTCGACTTTCCTGCTGGGCCGGCGGGCGACCGCCAAAAGGGTGCCCGCCGGCCCAGCGGGAAAGACCCTGCAACAATGAAGCCGGCTCCGAATGGAGCGGGCGGAGTTGCAGGGGTGCGACGGGTGCAGTAGCACCCGTCGCGATTTTCACTGTCTGCAAAGCAGACAGTGAAAATCTTAATGGGGCCCCCAGGGGCCCCACGACACCCGTTCCCGCCAGCCTGTTTCTGGCGGTGTAAACCGCCAGAACCAGGCTTGCGGGAAGGGGGTCCGAATCCCCATGGCGGTGCTGACGATTCCCTGGGCCAGGGGAAAACCGGCGGGAAACCGCCGGTTCCCCTTTTCTGACCGCGGCTTTACCGCCGCGGTCAGAATGGCCCTGGAAGCACCGCCAGTCTTTTGGCGGTGCTTCCGTTGCCCTCCACGGGTTGGAATGAGGGCCTCAGTTATCCTAACTGACCATAGTTGTTGGCACAGCTGAGAAATACAACAACTCCAGGGGAAGCCTGCTTCACTGAAGCCCATGAAAGAACATGAAGTCCGTCGGAGTGGGCTTTTGGACTCCTAAAAACCAGAATAAGGTGTCCGGACACGATCGGAGGAGCCCTCCTCTACTCACCCGAAAAAGTGTGCCAAATTATGATTGCCTGCTGCATGTTGCACAACATCACCCTTCAACAGATCATCCCAATTATGATAGAGGATGGAGACCGTGAAGAGCCACCAGATGAGGAGGTTAAAATACCCAATGAACATGACAGTGATAAAGTGGAATGGACCTAAGTCAAGATGTCATTGACCACTTCCTCAACTGAGTGTGTACCCTTACATATTGTGACGTCCAATGTCAGACCAACTTGTGACATACTGAACATATTAGTCTGCAATGGTAATTTGGCAAATATGGTCAGTTCAGGAAAGTCCAAGGCAAGGATGTTTGTGGATCAGAGCTTCCCTAAATTGACTACTGGGTCTATTGGCATAGATTAACTTTGCTCATGCTGCATATATGTGCCCTCCTAATTTATTATTTTAGTCAAATTGTATATATAAAATCATTAATTTTCCCTTGATATTCTGCTTCAGGACCCTTCACCACGTCTTATTCATTTGCACATTTCAAAGTTGTGACATTTGTAATGATATGTTGCTGTTGGAAAGTATAAAGTGTACATGGGTTGATTCTGGGGCAGACACCGACTTGAGATAGCCTGATCTTGTACAGACACAACTTGCACTGTAATTGAATGGAAGCTCTTGAGATTGTATCAGACATGTTTTCTGTTGGATGTTGCCACCAAGGCAATATGTGCTGCTTAACTTGGTTTAACCACATGTGTATATCAAGTCATAGCATACTGATCTCCTTTCACATTGGCTAAATCTTCAGTTTGTGTTCAGTGTAGGAAGCTGCTGATATATCTCGTCATAGCTGAAAGATTTTTTAACACATCACTGAATGGTGGTTATGACATTGCACCAGATACTGTCATAGTGTGCTGACATGGTCTTTTGACCTTGAATTGTGTTACTGCTATGATGTAGGCTATTGTTTTTTTTTTATGTAGAATCCCTACTGTGAGGGCAGTATGTCTGGCTCCAGCTGAGGTCATGAATCAATGCTAGTTTCCCTATTTAATTTAGTTTTATGAAATACTTCCATGGCGTCAAGGTTCTGGATTGTCAACTTCTAAATGGCACAGACAGTTTGACTTCTGCATGGTTTGTGAAAAGCATATTTGGTTGTGTCACAAACTTGTTACCTACAAATGTATGACACCAATAGATTCAGATTTCATTGTTTCTTTTTCCATCTTATTTTTTATTTGAGAAACATTACCAAGTTGTTGTCTCTTATTTGTTTTATTATCATTTTATAAAATGATGGTGTACAGAAAACAGAGAAAAGGAATTACCACAATAAATACAACACCAGTCTTTGACTTTGTTTTGTGTGAATTTAGTTTGAACAAAAAGATGAATGCAATAGCTTTGGAACCAGAATTAAAAAATAACAAGAATAAAAAACAAAGCCCATCTTGGTGGATGAAACTATATTTTTTGAGCACAAATTCTTTGGAGTCCAATTTGCGAAATTTGGTGCAGCAACTTGCACTCTCATTTTCTGTTAAATCTGGCCATAAATGTTTGTATTGTACCTCAAATCTGTTTTCAGCAACAGATAATGAAACCTTAAAAAAGGAAATATTATGATTATTAGGCTGTTGAGGACTTTATGTGATTTTTTACTTTCTACTCATGCAGGCTAGTGTACACAAAGGCACATTTCCGTCGCAATGATGGAGAGATATCCTGAAATGCAAAGTGTTATTAAGGAAGTGCACACTACATGTACCAGACATGCAACTCAACACAGTAGAGATGAGATTTATCAGCTGAGCCATTTCAAGACATTGCAGCCTCAAACAGAAACCATGGGACTACATATTGGATTAAATGGCATTGATCATCATATGAACACTACTTATAATCAGCATGCCACTAAACATGGTTGAAAACCTTTGAATATGCACACTGTGAATTATAGAAACAAGTGGAGTAACTAGGAGATGACAACATACTGGCTCAACAAAGCAGACAAAATATTAATATATATACACTGTTGTATAGCCATTTTAGTTATACCGCCATGCACGTTATTTTAACACACTAGGCCGCTGTGCACTTTAACCCAGATATACTTAATTCAGCTTTGTCTTATTATTGTTACAATAACCATTTTTACGGTCTTGTTTTATTTTCCGTTTATCTAACTGTTTTTGCCTAGGCCAGCACTCTGTTCTCAAACAAGACATTCTTGATCACTCTGTGCTTTTTCCAAGGCTACAGCACGGTACATTGCCGGTGAACGTGGTAGAAGTTTAGTCTCCAACATTTGAAGAAAACACACATCCTTATGTAGGGACATTATCTCAGAACATTAGCTGTGTTAATTATAAAAACACTTCCTTGTCCCTTACACATTAAAGGGAGATTCCAGCCAGGGAACCACGACTGTATGATGATTGCTAAATGCTTCACTACAAATGCTAACGCAGACCGCAGGCCTTTGCTCAGGTACAGGGATTGAAGTCTTCCCAGGGGAACCTGAAGGGCAGAATTAGAGCTTAACATTCTGTGCTCTATCATAGCCTGGAAGGAGCTAGTCCATTGATTATAGTGACAATATGATAGAATTGTTTTTATGGTTCACTCTTCTCGTCACAATTTTAATGCTGTCATGTTCTGTTGTCTTGGTTATTGCAGCTCACGCTTTGCTATCTAAGATGCAGTTGTTTTATTAAACTCAGTATTGAAACATATACTGCTTCTGTTTGTCATATATATATGAGACTGAATTGTAAATGAGAGAAACGGAAGAGACCTGAGTGACCACGACTTCCCTGAGAAGCCAAGTATGTAATGCGCTCGGCTGCCCAGTCATCCCTATCCTTGGGTAGAGATGAGGCACTACTAGTTAGCCGGAGCAAAACCCAGATTGCAGCGACAGGTGTCACCCATAGTGGTTAAGACTTAGGGGGTCATTACAACCTCGGCGGTCTCTTTACAAGACCGCCGAGAGACCGCCGTGCGGAAGACCGCCTGTAGTGGCGGTTTGCCGCTCGGCGTATTATGACCGTTGGCTGCCCTCCGTCGTTTTTCCGATGGAGAGCCGCCAACAACCATACTGGCAGGTGGCGGGGAAGTGGAGGTTACTCCACCTCCACCGCCACTCCAACAGAACACTGCCCAGCTAATCACATCCTGTGATTCTGTGCAGCGGTGTTCTGTTGGCGGTGTGGTGTTGGCAGAGCTGCCCCCATGGCTCCTGTCCCCTCCCTGCGGATCGACGGAACAGGTAAGTCAATCGTCCGTTAGGGGAGCGGGGGTGTTGTGTGGGTGCATGGGGGTGTGCATCTGTATATGTAGGGGGGTGTGTGAGTGCGTGTATGCTTGCGGGGGTGTTGCGTGTTTTAGGAATGAGTGGGTGTATGTCTGTAGGTATGACTGTATGGATGTGTGCATGTATGCTTGAATGTGGGTGTGCGTGTTTGACTGTGTGTGTGGATGTTGGCATGTATGTCGGTGTGTGTGCGTGTATGTGTGTTGGTGGTGCCTGCGTGCGTGTTGGGTGTGTATGTGTAAGGTAATGTCGGGGGTCGGGGTGGGGAGGGGGACCCTGCCACCTTTGGGGGGTGGCAGGGGTGGAGGGGGGTGTAGGGGAGGGAGTTGGGGTGGGGGTTGGGGGAGACCCCTATCAGTGCCAGGGAAGGAATTCCCTGGCACTGATAGTGCTTACCGCCATGGATTTCACGGCGGTTCCTACCGCTGGTAATCCACGGCGGTAAGCCGGGTCAAAATACCGGTGGCGGTATTGTGACCCAAGTCTCCAGCCCAGCGGTCATCTCCCTGACCTGGCGGGCGGAACGGAGAAGTGGCGGATGACCATGGCGGTAACCGCCATGGTCATAATACTCAAAAAAAGACCGCTAGCCTGTTGGCGGTTTTACCACCGCTTTAACACCGTCCGCCAGGGTTGTAATGACCCCCTAAGTCTCCCACACCTCGGGTGATTCTGCCGCTTCAAATCCAGTCGTCTCATTAGAATAATGAGAGCCTGCGTGACATGGTGCCACCAACGTTTGGTCAGGCTCTAATTTTCGGGTCCTCCGGAGTATCTCTGTCCCATTAAATACAATGATGTCTCAATACCGTATACGGAGACGTCCGTGGTACTAAAGATTTCTACCCCAGCTATGAAGGCTATCCTATCTGAGGCTGGAGGTTGTTCAAGCTTGAACTTTAAAAGGAAAAACCTCATTTGGTGTGCCTTCTCTGAACATATACTCTGTCAATGAAGGTGTATCCACAGCAGATACAAATAGCAGTTAATATGAGACAACCTCTGACTGCACATTTATTAGCAAATGGCCTAACTGCCCAGGGGGTCCAGTCACATTTGTGGTGGATGCCCATGCAGCTTATAGAACAGAACTCTTTTATTCTTGGGTCACATTTTCAGCAGTTGATGGGAACACAAATACATTTAATCATTATACATTTGCAAATGCACCTGGACAATACAGAGCATACGCATATTTAGAAATACCATTATCTTATCAAGAACATAATAACCGGCTTGATGGCGCCCTACCCCATAAAATTTTACCTGTAAGGTTAGGTCCTACCTGGCCTTTATCGACCACCTTACATCACATCCTGCAGTTGCAAATTTAGTGGTAGCTGAGGTTTCTTTGCTTATATGCAGAATTAGCAGTGATATATAGACGATTAGTACAATTTGTAATGCAACAATTAAATACAAACCCAGCACATGCTGCTCCAGCACATCCCCATGCAGTAACGCCAGGTATAAACCCTGCGACTGTACATTCACTCATGGGTAAAGTACCCACCAAATGAGAGGAAACTCCGTTTTGGTTAGCACAAAAAATAAATGCGCTGGAGGCAGTATTTCCCCATACGGGACCTCAGTATAAACATAGAATATTAACAATGTGCTTGCCGTTTGGGATGGTCCTTACAGTGGATAACTGTAGTACCTGGGGCACGGTATTTGCCGCGCGCTATACAACTGCACACGGTACACCAACACTTGCCAATTTACCAGAGGTGTTGAAGCAAATTCAAGATGAAAACGGGGTTGTCCCAGCCCTAGATTTAGGGATGCAATTGATGGGAAATTTTGCTACAGTATACTCAATCATTTTAAGTAACCTTAAAGGGGAAGTGGTCGAACTGGCAGTGAGCATGCGGCTCTGTGACGTTCCGCAACAGGATCAGGAAAAAAAGCTGCCTAAGATTATCGCAGACTAGCATTGGTCGAGATAGTTTAGGGGCCAGACCATCTAAACAGCAATTTCAGGGCAAATCTGATAAAGATTTTCCCAACCAAGCTCCTGAGGGTAATAAGAAACGCTGGGATAAAAAACAACAAACTCCTAAAAAAGAGAGGGGAGAATCTCCACGAATGGAGACCCCACAAAATAGATATAATCTCAGAAATAGAGATAATAGAAAAATGCCTGATAGATATCCATATACTGATACACGCCAGTCTTGTATCTTTCAGGGCTCATTCGAAAATCAAAATGAGAGAGGTGGGCGATCAGAGCAAAGAACAGAGTACGTGAAACCGAGACAGGAATCATAACCCTAATCAGAGGTTTCTGGTAAAAAGGAAGAGAAACCCACCCAACAAAAACCCCAATTCAAAAAGAATTTTCTTGAAGAATCTTCTTGAAGAACAAGAAGTGAGCACTAGCACTGCTAGACAGCGTGGCAGAGGTCACAATAGTTCGCCGGACTCTTATAGAGCATCTGGAGGTGAAAGAAAATGATGACTTTATACAAGTAAAAACTGCGGACATGCGTGTCTCCACGTCTGATAGGGTGTATAGAGCAATGCTACAGTTAGAAGGAGACATTGAGCACATAATAGATGGAATCTTTTGGGATCACATAGTAAACATATATGATGTTTTGTCAAAGAATGCCAGGGCACACCAAAAGTAGTCCGAAAAGTGATTCCAAAGTGGAGACAAAAGTCCAAACACTGTGTAGTGGTTGATGGAGGTTCATTCTTTGTAGACAAAGTATAGTCTGTGAACTGCCACCACGTGTTTCGTCACATGGACTTTTTCAAGGCGGTAGGTCAAATTGATGGGCACAGAAGAATACAATGAGCATACGTGCGTGTATGACTGTTTAAATGTCTGTAGTCTAAGACTATTCTATATGAATGGTCTGGTTTAGCTACTGGGAACAATGGATTATTCACTGGGGAGACACAGGGTTCAATTACGCCCTGGTACTCTAATTGTGTGAGTATTTCTCTCACAGATACTTTTGCTTCATGTTTTATTGGATACTGAGGTTGGGGTTAAGGTTCATTTTTGATTGGTCTTACATGGTTGGGGGATTCTTTTTCCAATCCTTCGTGATTTCGGTATAACGCAGGTGCCTGTGCCAAAGCCTAATCAATGGCATAGGATTCAGCAAGTTCCTCTGAAACAAGGTGCGAGAAGGAAGGCTTAATGACGTCTTCCCCATATGGGCAGGTACACACAAATTCAGGTGGCCAGTCTTGTTTGGCCAACATAACATCATATATGCAAAAGACAAATAAAATTGGTTGTTGATGCTAAATGTTCGCACATCCACATTCAAATGTATGACTCAGTAGTTCAAGTTCAACACAATTGTTGGGGGTGCCAACCTGGTACAAACACCCAAACACCAAGGGTGTTGGCGCACTGATCGGAACACCAATCAGAGCTGGAGCAAAGTCAAAGAATGTCAGGGCACACCACAAGTAGTCCGAGAAGGAATTCCAAAGTGGAGAAAAAGTTCAGAGTCCAAACACTGTGTAGTGGTTGATGGAGGTTTATTCCTTGTAGACAAAGTATAGTCTGTGAACAGCCGACACGTGTTTCGTCACATGGACTTTTTCAAGGCGGTAGGTCAAATTGATGGACACAGAAGAATACAATGAGCATCCGGTAATGGATGATAACAGGAGATTATTAACCTCAATTAAGAGCTGAGAAAGAAATGCATATATAAAAAAAGATAGAAGAGAGAAGTGAACTGGAAAGACAAGTGCTAAAAAGGAAAAATTATTGTGGTGGAGATCTTGTTCTCCAAATAGAGAGAATAATATATGAGTGAAAAAGGATAGGTGGTGGGCAACAACCGTATATCGTGCAAACCAGTAGGGAAAGCAGTTCATCTTAAAGATTGTGGAAACAGATGAGAATTTCAAGTGAACAACAGCACACGTGTGAAGATTAGAACACCGACACTGTAGTGGTGATAATCTACTAGTTAATGTGAGAGAAAGGTATAAATTCACAGAAAAATAAATGAAAAGACAGTAGAAAATAGAATAAATGATTAAACTAAAAAACTGCAACCTACCACAGATATGGATGTGGTCAATATTTGGAGAGGAAATTAAAATGTTCCGATAACCAAAATGATTAGTGTTCTCCTTGAACCAGTTGAATTCAGGCAAAGTTGTTCTTGTGGTGAAGCCCAAGTGTGCAGCTGGTGCAGTCCTTCTGAGTGCAGGTTCCAGGTGCAGGCCAGGGGTCCAGCAGGGCAGTCCTTCTTCTTCTGTAGTTCTTCCTGGTACGGATGTGGTAGGAGACTGAGGTGTAGGTGCAGGTCTGCCAGTTTTATCCTGTGTGAAAAAACAGGGGGGGTCCTGATTCTCCAATCAGGTGCAGGGTCCTTACCCCTGTGATGACCACTTCCTGGGAAGTGTGGCAAAAATCAATCCCAGGATGCAACATTCTTTAAAAATCCATCATGGCTGAATCTGATTTTTGAAGGTTACATCTGGCTGAGCCCACCCACTGGTGTGGCTAAAAATCATAAACACATCCCTCTCCTGCCTTCTCTTAATCTAATCAAGGGGGCACCTAGTTGTCTGGGGTTGCAGGATGTGGGGGTGTTGCTGGGGTGCTCCAAATGTCGTTCTCTGCCTTTGAAGACCAGTTTGGCAGACCTCCCCCTTCCTGCCTCACCATCTGCTGAGGGGAGATTCCCTCCCACTGGCACATTTCTTTGTGTCTTTGTGTGAAGCCAGGCCACTTCACACTTCATCAAGGCAGCCTGGCCAGGCTGCAAAAGGCTTTCCATTCAGAGCACGGCAGCAAAAACAATGCAGGGCTGAAATTGGCTACTTTTCAGGTACATTTTAAAACTCTTTACCTGAACAAGTTATATTAAATCCCACAGCTGGAAGTTGTGGGATTTATTATAACAATTAATTTGATACCAAACTCTTGGTATCCATTACTTAAGGGGACTTTTAAAATTAAAATAAAGTCTTCCCATTCTAGCCAATGATGGCCACTCACTACAATGAGAGAAAAACGAAATTGGCTGTTTCTACCTCACCAGGGCTTATAAAACTACTTTTATAAGGTCCCTGCTTATAGTTATATGTCACCCAGCCGTAGGGGCACATAGGGCACACCTTAGGGGTGACTTATATGTAAATATAAGGTAGTTTAAAACTTTTGAACTACTTTTAATTCCAAAGTCGAATTTGCATATAACTTTAATTTGAAAAGCAGCCAGCAAGGCAGGCCTGCCTTTAAAATGACACTGGGCACATCAGCAGTGCACCTATGGGTGCACTACCTATGCTGTGGTCCCTAGACTTACATGCCCTACCATATACTAGGGACTTATAGGTAGGTTGACTTCGCCAATTATAATTAACCTAATTTGCATATTGATTTTACACAGAGCACCGGCCCTGGGACTGGTTAGCAGTACCCAGGGCACCATCAGAGTCAGGAAAACACCAGCAAAAAGTGGAAAATGGGGGCAAAAAGTTAGGGGGCCTCTGCAATCAGCCCTGTTTTCTCACATATATATACATTTCTTTCTCAACTCTTAATTGAGGTTAATAGTCTCCTTTTATCATCTATTACCGGATGCTCATTGTATTCTTCTGTGTCCATCAATTTGACCTCCAGCCTTGAAAAAGTCCAGGTGACGAAACACGTGTTGGCTGTTCATAGACTATACTTCGTCTACAAGGAAAAAACCTCCATCAACCACTACACAGTGTTTGGACTCTGAACTTTTTTCTCCACTTTGGAATTACTTCTCGGACTACTTTTGGTGTGCCCTGGCATTCTTTGACTTTGCTCCAGCTCTGATTGGTGTTCCGATCAGTGCGCTGACATCTGTGGTGTTTGGGTGTTTGTACCAGGTTGGCACCCCCAATTGTGTTGAACTTGAACTACTTAGTCATACATTTGAATGCGGATGTGCGAACATTTAGCATCAACGGCCAATTTTGTTTGTCTTTTGCATATATGATGTTTTGTTGGCTAAACAAGATCGGCCACCTGAATTTGTGTGTACCTGCCCATATGGAGAAGACGTCATTAAGCCTTCCTTTTCGCCCCTTGTTCTAGAGGAACTTGCTGAATCCTATGCCATTGATTGGGCTTTCGCACATGCACCTGCGTTATACCGAAATCACGTAAGATGGGATAAAGAATCCCCCTACCATGTAAGTCCAATCCAAAATGAACCTCAACCCCAACCTTAGCATTGAATAAAACATGAAGCAAAAGCACCTGTGAGATAAATTATCAAGCAATTAGAGTACCAGGGTGTTATTGAACCCTGTGTCTCCCCAATGAATAATCCATTGTTCCCAGTAGCTAAACAAGACCATTCATATAGAATAGTCTTAGACTACAGACATTTAAACAGTCATACATGCACTTATGCTATACAAAACTCACATAGCACAGCACTAATGAATAATATAGTGCGTAAAAAATACAAAACAACACTGGATATTTCCAATGGTTTCTTCTGCCAGAATATAGGGCCTGAGATTACAGACTTGACAAGTTTCAGTGCACTTGGCTCCCAGAAAAAATTCAGTTGTTTACCTCAGGACTGTTCACAGCTCGTGTGAAAGCAATTTTGCACGAAATTGATCCTGAAGCATTGTCCTATGTAGATGATATCTATCTTATGGATGATGAATTGCTGCAACATTTAAGACGGGAAGCCTGCATTGTTGTACAATTTGCTGAATTTGACTACAAAATAATTTTTTTTTTTTAAATCGCCTTCCTCAGCGTCCTGTTTCTGGGATATGAGCTGTCAAGTGAAGGAAAAAGCCTAGCGCCACAATTCTTAGAATAATGCGCACAGTTACAACCCCCAAATACGAATAAAAAACTCCAATCTCTATTGGGTTTCCAAAATTTTGGCAGAATTTACATTCCAGATTATTCTACATTCATAAAACCTTTACATGATTTGATACATCCTGATTTTTCAAGCAAACTCTGGACAATTGAACATACATGCATTCTTAGAGAATTGCAAACAGACATGCTTTCAGCACAACATTTACACACAAGGGACAACAAAACACATTTGGTCATCGGAGTAATAGCTGGTGCCATTGGTTTCACCTACGTGATATTTAATGAAGGTGAGACAGTCCAGTTTGCGTACAAATCACACTTAAATTCAGCGGCAGAACAATGCTTTGCTCCCACTGAGAAAATCCTCACTGCTGTACAGATGGCTGTCATTAAAGAACAAACCCTTGCCGAAGGGAAACGCAGTATTGTCGTTCCCAGCCCTGGAGGCTGTTACAAAAGCCAGCATTCCAAACGCCAAAGCATTACATCCATGCTGGATACAATGGGCTACGTCTTTGACAGCCACTGATGTAGACTACATTTTTGACCCAAAATTACAAACTCCACAGTTTTTGCAGTATGAACTAGAATACACAGTTCCAGCAAATACATTGCCTATCGAACAATATCATAGTCATGTACACCAATGGCTCGGCACAACCTGCAATTGGCACAAAACACCAATATTCTGCTGCTTGCGCTGTCGTAAGCGGCTATATGGAGGACGATAAATTGTGTCCCCTACATACGTTTATGCAAACCCTAGAAGATTGCACAGCACAATTGGCAGAGCTAAAAGCACTGTTGATGGCACTGGAATATACGGATCCTGCACAGCCTATGCTGATTGTTTTTTATTCATATTATTGTGTCTAGTCCTTTAATGAATATCTGCATTACTGGCACCAGAATGGGTTCATAGCTTCCAAAGGCAACATCATTAAACACAGACTTCTGTGGGGAAAAGTAGCAGATCTAAAAGAGACGCTACCAAATGTCCATGTTGTACATACACTTGGACACCAGTGCGTTGGGATACACGTTGCTGGAAATACATTGCCTGATGAAGCCACAAGGTCAGCAGTGGCTGTGGCTGCTGTAGCTGCAGTGACTCGTTTGAGTTCAAAACCGGACGCAGACATATGGGCTGCCGTGACAGCTACGGCTGATGGTAAGCCCTATCCAAATGGATTTCCTGACAAATATTCCTACTGAATAGGAGGTATGCTGAACGCTGAGGTTAAGATACCAGGAGAAGGGGTACGAGACATTCCCAATAGAGACATAAGATCACAATTTATCAAAGCAGCACATGAGGGGGTGGCATCTGCCCATGCTGGTGTGGCGGCTACAATTTTGATCTTGCAAGGCAGTTACTGGTAGCCAGGCCTCTACAAAGAGACCAAGCAGTACGGCCTTTGCTGTGACATCTGCCAACAAATTAAAGTTTCCACTGCCAAACGCTTGCCGCAGACACCCCTCTTGATTTTAAACAAACCATTACAATGTGTGTACTTGGACCATTGTGGTCCATTAACATCGGATAGTGCATACAATTATATATTAGTCGCTGTTTATTCATGCTCCACATTTTTATGGGTGTGGCCACAACGCTCAGCTGACGCTCGGACTGCTATAACAAATTTGCGAGTCTGTTCCGGTACATATGCAGTAGCAGCTTTCTATTCAGAGCAGGGCCTTGCTTTTGCATCAAGGACATTGAGGGATGCCATGGCTTCATTGGGGGTCCAACTCAGTACTCGTCTCCATTTCTTCCTGAGGGAAACAGTGTTGTGGAGTGATTAAACCGTGATTTAAAGCAATCCTTAACAGCCAGAGTCTTAGGTACAGGTCGTAGTTGGCTTAATCACCTATATATTGAGTCCAGAAAGCACTTAATAATCTGCCTAGAAAGTTCATGGGGGGGGGTCGTACTTCATGTGAGTTCCTGTTTGGATCTCAAATGTATGTTCCGGATCTTGATGGTCCTGGCGTGGAAGCAGCAGAAACACATTTTGACATAAATGAACGTGTCACTGTCTTACAGGAATTGCAAAAGTTCTGTGACGATAATTCTTCTATCAGTACTGCTTCTACAGGAATCAAGGATGTGCCTGTAACACCTACCAGGTGGATTGCCAGAGCTGGGGATCTTGTACGTGAAAAAGTCACTGTGAAAAAGGAATTTGGCCCTTCCTATCGAGCACCAGTCCCAGTATTGGGGATGCACGGTACCAGAACTGTAATTCTACCACCGTTGGCAGGTGAACATCCAGAGGAACATCCAGTAGTTCCCGAATCCCTCTCACTAATGGTCAAGATGTCCCTATACAAGTTGTTAAAAGCAACACTGACACCTCTCCGAGCTTAGGGAGGGTGGCAGATGATCTTGCATTGGTTGCACTAACATCGAACAATGCAGAAATAATTGACCGATTTGACTCAACTTCAACACAAACAGATGGTGCTAGCTATTGTGTGCCACCACGGGAAACACCTGCTCCACCAATGACCACAGCTCCAGTTTTTTCACATACTGATTCTGGATATTTTGCTGACTTCAATGATGAGATCTCAGACTCTTTCACCTCTTCGACACCAGAAATGTCAAAAGCATGTAAGCCAACGAACTGGCTTGAAAAAACATATTTTATTTTTCCATGGAACTATCTATGGCTTTCTTTGACTGTCCTAGCTTTCCTACTTTGGATTGGTTTTGTTATCAATTTCTTCTTGTTAATACATGGTCATTTTCTCTCTGAAAAATCAACTGTTGAATTGGTGGAGGAGGTCTTAAAACCACATTTTTCATCACAGAAGGTCCGAAGAGACTTATCATTTGTGAACATTTCCACAGTACCAATTCCTGATGGGATTGTTTGGTAAGAAGTAATATGTGACATATACGGTCCCACATAAGTCATTCAAATACAATATGTGTTCAAACTATCAAACTATCAATGAACAATATAGTAATACCAGGCATTGTTTCTGATGATTGGGATGTGACAACAGTTGATTCTATGATGACTGCATTGCAATCTAAAGAGAATTATGGTGATATGTTTTGCTATATTTCTTATGGGCACCATTTCATACACAGAGCGAGCAACCCCAAAACTTTTTAATTATACACAACAGGAACATGCTGTGAACAGCGGCCCTGTTCAAAACTGACTCCACCACAGGGGAGTTCTAAAACATATTCTAAACGTTTACATATTTTTCTGGGCACAATGTAAAAAAATGCTGAGTCATATTATTTTAAAGTACCACCTACTAAAGATATACATATACTATTGACGAATACTAAATTGATATATGCGGAATCCTTTGTTTCCCGGTTCTCTATAGAAGGCTATGAATATTGTCTGAAGTCGATTGATCTGAAAAGTGAATGGGGAACTAGACATTGGCATATAAGGGGAAAGGAAGCTTTATTTAGAGCATGCTTCATACCTGTACAAATGATATTCTTAAATGAAACAGTACAACAAACAAGTTGTTTAGGGGTAGCTAAAATTAAGGAATTAAACATGCCTAGTACACCTGCCCCTACAACGTTTTATAAATGGCAAAATATACAAATGCAACTGAAGATCAGCTCGACAAATGGGTCCAGAATGGTACATTTAAGGTTTCACTGACACGTCCTGGCGGGTAGTTACTGTGTCCAATAGATACCAATGGGTCTCATCAACGTTTAATCAACTCCTTTTTTTTTTTAGAACTAGTAGCCTAGACCCTCGC
Organism: Pleurodeles waltl; assembly: GCF_031143425.1. Classification (NCBI taxonomy): domain Eukaryota; kingdom Metazoa; phylum Chordata; class Amphibia; order Caudata; family Salamandridae; genus Pleurodeles; species Pleurodeles waltl. The sequence continues at coordinate 289,175,969 of NC_090447.1, forward strand.
TATATATCATCTGAACATGCAGGTGTAGTTACGACATATAGTGTAGAGAAATTGTGCCGGCAATGGTTAAGAACTTCCAAACTAGAAGCGGTTAGAGAACACCTCAGTCTCCTGTCTCATAACATTGACTTACAGGACTTCCTGTTAGGCCCCAGAAAACACTGTAGGAAGCGTTTCTTATATGAAGTATATAATGAAATTTGGAAGCTTTCCCAACAAGAAGCAGCTGCCCGGTTAAGGCAAATAGACCAGGAAAATCTGAAAAAGGCATTAGCTGTTGTGGATAATGGGATTAATACCTTGTCCGACCAGATATACACTTTAAATAACATTGTTTCTTCTGCTATAGACCTCATACAAACAGATATGTCTTCCTTTTATCATGGACAAAGTCAGCTAAGGTCCATTATGCAGCTGGGTTGGACACTTCAAACATTGAAGGCGGGTCGCGTTCCCTGGCAGCATGTCACTGCGAGGGAGATTTTTTCCTCTTTTAATTTATCGCAACAACAACAACCACTAATGGCTAAGAAAGAAGCAACTTATGTCATGCTGAATATTGCGAAATTAGAAAAGTTGCCTTTTACTGTGGCTGAAATACCATCTGCTGAGCGGCTTATACATGAGTCATCAATCTGCCTATTTCTACACTTCAATTCAACTCCTGTTTAAAACACATTCCGGTAGGCAGATATGAAAGGCTGGGAGATAGTTACATCCAAGAGATATGGGAGCTTCCCTTCTCATACAAATATTTCAGTGCCATGAAAGAAGTCTTTCTTAGCAGTAGTGTATGCAAGACTTCAGTCAGCCATTCAATGGTTTGTAAACAGCTGTCCTTGCATGGGGCGTGTAACGCTTCTGCAGCAAACTTAGCTTGTTATCTGAAGGTAGTTCCAGTCCCCTTGATTAGACCTACTTTCCAGGTGCTTTCAAACGGCTGCTACGTCCTCCTCAATGGTGAAGACTGTTGTGGTATGCGAGCCAGAATAGTTTACGTTGTTTTGGTCTCTAAGGTCATTACATGCTGTAGGAATGTACTTCCTCCCCCCACTAAAATTAAAGAGGTAGCTGACATTTGGCCTTACATTGCTACTTCAAATGTGAATTTTGACCAGTTGAGCAGACTCAAGGCTTTATTTATTCAAAAGCAAGTGGCCCTTACATCTTCACGCGAGACCTATGCACTTCAGGTGGCAAGGTCGTCAGCAGAAATACAGTACCTTTTCAATACAAACTTTCCGAGACACTTTGGTGAACTCGTGGGATGAATATTTAATGCATCCAGTACAACTGGAAACCCTTTTTCTAAAGCTGTTGGTTCTGGTTCCATTCACCCCTTCTCCTCCATATTCGGTTTAATACCATCAGCAATCCACTCAATCTTCTCTAGTATTTTCGGGGGATTTCAGATAACTTTGACTTCATTAGCTGGCATCTTGCTGTTGCTATTTTTTATGCGCAATAGCTGTCCTGTTGCAACAAGGAGGAATGAAGGCGCTCCCATCAGCGCAGCTGTGTCGTGGATGCAGTGTTTTGGAGCAACACTCCTGAAACAATTGGAGTGTGGCTGGTCTTTGTCATTCAGACCGGTTTTGCATTGTATGCAGCCCGTGTTTCAGTGCCTCTGGTGCTCTTTCGAACATGCACTTGAAGTCTGTCTTTCGACACAGCGCTTGCCTACATTGGAATCTGATCTGTTGATGTTCTTGCTGAGGGTTCATTACCGGACATGCGCCTTGAGGTTGCATTTGCTGCGAGAAGCTACTTATGAGTTGCCCTTCCTGGAGGATGTAGCTCATGACTCATCACTGGGCACCCCACGGAATGCCGCCTTGGCTGAGTCTGAGGCTACGGAACTGAACTGCTCCTTGATCCTTTTTGGCGATGACTTTCCAACTTTAACATCAGCCGAAGTGGATGATCTCCTATTGTCCCAGAATTGACTGTAACTTTTCAAAATTGGCTTTGTGTAAGGAAATGCCTCCTTGGCATGGTTACCCCCTAACTTGTTTGCCTTTGCTGATGCTAAGTTATGATTTGAAACCAGGCCCCAGCACCAGTGTTCTTTTCCTAAACTGTACCTTTGTCTCCACAATTGGCACAACCCTGGCACTCAAGTCCCTTGTAACTGGTACCCGTGGTACCAAGGGCCCTGATGCCAGGGATGGTCTCTAAGGGCTGCAGAATGTCTTATGCCACCCTAGGGACCCCTCACTCAGCAAATACACACTGCCTCAAAGCTTGTGGGTGCTGGTGGGGAGAAAATGACTAAGTCGAACTGGTACTCCCCTCAGAGTGCCATGCCAACCTCACACTGCCTGTGGCATAGGTAAGTCACCCCTCTAGGAGGCCTTACAGCCTTAAGGCAGGGTGCACTATACCACAGGTGAGGGCATATGTACATGAGCAATATGCCCCTACAGTGTCTAAGCAAAACCTTAGACATTGTAAGTGCAGCGTAGCCATAAGAGTATATGGTCTTGGAGTTTGTCAAACACGAACTCCACAGTTCCATAATGGCTACACTGAAAAATGGGAAGTTTGGTATCAAACTTCTCAGCACAATAAATGCACACTGAGAGGGCATCTTAGAGATGCCCCCTGAATACCTAACTGACTTCTAGTGTAGGCTGACCAGTTTCTGCCAGCCTGCCACACACCAGACATGTTGCTGGCCACATGGGGAGAGTGCCTTTGTCACTCTGTGGACAGGAACAAAGCCTGTACTGGGTGGAGGTGCTTCTCACCTCCCCCTGTAGGAACTGTAACACCTGGCGGTGAGCCTCAAAGGCTCACCCCTTTTGTTACAGTGCCCCAGGGCCTCCCAGCTAGTGGAGATGCCCGTCCCTCCGGCCACTGCCCCCACTTTTGGCGGCAAGGCTGGAGGAGATAATGGGAAAAACAAGGAGGAGTCACCCACCAGTCAGGACAGCCCCTAAGGTGTCCTGAGCTGAAGTGACCTCTGCCTTGAGAAATCCTCCATCTTGAGTTTAGAGGATTCCCCCAATAGGATTAGGGATGTGCCCCCCTCTCCACAGGGAGGAGGCACAAAGAGGGTGTAGCCACCCTCAAGGACAGTAGCCATTGGCTACTGCCCTCCCAGACCTAAACACACCCCTAAATTCAGTATTTAGGGGCTCCCCAGATCCCAGGAAATCAGATTCCTGCAGCCTGAAGAAAGAAGAAGGACTGCTGACCTACAAGCCTGCAGAGAAGGAGGAAGACGACAACTGATTTGGCCCCAGCCCTACCGGCCTGTCTCCAACTTCGAAAACCTGCTCCAGTGACGCATCTGACAGGGACTAGTGACCTCTGAAGCCTCAGAGGACTGCCCTGGACTACAGGACCAAGAAACTGCTGTGAACAGCGGCCCTGTTCAAAACCAGCTACTTCTTTGCAACAAAGAAGCAACTTCCAAGGACTTCAAGTTTCCTGCGGGAAGCATGAGACTCTACACTCTGCACCTGACGCCCCCGGCTCGACCTGCAGAAAGCCAACACCTCAGGGAGGACTCTCTGGCGACTGCGAGCCGGTGAGTAACAAGAGACGACCCCCCTGAGCCCCCACAGCGACGCCTGCAGAGAGAATCCAGAGGCTCACCCTGACCGCGACTGCCTGTAACAAGGGACCTGACACCTGGAACCAACACTGCACCCGCAGCCCCCAGGACCTGAAGGAACCAAACTTTAAGAGTGAATCCCAGACGACCCTCTGCCTTGCCCAGGTGGTGGCTGTCCCGAAAAGCCCCCCTGTGCCTGCCTGCATCGCTAGAGTGACCCCCGGGTCCCTCCATTGAAACCTATACAAAACCCAACGCCTGCTTTGCCCACTGCACCCGGCCACCCCTGTGCCGCTGAGGGTGTGTTTTGTGTGCCTACTTGTGTCCCTCCCAGTGCTCCACAATACCCCCCTGGTCTGCCCCGAGGTGGAAGGTACTTACCTGCTGGCAGACTGGAACCAGAGCACCCCTGTTCTCCATAGGCGCCTAAGTGTTTTGGGCACCTCTTTGACCTCTGCATCTGACCAGCCTGAGCTGCTGGTGTGGTAACTTTGGGGTTGCCTTGAACCCCCAACGGTGGGCTGCCTACGCCCCAGGACTGAGATTGGAAGTGTTTTACTTACCTCCTAATCTAACCTTTACTTGCACAATATTGTTTTCATTCAATGTTCCTAAAGTATCTAAGTGAAGTACCTTACATTTAAAGTGTTTAATGTAAATCTTGATCATGTGGTTCTTAAAATAAAAGATATTTTTCAATATAAAAACCTATTGGCCTGGAGTAAGTCTTTGAGTGTGTGTTCCTCATTTATTGCCTGTGTGTGTGTACAACAAATGCTTAACACTACCCTCTGATAAGCCTACTGCTCGACCACACCACCACAAAATAGAGCATTAGAATTATCTACTTTTGCCACTATCTTACCTCTAAGAGGAACCCTTGGACTCTGTGCATACTATTTCTTACTTTTAAATAGTATATACAGAGCCAACTTCCTACACTTTGCCTTTTGGAATTTGGTTTGATGCCACATGCTTATGTTTTAAATTGCCCCATTACATGCTCATGTATACCTTTGACTTGTTTGACATTGCTTTTATATATATATATATATATATATATATATATATATATATATATATATATATACATCTTAGGTTGAGCTTTTTAATAACAATTTTATTTGCATTTAGACTTTGAACCACCTTCAACCGACAAGAGGAGGGTGTTGTGTAGCCATTTTAGTTATAGCTCCATGCACATTATTTTAACACACTAGTCCGCTGTGCACTTTAACCTAGATATATTTTATTCAGCTTTGTCTTATTATTGTTACAATAACCATTTTTACAGTCTTGTTTTATTTTCCATTTATCTAACTGTTTTTGCCTATGCCAGCACTCTGTTCTCAAACAAGACATTCTTGATCACTCTGTGCTTCTTGCAAAGCTACAGCAAGGCACATTGCCGGTAATGTGGTAGAAGTTTAGTCTCCAACATTCGTACAAAACACACATCCTTACGTAGGGACATTTTCTCAGAACATCAGCTGTGTTATTATAAAAACACTTCCTTGTCCCTTACACATTAGAGGGAGGTTCCAGCCAGGGAACCAAAACTGTATGCTGATTGCTGAATGCTTCGCTACAGATGCTAATGGCCTTTGCTCAGGTATGAGGTTTGATGTCTTCCCAGGGGAACCTGAAGGGCAGAATTAGAGCTTAACATGCAGTGCTCTATCGTAACCTAGGGAGGAGCTAGTCCATTGATCATAGTGACAAAATGCTGCTGCCACGTTCAACGGGAACTCACTGTCCCTGGGAGCCTTGAACCTGCTGCTGGGGGTTGGCCACAACTCGCAGGCACTCAAAGTGCACCGCGGTGCCCCGCAACACGGGACACATGCGGGCCGTGCCCGGGCAAAGCCCGGGCCAAGGGCAGGCCTGTCGTCGCCCGTCAGAGACCGTCTAGAGGCCGGGCTAGGCAACCCCTCGTGATTCTGATGTAGGAGTTTCCCCTGTAACATATTGAAACTTTGTGCAACAAAATTCATTGGTGTTAGACATATAGCTGCCATGGAAGTAACAGTGAGTTGTTTTAATGGGGAAGCGCAAGGCAAGGAGTAGAACGCAGGGTGGTATCGCCCTGACCAAAATTCCTAAAGTGCACCAAGCACCTTACACCTCATCTAGTTGTGTGACAGACGAAATTAACAATTTGATTGAGGAAGTGTAGACCTTGTTGACCAAAAAGAAAAAAGACCGTCAGAAACGATTGAAAAATGGTTCACTTACCTCTTTTTTTAAATCTTGTGACAAGGGAAATACTCCTGTTAGCAGTGCTTCTATGAGGCCATTGCCAATACCGGCTGAAGGATCAGACATGAGTATCAGGGAACCAAGCGGAACCCAGGCAAGCCCAGAGAAAATTACATCAGGAAGTGTGATTTTACATGACACCCCTTGTTCTAATCGCTTTTCTCTACTGGAGACCCAGGGCCAAATTGAAGAACTAGGTAATTCTAATCCAAGTGCACAACTTATAACTCATCTTTCACCATATCCCACTCTCAGGAGGACTTGATTGCCCTTGTCGTAGATTTAAAAGAAGAAGTGAAAGACCTGAAGATATCAATAGCAGAGGGTCTGACCCTACTCCGCTCTAAAAGCCACTATAGGGAAACTCCTATTATGTACAAGACAGTGACAAATGCCAATATCGGTCTTAACTAAGAACCTGTTATCAGGAAAAATACTTTATCCCGTGTAAATAGTATCTCTGATCGGAACATTATATCCCCACAGATTGGTCCCATCAGTCTTCCCAGCACAAATTTGATTCTGGAGCTCAAATGTATTCTCGACCATGAGCAGTATTTGTAAGGGAATCGCCAACGGTGCAAACCTTATATCAGCCCAAGGGCAGTGGATACCCAATCTTCATGTGCAGAGTTCCACCCTTAGCGCCAAATGCTCAGGAAGATAAGGCGTCCCTTATAAATAAGGTCACACATTGAAATCGGTACACCAGACAATGTGGCTCCATCATACATTCAGACAAAATATCTGCACCTCGCTACCCAGAGTCTGAGGGCCATTTGGATATAATAAAGTTAGTATTATCTACCCCTGAGTTGGTAAGGGGTCTACTATCCCTGGAAATGCAGAATCCCTTGCAAAATGGTTCAAATATTTGTTTTAAAAGCTGTTGGCCTGCAGAGGACTCCTTGATAAGGTTGAACTTACCTGCCCCAAATCCCAGCCCACGACTTGAGAAGGAAAACCCCTTGGTTATTTCTGAGGAGACCTCTGTCTTAGTTAATAAAAGGAGCATGTTTCCCAGAATGAGCCATCCACTTTGAGGAGGCTAGTACAAGCGTCTGTGGCCAAAGATACTGATTGACTTCCTTTTGATCAGGACAATAGAGGATCCTTTTGTATTACTAACCTACAGGCAGAGGGGGTGTTAGATCTAGAGCTCCCCTCCTCTGGGATGAAGGGATCGCCTTTGGTTGTTTCAGATATACCCACAGTTAAATTACCCTCCAGTAACACCAATGCTAGTCCGTGTAGTTTGATACCCTCGGGGAAGTCCTCTGTAATTCAGGAGTCTTCAACCCCAAAGCTCCTGACATGGAACTTGGCTGGAATTCGCAATAAATTAGACGATCCAGACAGGAGGGAGTTTATTGATAAATTCGATATATGTTTGATTCAGGAAACTTGGTCAAATACTAATGTTTTTAGACAAGGGTTCAATTCATTCTGCTAAGAAGCTAGACCATCTTCGGCGGGGAGAGCGGCAGGAGGGCTTGTTATATGGACAAGGTTCTCAGATCTGGGAAAGATTAGAGAAATTTCAGTGGGCTCAGAGGATACACTGGCTTTATTTATTCAACAAAAGTGTGCTTCTTCCTTGCTGTGTGTCAATGTCTATAATAGACCAGGTCCACTGAACCAGTTGTCCAAAACCATTCAGGTGTTGAATGCTTTGGTGTCAGATTATGTATCATCGCATATTATTTTTGTTTCTGGGGATTTAAACATGACGCTTGAACCAAATTGTGCATTCTCTAAGGTCATGCAGTTAGAAGCAGCATCATGGAATATTCCCTCCTCTTCTTCTTTGAAGAAGCAGTCCAAATTAAGCGATAGGGCGTTGCAGATTATACACTTTATGATAATGCATGGTCTTCGCCCAGGGAATGGGCTTTTTCCCTCGGTTACTCCTGCCAAACCTACGTTTTTTAGAAGGTTTACAGTAGTATTCTGGATTATGTGGTTATCAATGTGAGGATATGGCATACTATCCAAGATATCTGTGTAGGAAAACAGTATAACAGTGATCATGCCCCAATCCTAGTCACATATGATGGGCTTACTGCCATAAGAACAGACATGCAACTTAGCAATGAAACTTCTTTACCTTTAGTAGTTTCCTCAAATAAGCACGCTCTGAAATGGGAATGTTTTAAAAATTCAATAAAATTGTTGGGGAACATGCTTGATTTAGTATCAACCCATCAACTAGCGGAAGATTCTTGTTCATACTCCCCAAATGAGGTTATGAGTCTGCATATGGATCTCTTTTCTACCTTGAGGGACCTATTTTTTTTTTAGAACTGTCAAAGAAACCAATCGCCCAATAGCTGGACCCCATCATAGGTGGTTTGGCAAAGAATGAAGGGAGTCCAAGTGTAGCTTGATAAAGGCGATCAAATCTAAAGACAGATCTCTGATAATTAGCGCTAGGCACGAGTATGCCCTAACAATAAAGACCTGTAAAAACAATTGGGAAGCAGAATCATGGCAGGATTTGTTGTTAACAGCCAAGGAAAAGCAATCAAAACATTTTTGGTCCTTGGTGGCTTCCAATGGGCAAAATTAAAACTCTAGACCTGTTTGTCATATTTCAACGGAAAATTGGGTGGCCCGTTTTTGGTAGCTGTATGATGTTGAAATAATAACAGTGTTGCAACTGGACCAGACGTCTCTTCTAACAACAGTCTGACCCCGTTTACATTGAACGAAACTAGAATGGCCATCATGGCCCAAAAACCTGGAAAAGCTTCTGGCCTAGATGGCATACCTGTCGATCTATATAGATCTGATTTAGATATGTGGGGTCCATATGTTAATAATGTAGCAAATGCCATCCTGGCTAGTGGAATTTACCCCCGCTCTTGGAATGGTGCAATTATTGTACCTATTTACAAAAATGGGAATAGGGCCGCTTCGATGGATTATAGGCCAATTATCCTTTTGGATAATCTCCCAAAAATATTTTGCTACCGGGTCCTGACAAGGATCAAGGAATGGTTAGAAGAGTCTCAAGTGCTCAGTGACCTCCAAGCAGGGTTCAGACAGAAAATCAGTACAATTGACCAGATATTTAGGTTTCTTACGATCAAATGGAAGATTGTAGATTTGGATGGAGGGAATCTCTTTGTGGCATTTGTGGATCTTAAATCTGCATTTGACATGATCCCGCAGTGCAAACTGTGGAAGGTACTGGACGGAGTCGGATTTCCGAGTCCCTTATTAAACATAATCAAAAGCTTATATACCGAGAGTTTTGCAAAAATCCCATGGGGAGTAAATGGGGAAGTAACAAGTGAAATTCCGATTAAAAGAGGGTCGAGGCAGGGATGTGTCTTGGCCCCCACACTGTTTATAATGTTTATTAATGCATGCATCCCTTACTTACTTGCCTGTGATAACGATGCACCAAAATTAGATGGGGTAAAGACTCAATGCTTATATATTGCAGACAATACTTTGCTATTATCCCAAACCGCCTCCAGCCTTACCAATTTATTTGTGAAGTTCACTTCCTTTTGTAAAGATTATGGCCTTGAAGTCAATTCTATGAAAACTAAATACATGATCTTTGGTGACAAAAAAATGTAAAGTAAGGAAGATAATTTCAATGGAAGGGGAAGCACTGGATAGAGTCGCTGATTTTGATTACCTGGGGGTTAGACTAGAGGACACGAATAAATGGCAGGCCCAGCTATCAAAGGCTCATATGAGACTGAAACAGATCTCCTAGATTTGCAATCTCTCCTGCAATGAAAATATATAAAATACAAACAAGAGGGAGCGCCTTGTATGGAGCAGAGCTATGGGGGCATGACAACTTGAGGTACTTAGAGCTCACCGAAAACTAATTTATAAAGGCTTTGCTCAAAATACCCACTAGTTCTCCCACCTTGCCAATTCGGATGGACCTGAATTCAGACTCTATTGCTCATATAGCCGCCTTAAGACCAATATTGTATTGGATCAGGATTTGGTCCATGGATATCCTCTGCCCTTTTAGAATATGGATGAACGTCCTGCATAGCACAAATATAATAAGGAAAATTCCATGGTATAACCATGTTGAAAATAGTTTGAACAACTTAGGATTGGCCCATTTTTGGACAGCCCAATGTGGCGCAAATTGTTAAGGATGCATACTGGTTAAAAATAGGCAAACTGGCTGAGGTGTCTTCGCTTAGCTTGACAGATAAGTTTATATCAGCCAAATGTCATTATGAATTTGAAAATTACATGACTCTGATCTTATTCTCTTGAGCACATGCATTTTATATTAGGTTCAGGCTGGGATTGTTACGACTAGGTACTTTTACTTGTAGATGGTCCCAACGGGATTCCCAACAAGACCTATGCCCAATGGGCTGTGGGTCACCGGAATGCATTGCACATGTACTATTCCATTGTCCCGCATATGGCAAACAATGGATTCAATGGATTATACCCCTTTGCAGATCCATGGGCATTAACAACCGTTCTTTAGCTCTTAGGATATGCAAAACGAATACCCATGGCATAATGGTATGTTTGCTGGCTAGATTTTTAGATGCAATTTGGCATGTAAGAGCAAAACGTTTAGAGGCACCCTCTGAATAAGCATATGAGTACAGATAATAATGGAAATGCTATTTTTTATAGGGAATATTTTATATCAACCGCTAATATTGTTACATTGTCTTTTTATCTTCTGCCTGCTTTTTTAGACTATTGGGCAAATGTTTTTATATCATTGGTTTTTATATTAATGGATTCTTATTATTCTGATTATGTTTTAATAATTTTGCATTGCTCTTTTCGAAAATGTTAGAGGCAGAATGTCCTATATTACAGTGTTTTAATTTATGGTTTTCACTCATTTCTATATGTGCATTGCAGCATGGGCTTTATTGGTATTTCTATTACTGAAATAAAGCTAATGAATGAATGAATGACAATATGATAGCGTTGTTTTTATGCTTCACTCTTCTTGTCACAATTTTAATACTGTCATGTTGTGTAATCCTGGTTATTGCAGCTCACACTTTGGTATCTAAGATACAGTTGTTTTATGAAACTCATTATTGAAACACATACTGCTTCTGTTTGTCATTTATATATGAGACTGAATTGTAAATGAGAGAAACGGATGAGACCTGAGTGACCACAACTTCCCTGAGAAGCCAAGTATGTCATGCGCTCTGCTGCCCAGTCATCCCTATCCTTGGGTAGAGATGAGGCACTGCTAGTTAGCCGGAGAAAAATCCAGATTGGAGTGATAGGTGTCACCCGCAGTGGGTTAGACTTAGTCTCCCACTCCGCAGACGATTGTGCCGCTCAAAATCCAGTATTCTCATTAGAATAATGAGAGCCCACGTGACAAAACAAAATGGGGAATGATAACTTTGTAAAGCTTTGACTTTTGTGCATATGTGGAAAGAAAGGGAGGTTGGGCAACATCACATTGCACTATTGTTTTGCAGAGACAAAAGCAGGGCATCATGGTAGTTGAAGTTATTTGTAAACACTCTTGCAGTACTTGTGCAAAATGTAGTTACACAGACCTATTTAACATACCACAGTGAAAAGTAAACACACACTGGGGGTCATTAAGAGAGTGGCGGGTGGAAAAGCCCACCCGCCGGACTCCTGTGGTCAACTTGCCGCCAGTGTGGCTGCCCTCCAGAGGGCCCCATTAGGAGTTCCCTGCTGGGTCAGTGGGCGGAAACTGTGTTTCTTCCTACTGGACCAGCGGAGAACAGCCCACAACATTGACGCCTGCTCATATTTGAGCTGGTGGCAATCTTGCAGTTCGTAGGGTTCAAGAGCACCCCTTGTGCTTTCTACAGTGAAAAGTGCAATGAGGCTGTCCATGGTGGCCCCTGCACTGCCCATGCGCTTGGCATGGGCAGTGCAGGGGCTCCAATGGGACCCCCTGCATCCCGTCCCAGCCAGATTTTACATGGCAATGCAACTCCCATGAAAAAGTTTATGGAGAGGGTAGTCGTAATCCCCAGAGATGCACTGCATGCAGTGCTGCCCTGGTGGGTTAGGACCACCTGCACTCCTATATATATATATATATATATATATATATATATTAGTGTCCCTACATTGGTTTGAAAAATTAAAGAAAAAATGAACAAGTGAACAAACAGAGGGAGACCAGGAAAACAAAAAATAACCTAGCTGTTCAGTGGCAATGATGTCCTCAGAATGGTGTTCAGCAGTCGAATGGCAAAAGATCATGGTCTGAAATGGATTGTTTTTTTATAGTGTATTTTGCAGGTGTACACAGTTGTCCAAGATACATCACATGTGGGCTGCTATCGTCCATCCAAAAAACACAGCCACAGTCCAATTTTGAATGGGTCCAGTGACGGACACCCAATCTCATGGTACCCCCACTGCTACACCATCAGCTCAACTATTTATCTAAATATGGTTGCCGTAATGCCATCTTCCTGACAGCACTGGAGTGCCACTACAGCTAGCGTTACAGAGTTCACTCCATCGACGTGGACTGTAGTTGAATAGCCACAACTCTAAATACAGTGGTCGGAACACCTTCAGCTTGACGGAGTACATGGGACAGCCGTTGAGACAGATTGGTGGGGAAACTGTCAAGATCTAAATCAGGTCCAGAGTTATTAAGCACTTCAAGCAGAAATTTTTCAGAATCAGTAGATGACCCACTCCCAGACAGAGAGACAAGTTAAACAATTGTGATAATTGTCCCACTTGTTTTTACGGTGCATATTTTTGATATGCACTGCATAGTTCAAAGGCAGCCACAGCAATTGAAGTTGTACATGTGCTCTTAACACTGCGCATAATTCCAAGAAACTCACAGGAGTTCAAAATTCCCACCTACAAGCTATCAACATTAGACATAAGATATAAATCTGGTGATTATGACCTAGTAAATTTTGAACATCATTGCTTTTATTGTGATCCAAGAAAGGAAAACTGAAGAATTTTGTCAAGTTAGAGATGTAGTAAAATGAATATAAACAGCTGAGTATAGATTCATTATTCTCTTCATTCTTTCAGCAGTAAATAAAGCTTACAAGGAACAGAAACAACAGCAACTCAACACCACCCTTTGTCAACCCAACACTCTCAGATATTACTATATCAACATTCTAATTACACAGCACACAAAAGAATACTAATAAATTCAAAGCAACATACGAATACATGTAATATGAATACATTAAGGTATAATGTTTATTGTGAGGTATAGTATGAACATTCATTAAGGTACAGTACAAGGTACAATATCTGCCAACAGATTCTTCATCCCTCTGGTCTGTGATGTTTGAACCAGAAATACCAACACCAACACTGTGGACAGCAACATCAGTGCAAGAGGCCCAACATTAGAACCTGAGGCACACACACCCAGCTCAGCAACTTTACCGCTCCCAACTTTCTCAACCTCCCATTCTCTAACAGAATGAAGAAAAACACTGACACTATTTTATTCATGTTTTTTGTCAAATAATCCCTTGACCTGATTTTAGAGCCACTACACAACCTTTGTTCCACTATTCCTTGTCCTTTAACAACACTGGTATGCTAGATATTTTATGACGTATACAGGACCCATGAACTTAGGCTTACCTTTCAAAGCACTATTAGGCTTGCGTACTGAAGCCCAATCACCTTTATTGACAATTTTGGGTGTGGTCCTATAAACATTATAATGGCTTTTTTGCTTGCTCTATAATTTGCTCTGAACCCCTTGTTTACCTCCTTTGAGCTCAGTACTTACAACAGAACTCGTATGCATTTTGGGGTTAAGTAAAGTACCTTTCATCAAGCAATATGGGGATACCTCAATACAGGCATGCAGAGTATCATGAACCCTCCAAATGTTCTATTTGGGAAACTAAAAATATTTCTATCTTTTGCCAAGGTGGTCTTATTACCCTCTTTCAATAATGTGTTTAACCTGTTAGCTTGGCCATTTCCATGCAGAATTTAGAAGAACTATTTCTCATTTGATACCACAAATTTTAAGAAACTCCACCATTTTATCAGACACAAATTGTACACCACTGCAACACATGAGAATACTATTCAAGAAACAAATCACTTTCTCAATTGTAGGATTGTTCACATAAGTATAATAACTCCACTTTTAAAGATTTTCCACCAACACAATCATAAATCTTTTGTTTATACTTAACTCTTTGTATGGACCTGCAAAATCAAGAGAGACTTTATCCCAAGGACCATAAAGTACATCTGAAAGACTTAACAGTTTACTTGAAATAACCCGGTGTTTTTAGAAATTGAGACAATTAGCACACAAAATAATTTGTTGCTCAATTCCTACTTTAATCTTGGCCACCAGTAGTATTTCATAGGAAGATATTTTGTGGCTGACACTCCTGAATGTCCTTGATGAGCAGCTTTTATCAACCTGTTCCTGAGTTTGAGGAGAGGAACAAATAGATGATGTCTCATCTAAAATTTCTCCTTCAAAAGTTAACTCCAACAAAACTTGTTCAAAGCTCTGCAAACCTACATCTTTTGTTTTCACATTTCATGTTTTATTTTTATTTGTGGGCAAGGCAACCTTACATCTACAGAACACGTGTTCATTATATATAACAGAACCAAAAAAAGAAACAGAAAAGGGAGTCAAAAGAAGGCAAAGAAAAAGAAAAAAAACTCTGGGATTTCTACAGAACTTTCCATATAGTACAAAACCTCCCACATCCTTCCACCTGCTGATACCAATCTTGACTGAGGCAAAACCCCTAAGATAGAGAGATACAGAAATTGAAAAATGTTGTGAATTGCACCAAAAATTCCAGAGGACCGGAGGAGGACCTGCAGAGTTACATATTTCCTCCTCCCATACCCAAATGCAGAAAACATCTGGAAGGCAAAAATCACACTAACGGCCAGCATCAGCAAACAGTGTATGATCTAATGCCCCTGGCTCAGACAGTAATATTTTATGACCACCTATTTAGTACTGACCAAATCCGTTTCTCCCAACGTCGCTTCCTATAGCCTTTGAGCCTGTATAAACTCAATTCCATAATATGGATGGCCAACAATCTCGCCATCCAATATTCGAATGTCAGAGGCTCAGTTTTTAACCAGTCTAAGGTGATACAAAGCCAAATTATAGCCTTGGCAATAAACAAGAAATACTTTTCCTTTTCTGCATGCCTTTTTTCTTCTAAAAGAGTCCACCACCCCCCGTAGCACTAATGCGGATGTATGACAACCCCACCCAGTGATAATAACACTGAGAAACTGCTCCATTGCCTTAAAAATAGGTTTCAACTTCGGGCAGGTGACAAACATGTGAATAATCTCAGCTTCCACACCCCCATAGTGATTATATTTTCCATCAGAGCCACCCCACTTAGATTTAAATACAATTTAAATAGAGTCTTATAGTGTTGGGTTTTTAAACTAGCGGTAAAAAAGTATTTTCACCCCTTTTCAGTGACTCTTCCAGCTATACCTCTTCTTTACCAAGACGCATATCCCATTTTTCATTCTGGTGAGCGAGATCTTCATTCTGAATTTCTAGTAATAAGTTGTACAGTGCCCTTATCCTGTCCCTGCGCAAGATTTCTTCTATTGTTGGAATCTAATCCTTACGGGGTAGTTCCTTTTGACAGTGATAGAGAAAATCCCAGACTTGCAGAAACTTAAAGAAATGGTTCTGAGGCACATCGTACTAAGCCTGTAATTCCGTAAATGATTTAAGTAGGGCATATAAATCGTAAATTGTAGTTATCTATCACTGTCTACAGTTGTCCAAAATGGGGCCTTGAAAAACAGTGGGAAGGAGTTGAAAAGTTAATCCAACCAATGGTCAACTGTGGTTTTAGCTGTTCCCATATCATGTAAGCAGCCCGTAAAACCTTAAATCTTGTTTTTTTAAAGTAGCTAGGTTCTGTATTGTTGGAAATGGCCTCCCTTTTTGCTGGCTTTAGGACTCTGGACAATTTACCACTGCTAACCAGTGCTAAAGTGCATGTGCTCTCTCCCTAAAAGCATTGTAAGATTGGCTCATACCCAATTGGCACATTTAATTTACTTGTAAGTCCCCAGTAAAGTGCACTCCATGTGCCCAGGGCCCGCAAATTGAAAGATACTAATTGGCCTGCAGCACAGGTTGTGTCACCCACATAAGTAGCCCCTCAAGCATGTCTCTGGCCTGCCATTGCAAGGCCTGTGTGTGCAGTTTCACTGCCTCTTCGACTTTGCATTTAAAAATACTTGCCAAGCCTTAAACTCCCCTTTTTCTACATATAAGTCACCCATAAGGTAGGTCCTAGGTAACCCATAGGCCAGGATGCTATTTAGGGAAAAGGCAGGACATGTACATGTGTATTTGATGTGTCCTGGTAGTGGAAAACTCCTAAATATGTTTCAAACTACTGTGAGGCCTGCTCCTTTCATGAGCTAACATTAGGGCTATCCTCCAGTACTGTTGGAGTGATGGGTTCTGATCAGAAAGGGCTAACCAAGTCATATTTAGTATGGCCATAATGGTAATAGAAAATCCTGCTTATTGGTGAGGTTGGATTTTATATTACTATTTTAGAAATGGCACTTTTAGAAAGTGAGCATTACTCTGCATGTAAACTCCATCTGTGCCTTACAGCCTTCATCCAATCAACGTTTTGGCTGGGCTGATCGACAGCTTCCTTGTGCATTTCACTGAGACAACCACAAACACAGGTTACTCAGTCACACTTGCACTCATCTGCATACTGAATGAGTCTTCCTGGGCTGGAAGGGTGGAGGGCATGACACTTATATTTCAAAGGCTAGTGGCCAGCACTCACAAAATGGACTGCCAAACCCCCTACTGGGACCCTGGCAAGCAGACCTTTACTGAAAGTGGATCTCGTCCACTTCAAAACTATTCTTTGAAGTCCCCCCTACTTCAAAAGCATTTTTGGGTACATAAACTGGACCCCTTACCCCACCAAATCAGACACTTCTGGACCTGAATCTACAGCCTGTCAAGAGAAACTGCTTGGCCGCCCAAAGGACTCATCTGGACTGCTTTGCTGAGAATGACTGCTGTCCTGCTGTTGGCCTACTGCCTTGCGGCCCTCTGACTTTTCTGAGAATGGCTCTCCAAGGGCTTGGATTGAACTTGCCTTTTGTTTTCTGAAGTCTCAGGGCCAAAAAGACTTCATATCTTCAGGAAATTCTTTGCGTGCTGAAAATCAACGTGTGTCCTGCCAGAAATGACGCACAGCCGTGGTGCAACCGAGAAACCACCGCACAGCCAAACTGGAATAACGCAGCCCGATTCCCCAAGTAAAGAATCAATGCAGCGCCTGCCTTGCAGGAAGAAATTTGATGCACAGCCCTATCGGATTGACGCACAGCTGAACCGGAATGAAGCAGCCTGACTTCCGAGTGAAGAATCCATGCAGAGCCTGCCGTGCAACAGAAAATTTGATGCAGAGCCATACTGGATCAACCCAACACCTGTGACTTCGTCCACATGCCCAGGGTTTCCCCACATCAACCCTGGGTGAAAAAAAGATCCCCACATTTGAGTGAGGAACCAAGACTGCATGGCAGCAAAGCCCCTTGCAGCGTGGAAAGAAATGACACATTGTCTCTGCCGCGCCGGAAATTCTGATGCAAACCCTATTTTTCCATACATGTCCTGTCTCCGTGCGTGTTATTTTTTATGCAAACCAGGTACTTTGTGCAAACAAGACAAAACTGTTGATTTCTAAGATTTAAGACTCTTTTTAATTTTGCAAAAGTGATATCTCAACTTGTGCTTAATTAATCTTTATTGTTTTGACCTTAATTTACCAGACCAATAGCTTAAGTTTTTCTAAACCTGTGTGGTGTATTTGTGTGGTGTTTTCACGGTGTGACTGTATGATTCGTTGCACAAATACTTTACACATTGCCTTCTAAGTTAAGCCAGACTGCTCAGTGCCAAGATACCAGGGAGTGTGCACAGGATACTTTGAATTGTGTGTGACTTACCCTGACTAAGATTGTGGTCTCTATTTGGACAAAAGTGAATACCTCTACCAACCAGAGACTCCATTTCTAACATGTATGTTTAAAAAAACAACCTTTAGCCTCAGAACCGAGGAACATTTCATAGCTATAAGGAGACTCTGCATAGTAACACCCCTCCATTTGTCCTGTAATAAATATATTCATGTATTGCAGATAGCACACATAATAGTATAGTATAAAATATGAGACGGCCCATCCTCCCAGGGCTTCTTGGGAGAGTCATAAATCTCAAAGCCCTTCTGGGTTTGGTGTAACCCTGCAAGAAGTTGCTACTGATTGCCTCTTACTTGGCCAACCAGCCTCTAGTAAATTCTAAGGGAATGGATCGGTAAAGATATAGGGCGTTATTACAACTTTGGAGGAGGTGTTAATCTGTCCCAAAAGTGACGGTAAAGTGACGGATATACCACCAGCTGTATTACGAGTTCCATAGGATATAATGGACTCGTAATACGGCTGGTTGTATATCCATCACTTTACCGTCACTTTTGGGACGGATTAACACCTCCTCCAAAGTTGTAATAACCCCCATAAAACCTTTGGCAAAATATTCATTTTTAATACTTTGCAACGGCCTAGAAGAGAAAGGTGTGGGTGATGAATTCTATCTAAATCCCTTTTTATTTTAGCCAACAACGGGCCATATTCCGTTCCACTAATTGATTTAATTGATCTAATGCAGCAGTGACTCTGATCCCCAACTATTCTGCATTAGATATAGCCCGCCTGTCCCTAAAAGTAGTCTGGCCCGAGCAAATGACCTGAGTCTTATCCTTATTTAATTTGTAACCAGAATATATCACAAACAAATTAGCCAGCCGTTCAATTTCATAAACAGCTTACTCTGAGTCAGTTGTGTCACTGCCACATCATCAGCATTTGCAAAGACCTTATAACTCTCTCCATAGTGAACAATTGGGTGAATATCTGTACACTCCTCCAGTTTGATTGGGAAGGGGTCAATGCACAGTGCAAGCAACAACTGCGAGCAGGGACTACCTTACCTAGTTCCTCTAAAAATAGATCTTAAGTCAGATTCTAAGCCTGCTAAACATAACAAGGCAGTGGTGGCCTTGTGTATAGCTTTGATGGCTGTTAAAAAAAACCTTCCCCAATACCTTTCCATTTAGAAAAGCTCAAGAAACACAGTTGAGTTCCTTCCCAGCATATCCCAGTATATCAAACAAATGATGTTTGATATACTTCCACAAAGATCAAACAGGGAAACAACTCTTCTAATATGGTCAACTGTCCCTCTGCCTTGAATAAATCCATGCTGTCTTTTGAATACTAAACGAGAAATAACCTTTGCCTACCTGTTTTCTAGGATCATGGCATACATTTTTCTGTCACAGTTAAGCAATGATATTGGTTTGTATGACCCAGGAGAAAGTGGATGTCAATCCTTTTTCTTCAAAAACGACTATATTGGCTGCTTCCCAAGATGGTGGGATGTGACCTTGTTGAGCCGCTAAGAATGTTAATAACATGTCATTTCGCAGTTCTTGAAAGAATGCCTTAAAGAACTCGAGGGGAAAGGCATCCACCAAGATGCCTTTCCAGAAGTCAAGGAAATCATGGCTTTGAATGTTTCTTCTGATGATTTTGGAGTTTCCAATAGATCTTGCTCCTCCCGGCTAAGCCTACATGATTTTGACCCTCCCAAAAACTCTGCAGCTTCTATGTGACCACCAACTGCTTGATCTAAATCATTGGAATATAACTCCTCATAGAAATCTCTGAAGACTTTCAAGATCTCCTTTGTTTTTCCAACCAATGGCCCTATAAGTCCTTAATGGCTGCTATGTCCCCGCCTAGCACTTTTTGTCTTATTCGTCATGCTTAAATGTTCTGTTGTAATTTAGTAGCGATTAGATTAAGCATTAGCAGAAGACATCTTGTATTTAGTAACTATTGTGAACATTTCGTGGAATCCTTTTTGTATTCATGGCAGCCATTATCTCTACCACCTACTGCCATGTGTTCACCATGTGCTCTGGCCTACCTTCCTGTTAACTGCTCTTGGAAATCTGTCTAGTGACAAGTTATGTTTAGCATCTCCCACTTTGCACATACCCCATAAGGTCTGCAGCTGTTAGTAATTAGTAACCGACAGTAATGTGTCTACTGGTCCTTGAAAACTGTTAGCCCCTCCTACCTGTTGACTGTGCATTTCCATATGACCATATATGTATATAAGTCTTGCTTCTATAATTGTACCACCTTCTTTTAGCCCCTGCGTGGGTATAAAAGGATCATGCTCTCTTAGTTCAGTGTGCTACTTCAAACATTACCGAAGGGTGCTGTTTGAACTGTGGTACCAACTCATGAGGTTTAATAAACTTTGTCTTTTATTTCAGTTTCTGTGCCAACTTCTTCCTATATGGTCTGAGGACTTTGTGCAGAGAAGGGCGAACCCCTTGCACTAGGAGGCCTTGCTGAGGCTTACTTCGACAAATTGGCGCCCGAACAGGGACTCATCGGCGACTCGGACGCCCAACGGATTGATCGCGACGAAGGATTGGGATCTCGCTGAGGATGATCAATACCTAAGGAGACCCGAGTCTTGGCAACCACAGTGTTTTTCCCTTTTTTTTAATTTTACCATCCAGGTAGCGCCGGTCCTCGACTGAGATCCTTTTTGTTCATTCATCGTACAGTGACCATTTGGTCAATTTTGGAAGTTGGCAGTTGGAACCTGGACGCCCTGTGATTGGTAAGAGCCGTTTTACGGCACTTGCTGTGGGTTTTGATGCCTTTGCTTCACCACTTACTGTGGCTCTCATGTTTTGGGTGACTAGTCAAATTTGTGCCCTTTGAATTGAAATATAAATTGCAATTTATATAGGCAGGTAATGAGGAGAATTCTCTCCAGTTTAATTTTGATCTGAACGGCACCTTAAGTACTACTTTGATTATGATACTGCATATTCTGCACTATTTTTGGCATGCCTGTTTTTAGCGCACTTCGTAGGATGTGTTGCTTTTGTAATGGTACCAATTTGAGACTGGAAGAATCGCAACCAGCACCCCCAGAGGGGACGCCCAATAGAGATATGTATGTTAAACATGGTCTTTCTTCTATAATGTACAGCACATTATAGAATAAATACACTTGTGCAGATCCTGAGTTACGTTGGCCTATGCATGGGTCATTTGATTTGCAAAAGATTGAGTATGTGGAACAATGTATGCGCAAGCGAAGGTCTAGGCAAGATATGTTTGACTATGTACAAATGTGGGAGAAAGAAGTGCGTGGACGAGTGAAGCGTGAGCAAGCCTTGCTTGAGAAAGGTACCCACCATCAGAGACTAAAACAACCTCAGCGGTTTCCCTAGCTAAACCAACCCCAACTTCCCAGAGTGAGCCCTGTTACACCCTTGGATTGACTATTTGTAATGTTATTTTTCTATCACCAGTGTTGTTGCTAGAGGCACTAGTTGAAGCATTGGGGGTTGTGGTGGTGGGAGGCTTAGTGCTTTTCTTAGGGCAAGCACTATATCCTGCCCTTTGGCCATTATTCCTAGAGATATAGCACCAAGGCTTTTTATTCTGATGGTATGAAGTGGATTTAGACCCACCCCCCGAAGAGTTTTGTGGGCCGTTGAAGACTCTTTGTTTTCATCTTTGTCCCCACCCTTGTCATAAGACTTACCATCCTTCTTCTTGTCCTTTTCACCCCCTGTATGAGCTTTTCTGCTCACACTTGCTCTGACCTGTTTGTCTGCCTTCTTTCCCAAGTTTTGGGGAGAGGTCAGATCTGAGTCTACCAAGTACTAGTGCAACAAGTCAGACACACGGTTATTCAAAATATGTTATCTCAACAGAAGAATATATACGCCTTCATAATCAGACACTTTGCTACCTTGTAACTGGCCTTCAAAAGCTTTAAGACAACAGTCCACCAAGTCATCCCATTCCTGTGAGGCCTCTTTTCTGGTATTCCTGAACTTAATTCTAATTTGTTCAGTGGTCAGACCAAAACCATCTAAGAGTGCAGTTTCAACAACACTGTAGATGTGTGAGTCTTATTTTCTGACATTGAGAAGTCAGTGCCTCCCCTTGTCAGAAAAGGAAAAACACAGAATAGCAGCCCACTGCCTTTGAGGTAACTTTACAGGCCCTCTGAAGTGCAGCAAACCACTTATAGATGTCATCTCCCACCTTGTATGGGGGAACAATTTTGTGAAGGATCTGGAATCAATGGAGTCCTCCCTGACTCTATAGTCCCTGAAACTGCTGCTGCTGGTACAATGTGGAAATAACCCCAACCCCTGATTTTCCCTTTCAACTGCCAAGGCCTGCCTATCTAGGGCTAGCTGTTGGTGCTGCAGTCTCAGCTTGGCCTCCTCCAGTCTCAGTTTCCAGAGCTCCCTTTCTATTGAGATATCTTCTGGAGTTGTGCAATTGGATCCCTCAGACACTGAGGTGATATGGAAATGTGCAGAGGAGATTATTCCCTAACATTTGTGAACCTAGTGACCTGACCTCTGTGTGTGAAGGGAGGCCTACCTGAGTGACTACCCCTCCACTACCAGCTACACCAGTGCGTCTGCTAGGTATTAAATCCTTGGAAGAGCCCTCCCCTGAATATGAATAGTGATTGTCAATGGGGTCAGATTCTCCCTCTACCTCCTCCTTCTCCTGGCTACCAGCATTCTCCTGGTCATCCTGGAGAAGGCTGCTCAAAAGGAAATTCTTGTTGGGGTTCTTCCCCACATCTAGGTTTCTGTCTGTGCAAAAACCCCTTCAATTCCTTGAAAGTCATGCCCTCTTTGGGGGTACCCTTGACCTCACAGCTAGACCCAGCAGTAGACATGATGGATGTTTTAGGGTGGTGTAAGGAAACCTAACCTCTAGTCTCTTGGGAAGGAAAGTAAGAGACTAGACCCTTGTACTAGTTAGATATGTGTAGCTCTAGGTATAGAGTAATCTTTCCTCTGGAAAATACCAGGTGACAGAGTGATAAGGCAATTGCAAGTACTTATCCCATCACTGCCACCAATGTAGGAGGCTGCCCTGGTTTGTAGTGGGTACCTATGGTACCCACACCTTATACCAGGTCCAGTTATTCCTTATTTGTGAAATGTAGCCAGTGTCTAAACGCCAGGCTCTCTAGGGGTAGCTGTAACTGAGCAGCCAAGGTTTATCTAGGAGACATGCAAAGCTCATGCAATACCACTGTAGTCACACCTGAAAGAAAATACTGTGGCCCATATTTATACTTTTTGATGCACAACTGCGCCAATGGGCTCCTTATTGATGGAATGACGTTAGCCGGCTCTGCGGACTGGTGTGCGTAAAAAAAAATGACTCACACCAGGCAGCGCCGGCGTATGGGAAAATGGGGTTTGTGCGTCAAAAAATGGTGCAAGTCAGGTCTGAGGCAAAATTTGCGCCATTTGTTTTTTACGCCCAACCTCCATTGACATGACTCCTGTCTTAGCAAAGACAGGAGTCATGCCCCCTTCCCCAATGGCCATGCCCAGGGGACTTATGTCCCCTGGGCATGGTCATTGGGCATAGTGGCAAGTAGGGGGGCCCAAATCAGGCCCCCCTATGCCACAAAAAAAATCGGAAAAAATACTTACCCAAACTTACCTTTACTTCCCTGGGATGGGTCCCTCCATCCTTGGGTGTCCTCCTGGGGTGGGTAAGGGTGGCAGGGGGTGTCCCTGGGGGCAGTGGAGGGCACCTCTGGGCTCCTTCCGAGCCCACAGGTCCCTTAACGCCTGCCCTGACCGGGGCTTTAAAAAACGGCGCACATCAGGCTGTGTGACGTTTTTTAAGGCCCACCCCCTCCTGTGCGTCAAAATGATGCCAGAGTATAAATAAGGGGCACAGGCCTTAAAGTCATTTTTTGGAAGGGAACACCTACCTTGCATATAATTAACGCAAGGCTGGTTCTCCCTTCCAAAAAATGATGCACATGGTGGCATTTTGATGCCCGCGGGGTCGGACGTCAAAGTATAAATATGGGGCAGGGTTTGCGCCGATTGTGCATCAAAAGTTTTGACGCACATTCGGCACAAACAGAGTATAAATATGCCCCTGTGTGTTACAAAAATAAAGGTCTTTTATTTTGGTGAAACAAAGGCCAAAAATACCATAGAGACTATACTCCTTTAGGAAGTAAGTAATACCCAAATTATATACACTAGCATCCAAAAACAGGTGTAAAAACAGTTAGAAAACAGTGCAAATAGTGAAAGTCACAATGGTTAGAAATGGGCATGGGGGAACACAAACCATATACTAAGAAAGTGGAATACGAATGTTGGTTTCCCACCTAGGCATGTGTAGTGTGTAGATGGGTGCTGGGAGTATTGGAAAACACCAAAGGTAAGTAATAGAACCCACCCCAGAGCCCTGGAACACAGTAACATTTCAGAAGAGACTGCAAGACACCAACAGTGGATTCCTGGGCCTGAAGACCTCTGTAAGAAGGGGGCCAAGTCCCAGAAGCACAGAAGAGTCCAGGGAGAACAGGAGCCCGTCGGATTTATCTGCAAAAGAAGAACCACTGGTGAAGAACAACAGTCAGTACTGCACCCAAGAAGACGGATGCAGGTTCCTGGTTGGTGAAGATGATGTCCCACACCGGATGGAAGATCGCAGTCTGGATTCCATCAACAAGCATTGGCACATGCAAAGCTCGCACTTAACGAAAAATGGCACTGCCTGGGACCAAGACGGACCTGGTAGACTCTACCCAGAAGGGGGTGTCAGATGGGGTTCTCAGAAACTCAGAGAGGCCACAGAAGACCAGGCAGCATGCACAGGAATCCCACAGCATGGGGACAAAGAAGGTGCAAAAGGATGCCTACGCAGCACAACAATAAAGGATCCCATGTCCCACTCAGGAAGCTGTGCGTCACAGGATAGATTGCTAGGGGTCAGCTCTGCATGGTGCACGAAGAACTTTGTGGAAGGATGTCAACAAGCTGTGGTAACAGAAAAACCCACTGTGCATGGGAATACTGTCTTACGTGAGAAGGAAAGCTCCTATGTCAACCAAAGTTGGGCAGTAGGACATCAATACTGTCTGGACCACTTCAGTCTACCACCTGTGATGCAGGATCTACACACCTCATCAGGAGAGGGTACCCACTCAGCCGGTCGTCATTGCACACAGGTGCCTGCTAAAGCAGGGGATTGACTCCTTCACTCCAAGGGAGATTCCTTTGTTCTTCTCGTGCAGGCTGAAGTCAGGCTGTCCTCTGGAATGCATGACAGGGAAACAGTTGCCGTTGCTGGCAAGAGCTGACAAAATGCAGAAGTCATCTTTGTTTCTTTGTTGCAGATTGTAGAGTTCCTGAAGGGTCTAGATGCAGTTTCTTAGGTGAGAAGGTGAAGTAAGGAATGCAGAGGATTCCCGCTGGATTTTTGCAATCTGAATCTGAAGAACCACACAAGAGAGAGACCCTAACTAGCCCTTAAAGGGGGATTGGTCAACTAAACAGGTAATCACCTATCAAGGGAGGGCTCGGACGTCACCTGCAGGCACTGGCCACTCCGATGCTCCCAGAGTTCCATGCCAACTTGGAATCCATGATGGCAATACCCAGGGACCCTCTGGAGGAGCTCTGCGCACCATCACTGGGGTGGTGGTAGACAGGGGAGTGCTCACTTCCCTTTCCTTTGTCCAGTTTTTGTGCCAGGGCAGGGACTGAGGGCTCCCTGAACCAGTGTAGACTGAATTATGCAAGAAGGGCACCAAATGTGCCCTTCAAAGCATTTCCAATTGTTTGAGAAGGCTACACCTCCCAAGCCTTTAACACTTACTTCTGAAGGGAGAGGGTGTAATACCCTTCTCCCAAAGGAAATCCTTTGTTCTGCCTTCCTGAGCTTGGGATTTTCAGGCAACAGGAGGGCAGAAACCTGTCTGAGAAGTGGCAGCTGCTAGGGTGCCTGGAAAACCTTAGAAGGCTGGAATGGCAATACTGGGGTTCCTCTAAGTAGCCCCCAGAGTGCATGGAATCATACAACCAATGCTTGCAAAGGCCTTGGGGTATGATTCCTACATGTTTAATACCAAACATGCCTATGTTCGGAGTTACCATTATGTAACTTGACATCTGTAGTGACCTATGACCAGTACACGCATAAAATGGCTTCCCCGCACTCATGAAATCTGAGAAAATGGTCCTGGCACTCATGGGAGCACCTCTTCTAGTTCAGGGGTGCCCTCACACACAGTTGTTCTGCACTCTGCCCTCAGGGTTGGAGGACCTGCAATAAGGGTGACTAATTAGTGAGATGGTGCAGTGCAAATGGCAGCAAGAGGGTACATGCACCTCTTCATGCAGGCTGCAATGGCAGTCCTGTAGAAGCCTTTGCATGGGCTCCCTATGGGAGGCAAACAAAATGCTGCAGCCCACAGGGATCCCTGGAACCCCAATGCCCTGGGTTCCTAGGTACCATATACTAGGGACTTATAAGGGGACATCAGTAACTTAATTTTGGGTGAAATACTGGGTTACCAGTATGCAACAGCAAAATTTTGAGGATAGACAGCATAGTCACCCTGGGTCCTAGTTAGCAGGATCCCAGTGACCACAATCAAGCACACTGACATCAGGCAGTAAATGGGGGTAACCATGGCAAAAAGAGGATACTTTCCTACAACTGTCTCCTGGGTGGGCATGCCAGGAAACCACAAGTCATACAGTATAAACAATGAAGCACCTCCTCAAAGAACTTCTTGTTGATGCAAGAGTTCTTGCAGAGTTGAGTGGTCTCTCCCACATGTAGTGCTTTGGTTTTGTCTGTCATTATTTGTAGCTCGATGCAATATTGTTCTTTGACTCTACCTGGTACCGCTATTTGGCTCTGGTTAGAGCTCCTACTCTCAGATGAGTAGGTAATTGTTGCTCAGTAGCTTCTATGTGATACTCCTCCCCCTTACATTCTTTGTTCTGAACTATCCTAAGGAAAAACACCTTAAGGGTCTGGCTTTGGAACCTTTCCTTTAAGTCATCTAGGTCAAAGGGGCAGGATCTGTAAAGGATATAAATTCCCTTCCCGCTAGGTAATACCTTAATTATTTAATTACCAATTTCATAGCCAGGAACTATTTTTTCATTTTTAGAATACACATTTCCCGGGAAACAATTTACAACATGTTTATAAAAAGTTGTTTTCTTCCCCTAAGGTATCTGTGTGTGACAAGAGTGGCCTTAAGCCTAGTCATGAATCTTCTATCTGTGATAAAAAAAAGGAGCTAGAAAAAGTAAAGAATCTGTCAGATGTGTCTGGATCTCTTTCAGCCTCATAAATGTCTTAAAAGCTTTTTGCTTGGGTTGTCACTTCAAATATGTTTATAAGTCACTGCTTTTGTCACTGGGTCTATCAAGGGAGCTTCTATTTGCGATAATTGCAGAATACATTACCTGTAATATCCAACAAGCCCTAAATGTTCTCAAATGTTTCGGTATTTGAGGGAACTTCCTTTCTTCAATTACAGTAACCATAACATCTTCTGGGTGGATAAGACACCACCACCAACACACAATCAGCTTACTCTATTTAGGAATGATGTGTAGATTTACTTCTCTTAATTTCTTTATAGCTGTGCTTGGATCATTTAGATGGTCTTCCCTAGAATTGTTACCTATTACTTGTTAGAAATGGGGTCTTTCGTTGGCAGTCAGGTTATCACCTGTCCAAGCAAGGACCCTCACTCTAGTAAGGGTAAAGGAGAATCACAGTCAGTTAACCCCACTCATCCCTTTGGCAGCTTGGCACGAGCAGTCATGCTTAATTTCAGAAGCAATGTGTGAAGTATTTGTACCAACACACACAGTAACCCAGTGAACCCACTATAAAAAGACACAACACAGGTTTATAAAAATAGGTAATATTTATCTAAACAAAACAAGATCAAAACTATAAAATCTGACATACACAAGTCAAGTTATGAATTCCAAAAAGAAAAAGAGTCTTAAATCCTTAGAAAACAGTGAGAACGCTGTTATTGCACAAAAGTACCCGGGTAGTGTCAAAATAAAGCATCAAGGGCATCGGAAAAGGCCAGCGATTCATTGATTTCTCACTCGCAAGCGAGACTGTGCGTCAGTTCTCTTCCAGTTGGGTCGGTGTGTGTCGTTTCTTCTCTTCCACAAGAGAGCAATGTTTCAATCCCAGACAGGCACCTCAGGTCCGGGCAGGTTTTGCATTGATTTTCTGCAGCCAGCGATGTTACATTGAAACCCGGTCGTAAGGTGACAAGAAACCGCACTGCGTGGGGGCTTCCGTCGTTAACAGCAGCTCATGTGGGTGTTGCACGTCGTTTCTCTGGCTGCGTTGTGTCGATCCACCAGCCACGATACAGGCAGAGTGTAAATTTTAGCCGTGAGACTGGCAGTGTGTCGTTTAGCAGCCAGAAGGTGTGTGGTGCTTCAAAGTTTCCCCGCACACCTGTCTTTGTGTGGATTTCTGTCCTTTTCCACCAGCTACACCTTTCAAGGGCCCAGAGACAGGTTAGGGCATCACTTGGCAGGCAGGACTCTCAACAGAAAGCCCAAGTGCTGGCAGAGAGAAGTCTTTGTTGTCACTGAGACTTCAACAACAGGAGGGACGCTCATTTCAAGCCATTGGAGATTCTCCACAAGTGGGAAGCCACACAAAGTCAGTCTTTGTCCTCTCTCAGGTAGAAGCAGCTACTGCAGGCCAACCCAGCAAAGCCACAGTCACAGGCAAAGGGGCAATACTCCTCCTCCAGCTTCTGCAGCTCTTCTCCCAGGCAGAGATTCCTCTTGTTTCCAGAAGTAATCTGATTTTCAGGGGTTTTGGTTACTATTCTTAAACCCCTTTCTGCCATTGAAGTAGGCCTACTTCAAAGAGAAGTCTCTGTTGTTTTCAAGATCCTGCCTTGCCCAGTCCGGGACCCAAACAGACACCAGGGGGTTGGAGACTGCATTGTGTGAGGGCAGGCACAGCCCTTTCAGCTGTAAGTGACCACTCCTCCCCTCAGCCCAGAGGCCCATCAGGATATGCAGGCTACACTCTACCCCATCTCCCTTTGTGTCACTGTCTAGAGGAGAGGTGCAAACAGCCCAACTGTCAACTGACCCAGACAAGGAATCCACAAACAGGCAGAATCACAGAATGGTTTAAGCAAGAAAATGCCTACTTTCTAAAAGAGGCATTGTCAAACACACAATCTAAAAACCAACTTCACTAAAAGATGTATTTTTAAATTGTGAGTTCAGAGACCCTAAACCCCATATTTCTAACTGCTCCCAAAGGAAATCTACACTTTAATGATATTTCAAGTCAGTCCCCATGTTAACCTATGAGGGAGATGGGCATTGCAAAAGTTAAAACTTAATTTGTGGGTATTTCACTAATAGGTCATGTAAAACACACCAGTACATGCACCACCTTTAACATACACTGCACCCTGCCCATGGGCTACCTATGTCCTACCTTAGGGGTGCCTTACATGTATATAAAGGGAAGGTATAGGCCTGGCAAGTAGGTACACTTGCCAAGTCGAATTGGCAGTTAGAAATTGAACACACAGACACTGCAGTGGCAGGTCTGAGCCATGTTTACTGGGCTACTAATGTAGGTGACACAACCAGTGCTGCAGGCCCATTAGTAGCATTTGATTTACAGGCATTGGGCAATTCTAGTGCACTTTACTAGGGACTTACCAGTAAATCAAATATGCCAATCATGGATAAGCCAATGTACACATACAATTTATACAGGGAACACTTACACTTTAGCACTGGTCATCAGTGGTAAAGTGTCCAGAACAAACAAAACAGCAAAATCAGAGTCCAGCACACAGAAGCAACCTGGGACGTAGAGGCAAAAAGGTCTGTCAGACTAAGCCAATGACGGCAAGCATAACACGTGTCCACCCACCCCCCCCCGGCTGAAGGTGGGGAGCAACTACCCAACCTCATGGGAATTCTCATCACTAGGGCGGAAGAATCTAGACAGACCATCAGCCCTGGTGTGGTCAGTGCCGGGGCTGTGTTCCACCGAGAAGTCCATTCCCTGTAGGGAGATGGACCACCTCAACAATTTGGGATACTCATCCCTCATCTGCATTAACCATCTGAGGGCCTGTGGGCTGTCTGAATCCAGAAGTGAGTCTCAAACAAGTAGGGTATCAGCTTCTTCAGTGCCCACACTACAGCAAAAGCTTTACACTCAATTGCACTCTACCTACATTCCCTGGGAAGAACCCTCCTGCTAATGAAGGTTGATCTAGGCCCTCTTCATTAAGCTGTGAGAGTACTGCTCCAATACCATGCTCTGAGGTATCTGTTTGCACAACAAATTCCTTGAAATAGTCAGGTACCTCAAGCAGAGGTTTTGTGCACAGGTGTTGTGCACATGGCAGCCTTCAGGGCATCAAAAGCTGTCTGGCAAGAGTCAGTCCAGATCACATTTCTGGGCTGCTTTTTGGAAGTTAACTCAGTTAAATGAGCAACAATTCTGCCATACCCGTCAACAAACCTCCTATAGTATCCAGTAAGACCCAAAATGGCTCTCTCCTCAGCCTGGGTCTTGGGGGGCTCCCAAGCCAGAATGATTTCAATCTTTGGCTGTAGGGGTGCTACCTGGCCACTGCCCACCTGGTGTACCAAGAACACCACTGAACCCTGCCCTATTTGGCATTTGTTTGCCTTAATAGTGAGGCCTGAATACTGCAGGGCCTCCAACAACTTGCAGAGGTGCTGCAAGTGTTCCTACCATGTGAACTGAATACAGCAGTGTCGACCAGGTAGGTGGCAGAAATCATCCAGTCCAGCCAACGCCTGGTTGACCAACCTCTGAAAGTTGGTAAAGGCATTCTTCATCCTAAAGGGCATCACCCTAAAATGGTTGTGCCCATCTAGTGTGGAGAATGCAGACCTCTCCTTGCCCCCTCAGTCCGGGCGATCTGCCAGTAGCCAGAGGTAAGATCAAACGTACCCAGAAGCAACCTGGGAAGTAGAGGCAAAAAGGTAGGGTAGACCATGCCAATGATGCCAAATCTAACATTACTATATTGTCTAAATATATCCAAGCGTAATGTACATGTGGGGAAGAAAAGGCATTTTATGCTTATCTGATGGCTGTATTGGGATTGTCCAAAGATGCTGTAAATTGGGTGCCCCACGGCAGCTCAGTAATTTCAGGTATAGAGATATTTACGTAAAATATATTTCCTGATTAAGGAGATTTAGAGTAACCTAAAGAATCGACAATTGTCGACAAGACTAAAGCTGTAGAGATGTATCAGTCTTTCTACTTAGCTATCCTAATATTGACAATAAAATATTGAATACTTGTAAAGAGATTGTGAGCATTTTTATTTACTCTAGTTGGTATTTTATTTTGATGTACTGACAAAGATTAGGTAATTATATTAAAATCATTAAAACTGACAAACATATGATTTCTGTAGGTCAGTCAGTGACTGGTTTAAACAATGTTTTTTTATATTGGCATAAAAATAACATTTTGAATACTATAAAAACTTTTTTTAGTTTTTACGTGTATATTAGATCTAGTGTGATTTTTTTAATAATTCTCCATTCTTTGGCAATTAAGAACTTCTGTGTGACTGGTAATGAATGTTTACATGGTTTTAAATTACAGAATGCGTTAAAGTTCAGCTGAAATGTTTCGCATTCATATTGCTATGCACACATTTGAAATAAAAGCGTAACATCTGATATACATATGTGTAATTTGAAATGTTTTAGCTGAAATTACATGCATTTGTTAACTTAAAAACGTTTAAAACATTATATAGGAATTTAGACAATCCCAATTTGTTCAATATCATTCCTTGAAAAAAATCAGCTACTAAAATATGCACACTAATATCAGTATAATCAAACTATATAAATACCCTTTAACTAAGAACAAATACTAGTAGATGTAGTGGACTGCTTTCTGTCATTTGCTTGGAGTGTGGCTGTGACCAACAAAGTTCACCTAGTCGGAGAGGGCGAGCACTGTTTTATAAGATAATTCCTACTGATACAAACTGAAAAAAATGAACTTTTTAAATTAACAAATGAATCCCAATATTGTATTCAATAAAAATGCTGAATTCATGAACTAGAAGAACAACGATTTATGAAGTAAAAAGCTTTAAAGAAACATTACTCACACAGCCCTTTACCAAATCCCTAAACTTGGGTAACAAATTACATATATAAAACGAATATTGTTAACAAACTAATTTAACATTTATATGTACACACAATTATAACACAAAACTCAAAACAAAATACAGTAACATAATATTAAGCCCAAAATAGTGTCAAAAAATAATATATCTGTATCCAGTATTATTTTGATATTCAGGTAAAAGACAATCAGTCATGTGCTAATGCATGCAAACACAGGAAAACAAAGACAATGCTTGCTTCTGTAGACTTACTGGCTTTGTCAATGATTTAATTTCTCTAGGAGGAAGAACAGTGCATCAACTTCTGTAATCCAGACAGGCCACTATGAGGATCATAAATGGTTATATTTTGTTCAAGAGGCATGGATAAGATATGATGGAATGCATGAGATAATGAAATGTTGAGCGGTTTGTAGCAGGTGCATATATTGGTAAGGCTGCTCTACCAGAGGGATTTGGGGGGCAGTGATAACTCTGACAACACCCACTACCCACCCATTCCATCCCATCCCATCCCATCACAGTAGTAGAAAATGTTATATTGCATGGTGATCTACACATGTTTTTAATTTATTACAATTTTTGCAGGATGCTCTATACTGTTTTTTCCCACCCGTCTGCATCAGGAGTGCATAACAGAAGAACACATGTAGTGCAGTAGGACCATAAAGCATCAAGGGGTGCAACATGCATAAACAGTGATGTACCTTAAAATGATGTGCCCCCCTGCAGAATGTGGAGAGGTACTCCTACATATCCCATATGACAAAATTATTTATAGGCCTTGGGCCAAATGAGGCCCCTTTAAAGTGTGTGGGGCACCTGAAGATTTGGGGGGCATCCTTGTGCAGCAGAGGCTGCAATGGCCTGTGTTACACCCCTGCGTACAAACTTCATGTGTGTCAAGGTAATGTGTGGTAAATCTATGTGATATGGGAATACTGCAGTTATGTCCAACATGTGAACATGTTTGTCATAGGTAGATACTCCACTGCCTACAAGGGTATATGTGTGAAATGCTTTTCATCTGTGCATCAGATCCAGAGGAGGGCTGATGGCCTCCACCAGCATCAATCCCACCAGGGCCTTAAAACAGCAACAGACAGTAGTTAGACTTAAGGCAATGAGACTTCCTAGCCATGCAAAGCAAAGCTGTCTTTTGCAATGCAAAAAGAAGATCACCATATGAAGATCTCCTATTGCCCCTAGGAGCACACAGAATCCCAGAAAACAGTCATGGCAAGTTTCTTAGGCCAACACATGGCTAGATGTTCCACTCCATGTGTTTCTTTGCATTCTCGGAGTTATGGTTTCATTTCTTTAGTGCTTAATTGGAGTCAATGGTTGCCAATAAAGGGCACTAGCACAAATTTTTGTGAATCAGCACTTATTTTTTCACATTAGAAATTAAACAATAACAAAAAAGGGAAAACACACAATGGGGAAAGACGGATTAAGAGAAAGATCATGACAAAAGGAGGAAGGAGGAATCGGCAAGAGTGACATAAAGGGACTGGGAGTGTCTTGTAATGGAGTAGGGAGGGATAAAATAGAGTTAATCCCATGGAGACTTGCAACTTGACATGCCAACATCAATGTGCGCCAGCCACAGGAGTCTGAGCAGAGCTTTGGGCACCGGCATTCATTAATTTACAAATTAAGCACTGGTGTCAGGACTTTGGGTGGAGTCTGTTGGAACGCCAGGTGGAGTACCCCTTAAGGACACAGAATATCTCCCTACGGATTTAGGGTACCAAAGCAGGGAAAGGCATAAACCACAAAAGAACAGCTATAGGTTGAGCACAGGATAAAGACAGTGAAGGCAGAACAACCCATGAGTGAGCAGACAGAGAACAGACAAAAAATGGACAAAGCACTGGTTATCACTAAGGTTGTACACATGTGAGACTCAGAACTTCCCACTGTAACAGGCAATGTCAATGTCTCACTGCAGATTACTCTTACAGATAATTACCCCACAAAGCGCATAGAAGGGAGACACCAGAAGCGATTCTGTCTCTTAACCCTTAGGGAGCAAATAAAGATTGTATACATGAGACAAGTCCTTGTGGGTCCAGCTGCAATTCTGGAAAGCAGCAATGGCACACTGTAACAGACAAAGCACTTAAGAGTACATTCAGCACATGACAAAAGGATGGGGCAGGAATTGCCAACCTCTGTACAAAGGAAAACACTTATACAGAAGTGAGGACTAATAGTGATCTTACCAGACACAATAACCAAAGAAGAAATTACAGAACAAGCGCTAGAAGGAGCCTAAGAACTGTAACTAATATTTCAGGAGCTGGTTATGCAACAAAACTAAATTGCAACAGGCAAGTCATACAAGGATTCTTGGAAACTGTAACAAACAAGAGACTTGAACTTCAAGTGAACTAGAGACTGTAAAAGAATCATAGGGAAAGAGAATAAAAACAGGCAAAATCTAAGAAACAAAGGAGAAATTGCAGGAGTTAAGGTAGAAGCAAAAGTAATAAATAGTTGGAAAATAATAACAGGAACAGAAGGAACAAACTAAGAACAATTAGAAAGGGGCAGCTCAAGGGCTGCACCAAGAGTGCTAAAGAAAAAGCAAAAGCAAGCATGGCTTGGGAAATCTGTAGCAGGCTGCAGAGCAACAGAACACAGTAAACAGGACTAGAAACATCCTGTAGCAGGCTGCACAGGAACAAGGTACAGCGAACAATGCTGAGAAAAGTCTGTAGCAGGCTGTACAGGAACAGAACACAGCAAACAGGGCTGGCAAACATCTGTAGCTGGCTGCAGAGGAGCAGGGCACAGCAAACAGGGCTGGGACAAACCTGTAGCAGGCTGCACAGGAACAGGGCACAGCAAACAGGGCTGAAGCAATAAGGAATAGGACTGGAAGACAAACTAACAAGAGGTCCCGTGCACAAAGAAACAACCTTCAGTGCACGAACCGAGAGCTTCAAGAAATGGCAGCTTATCAGCAGTTCCAGGAAGCAGCAAGCCCAGGGTGGAGTCACATGGCTAGGCTGTGCATAAGGTGTGTTCAATTCCAGCATCTCACAAGTCCTGGAGGAAAGAATCCAGTACAGAGGAACAGCTGAACTATTCCCATATGAAGCAATGAACAGCATATTCCAGGCCTTATTGACCAGTAGGCAGTACATTAAGGGTATTGAAGTCCATGGAAACAAATGTAGGTTTTAAGTAGCAAACAATACCGAAATGGAAAGCAAGCAGAAGACAGAAAGGGACTCTGGATGAGTTTTAATGATGATTCCCAGGCTGCACATGATCCCTGTGCAGCGTCCCCCATAGGTGGAACGTTGCAGTTGTGACAACTGCATTTATATATTTATGAAACCACGACTACAAGTCATATGACATTAAGGAAGAACCCTGGACTGGAACAACTTGTCACACACAGTGCTTGTGGGACCCACACGCGTTCAATTTTGAGAACTGGCACTTATTTTAACTCATCAGATATTGACTGAGTGCAAGTGAGGGGAAAAAACACAGGAGATAGAAGGAGAAAGAGAATGATGGAAAAACCATTCCAGAGGCAGAAAGCAGGATCCTAAAAGGGATAGATAATGAGGCAGAGAGGATCTGATAATAGATTAAAGAGGAATATTGGATCAAAGATTTAGCAAACTTGGTATTTGATGGGCTGACATTTATTAGCATCAATCCCTGGCTTCAAAGCAGAGTATTTTGCACTGCCACTCATTCGTTTATAAATAAAGCACTGGTCAAAAATGGACCTTGATAACTTGGCAGCTCTGAGAAAACAGAACTACAAGTTGCACCTGATGAAAAATGGTCAGTATGAGATGGCAGGATGCTGTTCTCTGAGTCCAGATAGAAAGATTGATACAGCAAAATGTGGTGGTACATGTGTCATGAGATCTGTAATGTCATAACACACCATGGGGAAGAGAGGTAGCAGAAAATCAGATTTAAAAATGAAGGGGCTTATTTGTAAGGCATCTAACCTTTGCACTCTGGAGTGGATAAGCCAGACAGAGGATAAGATGCTCATGAAAGTTAACTAATTGTCAGATAACACTCCATGAAACCCCTGGTACCCCTGAATTCTGTTAGAGTAGTGCTAATATTTTTTATTATTTCTTATTTTGCACGGGACTTCAGTTTCCTATCCTATCACTGTTAAACAGTTTACTGTGTAAAAGGAAAACAGCCCTACGGATACACACAAAATCTATTATCTAATTTGAATTGATCTGATTACTTACTGGTAATCTTCGCTACTCCAGTTCTTCCTATCTCGTTTAAGTACTTGCTTGATGAGTGAATGTGCCCGTTCTCTAATACTGCTCACCACTTTCCAAAGCTGTTTTCACTTTCTGTCCTCAGCCTAGGGACCCACCCATAAATCCCCCTTCATCCTAATAGAACTGCCTGTTCTCCATCAAGTCCCAAAGAGGCTGGTGAAAAGAAGTAGAGAGGAAGGGAGTGTGGTAAGTATTGATTCGAGGAATGAAGAATATGAATAATAAAGTAATGAAGATCACTGGTAAGTAATTGAAGCATTACCACCACTTCTCCTTCCTCATCCAATTACTTGCTTGATGAGGTATACTTAAGCCAACACGCCCCTTCATTACCTGAAGAAACGCACCAAAAGAATAGTGGATAGATCTGGAAGAATTTGACTGAATATTCAAATTCTACTATTGATGTAATTACCCTGTACATTTAGGTGCAACCAATTAAACTGAGATGAATCCAAAGATATGTTTTGAATCAAACATGTTAACTCAGAATGCTGGGTAACATGTAGTGTTGAGTGAAAGTTAAACACACAAGAAGAGGTTGAAAATCCAACCTTACAATCCTATTAATGAAAAGCCTATGCCCCTTCAGCCTAGGAAGACACCCTTTCTCTGGAAGACGCCCCAGCCATGCACTGCTAATTACTCCACATATCACATCAGTCCTGACATCTTCTAAGACATCATTGATAACATCACTGCAACATAAGCAATACAATTATTGATGAGAAAACTATGCATGACAGGAGCAAAAGTTATAGTTGCCTTATGGCATGAGTTATAATTACTTGAAATAACTAGCTATAACTGTTGAACTTCTATGGTTTTGTGTGTACAAAATCTAAACCTAACCATAATGTCCCTGTAGCATTTTAACCCATCGGGTGCCTCGGACGTAACGGTTACGTTCTGGGCAGGACCGGTGCCCAGGATGTAACCGTTACGTCCATGTAGGGGCCCTCGGGGGAGGTGCTAGCGCTCCCCCCGGGGGCCTCGCACCCCTTCCCCTGGGCAGGGATGGAAGGGGAATCGCTTTCCCTTCCACCCCCATACCCCAACCCCCCTGTGGCGTCTGATGTCATCAGAGGGCTACCCCTGCGAGCTGGAAGCTCGGCTTCCATCGCGGATCGGAGGAGGAATACAAAAGCATTTCTCTTCTGATTATGTGGAGGGGATGAGAGAGGC
Source organism: Pleurodeles waltl (assembly GCF_031143425.1). Lineage (NCBI taxonomy): Eukaryota > Metazoa > Chordata > Amphibia > Caudata > Salamandridae > Pleurodeles > Pleurodeles waltl. Next base: position 289,213,428 of record NC_090447.1, read on the forward strand.
ATGAAAGGAGAGGAAAGGCCTTTCCTCTCCTTTCATGTCTCTCTCAGCATTTCTGCTTCCCAATAACGATGCGATCAGGCAGCAGAAATGCCAATAGATGCCAGGGAATGGTTTTTTTTTTATACTTACACACAAGGGGACCACTCCCCATGGGGGCAAAATATTTTTAGGTCTTTTCTGCCCCCCAGGGGCAGATCAACCTAATATAATTAGGTCGTTCTTCCCCCAGGTTGGGCAGAAACTCCTAGATACCAGGGATCTTTTTTTTTCTATTTGTTTTCTGTTTGTATATGTGGGGAGCAACCCCTTAGGCACGGGTCGCTCCCCTGGGGCAAATTAATTTTAGGCCATTTCTGGCCTATTTTTATTAGGCCAATCTGTCCAAAAGGGGGGCAGAAACCACTAGACATCAGGGATTTGTATTTTTTTGTGTCAATTTCAGGCAAGGGGAGCGGCCCCTTAAGCAAGGGTCGTTCCCCTGGGGGACAAATTTATTTTAGGCCATTTCTGCCCCACTTGGGGGCAGATCGGCCTATTTTTATTAGGCCGATCTGTCCCCGGGGAGAGCAGAAACCACTTAGGCACCAGGGACAGGTGTGTGTATGTCTGTGTTTTGTGTGGGGGTCAGCCCCTTGGGCAAGGGTCACTTCCCATGGGGGCACATTAATGTTGGCCATATATGCCCCCCTTGGGGGCGGATCTACCTATTTTCGGAAGGTCCACCTGCCCCCAGTCGGGCAGAAAGCCCACTAGAGACCAGGGAAGATTTTGTTTTTTTTAAAAAGAGGGTGGGGGTATGTCCATACCCCCACCCCAAATAAATGAGGCCAAAGTTGGTTTGCCCACCAATGGGCAGATAGGGCAATTACTCCGGATCCACTCCCCGGGAGGGCAGAAAGCCTCCTAGATGCCGGGGAATAAAAAAAAAGACTAAAAGAAATAGTGGTGTGGTGTCTACCAAACTGTATGGGCATTGCCATGCCCCCAACCCAACTTAAGGGGGTAACAGTCTTTCAGCTCTCCTCTGCACAATAAAACATCTTATCCCATGGCAATCAAGAGGACATTTGATTATTTTGGGTTTTGGTTTTATATTTGAGCCATGAGAAGTTGGCTAACTCTCAAAATCGTCCCACTTGGAATGGTGAGGGCTGCACTTTGTAGACTTTGGGATGCTGCCATGTAGAAAAATCCACAAGACCTAGACACATCTGAAAACTTAACATCTGGGTGCCTCCAGGGTGGTGTGCTTCACATGCACCCCGCACCATTTTCTTACCCACAATGTACTGCAAACCTCCAACTTTGCTGGAAATCACATATTTTTCCCACATTTTTGATATGGAACCTTCCGGAATCTGCAGGAATCCACAAAAGTCCTAGCACCCAGCATTGTCGCATCTATACCGATAAAAAGTCTGCCCCACTTGTCAGCCTAAAAATCTTTTTTTTCAAACTGCCCGTTTGGACTCGCTGTGGTTCCCCCTTAGTTTCCACATGTTTTTGCCTGTTCCCTGTCACAGGCACTTGGCCCACCAACCCAAATGAGGTATCATTTTTACCAAGAGACTGAGGGGAAAGTTGTGTGGTAGGAAATTTGCACTGGTGTGGTGATCCCACACAGAAATGTGGGAAAAATAAGAATTTGTTTTAGCTAAATTTGAGGTTTGCTGAGGATTCTGGGTAAGAAAACATTGAGGGATCCATGCAAGTCACATGTCCCTGGATTTCCTCTGTTGTCTAGTTTTCAGATATGTTTGGGTTGGGTAGTTTTCCCTATATTGCTGCTGAGCCCAGGACCAAAAACGCAGATCCCCCCTCCACAAAAACAGGTAGGTTAGAATTTGATCATTTTGATGTGTCCACGTAGCGTTTTGGGGAATTTCCTGTCTCAGGCGCTAGGCCTACCCACACAAGTGAGGTACCATTTTTTTGGGGAGACACGGGGAAACACGGAAATTTGTTGCTTCTCTCAGATTCCAGAACTTTCTGTCACCGAAATGTTAGGAAAAGGTGTTTTTTGGCCTAATTTTGAGGTTTGCAAAGGATTCTGGATAACAGAACCTGGTGAGATCCCCACAAGTCACCCCATATTAGATTCCCCTAAGTGTATAGTTTTCAGAAATGCCCAGGTTTGATAGGTTTTCCTAGGTGCCGGCTGAGCTAGAGGCCAAAATCCAGAGCTAGGCACTTTTCAAAAAACATGTTAGTTTTCTTTGGGAAAATGTGATGTGTCCATGTTGCGTTTCCTGTCGCAAGTGAGGTAATATTTTTATCAGGAGACTTGGGGTAACACCGAATAGTAGAACAAATGTTATTGCCCCTTGTGTTTCTCTTTATTTTTTTCTCTCAAAATGTAAGACAGTGTATAAAAAGACGTCTATTTGAGAAATGCCCTGTAATTCACATGATAGTATGAGGAACCCAGAATTCAGAGATGTGCCAATAACCACTTCTTCTCAACACCTTATCCTGTGCCCATTTTGGAAATATAAAGGTTTTCTTGATACCTATTTTTCACTCTTTATATTTCACCAAATGAATTACTGTATACCTGGTATAGAATGAAAACACATTGCAAGGTGCAGCTCAATTATTGGCTCTGGGTACCTAGGGTTCTGGTTGAACCTAGAAACCCTATATATCCCCACAACCAGAAGCGTCCAGGAGACATAACTGTGTATTGCTTTCAAAAATCTGACATCGCAGTAAAATGTTACAGAGTAAACTGTGAAGAAAAATGGCTGATTTTTTTTACCTCAATTTCAATATGTTTTTGTTTCAGCTGTTATTTTCTGTAAGAAAACCTTGTAGGATCTACACAAATGACCCCTTGCTGAATTCAAAATGTTGTCTACTTTTCGGAAATGCTTAGCTTCCCGGGATCCAGCATTGGTTTTACACCTATTTCTGTCACTAACTGGAAGGAGGCTAAAAGCACAAAAAATAGGAAAAATGGGGTATGTCCCAGTAAAATGCCAAAATTGTGTTGAAAAATGTGTTTTTCTAATTCAAGTCTTCCTGTTCCTGAAAGCTGGGACGTTGGTTATTGTATCACCACAAATCCTTTGTTGATGCTATCTTCGGGGTAAAAAACACAAGCTTTCTTCTGCATCCCTCTTTTCCCATTCAAAAAAATAAAATAACAATTATTGCTGTATTTTGGCAAATTTCTTGGTCTCCTTCAGGGGAACCCACAAACTCTGGGTACCTCTAGAATCCCTACGATGTTGGAAAAAAGGATGCAAATGTTGCATGGGAAGCTTACGTGGCCAAAAAATTGTGAAGGCCTAAGCGTGAACTGCTCCAAATCCCTATGCAATTTTCCATATGGATTTTGAGCAGCCTGAATTGCTGCATGGAATTGCACCAAATTTGGCAGAAAGCTACTTCTTCGTCCAGAAATATCTCCTTTTGTGATTTGATTTAAATCCATTAAGTACTTTCATAGTTATTAAAGAGAAAAATACATTTGTATATCTAAGAATAAGGATCCTCTGCTGATCCATAATGCTGAGATCTGTTTGGCTACTAGCACTTCAACCAAGGGTCCCAAGAAAAAAGTTAAAGCTACAATCCTAAGCCTGGTGGAGGGTTCCTACAGTGACGTCCCCTGGGCACCAATTTGTTTTCTAAATGTTGCTGCAAAACCACTGTGGTACAGGGAATCCTGGGCCAAAACATAAAAAAATGCCCATCTTTCCTTGTGCTGCTGCAGTGCTTTTACTCCTATCTTCTCCTTTTCCCTCATTCTCACTGCTTTCTCCTTGCTTTTAACCCCATCTTTTGTGTACCCACTCCTTGCTTTTCCCTCATTTTCACTGCTTTCTCCTTGCCTTTTCACTGTTTTTTGAGTGCCTTCTCCTTGCTTGTCCCTCATTTGTACAGCTTTCTCCTTGCTTTTTCCTTTGTTATTTGTGTGCCTTCTAAATGTAAAAAAGGCCCAGCTTTCCCTATGCTGCTGCATCACTCTTGCTCCTGTCTTCTCTTGGCTTTTTTTCCTCTTTTTGAGTGACTTCTCTTTTCTTTTCCGTCATTCTCACTGCTTCTTCCTTAATTTTTCCCTTCTATTTTGTATTAACTTTCACTCCTTTCTCCTGGCTTGTCTCCCTATTTTTTTCCATGCCTACTCCTTGCTGTTCCCTTATTTTCACTGCTTTCTCCTTCCCTTTTCCCCATTTTTTGTTTGCCTTCTCTGTGCTTCTCCTTTGTTTTTACTGCTTTCTCTGAGCTTTTCCCCCATTTTTTGCTGCCTTTTCCTTTTCCCTCATTTTCACTGCTTTCGCCTGCTTCTTCAACTGTCTTTCTGTGTGCCTTCTACTTGCTTTTCCTTCATTTTCACCACTTTCTCCTTGCTTTTTCCCTCCTTTTTTGGGTGCCCCTCCTTGTTTTTTCCTCATTCACAGTGATTTCTCCTTGCTTTTTCAAATGTTTGTTTGTGTGCCTTTTGCTTGCTTTTCCCTAGTTTTCACTGCTCTCTCCTTATTTTTTATCCGTTTTTTTGAGGTGTCTTCTAGCAGGAGCCAGCCCAGGGGGATGGTGGTCTTCAGGGCAATCTATGGCTTCTTGAGGGGGGCTGGCAGCCCTTGATGGACCCCATTTATTATTTAAATTTAGCCCTGGGGAGGTGGCAGCCCGGGAGGTTTTACACAATGTCTTTAGCCCCAGGTGGTCCCCGGGGCTTAAAAATGTCCCGGCAGAAGGTTCCTCATGAATCACCCTCCTTTATTTTAACATGCCCTCAGAACCTAACCCACCTGGGTGCTTCGAGGTAGCCCGCACTTGTTTTTAAGAAACAAAATTGCCACAAATTTGCAAAGTTGTCACGACTTTGCAACAAAAATGTTTTAAAAATTGTTTTTTTTAGCCCTTCTTCAGTCGCTCTGTGGCCCTAGCACCAGAGCTAAGGGGTCAGGGTGTCCCTACCCTGGTCACCTTTCTTTTATTTTATCTATTTTTGAAGGACTCAGCTGAAGCTGGATGAAGTGTTTGCAGCCAATCTGAGCAGATCTCTGCAGGGGCTTGTTATTATTCGCAAAGTCATTGCGGACACAGATATATAAATTTAGATTTCATTAAATTTCACAAGAACTACTGAATAGACCTGGGCATAGAACTCAGTTCTGCCTGTGGAGTTTGCAGAATTCAAGCACTTTGGGGTACACGGAGTAGCGCAGAGTTCCCAAATTGCGCACTCTAGCGCAGAGCAGAGTTTGCTCATGCTAGATTAGATATTGGTGATCTCTCGCAAGCGCGGCAATAGTCCTTGGCCGCTAGCAAGCACGCACAAGACTTTGTGTTCCCTCGTGCTGCTTCCAGCTGTGCTGGCACCCAAAACAAGGCTGCTTGCGAGCGTGAAGTCACTTCTGAATTAGATTTGCTACCCCACAGCCATTAAATCTAGTAGAAAAGAAATTCTGGCTAGATTGTCTTCTCCAATGGACCCTGCATATTGTTTTTAAGATTGAGAAGCCTTTTTTGCTTTTCAAATAGGAAGGAAGAGTGGCAGAAAAACTATCTTCCTGTTCCTGTCCAGCAGGCTCCTCCCAGTTCTTTGTCCATCTCCTGGTCACTTTTCACTTGGATTTCAAGGTAGAAGAATCATGCAAGTAACTGTAAAAGCTATGTTGTATGATGTTGTGTTTGTTTGCTTGGGCATGCACCAGTATTTCTGTTTACTTTAATTTGATATTTGATATTACAATTTTATAGTGTTGGGTAGACTAGAGTTTAAGTATAGACCTAGATATTATTTATTTTGCATTTAATTGATTTTTCACCTTTTGTAAAGGAAAATTGTTGCTCAGCTCAGTACCTTTTCTACATGTTTGTAACATTTGCAATATTATTTTAGTATGTGGTCTAGTTTCCCAAAGGGCCATTTAGTCAGTCAGCCCAGTATTAGTAGTCACCAGTGTATGAAATAAATGTTTCAGTGGTATCTGTTTTAAAAACTTAACTCAGGGCAGGGATTTTATTGCATTAAATTTAAAATGTTGGCTATTGCTTGCATTTCATTTTTTGTGTTGCAAAAAGTGTATATTTTGTGGTTGATAATATTTGATGGCGTAGGACGATGTTGTTGAACCATGGGGCTGGCAGCCATTTTGTGGATGCAGGCAGTGTCCTTTTGCCATGGGCTTACATGTGTTCCTTGTTTTCCATGCCTCTTTGGTCCTTGTTGTTGTTGTTTCAGTACGTGGCTGACTGGCAGCCATTTGTTCTCCTTGCCTACTCCTTTCTCCTTGCTGCTGTTAATTGTTGTTTGACCATGTGGCTCTCTGAAAGCCTTTTTGTGCGTACACTGTGCAGCCAATGTGTCTTAGACATAGACTCACATACAAACATACATCATAATTATTGATCATTTGTTTTTTATTTTTTATTTTTTTCTCTTTTTTAATTTATACTTTATTTTATTTATTTTGTCCCCTGTGCTGGCCATTGCAGTGGAGGGCATGTCTCCTGCCTTTTCTAAGGCAGGAGTCATGTGGCATGGTAGGTTTAGTGCCATAAAATGAAGCTAATCTGGTTAGAGTCATCTTTTTTTTACCCTAACCAGCCTAGCGTAATTTTTTGGTGCTAAACAGCCATCTCCCATACTGCCACCCCCACCCAGCTAACATACTTTTTTTGTATGCTAGCCCACCCTTTGCACTGGATTGCACCATTCCATAAATACGGCACCTGGCTGGTGTCCTGGAATGGCGCAAGCCGGCGCTATACGTTAGGGCAGGTTTGCGTCAACAAGTATAAGTCAGGGCCTCGGTTTCTTAGGAGTAATTCTATTTCTTCCCGGATACCCTGGCTGTGGAGCATGGCAGGCAAATCAACAACACAATTCATTTTGTTAATGATTATTCTATTTTCTCTGGACCACTTTGCTGCCGTAGGTTACAGAAAGGATTATTCCATTTAAACATGTAGTGCTCTCTGACAACCCCAGGTGTCTCCTTTAAAACAGATGGAGATAAAGCAAAGAGCTAGATGTGCCTGTTATGCTGCCTGATTTCAAATTAATTTTTTATGGTGTGGTTTGCCTTTTCAATGTTTGATTAAATAGGTATGTTATATAAATAACCAACTGCACTAAGATTTCATTTCTCTGTAATATGTTCAACCTGAAACAATGCCACATTTCACTAACTACATCCTTTTCTTACTTGTTTGTTTTTAGATGCACAAGAGACCCCACAACACCCACAGTACTGCCAAAAAAAAGGCCTTACAGTTACTTCGGTCCAAACTCTTTCGCTTGTGCATCTTAGTGCTACTGCCAACCTATAGCTTAAGATGGCCGCAAAGAAAATTGCTCCCAAGAAAGCGGCCAGTGAGAAGAAGCAGCTTTCTGCCAGTGGTGTGCCAATCACAATTTGTTTTGGGGGGGAGGATGATTGGTCAGAAACATGTGTCTTAGCAGACCAACTTCTGGGAGAACCACCAGAGTTTGAGGACAAACTACTTCCCGAATTGAGTATGCCAGTTCCACCATCAAACTTTTTAATTATTTCTCATTCAGCTTCTTTTTCTCTTTCTCTTTCTTTCTTTGAAAAGAAAAAGAAAAGTATGGTAGTGCAACATTAGTGTTAATTTACGCTGCCCCACTATTGCTTTTATAGTCACATATAAGCCCGGATTGGAGTTGTACCCATGTGCAGTGAAGAAGCCGCCACATACCCTGCAAACCATGGTGATGACACTTCCCTCCCTCACATGCAATTGGCTATCCTATTTTTACAGTACTTAGTAGGGCTTCGCTAGAAAATCATTGATTAAAAGACTGTCAGTGCCAATGCCTAACTCCAATGTGGAGATGACATCAAAGAGGAGGCATTTTGTTGACCACCGTGCTTGGATTGGAAGAGGTAACTGAGTAACTATTGCTCCAATGAGTGGTGATGTATTGATTGATTATGATTGTAAATTTGTGAGTGATGACTGATGTATGTTGTGGCTGGCAGTGAGGGATGTAGTTCAACAAATTCATAAACTTGTTTCAGATGTTTTGCAATGTTCGGGGGCTGATGGGTGACAGTTTTTTCCTGAAAGTGATTGGCCTTTCAAAAGTAGAGAAATTTGCCTGCAGGGTCTAATCCTTTTTTTCTGGTTCCTCATAAGAAACCAGCCACTCTAGTTACTAAACACAAATATAAACAACATTATTCCAGTTCTGTTTCTCTATTTGTTCTTCAACAGCTGTGCACTTCACAGGTCTACTTTGTTCGGTTTGGGAATGGGACAGAGTTACTCTGAATCTGGAGGAGGAAGATCGAAGGACTCAGGGCAGGACTACCTCAACAGCAAGAAAGGAGAACGTTTTCAACTTCAAACAGAACCCATGATGATGGCGAGGACTCTGAGGCCTAGTACTCACTCAGCTCTGTGAACTGGAGAGAGGTGCTGCTGAGTATGTAGTTGCTGCATTGCTAACTCAAACGTGAAACTCCTCTTATGTTCTTGCTCTGCATCTGAGTCTTCTTGATATACTCCAGACTCCTCATATAGCTTACCTTGCCTTCTTTAGTCCTTTTGCTTTACTCTATAAAACAGCTACTGATTTTTTCAATACACAGGCATTCTCCTAGTCCTCTCCTGCACAAACAAAACATGCAAAGCTCAAGACTTCAGCTTACCTACCAGACAGGTTCAGACAGACACAAGTTTCAGCACTCCGTCCATCATCCTTTTGTGTTTCCAAAGCAACACCAACTCACTGTATGACCTTCCACCTGCAATTCCCTGAGCAATATTCCACACCGGCCCATCAATATCTTCGTTCATGCATTGTGTGTGCATTCCAATAAATGCTTAACCAGGTCCAAATACTCTTGAGTCTGAGACCACTTCTCCTTACTCTATGATTTAATTTTCTAAGTTTAGTTTTATACTATACCTCTCCACCATTATTCAGAAGAAATTGATATTGTTAGATTTTATTATCATATCAGGTCTTCATTGGTGTGTGTCAAAAACTGTCATTGTGGTAGTCTGGTCTCAGTCTTACTATAGTTATGTTAATATGATGATGACTCTTTGAATTGAATTGACAATGATAGATAACCCTTTGAGTAATACTGTAGCAGGAGTTTGCATAGGTGGGATTTGCACCTTCTATGAAGTTCTGCTTTTCCTTTTAGCATGCTAGCCTGCTACTCCTCCTAGCTACCTACCACATCCTTAAGATGCCATCTAGGGGAAAAAAACGTGCAGTAAGAAGTCTTCCTCCCTTCATCTATCCTGGAAGAGAAGAATTATGGATTGAAGTGAACTTGTTTAGTGAGTATTTAACTCCTACCTCAGGAGATGTTGTCTGTGTGAACTGGATTTTTGTAGGCAATAATGTCAAGGGCAATTATCTCCTAGTGGCATTAATAGTTGCAGAGAGCAATAGAGCAAGGATCTAAATAATGACATAAACTTTTTAGCAGATTAAAAATAACAGGCTAAACTAAAAGATAGCAGTGCAAACTAAGGGGCATATTTAAGAAAGGTGATGCTGCATACAGCGTAGTGCCACTTTTCTTGCACCCCTTAGTGCCCCCCTAAAGCCACCATGTGTGCACTGTACTAAAAATACAGGGCACCATAGCAATAGTTAGGGGACTAGCATCAGAATTTCTGATGCTAGTCTGGAGCTTTGCAGGATTAGCATTAAAAATTGTTGACGCTAATCCTGCAATGCCAATTGAGGCCCATTGTTCTCAATGGTGTGCCTCCTTTAATGCCTGCTTTGAGCAGGCATTGTAAGTGCCAAAAAAATGACGCAAAAAAATTCTCCACAGATTTCCGTGTGCCATTTTTTCACCCTCATACGGGGGAATGCCCCCTTTGTGCTATATTATGCTTTGTGCAGGCATAATGTAGCCCAAAGGGTTACAAAGTGGTGCAATGCATGCATTAGACCACTTTGTAATATGGCACAGCGAGTTTCACCTCATTGGACCACAGTAGCGTAAAAACAATTATGCTAATGTGGCACAGGGAGACACCAGGGGCTTCTAAAAATGCCCCTAAAAGTCTAAAACACCAAAAAAAGATTTGAGATACAAATGAAGTAAAAACAAATACCCTTTATTATTTACAAGTAGAAAACTCTCCCTCCCCCCCAACAGCAATACAACCCATCTCCCCGAGCAAAGAACCCCATTCCCAAAAAGTTTAACAAAAAGTCCAAAGTACAGCCCAAATCCCCCCACCCTCTCCTCCCACAACAAATCCCTCCCATCAAAAAAAAAAAAAAAAAAAAAAAGGATTACAAAGGGCACTGTCAATATGGGTCCAGAGCTGGTCGAAGCTCTGCTTAGTATTAGCTAGCCGGCTCTCCATCCGATTTATCTGCTGCAGGATACTTCGGAGCAATGCCCTGGTGGTACAAGAGGGTGCAGCAGCAGGTGCAGTCAGGGAACCTGACTGCTGGCAGTGGCACCAGTGATATACTGATGGGGGAGGCTGGGGGCTGGCGTGCTGCTTTGCTGGGTCCTGGGTTCGAGGCAGTTGTTTTGGCCTCTTCCTTCTCCAGGATCACCAGCACTTGTATTCTGGCTATATGTTCCTGAGCCTCTGCTGCTGCTAATGGACTGTTATCTCCTGTCTTGTAGGTGGTAGTCATCAGGCAGGAGTAGCTATATAGAGAAAAAGAAAAATAACAAAAGGCAATTTGTAAGCAATGCTCTTAACAAACATTTCTTCAAATGATAGTGGGTGGCACAGTAGCACTACATTGCTGGTCCCCTAGGGACATTGGGATTTGAAGTGAATCTTTATGATTAGGAGAGTCACAGGGCCAATATTTTACTTGATTTCCTGCACATGCATCGCTTGAGAAGCACTAAATCTCTGGTAGAAAAGAACTAAGACAGAGGAAGATCAGATTAAAAACAGAGCTTCTCTTTCAACTAAATAGACATATTCAGTAGAAAAATAGACAAATGAATTATGTTGGTACTATCTTCAGCCCAAGCAGCTGTAGCTGACAATTATCGATCTTTATTGCAATGGTCCTGCTTCCCCACATGCCTTTCACATAGTTTAGTTTTTACCCTGACTCCAAAGAGGCATATGTATAAATAATATACATCACACATGTCATGTATGTAATTCAAATATATTTTATCCTGTCTGCCACAAGTAGACAGGGAGAAAACGATGCACTGCACTACAGTGAAAGGAATGGGCTATATCGATTGCATTTGGCACATTTACCACAGAGTATCCCCTTCACCAAACTTTAAATCAAATCAGGAACATACTTCACTCACTGGTCCAGCATCACAAATTATTTCCAACAAATTGATTCACTAGGCATTAAGGAAAGTGAAGAAACTTGACTTACTCTACTGCAGAGTAAGTCAGATACATTAAGCAGGTAGGTGATGCTTTTGCCATAGAAGGCTAAAGGGACGTCACTGATCTCTCAACAGAAGAAAAGATCCTTTCTTTATTCAACCAAGCAATTATTCAATTGTCCTTTCATTCATCCTCTACATACACTGATAGCCACCATGATTTAAGCTTTACTTTCTTTAATCCAGTATTTCACCCAAAGTCACAATCCTTTATCCTTCCTTTCAGTACCCATGTTATCCACCGTTTCTTTTAATCATCCTTTCACCCATCCAAACATTTACCCAGTACCAATACTCACCCATGTATCCTTTGTCATCCACCCACACATCCTTTCCCTTTCATGCTTTTCGCCCATCCTTTCTTTGAACCTTCCTTTCTTCATCATTTCAATCAAGCCCTCATTTTTAGCATACATTAGGTATGATTTCGCTGAGTTGCAGATATAAGAGGCCATAAGTAACCCAACCACCATTGTATCTGTAAGAGAGGGGTTCATAAATCCGATCACGACAACGCCCTTGTAGCTAGTGAGTAAAGAGAGATTGTCAATAACCAAGCAATGTGACTTACCAGTGCTAGTCCCTGCTGCCGCGTCTCGTCACCTGCTCCATCTGCTCCTGCAACTTGAGTCAGCTCCACTGGTTGCTGTGGCTGCAAAAAAACAGTACACAATTTTTTTATTCCAGGTCCCATTCTAAATTTTTTAAATAAAACAAATTGCACTGCAATTGTTACAGTTTAGTTAGTTCTTCAGTATCTTCTGTCAAAAGTGTCATTCTGGGCATTTTATTGGAATTTTTGTAAAGCCTGGTAGTCAAGCCAACCAAAAGCTTTGCGTAATAGAGCAGCAGAGCTACAGCCTATGATTGACAATGACTCAGAATCATTGAAGAGCAATGAAGGGGTATAATACAAAATGGTGCATGAAAGACAGAAAAACTGATAATGCAGGGATAACAGGAATTAAACGCAACTTGAACAGGGGAGGGGAGTTGGAAAAAAGGGAGACAGTATTACAAAATTATAGAAGGCAAAATTAAAAGTAGTATAAAAGTGGGGAGAGGTAAAGATTAGGGAAATAATAATTATAATATAAAAGAATAGGACTTAATGGGATGGATAGAGCTATCAGCATTGGCATTGGTGGTCAGCGCCTCCCCAGGTTCTGCCGGACCCACCGGTGCAGTGCCCCTCTTCTTTCCCTTGAGTGCAGATGTAAGGTTAGAAGAAGATAAAAAAATACATCAGTGGTACCGTTAATCTCCACAAAATTATTATATAACAGGCAAATTCAATAACATTGTTCTTGAATCAGCTCTCCTATGGTACTATACTAGTATGATCAGCTATCGTTGAGCGACCTATACTCCTAAAATTTATTTTCCAAAGATCCTTAAAAAGAACCACATTTGGAACTAATGAATTGCATTTGCAATGAATTCATCTTTTATTCTATTCTCATTTCTCAAGCCCCTTGATGGACCAACTCAGTCTCACTTTTTTGCAATGGATGCATACTCACATCACTGTGAAATTTCTTGGGACTCAACGAGCTACATAAAGTCACAGAGAACACTAACTCACTGATCTCACTAATTCATTATGGAAACAGGAGGACAGAGGAATCTGCGTTACAATGGCTTCTTAAATAATCAGCGAAAGCGAGTATCTACCTACAAGTTTGATGATGTAGCACCGAACACCAGCCTAGCACTAACTGGATCACATAATAAATAATAGTCTTAACATAAACTAAATGTAACTTACCTCTGAGTAGAAGTCACATGTTATTCGGAAAACAATTTAACATTGTAGAACACAGGATCTTGACACGTAGCAGGTTGAGCAGGTCCTGCATGCGGTCGATGATATCAACCCAGCGGTGTGTCAGCTTCTGGGTGGTGTGCTGGACCTGGGTGGCAGCCCTGACCAACTAGCACACCCTAGCCCAGCGCTGCTTATGCTTCCACATGGGGTAACCACTTCCAGGCCTGACATCTACTGCCAGCATGGAGGGGAGGTGGCGCTGCACATAAAAAAACAGTGCTGATGATCAGTCGAGGCTGCACCCCACGACAGAGGCACCGCCCAGAAGGCAGATGGGTGCTTTTGCCTCACTGTGCTGCCATAGTGCTGGGTAGGGTACTGGGGTAGGAGAAAAGAAACAGGGGGAAAAGAAGAGAAGAAATAAGGGAAATATAAACAAAAATACAAAAAATGTCACAAAAAACACACACAAAATGAAATGGGGTAGATCAAGTTTGGGGTGGAGGATTGCAAAGATTGGGGACAGATTAAAGTTGTAGGCCCAGCACTATAAAAAGAGTGAAAAACAAGATGGTTGTGTCCATGCAAACTACGTGATGGCATCCGTGTGTGATCTTGAACGCAAATATGTACTTTGCATTGCATTTGACATCAAACACAATGGGAACAGGCACAAAGGAGAACTCTGCCACTAGCAGAACTCTGGATAGCACGGCAGAGTTTCCCGGCCACTTTGCATTGTTTCGTGTAGCTCGACCCCCAATCAAGGCCCACTACTGAATGGATTTACACCAAATCAAATCAAATCAAATCAAATCATTAGCATTTATAAAGCGCGCTACTCACCCGTGCGGGTCTCAAGGCGCTAGGGACAAAGGGGGTGGTTATCGCTGCTCGAACAGCCAGGTCTTTAGGAGTCTCCGGAAAGCGGAGTGGTCCTGGGTGGTCCTGAGGCTGGTGGGGAGGGAGTTCCAGGTCTTGGCCGCCAGGAAGGAGAAAGATCTCCCACCCGCCGTGGAGCGTCGGATGCGAGGGACGGCGGCGAGTGCGAGGCCAGAGGAGCGGAGGGGGCGGGTGGGGACGTAGAAGTTGAGCTGTCTGTTGAGGTATTCCGGTCCCTTGTCGTGGAGGGCTTTGTGTGCGTGGGTGAGAAGTCGGAAGGTGATCCTTTTGCTGACTGGGAGCCAATGCAGGTGTCTCAGGTGTGCAGAGATGTGGCTGTTGCGGGGTACGTCGAGGATGAGGCGGGCTGAGGCGTTTTGAATGCGTTGCAGGCGATTTTGGAGTTTGGCGGTGGTCCCAGAGTAGAGGGTGTTGCCGTAGTCCAGGCGGCTCGTGACGAGGGCGTGGGTCACGGTTTTTCTGGTGTCGGCGGGGATCCAGCGGAAGATCTTGCGGAGCATGCGGAGGGTGAGGAAGCAGGCGGAGGACACGGCGTTGACTTGCTTGGTCATGGTGAGAAGGGGGTCCAAGATGAAGCCGAGGTTGCGGGCGTGGTCTGCGGGGGTCGGTGCGGTGCCGAGGGCCGTGGGCCACCAGGAGTCGTCCCAGGCGGACGGGGTGTTGCCGAGGATGAGGACTTCAGTTTTTTCAGAGTTCAGCTTTAGGCGGCTGAGCCTCATCCAATCTGCGACGTCCTTCATACCCTCTTGTAGGTTGGTCTTGGCGCTGGCGGGGTCCTTGGTGAGGGAGAGAATAAGTTGGGTGTCGTCGGCGTAGGAGGTGATGATGATGTCGTGCTTGCGTACGATGTTAGCGAGGGGGCTCATGTAGACATTGAAGAGTGTCAGGCTGAGTGATGAGCCTTGAGGTACGCCGCAGATGATCTCAGTGGGTTCTGAGCGAAACGGAGGGAGGTAGACTCTTTGGGAGCGGTTTACGAGGAAGGAGGCGATTCAGTCCAGGGCCTGGTCTTGGATCCCGGTGGAGCGGAGGCGGGTGATTAGGGTGCGGTTACAGACGGTGTCAAAGGCAGCCGAGAGGTCGAGAAGAATGAGGGCGACTGTTTCACCGTTGTCCATCAGGGTTCTGATGTCTTCTGTGACTGAGATGAGGGCGGTTTCAGTGCTGTGGTTGGTTCGGAATCCGGTCTGTGAGGGGTCGAGCAGGTTGTTGTCTTCCAGGAAGGTGGTCAGCTGTTTGTTGACGGTCTTCTCTATTACTTTGGCTGGGAAAGGCAGAAGGGAGATGGGCGGAAGTTTTTCAGGTCGCTCGGGTCAGCCGTAGGTTTCTTTAGTAGGGCGTTGACTTCGGCGTGTTTCCAGCATTCGGGGAAGGTAGCAGAAGAAAAAGAAGAGTTGATGACGGTCTGGAGGTGCGGGGCGATGATGTTGTCGGCTTTGTTAAAGATGAAGTGCGGGCAGGGGTCCGAAGGGGCGCCGGAGTGGATAGAGTTCATGATGGATTTGGTTTCTTCCGTGCTGATGTGGGTCCAGTTGTTGAGGGTGATGGTAGGGGATGTGGGTTCGGTGGTGTTAGGTTGGGTCTGGTGTCCGAAGCTGTCGTGGAGGTCGCTGATCTTGCGATGGAAGAAAGTGGCAAGGGATTCGCATAGATCCTGTGAGGGAGTGACGGCGTTGGCGTTGGCGCTGGCGCTGGGGTTGGAGAACTCCTTGACGATGCTGAAGAGTTCTCTGCTGTTGTGGCTGTTTTTGTCCAGTCTGTCGGTGAAAAAATTCCTTTTGGCAGTGCGGATCAGGTGGTGGTGTTTGCGGGTAGCGTTCTTGAGGGCGGTCATGTTGTCAGCGGTGCGGTCCTTGCGCCAGGCTTTCTCAAGTGCGCGACAAGTTTTCTTTGATTCTTTGAGGGTGTCAGAGAACCAGAGGGGTTTCTTGGTGTTGTTCTGTCGCTGCGAGCGTTTGAGGGTAGCAAGGTTGTCTGCGCAGTTGGAGATCCAGTTTGTGAGGTTGAGGGCTGCGACGTTGGGGTCGGTGGTGAGGGTGGGTTGGTTGGCGGCGAGTGCGGCGAAGAGTTGCTCTTCAGGGATCTTGTTCCACTGTCGGCGAGGGATGGGTTGAGTGCGGAGGTGGCGGGTCTCACGTCGGAATGTGAAGTGGACGCAGCTGTGGTCGGTCCAATGAAGGGCGGAGGCGTGGCTGAAGAAGACGTGTTTGCTGGCGGAGAAGATAGGGTCGAGTGTGTGTCCGGCGATGTGGGTGGCAGTGTTCACCAGTTGTTTGAGGCCGAGGTTGGCGAGGTTGTCAAGCAGGGTGGTGGTGTTGGGGTCGTTGTTTTGTTCCAGATTGAAGTTGAGGTCGCCTAGGAGGATGTAGTCCGGTGAGGCGAGGGCGTGCGGGGAGATGAAGTCGGCGATGGTGTCGCTGAAAGGGGCGCGAGGTCCGGGAGGACGGTAGACGAGGGATCCTCTGAGGGTGGTCCTCGGGTCGGTGCGAATCTGAAAATGCAGGTGTTCAGCGGCAAGAGGGGAGTCTTCAGTGGAGGTGGTGACGCTGATGGAGTCTTTGAAGACGATGGCGATGCCTCCTCCTACTTGGTTGGTGCGGTCTTTCCTGGAGATCTTGTAGCCTTCGGGGATGGCGGTGGCGATGTCTGGAGCAGAGGAGGCGTTCATCCAGGTCTCCGTGATGAAGGCGACGTCCGGTGCTGTGGAGTCTAGGAGGTCCCAGAGTTCAACGGCGTGTTTGTGAACGGAGCGAGCGTTGACTAGGATGCACTTGAGGTGGTTGATGGCGCGTGGGCTTGTGGTCGTAGTTGTTGCGTGGTGGAAGATGCGTTTGCAGGAGTTGCAGGCGAAGGGTCCATGGGTGCGTTTGGGGTGAGCTTGGAAGCAGGTGTTGGAGCGTCCTGGGTTGAGGGCATGGAGGGTGGTGGGGTCATAGCGGATCATCGGGGCTTGGGAGCGCTGGGGACCAGGGGTCATGGCGCTGGGTGCGGGCCAGGCGCGGACGGGCGCAGACGGGCTTGCCTCTGGCGCGCCTCCGGCGCACCAGCTGCTCGGTCGCGCAGCGGCCGCCATATGAGGTAGGAGGGGGGGAGGGGTCAGCTGGGGGCGAATGGGAGCTGGGGGGCGGGGGCGTGCAGGAGGTCGCGGCGGGAAAGCGCGAGGGAGGGGGGGGACAGGTAGAGTGAGAAGAGCTGGGGGAGGGGGGTTTAAGGGTGGAGGGGGGAGAGTGTTAGGAGGTTTAGGAGATTAGAGAGAAAGATAGGTGTAGGGTTGTGAAGATAGGGGAGGGGGGGTTGTAGAGGTGGGTGAGGGTGAGAGGTAGAGTGAGGGGATAGGAAGATAGGTAATAGAGGGGGTGGCGGGAGGGGGGGAGAGATAGAGAAATAGGTAGAGAGAAAAGGTAGATAGAGAAATCGATAGATAGGGAAAAAGATAGAGAGATAGGAAGATAGGAGGAGGTGGAGAGTGAGGGAGTTGGATAGTGGGATAAAGAGATGGAGAGATAGGTAGATAGGAGGAGTGAGGGAGGTAGAAAGTGAACGGGTTAGATAGGGGAGATAGAGGGGGGGATGCGAGTGGGGGAGGGGGATGAGGCAGGAGCAGGAGGGCAGGCGCGGGGAGAAGAGGACGGAGGAGGCAGAAGAGCCGAAGGCAGAAGACAAGAAGACAAGAAGAAAAGAAGAACAGAAGAAAAGAAGAACAGAAGAAAAGAAGAACAGAAGAGCAGAAGACCGGAAGGACTGAAGACCGGAAGAGCAGAAGACCGGAAGAGCAGAAGACACACAGAAGAACACAGAAGAACAGAGAGGAGTACAGAAGAACAGAGAAGAATACAGAAAAACACAGAGGAAGACAGAAGAAGACAGAGGAAGACAGAAGAACAGAGAAGAATACAGAAGAACACAGAGGGAGACAGAAGAACACCGAGGAAGACAGAAAAACACAGAGGAAGACAGAAGAAGACAGAGGAAGACAGAAGAAGACAGAGGAAGACAGAAGAAGACAGAGGAACACAGAAGAACACAGAAGAACACGGAGGGAGATACAAAAAACGAAGAAACAGGGTGCAGAATACCACAGCAGAAGATGAGGAAGAAGAGAAGAGGAGAGAAGACGGGGAGAAGAGGAGTACAGAAGAAGAATACAGACGAGGAGCGAGGAGGAAGAACAGAGAAGAAGGAAAGAGGAAAAGAAGCAGGAGCAGGAGAGAGGGTGAGTAGCGCGGGGCAGAACGAGGGGCTGGGAGGTGGGGGGTACTTACTGTGGGGTGGGTCTCAGGAACTCAGGAACCTGGAGGAGCTGCAGCGGCAGGGGGAGCGACCTACCCTTGGGTCAAGGGTCGCTACCACTGTCGCGCAGCGGCCGCCATATGAGGTAGGGGGGGGGAGGGGTCAGCTGGGGGCGAATGGGAGCTGGGGGGCGGGGGCGTGCAGGAGGTCGCGGTGGGAAAGCGCGAGGGGGGGGGGACAGGTAGAGTGAGAAGAGCTGGGGGAGGGGGGTTTAAGGGTGGAGGGGGGAGAGTGTTAGGAGGTTTAGGAGATTAGGGAGAAAGATAGGTGTAGGGTTGTGAAGATAGGGGAGGGGGGGTTGTAGAGGTGGGTGAGGGTGAGAGGTAGAGTGAGGGGATAGGAAGATAGGTAATAGAGGGGGTGGCGGGAGGGGGGGAGAGATAGAGAAATAGGTAGAGAGAAAAGGTAGATAGAGAAATCGATAGATAGGGAAAAGATAGAG
Source organism: Pleurodeles waltl (assembly GCF_031143425.1). Classification (NCBI taxonomy): domain Eukaryota; kingdom Metazoa; phylum Chordata; class Amphibia; order Caudata; family Salamandridae; genus Pleurodeles; species Pleurodeles waltl. The sequence goes on from NC_090447.1 coordinate 289,232,176, forward strand.
AGATAGGAAGATAGGAAGATAGGAGGAGGTGGAGAGTGAGGGAGTTGGATAGTGGGATAGAGAGATGGAGAGATAGGTTGATAGGAGGAGTGAGGGAGGTAGAAAGTGAACGGGTTAGATAGGGGAGATAGAGGGGGGATGCGAGTGGGGGAGGGGGATGAGGCAGGAGCAGGAGGGCAGGCGCGGGGAGAAGAGGACGGAGGAGGCAGAAGAGCCGAAGGCAGAAGACAAGAAGACAAGAAGAAAAGAAGAACAGAAGAAAAGAAGAACAGAAGAGCAGAAGACCGGAAGGACTGAAGACCGGAAGAGCAGAAGACCGGAAGAGCAGAAGACACACAGAAGAACACAGAAGAACAGAGAGGAGTACAGAAGAACAGAGAAGAATACAGAAGAACACAGATGAAGACAGAAGAAGACAGAAGAAGACAGAAGAACAGAGAAGAATACAGAAGAACACAGAGGGAGACAGAAGAACACCGAGGAAGACAGAAAAACACAGAGGAAGACAGAAGAAGACAGAGGAAGACAGAAGAAGACAGAGGAAGACAGAAGAAGACAGAGGAACACAGAAGAACACGGAGGGAGATACAAAAAACAAAGAAACAGGGTGCAGAATACCACAGCAGAAGATGAGGAAGAAGAGAAGAGGAGAGAAGACGGGGAGAAGAGGAGTACAGAAAAAGAATACAGACGAGGAGCGAGGAGGAAGAACAGAGAAGAAGGAAAGAGGAAAAGAAGCAGGAGCAGGAGAGAGGGTGAGTAGCGCGGGGCAGAACCAGGGGCTGGGAGGTGGGGGGTACTTACTGTGGGGTGGTCTCAGGAACTCAGGAACCTGGAGGAGCTGCAGCGGCAGGGGGAGCGACCTACCCTTGGGTCAAGGGTCGCTACCACTGTCGCGCAGCGGCCGCCATACGAGGTAGGAGGGGGGGAGGGGTCAGCTGGGGGCGAATGGGAGCTGGGGGGCGGGGGCGTGCAGGAGGTCGCGGCGGGAAAGCGCGAGGGAGGGGAGCGACAGGTAGAATGAGAAGAGCTGGGGGAGGGGGGTTTAAGGGTGGAGGGGGGAGAGTGTTAGGAGGTTTAGGAGATTAGGGAGAAAGATAGGTGTAGGGTTGTGAAGATAGGGGAGGGGGGTTGTAGAGGTGGGTGAGGGTGAGAGGTAGAGTGAGGGGATAGGAAGATAGGTAATAGAGGGGGTGGCGGGAGGGGGGGAGAGATAGAGAAATAGGTAGAGAGAAAAGGTAGATAGAGAAATCGATAGATAGGGAAAAAGATAGAGAGATAGGAAGATAGGAAGATAGGAGGAGGTGGAGAGTGAGGGAGTTGGATAGTGGGATAGAGAGATGGAGAGATAGGTAGATAGGAGGAGTGAGGGAGGTAGAAAGTGAACGGGTTAGATAGGGGAGATAGAGGGGGGGATGCGAGTGGGGGAGGGGGATGAGGCAGGAGCAGGAGGGCAGGCGCGGGGAGAAGAGGATGGAGGAGGCAGAAGAGCCGAAGGCAGAAGACAAGAAGACAAGAAGAAAAGAAGAACAGAAGAAAAGAAGAACAGAAGAGCAGAAGACCGGAAGGACTGAAGACCGGAAGAGCAGAAGACCGGAAGAGCAGAAGACACACAGAAGAACACAGAAGAACACAGAAGAACAGAGAGGAGTATAGAAGAACAGAGAAGAATACAGAAGAACACAGAGGAAGACAGAAGAAGACAGAGGAAGACAGAAGAACAGAGAAGAATACAGAAGAACACAGAGGGAGACAGAAGAACACCGAGGAAGACAGAAAAACACAGAGGAAGACAGAAGAAGACAGAGGAAGACAGAAGAAGACAGAGGAAGACAGAAGAACACAGAGGAACACAGAAGAACACAGAAGAACACGGAGGGAGATACAAAAAACGAAGAAACAGGGTGCAGAATACCACAGCAGAAGATGAGGAAGAAGAGAAGAGGAGAGAAGACGGGGAGAAGAGGAGTACAGAAGAAGAATACAGACGAGGAGCGAGGAGGAAGAACAGAGAAGAAGGAAAGAGGAAAAGTAGCAGGAGAGAGGGTGAGTAGCGCGGGGCAGAACGAGGGGCTGGGAGGTGGGGGGTACTTACTGTGGGGTGGGTCTCAGGAACTCAGGAACCTGGAGGAGCTGCAGCGGCAGGGGGAGCGACCTACCCTTGGGTAACAAACAGCGTAAACTGTGCACTGAAAGCTACCTTTAAATTAAATTTGGTGTATTTCATCCAACAATTCGGGCTGTAGTAGTGTTCAAAACTCCTATGGGAATTAACATGGAAAATGAAAAAAAAATTCTCCCCTTTTTCTCGGCCCCTGCTTGATGGATCACCCTGACACTTTCCATGCGTAATAAGAATCACAGCACAATTTTTTAGGAAAATGTCCTGAAGATTTGTCAAACTCTCAATGGAAACATGGTCCTACGTATAACTTAACTACCTACTGGTGAACACCAATCGGTAATACACACACACACATATATATATATATATCATATATATATATATATATATATATAAAAATTCACACAAAAAAACAAAGGTTACAGAGTCATTATAGATATGAAATAGAATTAAAAAACCTTAGAAATTCACTGAAAAAGGCAAAGGTCATATGGACGTTATAGTTAGGTTCTGATTTTACTAGTAGAAAACCATAGAAATTCTGCAGTTATAGTTACCTCAGCTAAATTAAACTTTTGCCCCCCGCAATGCACAGCTTATGACCTCACACATTACATAGCTCATGACATGGTCAGTGAAATCACTGATGACATCTCAAATGGCATCACTGATGACATCATCCAATGATTATAAATGGTTCTGTGGATGTGTGAGTGAATGCATAAGTGTGTCTACTTACAGTCATTGGATGATGTCATCAGTGATGTTGTTAATTTTATTTTTAATATTGCTGAATCGTTATTGGAATTTCTAATATTGTTGAATAAGTACTACATTTTTTAAATATATATTTATGGGTACAGTTCACAGAGGACCGCTGGAATGATGCTGTTTTGTGGCTGCAATATAATTTGGTTAATTATATATATTGGCTACAGTCCTCCCATAATTCATTACAAGTTCCATAATCAGCATATTTTAAGGAAAAAAAATTGCATGTCATTTGAACGGTTCAAAAGTTACTAAAAATGAAGCAACACTTTTTACTGCTCAAATTAAGCCAGTTTATGAAAGCTGGACTGCTCAACTTTGTAAGGGTTATTGTTAGATTTGAACGATAAATGTGTACAGTCACACTAGCATGCTAAAAGGAAAAGCAGAACTTCATATAATTTGCTCCACCCTGCTGCATATTTTGACCTTCTCATACCAGATATTTCCAGTGACCTGAGTACATATTATGGTAAACAGTATAAGTTTAGCAATGCTATTTATGAATTATCTTTTGGTATTAATTTTGTATGGAAACTGTTTTGTAAATCAATGTACAGTGTTTGCTTTAACCCTGGACATCATTGTAATGTCATCTACCTCAATCACTGTGTTGTTTTGAAATAGTGGAAATTGCATATATAAATATATTGTAGAGAGTATATAGTTATAGGAGCTTCCTAATATGATATTTAAAGTTTGCAATATGTATTAGGTTTCTAATCTTTTTGAATTTCCGAGGCAACTCCGGTAGTTGCGATGATGCCATTAACCGCAATGATTGCATAATCTTCCGATATCGTAAATAATATATGTGCAAATAATATAGCCACTGTTTGTTTATAGGGCTTTACTAATATAATTTGTACAGTTTGTGCTCTATATTAGGTGTTGTAGGAAAGTAGTTTTACACTATTTTTTCGTATCCGCAGTGATTCCAACCATCGCGCTACCGCTGTTAACTGAGATGAATGAGTACTTTTGAAAGTATGTAAGAAACGTATTTATAGATATTGCAGACAGTGTTTGGTAACAGGGGTTTACTGTGATGGCATTTTAACTTTCACATGTGAAGTTATTTTTGAAGCGTTTTCATAGGGACCTCACCCATTTCTCTCCTCATGAAGCTTCCATTTTCTTCCTTTGCCCTCTCAGGAGGTCTGTCTACAGAAACAATGGCATTGAGTGTACTTTATTTTTGTTTGAAGTTTTCCAGAACTACAAAAATGGCAACCGAAGGCAGCCAACAAGATCAGGTGGCACAGCCAGAACACGAGGAAGATATTGCAGAGCAGACCAATGAAGAATCTGAAGATGAAGGGCCTTCACTCTGAAAAGCCAGTGTTGCATGAGATATTTTTAAAATTCCAAGTGGGGAGTCAAAAACAGTCGCTAAATTAGTTCAGTGCTCTCTCTGTCAGAAGACTCTCAAGAGGATCAATTAAAAAGTGCTCACGTGGTACAACATCCATGTTATATCTTCTGAAAAATTATCATTCAAATCAAACTAAAAAGAGCTAGAAAGGAGAGAGAAGATGCTCGAACATCTACATCATCAGAACACAATGTACACCAGGACAGAGAGTGCCTGTAGAAGTTGAGAGCTATGTAGGAGACTTTACACCAGAATTCAGCTGGATGGCGATGTATTGCATGGACTGCAGAAAGGTCATCTCTGCTGGAGAACAGTCAGTTCGAGTGCTCTGTGATGCAGTGAAGCAGCATAAGAGGTAAATTCTAGTAGGAATCCCAGTTTTTGCGGCTTGTTTCAGTTTTTCTAAGCCATGTTGGCATTTATTTAGCAGACAAAAAAAAATATATAAAATGTTACAAAAGCACAAAAACACCCAACTCCACCCACAAAAAACAACATTCTTTTCAAAATAAACTTTTATGTGTGTGTATGTGTGAGTGACTATATGAGTGGTATATGAGTGACTAAGTGAGTGGATGATTGTTGTATAGATGTGTGACTGAATGTATGAGTGGATGTATGTGTGACTGTATGAGTTTATGTGTGGGAATGTAAGTGAGCGTATAACTAGAGAATGGGTCACTGATTGAGTGTATGAGTTATGTACATGTGATTTACTGATTATATCAGTGCCTCTATGTATGTGTGACTGAATACATGAGTGTTGCATGGGTGAGAGACAGTGTATGAGAGAATGTATGGATAAGTGAGTGAGTGTATGAGTGTCTGAGTAAGTGAATGCATGAGTGCTGTATGGATAAGGGAGTCACTGTATGCGTTCTGTATGGATGAGTGAATTAATGTATGAGCTGTGTGCTGTTGAGTGACTGAATGTGCAAATGGCACATTGGTGACTCACTGTGTATGAGTGGAGGTATGGATGAGTGAGTGCACGCAGGAGTGGTGCATTGGAAATTGAGTGAGTGCTTGAGTATGTATATGGGTGAGTGAGTGAATTTCTGACTGTTGTACATATGAGTAAGTTCATGAGTGCTGTAGGGGTGAATAAATGAATGTATGAGTGGTGTACGGGTGCGAGTGAGTGCATGACTGTGGATGGTGACTCACTGTGTGTATGAGTGCGTGTATGGATGAGTGAGTGAGGGTATCAGTGGTGCATGGGAAATTCAGTGAGTAAATAAGTGCATGTATGGGTGAGTAACTGAGCGCATAAGTGCTGTATAGATGAGTGAGTTAGTGCATGAGTGCTGTATGTGTGAGTGAATTAATGTATGAGTGGTGTATGGATGAGTGAGGGAGTGAGAACATGAATGGTGCATGGGTGACTCACTGTGTGCATGAGTGCATGTATAGATGAGTAAGTAATGCATGAGTGGTGACTGGGATATTGAGTGAGTGCAGAAGTGCGTATATGGGTGAGTGAGTACATGGGTGGTACATGGGTGACAGACTGAGTGCATGAAAGAATATGTGGATAAGTAAGTGAGTGCTCATTGTGTGTATGGGTGATTGACTGAGTGACTGAGGGACGCTGCTGGAGGGAGACTCTCTGTCCCAGGAAGCCTTCTGCCTGAGCGGGGTGGCACCAGGAATCACAGGGTTCGTATCGCTTTGAACACCCCGCAGCACAAGACGCTGCTGGAGGGGGACTCTCTGTCCCAGGAAGCCTTCTGCCTGAGGGGGGCGGCACCAGGAATCTCAGCGCTCATAGTGCTTCGACCGCCCCGCAACGCGGGTCGCACGCAGGCCGTGCCTGGGCAAAAACTGCGCCGAGGGAGGGCCTGCCCATGCCCCTCAGAGCGCCCGTGCCCATCAGTGACCGAAGGAGTCCGTGCCAGGCCACCCCTCTTGGCCTAAGGTAAGAGCAGGATATTGACTTCTTTGATTGTCTTAGTACAACCAGACCATTCTATATTCCTAATACACAAGCCAGAATATGGGCAAGCGTAAGGCTGAAGGGAGCCCTGTAGTGGGGGCAGCCTCAACCAAAATTTCTAAACTCCATACAACTTGTCGTAATCATCAAAACTGTGTCACCAACCAGATTGATTCATTGATTGAAGAAGTTGAAACTATGCTGAAGGGGAAAGACCAGCGAATCCCTAAAGGGCAGAAAAGTGGTTCACTCTCTTCTTTTTTCAAACATAAATCATTTGCAAGGGAGAAGCTGGTTTCAAAGCAATAACCGCACCAGTGGTGCCAATCCCAGGTGATTGTGATGATTGCAATGCAGCAATTATTACTATGAATTATTTGCATAGAAACCCGGGGGCGTATTACTATGCAGCGCAATTGCTCATGATATCCCTTGCTCTAATCGCTTTACACCCTTGGCAGATCCTGACCAATCAGCGGACCCTGGTAAGTTGGAATTAGGAGTGGAAATACCAAGCTATCAGCCTGTTCGAGCGTCCCCTCTCGAGGAAATTGACAAAGTCATCTTAAGTCTAAATGAAGAAATAAAAGAGCTTAAACAAATGATGAAGGAGGTTCTTAATCTCCTGCGACAGCCTGATAGGAATAAGAACAGTTACGGTAATCAAAAAGAAGATACAGACTTTACGTTGCCCATTGCTGGAAAGAAGAGGGCCACAACGAGAGAAGACTGTGCAAGGTTGAATGCTGGGATGACAGCACCCTTGGCCACCGCATTTAACTACAGACCCAATGGCAAGAAGAGACTATGTCAGTGCCATGTTGTTGTGTGAGTAGGTCACATGATTCATTTGCTGTATTATCCCCTTTTAAAAATCGTGATAAGGGGCATCCAATTTATATGTGCAAAGTACCACCAGTACTCTCCACTACACGTGAAAATAGCTCTTCATTAAAGAATAAAGTCATCCATTGCATAAGGCATGTTAGGCAGTGTGGATCTACTGTATGTTTTTATACCATTTCCGTCAATCACCACATAGAGAAGCCAGGCTGCTGGGACACTATAGAGAAAACACTTGCTTGCCCCAAATTGGTGGAAGGGTTGCTATCCTTGAAGTTATGTAATCCCCTCAGGAATGGTTCAAACATCATTTTTAGGTCTTCTCACCAGGAGTGATGCGCAGGTGGCTTGGGGGGTTCTAATACAATTAACAATGCACTGGATTCCACGGGCCACTCTTCTCCAGTGGTACTTGTGAAAGAGCAACCTATGACCCTTGGTGAGTGACCCAATTTGTTTGGTATATTGAGCACCTTGGGAGAACTGCGAGGGTCTTGGAGCAAGGGGACACCACATATTGAGAGGAGAGGCCTTAATAGTACGGGACTCGTGCCCCCACTTTTACATCTGAGGGTGCACACGAAGGAGTGTGTATCTGAGGGCACACTTTCACCTGGGACCCAGGCCCATTGCAATCGGATGACCTTTCTGACATTGATTGACTGTGCCCATTATCTGCCCCTCAACCATCTATCCATTCCCTGGTAAAGGTCAGACTGAGATAGGTCCCCAATCACATCTGGAACTGGTAACATCCTGGAGTGTAGCTCACGTAGAGACTGTAAACATGGTAGACACCGGCAATCAGTCAGAAATAATCCCCACTCATGAGTTTCCTAGGAGTGAGTTTGTGGGACCTGGCACTTTTGACTAATTTCATGGAATGTAGCCGGCATCTGTAATAAGATCATTGATGCTGAGTGAGTAGTTTATTGACAGCTTCAATGTCTGCCTTTTTCAGGAAAGTTGGTCTACTTCTAATATCCACAGGCAAGGGTAAGTTTCATACTGTAAAAAGGCGAGACCATCCATTGTTGTTGGGCAGGCTGGCAGGGGCCTCATTACTTGGATAAATATTTCTCAAGTGTGTGAAATAAAGGAAATATATGTTGACTCCTGTGATGTATTGGCAATTTCAATTAAGCTAAATTAGGGCCCTAGGCTTTTGGAGATTTGAATGTCCCCCTAGTGCCTAACTCCCCCACTTTTCTGAATTAATAAAGTCAGAGGATACCTCATGGGGAATCCCTTCCTTTTCGTTGACAAGAAAACACCCTAAACTTAGTACTAGGGCTTTACAGGTAATCGATTTCACAATAACTCATGGTCTTCACCCTGGAAATGGGCGCTTTCCCTCTGACACGACAGCCAATACAATGTTTTTTAGAGGGAGTTATAACAGCTGTACTGACTTCGTACTTATAGATGTAAGGATCTGGCATAAATTAAAAGATCTTAGGGTGGGAGAACAACGCAGTAGTGACCACTCACTCATTCTAGTACAATGTGATAGATGGTTTTCCACAAAAGTTAATACCCAGCGCGAATGTGAAGGCATGCTCCCTATTACAAATAACAAACACTCCATAAAATGGGAGAACTTTGCAAACTCCAATGGGGCAATAGCCAAAATGCATGATTTAGTTCTTAAGTACCAAACAGTGGTTGCAACTTCAATAAGTTCGCACAGTCAGCTTATGGCTTCACATGTAGTATTTTTTCCCTCTATGAAGGATTTATTTTTCAGGGTCTCCAAGGTGAATAAACAGTGTAGAGGGAGCAATTGTAGATGGTTTAACAAAGAGTGTAGACAGGCCAAGACTAGACTCTTGGAAGCACTAGGGTTAAATAAAAGAGAAAATATAATTACAGCAAGGTGTTCATATGCCCATATATTAAAGATCTGTAAGACTATCTGGGAGGAGATGATCTGTTAAGATTTCCTACAAGCAGCCAAAGAAAGTAATTCCAAATGGTTTTGGTCTTTGATTACTAAAAGAGGGTGAAATGAATATCCTAGACCTGAATGCCACATCTCTGCTGAAAACTGGACGCAATATTTTTTAGAACTATACAAACAGGAGACAGTTCCTTCTTTAGACAATGAAAGTATAATAGAGACAGATATTTGTGGGACAGGTGTGATCATATTGTTTACCTTAAGGAAAACAGAGATAGCAATCTTAGCCCAAAAATCGGGAAAGGCACCAGGCCTAGATGGAATCTGATCTCAAAATATGGGGGCCTTATATCAATAGCGTGTCTAATGCAATTTTGGCAGGGTGTCAACATCCCAGATCATGGAGAGGTGCGATAATTGTTCCAATCCATAAGAAAGGGGATAGGTGAATTCCAGGCAACTATAGACCAATTAGCCTCCAAGACAATTTACAGAAGATTTTTTTCCTATCAGGTCCTGTGTAGGTTTAAGGACTGGATTAAAGATAATGATGCCCTAAGCCATTTGCAGGCAGGGTTTAGGCAGAAAACAAGTAGAATAGACCAGGTCTTTCAGTTTTTTTACAATAAAAAGGAAAACTGTTGATTTGGGGGCAGGGAGACTTTTTGTTGCCTTCGTGGATCTTAAGTCCTTTTGATTTAGCCCCCCAAGATAAAGTATGGGAAATCATGGGCTGGAGATCCGGGTCCTATAATAAGGTGGGGAACAGGTGGCCAGCTTACGGAGGGACTTCCTTTGCAGAAAGGTGTGAGACTGGGTTGTGTGTTGTCCACCACACATTTGTTACTTTTTATAAATGCTAGTATCCCTACATATATGGCTGTGAGAATGATGCCCTGAAACTGGGTGGGGTAAGGACACCATGTTTATTGTTTGCGGATGATACTTTATTGCTTTCCCAAACTGTTTCAGGACTAGCTAGGGTCCTTGAGAAATTCTGGGGGTTCTGCAGGGACTATGGACTCCAAATTAATGCTTCTAAGACCAAATATATGGTGTTCGGGGATAGAAATCGCAGAGTGATATGGTTGATGGCAAAATTCTAGCACGAGTACCAGACTTTGATTATTTGGAAGTCAGGATGGAGGATTCGCATAAATTGCCAGCTCACCTGCTAGAGTATACTATGTCACTGAAACAAAAAGTAGGAGGCATTTTGAGATTTGCTGCTAGATCATCTCAATATTCCATAACACCAGCAATGGAAATCTATAAAAGCCAAGCTAGAGAAGGAGTTTTATGCGGTGCAGAGTTATGGGGGCATAGTAATTTCCAAGATTTAGAGAGAACGGAAAACTCGTATTTAAAAGCATTGCTAAAAGTTCCTTAGAGCTTCCCTACATTGTCCATCCGAATGGACTTAAACTTACACTCCATTGTAAAGATACCTGCCCTATGGCCACTTCAATACTGGATTAGATTATGGTCCACAGAGACTTTAGACCTGTATAGATTATGGCTTGGAGTGGTGTTAGCATCACCACAAGTACAGAACATTCCATGGTGTAAATATGTGAAAAAAGCCTTTTTCAAACTTGGATTAGGTCGGTATTGGACAGATCCTATGTATCTTCCAAAGAATGCCACCCATACCCTGAAGGATGCCTTTTGGATGAACTGTCAAGAGGATGAGTTGGTACCAGTCCTGCCCCTTAGCCTGATGGATATTTTTTTATTAACTAAGTGTCACTATGAGTTTGAGCATTACTTAGAAATAATAACATAACCTTCAGCACATGCACTTTTTATTAGATTTAGAGTTGGATCCTTAACATTTCGGGCTTTTACTTCCAGATAGAAACAAACAGAAAATCCAACAGATTTCTGCACAGTGTGATGTATGACTCAAGAGAGCATTGCACATGTTTTAGTCTTTTTGCCAGGTATAGAAGAAACAGAGGGCTTGTTGGATTAGACCATTATGCAAATCCTTGGGCATTAGGGATCGTCATTCGGCCCTCAGGATCTGCTAAACAAGTCTGCGTGTGGTTGTGGTATGCGCGCTGGCAAGGTTTTTAGAGGCAATCTGGCATATTAGAGGTAAACCATTAGCTAATAAAGCATACATTTTATTTTAACTATAGCTATTATTTTTTCATATATATAGCTTTACCGAACAGGATAATACATTAGCTAGATGTAATTTATTGTGATTATTCTTACTTTGTTATTATGTAGAAGATATAATGTATTCTAAATATGGTGTGAACCGAAAGGCCCTTATTGCTCTTTGCATAACATTCTATGATGACGTTTAATTTGCAATTGTTAATCATTTATTTTATTGATTTGCTGCACATTTGTATTATATCGCTTTGGATGAGCTTGGACTTGGGATTTACTGAGATTCATGTGAACTCTAATGATTTATCTTAAATGTTTTAAATGTAACACGTTTTTATTCTTTTATAGCATTTTGACGAAATAAAGCTTTTGGATATGAGTGACTGTATAAGAGATTTACTGAGTGTATGAGTTAGTAAGTAAGACGACCCTCTTTCCACCTGGGAGGAGCCTGAAAATACAAGCCCCATACTCCTTAGCGGCAACAGGGCCGCCGGCTGCCATTTTGTGCCCAGAGGCGCAGAGAAAAGGACGCTGCTGACCCGCTCCACGGGACGAACTCTCTTTCCAAATGGGAGGAGCCTGAAACTACAAGCCCCAGGCTCCTTAGTGGCCACCGGACCACTGGCTGCCATTTTGTGCCCTGAGGTGTGTTGAAAAGGACGCTGCTAACCTGCCCCATGGGATGAACTCTCTTTCTACTGGTGGGAGCCTGAAACTACAAGCCCAAGACTCCTTAGCAGCAACAGAGCTGCCAGCTGGCATTTTGCGCCCGGAGGCGCAGTGGAAAGGATGCTGCTAACCCACTCCGTGGGATGAACCCTCTTTCCACCTGGGGGGAGCCTGAAACTTCAAGCCCCAGACTCCTTAGCGGCAACAGAGCCACTGTCTGGCATTTTGCGCCGGGAGGCGTGGTGAAAAGGACGCTGCTAACCTGCTCTGCGGGACACGGGCGGGACAGGTCCGGGTGCGTGTGTGGGCCAAGACCGGGCCCGTCTGCGTCTGTCAGAGCCCGGAGGGGGCTGGTTTGGGCATACTCTGTTGGTCTTTTTATCTGGCTTGAGGGCGTGTATAAATCCTGTCGATTTAAGTGCAGATTAATTAATATCGTAAACACCCTGTAGACTTATTAAGGGGAAAAGGAAGCAAAACCAAGTAGGGAATGGTATAATCACAACAAAAAAAAACAGTACAACTAACATGAACACTAACTATCTAATGGATGCAATGGGGAAACTCATTGAAGAGATAATTAATGCAGAAGCACTCTTGGTGGCAACTAAAAATGTTGTACATGAGGCTATTCTAGAAGTTAGTACAGAGGCTGCAGATTTGATTATCCAACTAGAGTACCCAAAGGAAAGACTCTATGGAGCAATTCCCAGGTCTTCCCTAGGCCCATTAGTACCCACAGACACATTAGCAGAAATTGACTCATTGAATAAAACAGATAATCCAACCTCTCTGACACTGAAGAAGAAGAGAAGTAGACAGACAAGAAAATCTAACTTCACACCATTACCACAGTCTCTAAAAGGCGGTAAAATAACTAGGGAAATGCATGGAGGCCATCCATCAGTTGCATTATTAGGAGATGATGGCCCTTTACTAAAAAGTATGGAATCTTTGTTTAAGAAATTACACAGCAAATTAGATAATATAGAGAATAAAGTATTGGCAGACATCAAGGAGATAAAAGGACTCATAAGCAAGATTGAAGTGAGTGTCACTTTAGCAACTAATGCCAAAAACTTGACTCTTGGTTGTGATGTTAGCCCAAATTAAAAGCAAGTGCATATAGATACAAGGAATAATATAATGACAGGAAATGTGGACTCTAATAGAAGAGACACAGAATGTTGTTATCCTGCACAGAGGGAATCATCTCAATTTCAGGCACCTACTATCAACCAAGCAAGGCAATCAAATGTAAACCATAGATAGCAGAAAGCGAAGAGAGATAGCCCTGCGAAAGAGGTTTTACATCTGCCCTCAGATGCAACCCCCTATACTATTATTCTAAAACTGTCCCCAAATTGGGACCAAACATTGTTGAAACCTGGCCAGAATTACGTAATAAAGTAATACATTGGATGTCGAAGAATATATGCACTCCAGATATATTATTTTGTGACATTTTATATGCAAGGAGAGCCCAATGGGTGGGACATCTGGATGAAGAAGAGGGAGATTGTAAAGTGGTTAATTTTTGTGATCCTCGTTTTGTCAGCAATTTATTACTTGATTTAGAAAAAAGACATCGAACTCACAAAAGTATGAGAAGAGAGATAATGGCTTCCCTCTAGGATAGTTTTATAGAATACTGAATATTCTAGGTACAGGATGTATATGGGATACAAGGTATAAACTTAGTAAACTGGATAGGCATGATAGTTTAGAGTGCTCTAATCGATTAACCTCCTTGAGTAATATGGAGGACCAGGATTGACAGCAGGAAGAAAAGAACAGAATAGGGACATCCGTCCCCGATTAAATATCATCTACTATTTTAGAGCCAAAATCTAACATCTTGTGCTGTAATAGTAATGTTGAGACTCAAGGTAGGTCTTTAATAAGGAACTCAATCATACTCATGTCATGGAATGTAGCCGGGGTGAGATCTAAATTGGCTGATAAGGAGTGGCAGACTGTAAATAAACTCATCATATGTTATCTGCCTACAAGAGACATGGCATACCCGGTCCTTCTATAGGGAAGGATATTCTGTATTTACTATATCAGTTATCACCTCATGTAGGGGGAGGGCCAAGGGAGGGCTAGCAATACTGATTTCAACATTAGTGCAGTTTGTGACAGTAAAATTCTTCCTCAACTCCCCTCATTATCAGTTTTTATATCTTCAGATAAATGGTACAATGGGAATTATATTACTCAATTAATATAATAAAAATTTGATGATACCAAAAAAGTAGTGGCATCAACCCTTCAGGACGATTTACAGTTATTTCTAAATGATATAACATCAACTTACATATTAGTATGAGCTGGAGATTTTAACATCAGGATGTGCCAGACCACTATTGAAAAAATATATGGGTTTATCGATGATGGGAGAAATGCTCAACCTCATATTTTACATAATAATTATGGAACTGCACTGAATAAAATATTATCTAGATATGATCTAGAACTGGTAAAACAAGAGTGAAGCACCCTACGTTTATAGGAAGAGGATATTCCTCAACTATCGATCATATACTTATCTCCAGGAATAATGTAGCTATGATCAAATCTTTAAAGATTAAGCCAACTATGTATAGCGACCAACATCCTTTTCTTCTCACTATTAGATTAGAGAAACCCTATAGTGTAGGAGAACGATTAGCAAGAAATATAGGCCAAACAAGGGAAAATGGTAATGCCATAAAATGGACACGGATAAACAAAACAGACTTGATGACAAAAATTATGACCCGATATAGACAAGATAACTTAATATGTACTGAATTTAATGAAAGCCCACTTGAGATTTTTGCGTCTTTTAGCCAACTCAGTAATGCCATATCAGAGAGCCTAAAAGTAATGTCTAGGAATGAAAAGAGAGTAAAATCAGGATGGCTAGATTATAATTGCTCATTAGCTAGCCAGGAACTTCAGAGAGCCCTGCAGGCTCCACCGAGAAATAGGGAAGAAGTAACTAATAAACGTTCCAACAATAAACATGCACTGGAAATCAGGAAGGCACAATAGAGAGCCGGGGCATGGAATAATCCTGAGCAAGCAGGGGCATTGAGAGATAGCACCTTATTCTGGAAAACTATTAATCAACCATTCCTAAAAAACAGAGATTCGCTTGAGATTACTGTACATGTTTCATCAGAGGATTGGCTCTCCCATTTTGGTACAATATTTAATCCAGATTGCTTGATCATGTCTTCTTTGACAATAGGGATAACTGAGATCAAGCCACCTTTTTTTAAAGCAATTAGTTTAGAGGAAGTGAGATCTGTCATGGGAAAATGTTCGAAAGGCAAGGCACCGGTCCCTGATGGGGTGCCGGTAGATGCTTATTTGACAGTTCTGGATCTATGGTGCCCTATTTTGACCCAAGTTTTTCTGAGTACGGCTAGGGGATATATTGCAACATCATGGACTGAAAGTATTACTGTTCCCATCTTTAAAAAGGGAAATAGAGGCGATTTTAAATGCTACCAACCTATATCCCTATTAGACTCTTCAGTTAAACTACTAGGAAGAGTATTACTAGAAAGATTAGAGTCTTGGGCAACAGATAATCATATATTTACAGAGGCCCAGTTAGGATTCAGACCCGAGGTTGGCACTTTAGAACAGTGTATAAATCTTAACTTAATAATAAGTAAATAGACAACATCAAAAAAGGGTAATATGTTAGATCTTAGCAGTGCCTTTGATTTACTGAATCATGTAAAGCTGTGGAAAGTCCTAATAGATCTGGGTGCGCCTCGAGATATATTCAGTTTTCTGGCACAACTTTATAACCCTTTAACAGCACAAGTAAGATATTGAAGAAATGGTGAATGCACCCCAGGCCTCAGGATCGGGAGAGGGATACGTCATGGCTGTGTTTTAGCTCCCCTTTTTTTTTCCCTTAATATCAACAGGGTAAACGTCTATTTAAAAAACATGGCAATTGATACACCCAAAATAGGGTAATGTCTGGTCCCAGATCTCCTATGCAGGTGATGCGGTATTGTTGTCACAAACTGCACATGGTCTGCAGCGGTTGATTGAGGGTTTTATAGAATTCATGGAGGGTAGAGACATGTGTCTGAATTTGAATAAAACAGTCGTTATGACCTGTGGCCATGGAAAGGCCAGCAATAAATCTTATTATATTAAGGGCCATAAATGTGAAGAGGTAAACAGATTTACATATTTGGGTGTGCAATATTCTAATGCGAGCCACTGGAAACAACATTTAGAAATAACTAAGATGAAGTATATCAGTGCAACAGAGGCTATTTTTAGATCCCCCCCCCCCCCAAAAAGGCAATAAAGCCCTTAGGGAATTTATAAAAGGAAGACAATCAATAGCATTATGTACGGTTCTGCCCTTTGGGGCCTAACGCCTGAGAAACAGTCATTACAAGTGCTAGGGAATACATGGTACATATGGAATTGGACTGCCCTTATGTGAAAGATCTAATATTACCAGAGCCCCATTTGTCTGGCACGGCATCTGGTCAAAAGAAGGGACTAGATTCACCAAAATGATGATAATAGATTGCCTTACATTAGACTATTGGGATAAAATCATGCACTTAATAGATCTGTTGAAAAGCATAAACTTAGATCCACACCCAGACAATCCGGGTATTGTTCTTCAATTTAGCAAAAAAGAAATGAAAAATCAATTAATGGAGGGTTAGTGATAGAGTAAATAGAGAATGTAGGAAATCAACAGTAGCACTTTATAAAATGGAAGCCAATGATGCAATTCAAAACTATTTATTGACAGTTATAAATATTCACGATAAATTCTATTTAACCCGGATGCATTTTAGGACATTGCACTTTTTTGTAGCTTTCCCAAAGATGAGGATATGGAGTAAAAGTTTACTTAAGTGTCCTTGTGTGGGACGTTTTGCACAATCCACAATGCACTTTATTATTTCCTGTAGATTTTATCATGACATCAGGAAAATCTTTATAAAACCTATATTTGTTCATCACAAATTATTTTTTTGTAGAGAAGCTTTTAATTATTTATGTAAATTGGACACCAAAGAGAAATGTGATGCAATGATAACATTTATTTTACATGCAATAGAACAGAGGAAAAAACTGATTCACTTAGAAGTCCTCTGTTTTGAGAATGAATAATGGTCTAATAAATTGTATTGAATGATTTTGATTATTTATAAATAATAATTCAACGTTTTTTTAATTGTATATAATGTTTCTAAATGGATTGTATATCTTTTAAGGAGTAATATCCGAATAAAGTTTGATTTGATTTGATTTGAGTTAGTAAGTGATTGCATGATTGGAGTTTGGGTGCCTAGACAAGTGTATGAGGGTGTGTATGGGTGATCATGTTGGTTTATGAGTAGTGCATGAGTGAATTAATAGTGGTGTGACTGTTTGTAGGAGGTATTAGTTGATGTTAGAAATGGGGACTTTGGTTGGCAGTCAGGTTACCCCCGTCCAAGCAAGGACCCTCACTCAAGTCAGGGTAAGTCACACACAATCCAACTTATCCTGTGTCCACTCTCTGGTAGCTTGGGACTGAGCAGTCAGGCTTAACTTAGAAGGCAATGTCTAAAGAACTTGTGCAATAAAAAATGCGATAACAGAGTAGAACACCACGAAAATACACCACACAGTGTTTAGAAAAATATATAATATTTATCTGATAAGATGCAGGTCAAAACGATTATAATGCAATAAGTATATGTGGAAAATATCACTGTAAAATGTCTTTAGTCTCTTAAAAGCAAAACATGTCTCTTGCAAGCACAAAGTACCTGGTTTGGGTTCAAAATCTCCACAAAGAACCGCAGAGGAGGAGATGCGTGGAAAACAGGAAGGTGTGCGTGGATTTCTCGGGTACCACATGACGATGCGTCGTTCATTTTTCACCAGGGAAGGCTTGCGTCTATTTACAGTGCTCGTCTTGGATCCTCTTTGGGTTATGGGGTTTTTGGACACCCCAGGGATGATGCTTTGAAACCCGGCATTGACAGGATGATGTCAAAGGGTCTGCGTCCATCTGGTGGGCGTTGAGTGGAAATTTCTACCGCATGGCAGTTGCTGCGTTGAATCCTCTCTGGAAGTAGGGCTGCATCGTTCCGGCTCAGCTGTGCGTCGATCCAGTGGGTTGTGCATCGAATTTCGGGTCGCTACGCTGGCGCTGCTTAGATCTTCTCATTGTGAATTTGGGCTGCATAGTTCCGGTTCAGCGTGCAGTGAATTTTTCACTGCGATGCAGGCTGTGCGTCCTTTCTCACAGTCTGTGCGTCAATTCCCGCCTCACAGGGAGTTCTTCTTGCAGGAATGAATTCTTTTGGTCCTGAGACTTCAGGCCCTTGGAGAACACTTCTCACCACAGCCGGAGAGCAGCAAGACAGCAGGGCAACAGCAAGGCAGCAGTCCTTCACAGAAAGCAGTCAGGTGAGTCCTTTGGGCAGCCAGGCAGTTCTTCTTGGCAGGTTGCAGGTTCTGGTTCAGGTTCTCTTCCCCAGGAAGTGTCTAAGTTGGTAGGGTCAGAGACCCTGCTTAAATACCTAAATGTGCCTTTGAAGTGCAGGAGTCTTCAAAGAGTGGCTTAGAAGTGCACAAGTTCCCCTGCTAGTTCCATCCTGTCTGCCAGCATCCCAGTAGAGGGTGTGGCAGTCCTTTGTGTGAGGGCAGGCTACTGTCCTTTGACATGTAAGTGTCAGGCCCTCCACCCTCCCAGCCCAAGAAGACCTATTCAATATGTAGATGTGTGCAAGTGTGACTGAGCATCCTGTGTTTGGGGTTTGTTTGAGTGAATGCACAAGGGAACTATCAACTAAACCTAGCCAGATGTGGATTGGAAGGCACAGAAGGATTTAAGTGTAGAGAAATGATTACTTTCTAAAAGTGGCATTTCTAAAATAGTAATATTAAATCCAACTTCACCAGTCAGCAGGATTTTGTATTACCATTCAGGCCATACTAAATGGAACCTTCCTACTCCTTTCATATCAGTAGCTACCACTCAAACAGTATATGAGGGTAGCACTAATGTTAGCTTATGAAAGGAGCAGGCCTCACAGCAGTGAAAAAATGAATTTAGGAGTTGTACACTACCAGGACAGGTAAACTACACAGGTACACATCCTGCCTTTTGTCTACACAGCACCCTGCCCTATGGGTTACGTAGGGTCAACCTTAGGGGTGACTTATATGTAGAAAGAGGGGAGTTTTAGGCTTGGGAAGTATTTTGGCAGTGAAACTGCTTACACAGGCCTTGCAATGGCAGGCCTGAGACATGGTTAAGGGGCTACGTAAGTGGGTGGCACAATCAGTGCTGCAGGCCGACTAGTAGCATTTAATTTACAAGTCCTGGGCACATATAGTGCACTCTTACTAGGGACTTATAAGCAAATAAAATAATTCAAATGGGTTTGATCCAACGTCATCATGTTTAAAGGGAGAGCGCACATGCACTTTACCACTGGTTAGCAGTGGTAAAGTGCGCAGAATCCTAAAACCAGCAACAACAGTATCTAAAAAGTGGAGGGAGGCAGGCAAAAAGTTAGGGGTGACCACCCTACGTCTGTCAGGTCTAACAGTTGACTTTTTCATTAAAGTGTTGTGTACTTACCTCAACGATTCTTGCTTTAAGCTGAAGGTTTTTTTTTTTTATGACAAGATTGTATTTAGCTTAAAACCAGTCTCCATGGTATCTGTCAGGATTATCTATGTGCTTCAAAAACTCTTTTGATATACCTTTAAGATACCTAAAATTTTCATACTACAGGAACTATTGGAAAACAAACAAAAGAGAAAGATATGTTAGTATTTAATCTCCACAGTTATATGAACATAATATTAGTCATTACATTACTATTAAGCATTATTACAATATACTTAAAATATACATTTTATTTTTTCACTGTTCTCAGCTTTTATACTTTGTCACTGTATAACAATGTTTTGTATAAAGCATCATCTTTGAACAGGGGGGGGGAACAATCAATGGGTTGTTTAAAAAAAAAAAAAGCTGCACATTAGATCACTACAAATAAGTGACACTAAGAATTGCACTCACTATATTTCTTTAATTAGTGACTTTCTGTCTAGTTATTACAGGACTCTAAACAAACAGATTTTATTATGTTTGTTGAATAAATATATCTGGTACAATATTAGAGATACATGTGAAATGGTATTTTATTTTAGAAGTCTTTCTGAAAAAACATAATCACTGGTAGGCCAAATGATGTCTAAGGTGTTGAAAATAAATGTATACAAAATCTCACTCAAAAGTTTTTCTCCTCAAAAAGATGTAGAAATGACATTGGAGAAACAAAAGGGTATTTTTTTTTTTTTTTTTAAAGAAATGTTATTGTTTCAACGTAGAGCTGCTGTAATTTCAGTATGTTCCTCCATTTTTACCATTCAATTGAGAATAGTGTATAGATTTAATATATTAACTCCTTTCCAGAATATTGAAAGGATTGTTGACATTTGACAATCCTTTTAACCTCTTAGCTGCTGGGCCTTCTCCCCCAGTGCTGACCTTTTTTGGCTATTTGGTGTACTTCGCACTTAGGCCTTCATAACTTTTTGTCCACATAAGCTATCCACAGCAAGTTTGCGTCCTTTTTTTCCAACATCCTATGGATTCTAAAGGTGCCCAGAGTTTGTGGGTTCCCTTGGAGGAGACTAAGAAATTAGCCAACATACAGCTAAAATGTAGTTTTTTTTCTCCAAAAAATGGGACAAAGTGCTGCCGAAAAAGGCTTGTGTTTTTTCCCTGAAAATGGCACCAACAAAGGGTTTATGGTGCTAAAATCACCATCTTCCCAGCTTTCAGGAACAGGCAGACTTGAATCAGAAAACCACATTTCTCAACACAGTTTTGGCATTTTACTGGGACATACCTATTTTGACTATTGTTGGTGCTTTCAGCCTCCTTCCAGTTAGTGACAGGAATGGGTGTGAAACCAATGCTGGCTCCCGGAAAACTAAACTTTTCTGAAAGGTAGATAAAATTTTACATTCAGCAAGGGGTCATTTGTGTAGATCCTACAAGGTTTTCCTACAGAAAATAACAGCTGAAATAAAAAAAAAATTGAAATTGAGCTGAAACAAATAACAATTTTTCTCGACGTTTTACTCTGTAACTTTTTCCTGCAATGTCATGTTTTTAAATCAATATACTGTTACGTTTGCTGGATGCTTCTGTTTGCAGGGATATATAGGGCTTGTAGGTTCATTAAGATCCCTAGATACCCAGAGCCAATAAATGATTTGCACCTTGCAATGGGTTTTCATTCTATACCAGGGACCCAGCTATTTATTTGGTGAAATATAAAGAGTGAAAAATGGGTATTAAGAAAACCTTCATATTTCCAAAATGGGCATATGATAAGGTTCTGAGAAGAAGTGGGTATTTGCACCTCTCTGAATTCCGGGGTGCCCATACTAACATGTGAATTGCAGGCCATTTCTCAAATAGACGTCTTCTTAAACACACTGTCTTACATTTGGAAGGAAAAATGTAGAGAAAGGCAACGAACAATAACACTTGTTTTACGATTCTGTGTTCCCCCAAGTCTCCAGATAAAAATGGTACCTCACTTGCGTGGGTAGGCCTAATGCTCGCGACAGGAAACGCAACATGGACGCATCACATTTTTACATTGAAATCTGACGTGTTTTTTGCAAAGTGCCTAGCTGTAGATTTTGGCCTCGAGCTCAGCAGGCACCTAGGGAATCCTGCCAGACCTACACATTTTTTAAAACTAGACACCTAGGGGAATCCAAGATGGGGTGACTTGTGGGGCTCTGACCAGGTTCTGTTACCCAGAATCTTTTGTAAACCTCAAAATAAGGCCAAACAAACACTTTTTCCTCATATTTCGGTGACAGAAAGTTCTGGAATCTAGGAGATGCCACAAATTTGCTTCTACCCAGCGTTTCCCTAAGTCTCCCAATAAAACTGGTACCTCACTTGTGTGGGTAGGCCTAGCGCCTGTGACAGGAAATGCTGCAAAGCACAACGTGGACACATCACATTTTCCCAAAGAAAAAAGTCCTGTTTTTTGCAAAGTGCCTAGCTGTGGATTTTGGCCTCTAGCTCAGCCGGCACCTAGGGAAACCTTCCAAACCTGTGCATTTTTTAAAACTAGACACCTAGGGGAATTCATGATGGGGTGACTTGTAGGGCTCTCACCAGGTTCTGTTACCCGGAATCCTTTGCAAACCTCAATATTTGGCAAAAAAACACTTTTTCCTCACATTTCAGTGAAAGAAAGTTCGGAATCTGAGAAGAGCCCCAAATTTCCTTCCACCCAGCTTTCCCCCAAGTCTCTCGATAAAAATGGTACCTCACTCGTGTGGGTAGGCCTAGTGCCCGCGACAGGAATAGATCACACAAGGGTCTGGTCTTTACATGAGCCAACTGTTTACCCTGGGGTGATCCATTCCTGACGCAGGCACTAGGTACAGGCACTCAAGTGGGGTAGAGTTTTTATCAGGACAGGTGAGGAATCACTGGGTGGTAGGAATTTTGTGGATCCCAGCATATTCCTGTAGTTTGTGTGACAGAAGTTCAAGAAAAAATAGAGGGCCGTATTTATACTTTTTGGCGCACAACTGCGCCAACGCAGTTGTGCGTCAAAAAATGTAATGCCGGCTAATGCCATTCCAAAGCGCTATCCGGGCGCCGTATTTATGGAATGACGTAAGCCGGCGGAGCTGCCTGGTGTGCGTAAAAAAAAAAGACTTACACCAGGCAGCGCCAGCGTAGGGGAAAATGGAGCTTGGGCGCCAAAAAATGGGGCAAGTCAGGCTGAGGCAAAATTTTCGCCTTAACCCGATTAGCGCCATTTTTTTTTACTCCCAACCCCCATTGAAATGACTCCTGTCTTAGCAAAGACAGGAGTCATGCCCCCTACATGCCCATAGTGGCATGTAGGGGGGCACAAATCAGGCCCCCCTATGCCACAATTTTTTTTTTTTTTAAATACTTACCTGAACTTACCTTAAGTTCCCTGGGATGGGTCCCTCCATCCTTGGGTGTCCTCCTGGGGTGGGCAAGGGTGGCAGGGGGTGTCCCTGGGGGCATGGGAGGGCACCTCTGGGCTCCTTCCGAGCCCACAGGTCCAATAACGCCTGCCCTGACCAGGCGTTAAAAAATGACGCTAAAACGGCTGGACGTCATTTTTTTGATCCGCCCACTCCCAGGCGTCATTTTTGCCCGAGAGTGTAAATACGGCGCACATGCCTCGGAGTCATTTTTTAGACGGGAACGCCTACCTTGCATATCATTAACGCAAGGTAGGTGTCCACGCTAAAAAATGACGCAAACTCCAAGATCTTTGGCGCTAGACGGGTCTAACGCCAAAGTATAAATATGGAGTTAGTTTTGCGTCGGATTTGCGTAAAAAAAAACGACGCAATTCCGGCGCAAACAGAGTATAAATATGCCCCAGAGTTTTTTTCAACATTTCAGCTTTGCAGGATATTCTGGGTAAGAAAACTTTGGGGAATCCACACGAGTCACACCTTTGTGGACTTCCCCGGATGTCTAGTTTCCAGAATTGTCTGAGTTTAGTATGTTTCCCTATATGGCCGCCGAGCCCAGAACCAAAAACACAGGGGCCTGCCTCACTAAACCAGTTTGTTTTGTGATATATAATTTTGATGTCTGCATAATACGATTTGGGCGGTGGAATTTGGGGCTGAACTAAATTGGGGAGCTCTCAACAGAGCACTCTCTCTCTGTGCTTGCTGCCGCATTCACCTGCTCTCTGGGTTGGGCTCACCCGCTATAGTCCCGTTGCACAGACTGTGCTTGCGAAGGGACAGCAGGACTCTCCTCATCACCTCCCTCATAATTACTGAAAGAGGAGTTATTGAATGGGACTCCTCTGACTGAAAAATCACTCCCACAGTCTGCACCATTGTCCTATCCCTCAGATGCTCTCTCAGTATCTGCTGTCTCAGTCTCTGATCCTATGTCAGAGCTGTCCTCTATAACCCGAGTGAGGGCGCGAGCAGCAGTCATCCAATGAAATGCCATAACTGCTACTGGCTAAACTGTTGCTCTAAAACACTCGCCTACACAGACAGTCACAAAATTGCTGGTGTGCGTATGATACATTCAGCAGTAGAGGTCACCTTACCTTTGCGTCTTCCCTTAATCAGCAGGTTCTTTCAAGACACTCAAAAAACACCTTGTCACATACCAATTGTCACAGTCTTTAGCACCTCAGGCGCCCAGTCCAACAATCATTATTGTTGCTCCCAATCCCATGTCCTCCTCCTCGGATTCCTTCACTAGCACCCAGCAAAAGTGCCCTTCATCTCTCCATAGCTGCCCCCGCACATACATTTCAATTATATTATAGGGAAGGTAATGGCTGACATTACTAATGTACTCAGCTATTTACATAAAATACAGAATTGCTCTTTGTGGTAGGCATATAAACCTTCTGCGCTTCTTTATGGCACCAAAACTGCCACTAGACAAAAGTCTGATCCTTTTGTAGCAGAAACATAATCACAAGACATACTTGATTTTGTTATTGCTGCCTAAAAGCTACAGTTGAAACACGTTAGTTGAAGTATGTGCATTGCTTTGAAGACGCAAGCTGTAACTGCAAGACAAATGGTGGCATATATATATATATATATGGTGACAAATATAGTTTGGAAAACCAGACTCACATATATATATATATATATATATATATATATATATATATATATATATATATGAGTCTGGTTTTCCTGGGGGCCAATCACAGCCCCCAGGGAAACCACACATACATTGACAAAAGTGCTCTATATATACATATATACATATATATATATGTATTGATCTACCTCTGTGTATATAGATATATCTATCTATGTAGATGGATATAGCTACATACATAGATATATCTATATATAGGTCTATATATAGAGAGAGATCTTTTTCTATCTATATAGATATATCTATCTACATAGATAGATCTATCTATAGCTATAGGGAAAACCCTACAACTACAAAAAAAAAATTGCCCCCACTGGGGGTTGCCCTGCCCAAGGGCAACCCCATGCCAGTTTATTTTTTAATTTTTTATTTAGCCTTTGGGGGGTGCAATCGAGCACGATCGCGCCCCCCAAGGGAACACCTACCTTTATTTAAAAAAATATGCTCGGGCGTTTTACGAGGGGGGCCGATCACCCCAAGTGAAATCCCTGGTGTCTAGTGGTGTTTCCTGGCCCTCAATCGCAGCTGTGTGCCTTGCTTCGTGCTGATGTCACAAAGGGGCGGGTGGGGGGTATGGGGGAGACACAGAAGATCTTCTTTGTCTCCCGGGGTTTAAAAAAAATAAAACCTTGGGTGCAATGCACCCAAAGATTTTTTAACCCCTCCCTGGTGTCGGCCACTGGTCTTGACCCGCACCAGGGAGGTAGTGTGGGCTTCGGCCAGTGGCCGACCCCCCCCACTAAATGAGTTAAAGAGAGCTGAATAATTTCCAAATTACAGATGAAGCATGCAGAGGAAACAGGGTACACCACTATTTTTACAATAATTTTTCCTTAGAACCTAGGTTAAAGTAATAGAAGATATGGGTTTGAAAGCGAAAGGAACGTTTGTGTTTGAATGTCAGGTTAAGGTTGTTGCATTCCATCCAGAGGTTGTGTCCAGAGGTTTTAGTAGCTCCTTCGTGAAAGATGATAGCCAAATTAGTAAAAGTTCTTCCTGAAAGTGAAATTTCCCCTGCTATAAAGGGTTTTAGTGTCCAGAGGTTGTATTAGCTCCTTCGTGAAAGATGATAGCCAAATTAGTAAAAGTTCTTCCTGAAAGTGAAATTTCCCCAGCTATAAGGTTTGTAATTAGAGTTTCCAATTTGGTACCATCTGGTCTGCAGTATTGTAGGATTTCTACTACTCTTTGTAGAAATAGTGGGGCGAGAAGTTGAGATCTGCAGTTGGGGCATGTCATATTATGATTAGCATGTCTGAGAAGCTGCAATGTTACAATCAGGTAAAGTTAAGTACAGAAATCTTTCAGTGTGGATTTCACTGGTAGATATAAAAGAGCAGTCTTCACAGTCATTGGTCCATTTGTAACTGAGTCCAAAAAGATCATCACTATTTTTCTCGTTCTTCTTCTAAAACTCTAAGCACGACCATAATGCATCCCTGTGCGTCTTCTTGAGTGATAAGAGTAAACGCTATTGATCCACTGCATACATCTAAAAGATCTCAGATCACTGAAGCAGAATGTACTACACTTCTGTCAGTTAATAAATATTGCTGCAAGTTATATAGTGCAGAACACATTCTCTTATCAGACATATGACTTTTGTTCAATTTGGTTTACTACATGTGGTAAGTGGAACAGTTCATTGAGAACAACATTCACATAGCAGTTGGCCCCTGTACTGTTTTCCAATTGGTAACCTACAATTTCACTGTCATTTTCCACTTTCCTTCTTCTAGCACTGCCTGTGTTGTCTTTGTGTCCTTTCTTTTCTTGAGGTTCCATAGATAGTTTTGCAATCTTCCACTTTGGACACAGTACCCGTTTCCCATAAACGGGATAC
Organism: Pleurodeles waltl; assembly: GCF_031143425.1. Classification (NCBI taxonomy): domain Eukaryota; kingdom Metazoa; phylum Chordata; class Amphibia; order Caudata; family Salamandridae; genus Pleurodeles; species Pleurodeles waltl. The sequence continues at coordinate 289,258,495 of NC_090447.1, forward strand.
TGGACTAACTGAGGAGCGTATGAAGTTCTTCACCAATTGTATTCTCTTACACATGTGACATCAGCACTGATTTGTAACAATGCTACATATAACATTCATTCTTTGAATACACAACTTCCAACATTAAACAAAGCTGCATCTACACTTAAACTTTGTGATTTATGGATGATCAATGCATATGCTAAAGACAGAAGAAAATATTGCCGTTGGATATATGTATTTTACAAGTAAAAACCATACAACACACTGGCCAGTCTTCTTCACCTCACCTATTTAATCAAATTTTATAGACGAGTACGCTACCTTGTCTCTATTTGGAAAATTAATGAATTCAACAACTTTACCCATTGCACCATTTACAAAGCATCCTCAACATTTGAACTGCGTCGTAAAATAACTTGACAGTTTTTCCACACACAAAACCGCATTTCTAATCCTGCCGTTTTGGGTATTGATTTCTCCACAGAATCCAAATTTACATGTAGTTTATCTGTCAGTATTATTGTACCTCCTCGCAATAGCTATATTTTCTAAAATTTCTTCCTTCTCCAGTTGCAGTAGTTTCCCATGAAAGTTAGAAGGCTGTTCTAGTGTTGGCATTAAATAAACTATAGACTTCTCTTCTTTAATCAAATTTAACATTAGATCTGTTGCAATAATGCCAGATCTAAATAGATTGCTAATTGGCCGAGTTTCTAAAGTAAATTTTCCCTTGTTTAGTAAGAACTCCTCCTCTAATGTCTTTCAGTATTTCACCATAGTGCATATCAGATGCTTGGCGCATATTTTGTACTAATTCTTTGTACTCAAAGTTTAACCAAATATTTACATTCCCAATACTTTCTAGGCAGTTCCTTGTTTCATGATGCAGAAGAGTTTTGAAAATTGGTTGACATTTTATAGTTCTGAGTCAGAGTAGGTCTCTAAATACAGCTAAATGTTTACCTACACTCAGTACATCATAGCTTATTCTCAAAACGTGCGGCATCCTTAAGTGTATGAAACCAAGCATTATGTTTGATACCATGCTCACTTCATCAATAATGAGAAGTCATCTATTTTAAAACTTTTGATACTTCATGGCAGATAACCTCTGATATTCTAATTCATTGTCATGTTCAGCAGGTAGTAATGGATGCAGAGTAATCCCTTTAATGTTATAAGTTACTACACATGACAAATTTGATTCAGTTGTCTTCTGTAAATAACTAGTGATACCTTTAATTAGGATGCTTTGCCATTACAAGCCTGTCCACTGTTGAACAATAATATTGCTTTATATGTGCAGCAGCAATGGTTTTTACCTGTGCAGCCTCATGTTCCAACATCTGCAAGTATGTAGGAAAGACGGAATACTGAATGCTGTCTTTTACAGCACTGAATGAGTCTTCACAACAGTTGTAGGCCCTCATTATGACCCTGGTGGTCGCCGATAAATTAACAACATCAAAAGCCTGGCAGAAACACAGCACAGAAGAGAAAGACTCACCATTGGAGACACAGGGAAGAACGACGCTGCCATGGAACCCAAACTGCAGGTCTTTCTGATGATATTCTACATTCTGCTCCACCACAAACACCAACGCCGGCGAAGACGACGACGACGGTGAGTACAGCCGCCTATCACACGAGGGGGGAGGAAAATGACAGTGACACACACGCACCATACACACTCCAGACACACACACCATACATACAACCAGCTGCCCAAGAAAACTAGTTAATACCCGTAAGTCGGCTGAATAAAGCAAGGACAACATGTATATACTAAAGTGATTGTAATAAGATTAACACAGTATAAATAATAATTTAGCCAATGCTACAGATATGTACAAATGTACAAAAAAGAGACACTGCCCAGTCTTCAGTTCGCATGGGACACTTGGCCACAGGCAAAGTCCAAGTCCCCACTTGTCACCTACATCAATACGGAGAGAACACTACAGGGGCATCAGTTGGCAAATAGGCAGGCACCTCAGGGGGAGGGGGAGCACCTCAGCTGGAAGCTGAAACAAGACCACTTCTTCTGGAGGGGGCACCATGCACTGTGCTTGGTCGTGGGGAGTTCAAGGCCACAGTCTCTCAAGTGGGTGTCTTCCCTACTGGTTCTGGAGGGGCAGCATTCCCTTTGCTTGTCCTGGGGATTGATAGGCCATAGTCTCTCGAGTGGGTGTCTTGCCCACTGGTTCTGGAGTGGCCAGGGCACACAGCAGGCCATGGAGGCAGGATCACATTGCGTCTGCCGGTTGATGACGGCTGCACTGTGGTGGTGCTGGTGGTGTTGGTGTGAGGCTCCTGCACAGCCCCTGCACCCTGCGATGGCTGCACAACCATGGTTGGTGGTTGGGGCTCTGTGACAGCTGCAGGCTCCTTCCCCTTTCGATGGAAGGTGCAGGCTCCTTCCCCTTCTTGCCTACTGGTGCAGGTTCCTTCCCCTTCAGTATATGTGGCCTAGAATCCTTTCCACCATGAGAAGGTGCGGATGGAACTGGACCCATGGACTGTGTGACTGAGGTGCTTGGTAGGGTTCTTGATACCTGGCCATACATGCAGGATGGGGGGCGTATGGAAAGGTCAATCATGGAAAGGAAAAGCTTTTTAGGGACATTGGGGTGGGAAGAGGGAAAGGGAGAGGAGTATGAGGGAGTGGTTATTGGAGGTGTCTGTCTGCAGGATTTGGGTGCAGGTGCATGGGCTGCATTCTGTTGTGAGGTGGATGGCTGTTGGGTGTCTGAGTGCTTACGTTTGTGTACTTTAAGAGGGGGGACAGACACAGTGGGAGAGGATGCAATGGAAGTGTGCATGGATGTTGTGGAGGTGTCTGGCAGTGAGGTGTGTGTTCTGCTTGGTGTGGTGATGATGTAGGTAGTGGATGATGATGAAGTGCATGAAGGTGTGAGTGTGGACGAGTGTGGACGTAACTAGGTTGGGGGTGGAGGAGGAGGAAGAGGGGGAGATAGTGGATGTTGCTATGTCAGCAACTGGATGGTGTTTTTGTGAGTGCCTGTGGGATGCTATGATGCCCTCAAGCACCCATCCAGCTCTGGATAGGCCACCGCCAGTATGCAGGCCATCAGGGGGGTCAGTGTTTGACAGGCACCCCTTTCTTGTTGGGAAGCCATCGCTAGCTGGGCCTCCGCTGTCTTCTGTGCCCAGCGTCTGAGGTCCTCCCAACGTTTGCGACAGTGGGTGCTCCGCTGCCATAGACCCCCAGGGTCCGTACCTCCTTGGCGATGGCACGCCATATACCCTTCTTTTGATGGGGCCTGACCTGTGATGGCAATATACACAGGAAAACACCATTAGAGAAACAGTCCAGCCAGTTACACATATGGCCCACTATACCTGTTTATAGCACCATTGGAATACACATAGCCCAGCACCCAAAGTGTACCCAGCCATGAGGACATCCCTCCCCTCACAGGGATCCATCACACACACCTCCATACATGCATGCCACATGCATTGTGTCCACTGTGTACTCACCTGTTGATCTGGAGGCCCATACAGCAGTTCGCACTGGGGTAGGACCCCATCCAACAGTCGCTCCAACTCCTCCGAAGTGAAGGCTTGGGCCCTTTCCCCGGTCACACAGGCCACGGTAGGTTCCAGACACAGGTCACAGCAGCAAATGCAGTGTAGGTCCTCTCCTATGGAAGGTTAGGCAGCAAGGGAGGAATATGATAGAAAATGGTGGTCACGTCCCGACGGTGTATACCGTCACTGCCAGCATAGATCACCATTGTCTACTGTACCCTAAAGGGCCCAATTTTAACCAATAAGGAAGTGCATGGCAGTTCCCGACCGCCTCCCACCACAGCGCACAACGTCAGCGGAATTACCTCCCTTCCACCTGTCCCTCCATACAGGACAGGCAGACGCCATTTCGGGGGGGGGGCAGCTCTGTGGAATCATGCTGCATCACAGGAGAAATAGGCACATACTGGAAAAATCACACTGAGCCATTACATGTTTACAGAATGTAAACTACTGTTGTGGCTCCATTGTTCATTTTGTGACAGGCTCCTCCTTCTTTTGTCCCATAGATTCCTACCACTGCAGAGGAATAGGAGATGGAGACATACCCCTGTGAAAAGAAACCAGGTTGACTTGCCTACACTAGAGGACAGGCACATAATCCTCACCTGTAGACTGTACAGGGCCACAATCACAGAGCTGTGTACTAAGTTGGAGCCAGACCTGATATCTGCTATTTATCACCCCACTGGGATCCCCCCTCTTGTCCAAGTGCTATCTGTACTCCATTTCTTGGCAACTGGTTCTTTCCAAGTGACAGTGGGATTGGCTGCAGGAATGACACAGCCACCATTCTCAATAGTGCTGACAAGAGTTTTTTCTGCCCTGATAAAACACATGTGAAGCTACATTGCTTCCCCCCAGGTTGAGGATTTGGCCACAGTGAAGGCAGAGTTTTATGCAATGGGACATATCCCCACCAAAATTGGGGCGATTGATGGTACACATATTGCATTTGTCCCCCCGCCAGAATGAACAGGTGTTCAGGAATCGTAAAAGTTTCCACTCCATGAATGTTCAGATAGAGTGATTGGCGGACCAGTACATCTCCCACATCAATGCTAAGTATCCTGGGTCAGTGCATGATGCCTTTGTCTTAAGGAATAGCAGCATCCCAAAGATGATGGGCCAATAACAGAGGCACAGGGTGTGGCTAATAGGTGAGCCCTGGTTCCCACCCAGTATATGTTGGTGTATGCCTATGGTGTTGGCCATATAGGATAGTGTGTGGCTAAATGTTGACCCTCAATATTTGCATGTGACTCTGGTTACCCAAACCTATCATGACTGCTGACCCCTATGAGGAATGTCAGGACAAGGGCAGAATAACATTATAATGAGGCACATGAGAGAACCAGATGGATAATTGAGAGAACCTTTGGCCTCCTGAAGGCCAGGTTCTGGTGCCTCCATCTACCAGGTGGATCCCTGTGCTACTCACCAAAGAAGGTCTGCCAGATAGTAGTGACATGCTGCATGTTGCACAACCTGGCCTTCAGACGCCATGTACCTTTTCTGCAGGAGTAGGAGACTGGAGATGTCCCTGTGGCAGCAGTAGACCCTGTGGACAGTGAGGATGAGGATGAGGACAACAGAACATCTGTGATCCGTCAATACTTCCAATGACACACAGGTAACACAGTGTAACTTTACATTTGAATGACTTTGGTTGTAATCTGTGTGGCAATAGAAAGCTGATATGTCCCACTTCTATGCTCACTTACTGTTCCTTCTTGCAATTCATATTGAAGATGTTGGTTATTTGACAAATACTCCTGGTGTGAGCACTACAGCCAGCTACAGGTCTTTAATCTATGCTCATTCTATGTACAGCTCCTTTGCAATATTTGTACCTGTTTCGAAAAATACATGTTTTATATACATGACTGTTAAAAATGAGGTCTTTGGTTGGCAGTCAGGTTACCCGCTGTCCAAGCAAGGACCCTCACTCTAGTCAGGATAAAAGAGAACCACCCTCAGCTTACCCCCTTGTTAGCTTGGCACGAGCAATAGGCTTAATTTCAGAGTGTTAGTTTTAAAATATTTGTACCAACACACACAGTAACTCAATGAAAACACTACAAAATGACACAACACAAGTTTAGAAAAATAGAGGATATTTATCTAAACCAAACAAGACCAAAATGACAAAAATACACAAGTCAAGTTATCCATAAAAATACAAAAATAGTCTTCATTTAATTTTAAACACAAAGCTAACGCTGTTAGCGTGAAAATGTACAGTGGGTGTGTCAAGAATAACCCCGCATGGGTGAGTGTGCGTCAAAAAGGGCTTGCGATGTGTCGATATCACTCACAAGCGAAACCTTGAGTTGTTTCTCCTTTAGTCGGGCCGGTGTGGGTCTTTTTTTTCTCTGCCGGAGAGCGATGCGTCGATCCGGTCAGCACTCTCGGGTGTTTGCGTCAGAATTCCAGCTGCACAATGATACGAAAACCACGCAGTGCAGGTTGCGATCTCACCATCCTCCCTCAGCGATGCTACACGTCGTTTCTCCAGCCGTGGGCATCGATCTTCCGGTTGCGTTGCAGGCAAGCATTGATTTTCACCCTTGAAGCCAGTGGTGCTTTGAATTTTCAGCCGCAGATCGGAGTCACACCGATCTTTTCCACGCACGGCGGACTGTGGGTGGATTTCTTACTCTTGTCCTGCCAGCTTCTCCTTTCAGGGTCCCAGGAACTGGATGGGCACCACTTGGCAGAATAGGAGTCTCAGCAGAGGCTTCAGGTGCTGACAGAGAGACGTCTTTGCTGTCCAGAGACTTCAAAACACAGGAGGCAAGCTCTAAATCAAGCCCTTGGAGAGTTCTTCACAAGATGGAAGGCACACAAAGTCCAGTCTTTGTCCTCTTACACTGGCGGAAGCAGAAGCAGCAACTGCAGGGTAGCTCCACAAAGCACAGTCACAAGCAGGGCAGCTTTTCTTCCTCAGCTCTTCAGCTCTTCTCCTGGCAGAGGTTCCTCTTAGTTTTCAGAAGTGTTCTAAAGTCTGTGGTTTTGGGTGCCCTTCTTATACCCATTTTGCCCTTTAAAGTAGGTTTACTTCAAAGAAAAGTCTCTCTTGTTTGTGAAAACCTGCCTTGCGCAGGCCAGGCCCCAGACACACACCAGGGGGTTGCAGACTACTTTGTGTGAGTGCAGGCACAGCCCTTTCAGGTGTGAGTGACCACTCCTCCCCTCCCTCCTAGCACAGATGGCTCATCAGGAAATGCAGACCAAAAGAAAAAAGGGAGCACACTGCCTCACACTCCAGCAAAAAGTTAGCCCCAATGCATCATGGTAAATGCAGTCACTTCGTTTTGTGTTGAAAAAGTAATCAAAAGTCTTTCACCTAAGTAGGTGCAGCAAGTGCTGTGTATCTCTGGACACGTGTTTCTAGGTTTAGCCCGTCATCAGCAGAGAGCAGCCAAGTCTGTGGGGTTGCTTGAAATGCCGCCAAAAGTCTTCTCAGGTTTATGTACCACTCACTGGCGCACAGGTGCCTCACCAGAGCTCGTCAGCTCGTTAGCTCAAGGGAGCAGTCATTGGACAAAAAGAAAAAAGGGAGCACACTGCCTCACACTCCAGCAAAAAGTTAGCCCCAATGCATCATGGTAAATGCAGTCACTTCGTTTTGTGTTGAAAAAGTAATCAAAAGTCTTTCACCTAAGTAGGTGCAGCAAGTGCTGTGTATCTCTGGACACGTGTTTCTAGGTTTAGCCCGTCATCAGCAGAGAGCAGCCAAGTCTGTGGGGTTGCTTGAAATGCCGCCAAAAGTCTTCTCAGGTTTATGTACCACTCACTGGCGCACAGGTGCCTCACCAGAGCTCGTCAGCTCAAGGGAGCAGTCATTGGACAAAAAGAAAAAAGGGAGCACACTGCCTCACACTCCAGCAAAAAGTTAGCCCCAATGCATCATGGTAAATGCAGTCACTTCGTTTTGTGTTGAAAAAGTAATCAAAAGTCTTTCACCTAAGTAGGTGCAGCAAGTGCTGTGTATCTCTGGACACGTGTTTCTAGGTTTAGCCCGTCATCAGCAGAGAGCAGCCAAGTCTGTGGGGTTGCTTGAAATGCCGCCAAAAGTCTTCTCAGGTTTATGTACCACTCACTGGCGCACAGGTGCCTCACCAGAGCTCGTCAGCTCGTTAGCTCAAGGGAGCAGACATTGGACAAAAAGAAAAAAGGGAGCACACTGCCTCACACTCCAGCAAAAAGTTAGCCCCAATGCATCATGGTAAATGCAGTCACTTCGTTTTGTGTTGAAAAAGTAATCAAAAGTCTTTCACCTAAGTAGGTGCAGCAAGTGCTGTGTATCTCTGGACACGTGTTTCTAGGTTTAGCCCGTCATCAGCAGAGAGCAGCCAAGTCTGTGGGGTTGCTTGAAATGCCGCCAAAAGTCTTCTCAGGTTTATGTACCACTCACTGGCGCACAGGTGCCTCACCAGAGCTCGTCAGCTCGTTAGCTCAAGGGAGCAGTCATTGGACAAAAAGAAAAAAGGGAGCACACTGCCTCACACTCCAGCAAAAAGTTAGCCCCAATGCATCATGGTAAATGCAGTCACTTCGTTTTGTGTTGAAAAAGTAATCAAAAGTCTTTCACCTAAGTAGGTGCAGCAAGTGCTGTGTATCTCTGGACACGTGTTTCTAGGTTTAGCCCGTCATCAGCAGAGAGCAGCCAAGTCTGTGGGGTTGCTTGAAATGCCGCCAAAAGTCTTCTCAGGTTTATGTACCACTCACTGGCGCACAGGTGCCTCACCAGAGCTCGTCAGCTCGTTAGCTCAAGGGAGCAGTCATTGGACAAAAAGAAAAAAGGGAGCACACTGCCTCACACTCCAGCAAAAAGTTAGCCCCAATGCATCATGGTAAATGCAGTCACTTCGTTTTGTGTTGAAAAAGTAATCAAAAGTCTTTCACCTAAGTAGGTGCAGCAAGTGCTGTGTATCTCTGGACACGTGTTTCTAGGTTTAGCCCGTCATCAGCAGAGAGCAGCCAAGTCTGTGGGGTTGCTTGAAATGCCGCCAAAAGTCTTCTCAGGTTTATGTACCACTCACTGGCGCACAGGTGCCTCACCAGAGCTCGTCAGCTCGTTAGCTCAAGGGAGCAGTCATTGGACAAAAAGAAAAAAGGGAGCACACTGCCTCACACTCCAGCAAAAAGTTAGCCCCAATGCATCATGGTAAATGCAGTCACTTCGTTTTGTGTTGAAAAAGTAATCAAAAGTCTTTCACCTAAGTAGGTGCAGCAAGTGCTGTGTATCTCTGGACACGTGTTTCTAGGTTTAGCCCGTCATCAGCAGAGAGCAGCCAAGTCTGTGGGGTTGCTTGAAATGCCGCCAAAAGTCTTCTCAGGTTTATGTACCACTCAATGGCGCACAGGTGCCTCACCAGAGCTCGTCAGCTCGTTAGCTCAAGGGAGCAGTCATTGGACAAAAAGAAAAAAGGGAGCACACTGCCTCACACTCCAGCAAAAAGTTAGCCCCAATGCATCATGGTAAATGCAGTCACTTCGTTTTGTGTTGAAAAAGTAATCAAAAGTCTTTCACCTAAGTAGGTGCAGCAAGTGCTGTGTATCTCTGGACACGTGTTTCTAGGTTTAGCCCGTCATCAGCAGAGAGCAGCCAAGTCTGTGGGGTTGCTTGAAATGCCGCCAAAAGTCTTCTCAGGTTTATGTACCACTCACTGGCGCACAGGTGCCTCACCAGAGCTCGTCAGCTCGTTAGCTCAAGGGAGCAGTCATTGGACAAAAAGAAAAAAGGGAGCACACTGCCTCACACTCCAGCAAAAAGTTAGCCCCAATGCATCATGGTAAATGCAGTCACTTCGTTTTGTGTTGAAAAAGTAATCAAAAGTCTTTCACCTAAGTAGGTGCAGCAAGTGCTGTGTATCTCTGGACACGTGTTTCTAGGTTTAGCCCGTCATCAGCAGAGAGCAGCCAAGTCTGTGGGGTTGCTTGAAATGCCGCCAAAAGTCTTCTCAGGTTTATGTACCACTCACTGGCGCACAGGTGCCTCACCAGAGCTCGTCAGCTCGTTAGCTCAAGGGAGCAGTCATTGGACAAAAGGAAAAAAGGGAGCACACTGCCTCACACTCCAGCAAAAAGTTAGCCCCAATGCATCATGGTAAATGCAGTCACTTCGTTTTGTGTTGAAAAAGTAATCAAAAGTCTTTCACCTAAGTAGGTGCAGCAAGTGCTGTGTATCTCTGGACACGTGTTTCTAGGTTTAGCCCGTCATCAGCAGAGAGCAGCCAAGTCTGTGGGGTTGCTTGAAATGCCGCCAAAAGTCTTCTCAGGTTTATGTACCACTCACTGGCGCACAGGTGCCTCACCAGAGCTCGTCAGCTCGTTAGCTCAAGGGAGCAGTCATTGGACAAAAAGAAAAAAGGGAGCACACTGCCTCACACTCCAGCAAAAAGTTAGCCCCAATGCATCATGGTAAATGCAGTCACTTCGTTTTGTGTTGAAAAAGTAATCAAAAGTCTTTCACCTAAGTAGGTGCAGCAAGTGCTGTGTATCTCTGGACACGTGTTTCTAGGTTTAGCCCGTCATCAGCAGAGAGCAGCCAAGTCTGTGGGGTTGCTTGAAATGCCGCCAAAAGTCTTCTCAGGTTTATGTACCACTCACTGGCGCACAGGTGCCTCACCAGAGCTCGTCAGCTCGTTAGCTCAAGGGAGCAGTCATTGGACAAAAAGAAAAAAGGGAGCACACTGCCTCACACTCCAGCAAAATGTTAGCCCCAATGCATCATGGTAAATGCAGTCACTTCGTTTTGTGTTGAAAAAGTAATCAAAAGTCTTTCACCTAAGTAGGTGCAGCAAGTGCTGTGTATCTCTGGACACGTGTTTCTAGGTTTAGCCCGTCATCAGCAGAGAGCAGCCAAGTCTGTGGGGTTGCTTGAAATGCCGCCAAAAGTCTTCTCAGGTTTATGTACCACTCACTGGCGCACAGGTGCCTCACCAGAGCTCGTCAGCTCGTTAGCTCAAGGGAGCAGTCATTGGACAAAAAGAAAAAAGGGAGCACACTGCCTCACACTCCAGCAAAAAGTTAGCCCCAATGCATCATGGTAAATGCAGTCACTTCGTTTTGTGTTGAAAAAGTAATCAAAAGTCTTTCACCTAAGTAGGTGCAGCAAGTGCTGTGTATCTCTGGACACGTGTTTCTAGGTTTAGCCTGTCATCAGCAGAGAGCAGCCAAGTCTGTGGGGTTGCTTGAAATGCCGCCAAAAGTCTTCTCAGGTTTATGTACCACTCACTGGCGCACAGGTGCCTCACCAGAGCTCGTCAGCTCGTTAGCTCAAGGGAGCAGTCATTGGACAAAAAGAAAAAAGGGAGCACACTGCCTCACACTCCAGCAAAATGTTAGCCCCAATGCATCATGGTAAATGCAGTCACTTCGTTTTGTGTTGAAAAAGTAATCAAAAGTCTTTCACCTAAGTAGGTGCAGCAAGTGCTGTGTATCTCTGGACACGTGTTTCTAGGTTTAGCCCGTCATCAGCAGAGAGCAGCCAAGTCTGTGGGGTTGCTTGAAATGCCGCCAAAAGTCTTCTCAGGTTTATGTACCACTCACTGGCGCACAGGTGCCTCACCAGAGCTCGTCAGCTCGTTAGCTCAAGGGAGCAGTCATTGGACAAAAAGAAAAAAGGGAGCACACTGCCTCACACTCCAGCAAAAAGTTAGCCCCAATGCATCATGGTAAATGCAGTCACTTCGTTTTGTGTTGAAAAAGTAATCAAAAGTCTTTCACCTAAGTAGGTGCAGCAAGTGCTGTGTATCTCTGGACACGTGTTTCTAGGTTTAGCCCGTCATCAGCAGAGAGCAGCCAAGTCTGTGGGGTTGCTTGAAATGCCGCCAAAAGTCTTCTCAGGTTTATGTACCACTCACTGGCGCACAGGTGCCTCACCAGAGCTCGTCAGCTCGTTAGCTCAAGGGAGCAGTCATTGGACAAAAAGAAAAAAGGGAGCACATTGCCTCACACTCCAGCAAAAAGTTAGCCCCAATGCATCATGGTAAATGCAGTCACTTCGTTTTGTGTTGAAAAAGTAATCAAAAGTCTTTCACCTAAGTAGGTGCAGCAAGTGCTGTGTATCTCTGGACACGTGTTTCTAGGTTTAGCCCGTCATCAGCAGAGAGCAGCCAAGTCTGTGGGGTTGCTTGAAATGCCGCCAAAAGTCTTCTCAGGTTTATGTACCACTCACTGGCGCACAGGTGCCTCACCAGAGAGTCATTGGACAAAAAGAAAAAAGGCACAGCACTTGCTGCACCTACTTAGGTGAAAGACTTTTGATCACTTTTTCAACACAAAACGAAGTAACTGCATTTACCATGATGCATTGGGGCTAACTTTTTGCTGGAGTGTGAGGCAGTGTGCTCCCTTTTTTCTTTTTGTCCAATGACTGCTCCCTTGAGCTAACGAGCTGACGAGCTCTGGTGAGGCACCTGTGCGCCAGTGAGTGGTACATAAACCTGAGAAGACTTTTGGCGGCATTTCAAGCAACCCCACAGACTTGGCTGCTCTCTGCTGATGACGGGCTAAACCTAGAAACACGTGTCCAGAGATACACAGCACTTGCTGCACCTACTTAGGTGAAAGACTTTTGATCACTTTTTCAACACAAAACGAAGTAACTGCATTTACCATGATGCATTGGGGCTAACTTTTTGCTGGAGTGTGAGGCAGTGTGCTCCCTTTTTTCTTTTTGTCCAATGACTGCTCCCTTGAGCTAACGAGCTGACGAGCTCTGGTGAGGCACCTGTGCGCCAGTGAGTGGTACATAAACCTGAGAAGACTTTTGGCGGCATTTCAAGCAACCCCACAGACTTGGCTGCTCTCTGCTGATGACGGGCTAAACCTAGAAACACGTGTCCAGAGATACACAGCACTTGCTGCACCTACTTAGGTGAAAGACTTTTGATCACTTTTTCAACACAAAACGAAGTAACTGCATTTACCATGATGCATTGGGGCTAACTTTTTGCTGGAGTGTGAGGCAGTGTGCTCCCTTTTTTCTTTTTGTCCAATGACTGCTCCCTTGAGCTAACGAGCTGACGAGCTCTGGTGAGGCACCTGTGCGCCAGTGAGTGGTACATAAACCTGAGAAGACTTTTGGCGGCATTTCAAGCAACCCCACAGACTTGGCTGCTCTCTGCTGATGACGGGCTAAACCTAGAAACACGTGTCCAGAGATACACAGCACTTGCTGCACCTACTTAGGTGAAAGACTTTTGATCACTTTTTCAACACAAAACGAAGTAACTGCATTTACCATGATGCATTGGGGCTAACTTTTTGCTGGAGTGTGAGGCAGTGTGCTCCCTTTTTTCTTTTTGTCCAATGACTGCTCCCTTGAGCTAACGAGCTGACGAGCTCTGGTGAGGCACCTGTGCGCCAGTGAGTGGTACATAAACCTGAGAAGACTTTTGGCGGCATTTCAAGCAACCCCACAGACTTGGCTGCTCTCTGCTGATGACGGGCTAAACCTAGAAACACGTGTCCAGAGATACACAGCACTTGCTGCACCTACTTAGGTGAAAGACTTTTGATCACTTTTTCAACACAAAACGAAGTAACTGCATTTACCATGATGCATTGGGGCTAACTTTTTGCTGGAGTGTGAGGCAGTGTGCTCCCTTTTTTCTTTTTGTCCAATGACTGCTCCCTTGAGCTAACGAGCTGACGAGCTCTGGTGAGGCACCTGTGCGCCAGTGAGTGGTACATAAACCTGAGAAGACTTTTGGCGGCATTTCAAGCAACCCCACAGACTTGGCTGCTCTCTGCTGATGACGGGCTAAACCTAGAAACACGTGTCCAGAGATACACAGCACTTGCTGCACCTACTTAGGTGAAAGACTTTTGATCACTTTTTCAACACAAAACGAAGTAACTGCATTTACCATGATGCATTGGGGCTAACTTTTTGCTGGAGTGTGAGGCAGTGTGCTCCCTTTTTTCTTTTTGTCCAATGACTGCTCCCTTGAGCTAACGAGCTGACGAGCTCTGGTGAGGCACCTGTGCGCCAGTGAGTGGTACATAAACCTGAGAAGACTTTTGGCGGCATTTCAAGCAACCCCACAGACTTGGCTGCTCTCTGCTGATGACGGGCTAAACCTAGAAACACGTGTCCAGAGATACACAGCACTTGCTGCACCTACTTAGGTGAAAGACTTTTGATCACTTTTTCAACACAAAACGAAGTAACTGCTTTGACCATGATGCATTGGGGCTAACTTTTTGCTGGAGTGTGAGGCAGTGTGCTCCCTTTTTTCTTTTTGTCCAATGACTGCTCCCTTGAGCTAACGAGCTGACGAGCTCTGGTGAGGCACCTGTGCGCCAGTGAGTGGTACATAAACCTGAGAAGACTTTTGGCGGCATTTCAAGCAACCCCACAGACTTGGCTGCTCTCTGCTGATGACGGGCTAAACCTAGAAACAAGTGTCCAGAGATACACAGCACTTGCTGCACCTACTTAGGTGAAAGACTTTTGATCACTTTTTCAACACAAAACGAAGTAACTGCATTTACCATGATGCATTGGGGCTAACTTTTTGCTGGAGTGTGAGGCAGTGTGCTCCCTTTTTTCTTTTTGTCCAATGACTGCTCCCTTGAGCTAACGAGCTGACGAGCTCTGGTGAGGCACCTGTGCGCCAGTGAGTGGTACATAAACCTGAGAAGACTTTTGGCGGCATTTCAAGCAACCCCACAGACTTGGCTGCTCTCTGCTGATGACGGGCTAAACCTAGAAACACGTGTCCAGAGATACACAGCACTTGCTGCACCTACTTAGGTGAAAGACTTTTGATCACTTTTTCAACACAAAACGAAGTAACTGCATTTACCATGATGCATTGGGGCTAACTTTTTGCTGGAGTGTGAGGCAGTGTGCTCCCTTTTTTCTTTTTGTCCAATGACTGCTCCCTTGAGCTAACGAGCTGACGAGCTCTGGTGAGGCACCTGTGCGCCAGTGAGTGGTACATAAACCTGAGAAGACTTTTGGCGGCATTTCAAGCAACCCCACAGACTTGGCTGCTCTCTGCTGATGACGGGCTAAACCTAGAAACACGTGTCCAGAGATACACAGCACTTGCTGCACCTACTTAGGTGAAAGACTTTTGATCACTTTTTCAACACAAAACGAAGTAACTGCATTTACCATGATGCATTGGGGCTAACTTTTTGCTGGAGTGTGAGGCAGTGTGCTCCCTTTTTTCTTTTTGTCCAATGACTGCTCCCTTGAGCTAACGAGCTGACGAGCTCTGGTGAGGCACCTGTGCGCCAGTGAGTGGTACATAAACCTGAGAAGACTTTTGGCGGCATTTCAAGCAACCCCACAGACTTGGCTGCTCTCTGCTGATGACGGGCTAAACCTAGAAACACGTGTCCAGAGATACACAGCACTTGCTGCACCTACTTAGGTGAAAGACTTTTGATCACTTTTTCAACACAAAACGAAGTAACTGCATTTACCATGATGCATTGGGGCTAACTTTTTGCTGGAGTGTGAGGCAGTGTGCTCCCTTTTTTCTTTTTGTCCAGGAAATGCAGACCACACCCCAGCTCCCTTTGTGTCACTGTCTAGTGAGAGGTGCAACCAGCCCAACTGTCAAACTGACCCAGACAGGGAATGCATAAACAGGCAGAGTC
The DNA here is from genome assembly GCF_031143425.1 of Pleurodeles waltl. Classification (NCBI taxonomy): domain Eukaryota; kingdom Metazoa; phylum Chordata; class Amphibia; order Caudata; family Salamandridae; genus Pleurodeles; species Pleurodeles waltl. The sequence goes on from NC_090447.1 coordinate 289,273,663, forward strand.
ACAGAAATGGTTTAAGCAAGAAAATGCTCAGTTTCTAAAAGTGGCATTTTCAAACACACAATCTTAAAATCAACTAGATTAATTAAATTTAATTTAAATTAATTAATTAATTTAATTTTAATTACATTTAATCAATTAAAATCAAAAGATGTATTTTAAATTGTGAGCTCAGAGACCTCAAACTCCACATATCTATCCGCTCCCAAAGGGAGTCTACACTTTAATCATATTTAAAGGTAGCCCCCATGTTTACCTTTGAGAGGGACAGGCCTTTCAACAGTGAAAAACAAATTTAGCATTATTTCACTGTCAGGACATATAAAAAACATTACTATATGTCCTACCTTAATCATACACTGCACCCTGCCTTGAGGCTGCCCAGGGCCTACCTTAGGGGTGCCTTACATGTAAGAAAAGGGAAGGTTTAGGCCTGGCAAGTGTGTACACTTGCCAAGTCAAATTTACAGTTTAAAACTGCACACACAGACACTGCAGTGGCAGGTCTGAGACATGATTATAGAGCTACTTATGTGGGTGGCACAACCAGTGTTGCAGACCCACTATTATCATTTGATTTACAGGCCCTGGGCACCTCTAGTGCACTTTACTTGGGACTTACTAGTAAATCAAATATGCCAATCATGGATGAACCAATTAACCATACAATTTACACAGAGAGCATTTGAACTTTGGCACTGAGTAGCAGTGGTAAAGTGCTCAGAGTTCAAAATCCAACAGAAACAGGTCAGAAAAAACAGGAGGCAGGAGGGAAACAGATTGGGGATGACCCTGCAAAAGGGAAAATTCCAACAATGACATACTCCAAGTAGATTGTTTTCAAAAGATGTTTATTGAAGTGCTAACATATAGGGGGAAGTGCAATAGAATGGGGTGATGATGGAGGAAAGTCCAGGGTATTGTTCTAGTCTGTTTATAGCACAGGTGCATTGTCCATGAGGCCATAGGAAGGGGAGCAATGGCAGTTCAAGGTGGACAGGGTGACAGAGTGGGACACAAGGGGGACAATCAGGGAGTCTAATTTCCTGGTAGGGGTCTTGGCAAGTGTCTCTGCCTTCAGTCTGTATCACAGGGAATGTCTGCGGGTTGATTCACCTTCTGGAGGGGGAGGTGTGTTGGTGGCCTGTGAGTCCTGTGGCTGGCCTCCTGGCCCCTACTGGCAGAGGAAGTGGAAGGCTGTTCAGATGTCTGGCTAGGGGCAGGGGCCCGCTAGTGTGAGACTGCCTCCCTCATGATGTTGGCATGTCTGCCAGCACCACTGCTATGGAGATCAGGGTGTTGGTGATGGGCTGCAAGTCCTTCCTGATCCCCTGATACTGTCCCTCCTGAAGCTGCCTGTTCTCCTGCACGTTGCCAAGGATCTGGCCCATCGTGTCTTAGGAATGTTGGTAGGCTCCCAGGATCTTGGTGAGTGCCTCATGGAGTGTTGGTTCCCTAGGCCTGTTCTCCCCTTGGTGCACAGCAGTCCTCTCAGTTGCCTGTGTCCCCTGTCCCCTGAACGGTGTGCCCACTGCCATTGACCCCAGGTCCCTGATTGTGTTGTGTGCAAGGTGTAGCCTGGGGTCCCTATAGAGGTGGACACATTGCTGAATGACGTGTTCTGTGGACAGAGGTTATGGGTACACTGGATGGGTACTGTAGTATTGCTTCCTGAGGGGGGAGGCTCTGTGGTGGTCTGTGACTGGGCTTGGGTAACCGGCTGTCAAGTGGTCCCTGATCGGCCAGGTAGATCATCCAGATCCTGAGGACCAGAGTTACTGTCATCACTTTGGGCCTCTTCTGTTGGGGGACTGGATAGTGCTGGTACCTCCTCTCCAGTGACATTGGCTGGGGTACATGTGGGGATGTAAATGATGTGTTACGGTTTATGTGTATGATATATTGTACATCCCTGGATTCCTCTCTCTGACTGGTTTTGCCTTGCCAGCTTTCCCTTTTGTATATTAGTGTATGGTGGAATTGTTAGTTCTCTATGCTGTGCATGCTTTAGTGATGTGTGTCCATGCAGGGCTGTGAGGGGTGTCCATGCATTGATACAGCATGCAGGGTTTGGCATTGGGATAAGTGAGATGTGATGGTGGAGTATGTAGGATGTAGTGGAGTGATGGGAGTGAGGGTACATGATGGCATGCAGGTAGAGGGGTGATAAGTGTTAAATGGTGACTTACCAGAGTACAGTCCTCCTCCCACTCCGGCCAGGCCCTCAGGATGCAGTATTGCCATTACTTGCTCCTCCCATGTTATGAGCTGTGAGGCAGGAGGTGGGGGTCCACCGACAGCCCTCTCGATGGAGAGCTGGAGTCTTGCTGCTATGGAACATACTTTCCCCCGTAGGTCGTTCCACCTCTTCCTGATGTCATCCCTAGTTCTGGAGTGCTGCCCCAAGGTGTTGACCCTGTCCACGATTCTCCGCCATAGCTCCATCTTCCTTGCACCTGTGCTTCAAATAGCTGTGGCTCTACCCTGACAATTTCCTCCTCCATGACCCTTAGCTCCTCCTCTGTGAAACGGGGGTGTCTTTGTGGTGCCCTGGGTGTTATGTGAGGTGTGTTGGTGAGGGTGTGTTTGGTAATGTGTTGGGGTGTGTGATGTGGAGTGTGTGAGTGGTGTATGGGTCTGAGTAGTGTGTGGCTCTAGTTGTCTCAGTGGTCTTGCTGTCTCTCTGATGGCAATGATTTGTAATCGTAAAGGGTTGTGGGTAATGTGGGCGTGAGTTTTATAGTGGTGTGGGTGTGGTGTGTGTATGGGTGTCAGGTGTGTGTTGCTTGAATTGGCCAATGTGGAGTTGTTTTGTACGTGATTGTCCATTATGAGTGCGGCGGTATGTACTGCCAATGGTTTACCACCATTGAATGTCCGCCATGGTGATTCGTGGGTCATAATGTGATGAGCATTGTTCTGTTGGCGTAACGGTGTGGGTTTTGATACCTCCACTTTATTACTGACCTTTGGGTTGGCTGATTTGTGTGTATGGCTGAATTCTGTCAGATTGGTATATGTGTGTCATAATATGGTGAACGGAAAACCGCCACAGCAACGGTAATATGGCAGCCGTCAACATGGCGATAAGCGGGATTTACCGCCAATGTCATAATGGGGGCCATAGGGTCCAAGTAGTTCTGATTCATTTCACCATGGTTTAAAGATTTGCAAAAGGGACCAGTCGAAAAATGATTTTCTGTCTGAAGTTGGGCAACTAAGCTTCCTGTGATTAATTAGATTTTCTTTGTTATGCAATATCAAACAACCATCACATCCAGTAATTGCAAATTGTCCTTCTTCAGTGTTCTCAGTGGCATCAGTACTAAATGTGTCATGTTAAAGTATTTTATACAGATACGTGTTTGAAAGATGAACACTTCTTTTAGGGTAGTACATTTCTAACATGTTAGTCTTTTATAGTGTCTGTACTCTCAGGATCAATTTCCGCAAGATACTGTAATTCTGGAAAAGTCTTTATTACTCCATTACAACTATTTGCAAGATCTAACCTTCCCCACACAATTCCCATAGACTTGGAGTACTAACTTGCAGAGCTCAACATATCTGCACACCCATAAGAACTCAGCAAGGAAAATCGTTGCTGTGTGAAGAAGGTGCGCACTTCCAAAAGCTGTTTATTGATAATAATACAGAGTTCATGAAAAAAAGAATCTTCTTGGAGAAAAGGAGTGCTCAAGCGGTTCAACACCCAGCCACAGGGTGTGTAAACTGTCGCCCAGGAAAGGTCACAGTCCATTTATGAAATGAGAGAACCACTGCACATCACAGGATCATAGTGCGAAAAATTTAATATTTTGTGGTGTTTCAGGAAAGACAGATATCTTGATTCAATGGAATACTCTCAAAAAGTTGCTTGTAGATTGATTTCATAATGGTAAGAAAACAGTCGACACGTGTTTCGTCATCATTGACTTTTTCAAGGCTGTGAACAATGGAATGTAACAATCATAAAGCTTGTTGGTACTAACAAATTGAGTTTTAGAGTGAAATGTGATTTTAATCAGAAGTGTGCAAAAGTAAAAATGAAAAGGAAAGAGAAAGAGAAGACCCCATATCATTGATTGTGCAGATTAAAACGTAGAACATGAATGTGGTGTCCCCTTAATAGGATAGTAATTCTATGCGAAAAGGAAAATTAGCATTACTAGTGAAAATGTAGATACTGATACATCACCACAGTGAAAAAGAGTGGGAAGTGCAAGCAACCCCACTGCGACGGCAATATGTTAAGTGGTCTAAGGGTAAACACCCACGACCACGAATACATATAAAGATATGACAGTGTGTGTCCAGGCAATAGACAGTATTAGATACAACTAGGACATACCTCCTTAGAATTGGAAGGAATAAATAAATTGGAGGACTTCCATGTTCCGAAAATTTTGCAAGCTCAATCAATTAGGCAAAATGATGAAAAGAGTCCCAAGACCATGGTAAGTCTGGAATCTAAAGGGGGAAGCATGGATCATAAGTGAAAAACGGTCAAGAAAGGAAAACAATTGGACAAAATGTATAATTATGTAAATGATTGGAGAAACAATACTCCAAAAGCGAAGGTTAGCGGTCCTGAGTCTAGCGGATAAGAGTTAATTAGTTAAGAATTTCTTTAAAATTGAATTGATTGATTTTGAAAACGACATCAAAAGTTAAAAGAATCCACATTATATAGAGAAGCAACAAATGTGTTATGGCGGTAACAGGGAAACCGAAGAGATCGGCAGCCCATCCTAACTTGGTGTATGATGCAAGGGCATGTAATCGCCGTAACTGTGGAATACACGTACAAAAAATAGAAGTGAAAAGTACTAGAAACTGATAGGAAACCTTATAGGAACGGTCTGATTACGAAGAAAAAAGAAAGCTTCCTGTTTTAATTACTGTCTTAATGTTGCACGTGTTCAGTCGACAAACATGTACGTCGATTGTTTTGTACATGAGTGCAACATCACTGGGTGACAAAAATCTAGGAGAAGTAAGTAAAATAGCCCCCTTACCTGCAGCCAGACTATAAATTGTTCGAACCGAGTGCTGTGTTGTAACTAAGGCGAACGCCGGCACTACGCTATTTAAAACGAGACGGACAATAGAAATGAAAAGCGGACTAGAAACAGATAATAGAGTCCGCCATCTTCAAAGGGTGCGAGGACACACAATGGCAAAAAGAGTAAAAGGAGAAAGAGAAAATATATAATGTGAACAGAGTGAATGAAGAAATTAAAAGAATTGCTCGTGTAGATGTAAATTGGAAACCTTATGTGCATACTTAAAAACTCATGCACTAGTAAATGTATAAATGCTAATTATGTATGGTTTGTCGTTACAATGATACATTTTGACATTTCGACATTGCATATAAGTAAATGTAAGTTCAGAAAAATAGTTGGGCAAGTAAATAAGAAACAAGTGCCATTTACAAATACTCTCATCAATAGTAAACGGTCTATACAATTATGGAGAAACTTACAGATAACATTGGAAGCCTTGAAAAAGTCAATGATGACGAAACACGTGTCGGCTGTTTTCTTACCATTATGAAATCAATCTACAAGCAACTTTTTGAGTGTATTCCATTGAATCAGGATATCTGTCTTTCCTGAAACACCACAAAATATTAAATGTTTTGCACTATGATCCTGTGATGTGCCGTGGTTCTCTCAACCCATAAGAACTCATTCCCCTCTGTGAAAGCATTTTCAAACTAAAACTGTACAATTTTTTGGCGAGGCACTTTTCAGTTGAAATATCTTCCCACATCTCTTTCATCTCTGTCTTTTCCCTCTTTATTATGTATGAAGTCACTTAGCTAGCTACAGCAATAGAATTATCTGCAACAAGCTGGATGTCCATATTTGCATTCCGCATCTTTAGAATGGCAGGGTTGTAGTCATTGTTAACTTTTGATGCTTCTGTTCTTCTGATGTTGTATGTAGTTTTTGGTGATTTCCATGCAAAGGCATGTCTCCCTGCATACAAAAAGCTATTCACTCTTCCTTCTCAGATCACAGGTCATGGGAACCCAAAACAACAGCATGTATAAAATGTTGCTTTTGATCTATATTTCCGATGACAGTATTTACCACACCTATGAGTTTGAAATCTAAGAACTTGTTGACTCAATCCCTTCTCAGAAGTTTCATTTGGTATGGCAGATGTCACATACAGTTCTAAGAAAGAAAACACAGACTTATCATTGTTTGTTCCAAGCTTTTGGGTATCTTTTACCCATCACAGCATATGAATATGGGGAGCACCTCTAGCTTGGTTCTCTTTCCTCCAACATAAATCAGTGACTTTGCCAAGATGTAGATTTGTTTTGTTGCAGATGAAAGCTATCATTGCGTGAAATTGGTAGTTAAAATATCTACAAACATTTGCAGGATCCAATGAACAGAGTTTTCCTGGTGATTTCAGACTGATATCTTTTATGTTAGAGTTTGCTTTTCCTAAGAATTCAAGTAGATCATCCCGTGCATACTCAGCACAACTAAGTATCACAAACCAAGTAGGTGATCCCAGATTCCTCAACATGCATATCAGCTCACCATGAGGACAATACCAATATTGATTTATATCACGTTGAGATGCCTTCAAACTGATTAAGTTGTACTCAAGGTGTTCTCCTTTTTTCATAACTCTTATCAACAAATTCCCTTGCTGTCATATTCAGGAGATGTACTCCTGTTCTTAGAATGTGACTTACTACATAGGATAACACACACAAATCCCTCAAATAGTAGATGAAATACATATAACAAATATACTGTCAAAATCTAGAGTCCCCTGAATATAGCCCAGTTGATGTCAGCTGCTGTTATTTGTACAAGCCGGTCATTATACCAGTTTTCAGCAGACAACAGGTGTGGGAAACAACAAGCTTCTAAACCTTTCTCCCACACACTTAATAGAGACCCTTTTGTTTTTTTTTTTCATTTGGAATAGCTCAATAGCATCTCCTATAATCTCTTTAGAAGGTAGAGGATAAATACTGCAGTGTTCATAAATTTGTTGTGTGTTTGTTCAAGTCACCTTTTCATTTTGACCTCTTAATGCAACTGTATCCTCATCTTTGTGTGAAATATCCTGAAGAGTGTCTACATTTCTACAGTAAATGTTATTTTGTACCACATATGTTGCATTGTTAACTTTTAACTAGAATTTCTTTCCACACCTACAGACTCAATATTCCGCTTAACATCTAATGGCAAGTAAACAACTCTTAGACCCTTCTAGAGCTTATTTGAGGTAACGTTCCTGTCCGTATGAACAATTGCCTGAAATGGATGAATATATTGTATGAGTATAGACTCATAAATATTCAAGGCTTGCAGTTCTTTTGGAAAAGAAACTAGTTGTAACTTTTTATACACTGCTCTAGCTGGCAAGTATAACAATACTTGTGTGTAATTTGTTATGTGTAACAATCAAAGTGTTCCTCTACAAATAAATGACCAGCAAGTTCTCACAACTCACCGCTGTTGTCTTCTTCAGTTTTTGAAGACACAATAACATAACAAGCTTGACTTTTGTAGTGAGTGCGTTAACAAAAAGTGCAAATACAGTCTGGTTTCTCTGAGCAGACTGTTTTAAAATTTCTACTCTCTTCATGAAAGATATATATAGAAGTACCAATATCCTGCTGTGCTACAACTGCCAATTCCAACTGTTTATTTTCTCTGCACTTCTGTCCAGGTCCAAAGAAATTAAACTCCACAAAATTACAAACCTTTTCTACCTCTACAAATGTTCATTGCAAAAGAGCTCTATTTGTATCCCCTAAACATAGTGTAGAACTCTTTACATGGTAAAACCTTGTAACTAAAGTTCTAATTTGTGAGTGGTGTACAGCTAACATTATAAAATGATAAAAGGTGCTTTGGTACACTTTCTTCGAAAAACATGCTAGTGAATGTCCCAGTAGGTGTGTATACTTTCTCAATTTGCTTGGGTCTAGTCTTTGCAAAAGTATAATTTTCTGTTTGAGACTATTGCACAAAAATATATGTAAGACATTTCTGACTGTGTCAGTTGATTCCTGGTGAACACTACAAATGCTACTACAATTTCACTTATGTACAGCGGCCTGTGTACGCCTTCCCTGAACGTCTTCATAAATGACTTTTTCTACATTTCTAGGTACAATTACCTGTTTTCTCCATTAGAGAACCGGCATTCATTTCAGAACACCATCCACATTCATCAACTGCATGCACTAGTCTGTTCTCTTGCAAGTAGTGTTCTTCGTTAAAGAAAGGCTCAGTACTAGAAGTATGTCACCATTTCCCATAAAAAACTTTGTAAAAGTTAGGTCTGTTTATAATCCTTTTGTTTTTTCATTTTCACCTCATACTCAACACTATTTTATATATTATTTTCATTCTGTTCAAAATCAAGATAATTTGTTTCTTCTTTGGAGCAAAGGCCTTTTCAACTATACCCCCAACACATTCCTTTTGCCTCACAGCTTCTCTCCTTCTTTTATATTTCTTCATATTTCTCATTAGATTCTGGTCTACTCTGTTATGGAACATTCTAACTATTATTTCCTGAACTGGCGCTGTCTCCTATAAAAACTCTATCCTTCTTTGTAGGATTTTTTAGTTGTGACGTCATGTGCTTTAACTTGTTTAGTACTCTGGGGCATATTTATACTCCGTTTGCGCCGAATTTGCGTCGTTTTTTTCTACGCAAATTCGACGCAAAACTAACTCCATATTTATACTTTGGCGTTAGACGCGTCTAGCGCCAAAGTTCATGGAGTTAGCATCATTTTTTTGCGTGAACACCTTCCTTGCGTTAATGATATGCAAGGTAGGCGTTCCCGTTTTAAAAAATGACTCCGATGCTATTGCGTCGGATTTATACTCTCGGGCAAAAATGACTCCCGGGAGTGGGCGGGACTAAAAAACCTGCCTTTGCGCCGGATTTTAGCGCCTGGGTCAGGGCAGGCGTTAAGGGACCAGTGGGCTCAGAATGAGCCCAGAGGTGCCCTCCCCTGCCCCCAGGGATACCCCCTGCCACCCTTGCCCACCCCAGGAGGACACCCAAGGATGGAGGGACCCACCCCAGGGACATTAAGGTAAGTCCAGGTAAGTAATTTTTTTTTTTTTTTTGTGGCATAGGGGGGCCTGATTTGTGCCCCCCTACATGCCACTATGCCCAATGACCATGCCCAGGGGACAGAAGTCCCCTGGGCATGGCCATTGGGCAAGGGGGCATGACTCCTGTCTTTGCTAAGACAGGAGTCATTTCAATGGGGGATGGGCGTCGTAAAAAATGGCGCAAATCGGGATGTGGCGATTTTTTTGCCTCAGCCTGACTTGCACCATTTCTGGACGCCCATACGCCATTTTCCCCCTACGCCGGCGCTGCCTGGTGTACGTCGTTTTTTTTAACGCACACCAGACAGCGCCGGCGGCTAACGCCAGCTAACGTCATTCAATAAATACGGCGCCCGCATGGCGCTTCAGAATGGCGTTAGCCGGCGCTAATTTTTTTGACACAAAACTGCGTTGGCGCAGTTTTGCGTCAAAAAGTATAAATATGGGCCTTAATGTCAAACTTTCCTTTTTATGCACTTTGTTTCGCTGTTTCTCAAGATGCCCATAGTATTGTAAGAAATGTCTTTTGTCTCTTACCAACAGATCCTTCTCCTCTCACTACTTTTTCAGCATTCTGCCTCTTTATTTCTCAGTTCTACGGAGATAGTCCTTCTGTTTTTCTTTCTTTTTTTGCTCACTTTTAGACGCTATTACAGCTCTGTGTAGCTAAGTAGATTCTTCTACCTGAAAACAAATAAAAAAAGGTAAATTTAATTTCAAATTATTCACATGTACATTAAATATTTTAAATCATTATATACAATAAAAACAATTGCATTATTATGGTTTATAGCGTATATGTAGCATTTCACACAGCTGTCTTGACAAGGCAGTTTTACAGGCAAACTTTACTGGCCAGTGAGGTAGCAAACACCAGGTCTGCAATACTAGGCCTCACCCTTCAGAAAAGCAGTATTATATGAATATACAAAAAGATTCAGTCAGTACTTCTATATTTCTCAGTGAATGTAGCTGTCTACCTCTAGTAGCACAATAAGATATTTAAGTACACCTACTGGTAAGTGACTGCCTATTTTAGTTCCTGTATGACTCTTTAAATCTGTACGTAACTGGCTGAATATATAACTCAGTGCCTCCGTTAGAGAATACAAGGGTATGTGAGTGTCTCTGCTATTGCATTTCTTATTGCTGCTTACATAAGTGCTTTTTGAGTATATGAGTGACTGTAGAAGTATCTGTTTCTCTTTCAGTGGCAGAAACACAGCATCCATGCTCTGGATACATGAATGTCAGTTCCTTGGTGAGGGCTGCCAGATGGCAAGGGTAAGTTTCTAAAACTCAAACATATGTTTCCTAATCACCTAAGCACATTGCAACATGCCTGATGGCATACCTACAACATGGCACACAGGTGAGATATTTTCCATAACATCTGAACTTTAGACTTCACAAAGGGGGTTTACAGGCCAATATCAGTGGCCACTGACACAGTACAGACAGGCTCTGCAGTAGAAGGCCTCACCAACAATTAAAGCAATGTTTGTCTGGATACATAACTAGATTGTGTCACACCTTACCTATACATATGGGTGAAAGTGTGTGCCTACCTGTAGTAAACAAATACAAAAGTGTCTGAACAAATATTTCAGTGCCTCTGTTACAGATTACAGACATATGTGAGTTGTGTATACAATTTCCTTTCATAGTGATGCATACAATACTACTTTCTGAGTATGTGCCTGATTGTTTATGTCAGATAGTTTCTGGTGGCATTCTCTATGTAGTACTTCACATAGGACCCTAGAATTGCATGAATAACGTATTCACCTCAAAAAGAGATGTCCAATGTTTTAAGGATAGATCACCATATTCCATGAAATACCCACAGCATATTTCTGAGATGACTAATATCTACTTAAGCATAAGATTGCTACTTTACCAATAGTGTATACACACTATGAGAAGCTGACAGTATTATACCATAAACAGAGTTCGCACTAGGAAGCCTGACCCATATTCAAACACTGCAAATTTAACTACATCTAGAAGTCTAGTACTACACATCTAACTCAGTATTACGTTGAACAAAATATCTTTCCATCTAACCACATAAAATTGTGCTATCCATATAATCTAGTAGGTAGTTTCAATACTTTTCTATATACTTTAGACTCTGATTTAATAATCTCACACAAATGATGTTTTTTCTACAATTAAATACAATTAACATACCTGAAAATTAAGTATTTTGATGAATTTTACTTCCTTGTCTCTTATATGATAGTTTGAATACTCTCAGCAGTTTTCAAAACTAAGCATAAGAATGGGTCAGTACTTTCACACTTAGCAACCCTAACCTTTCTTTTGCAAGAGCACTTGTGAATGGCTACTATGTTATAACCCTTTCATGTACTTTTCAAGAGACGCCCAGTATGGTAGGCTTGTTTGCTGTAATCGAGAGATAATCGGGATCATCGTGATGAATTTGGGAAAAAAAGCAGGTGTCCAAAAACACATTTAACTAGGTTGTTTTATAATTTCAAGAGTATATTTCACCTTATCAGCAATCCCTCTTGAGGTAAATAAATCCTTATCACAGATTGATGAGTACAAACCATTTTACTTTTTACAAAGACAATTGTCTTGTTCATATCCTTCCCCAATACAGTCTTAGCACAGTCTACATGGAAACCCACAGGAACCACAAGGCCACACGTTCTTTGCATATTCTGGAAGGGGCATACTTGTTACAAAATGAGCTGCAGCAGGTATGGTTTACTGTACTGAATCAAAAGAATATCTAACTCTGCAGTACATATTTTGTTTTTACGAGAGCCAATGAAAGATCGAATTAATTCTTCTTTCAAAATACTACCCAATTTCAGTCACCTGCATATTTACAGTGCCCAATAAAAATTATGTTTTCTTTTTTCAAAACTAGGAGCACATCTCCATTTTAACTGCATCCCATTTTCAAAACTGTTTCATTCTGCTGCAGCCTTCTCCTGATTGTTGCTGCTCCATCACTTAAGAATGGTTAGAGTGTGGATTGTGGGGCACAGCTATGTGTTTGGGTTAGAGAGGCTGCTAGAAAGAGTGGCATGGACAGGGACTTGGGTTTGGATAATGTGGACATTGATTGGATTAGCCAAAGAGGGTTAAACTGGAATCAATTGCTCCCTTTGGTTGAAAGCATTACAGATTTACAACCCCCTGACCTCATGATTGTATACTGTGGTGGTAATGACCTGGGCACACTGACTGCGGTAGGACTGGAAATTCTAATGAAGGATACCTTTGCACAATTGATGAGAATTTTCCCTCACACATTCCTGGTGTACTAAAACATATGCTAAAGGCAGAAATGGAAGTGGTCTACTAAATTCTGTCCACAGATTGACAAAAGCCAGCAAACATGTTAATAAAACTGTTTCTGCATTCCTTAGAGACCATAACCTGCACTTTGACATGAATGGTATATATAGAAGTGACAGTTTCCATTTCACAGATGAAGGCAACCGAGTTTTTATTTCCAACCTAAACCCCTGCATCAACACTTATGTGTAGCTATGACATACTTACAATAAACTCAAAGGCTCTCTTCAGGGCCACCCTATTTCCCAAAACACTTGTTAATTTTCTTTATACATTTCTTTTTATAATTTTTAAAAGTATTCACAACAACAGTGCGATATTCGTGACTATGGCACAAAAATGGAAAACAAAAGCAGGCTTTTAATACTCCAGTCCATTCAAAAATCATAATATATAATCATTATATATATATATATATATATATATAAATATCTATTGCCATTCGTGATCCGGATTGAGAACCCTTCCTGCAGCAGTCCCCGTCGGGTTCTGGAAACTCCTAATATATTTTACCAGATCCTTTTGTTCAAGGAATAGCCAGGACACCGTTGTGCTGCTGTGTATTTAATGAACCTCATTCCCAGGAAACAGTTTCCCCTCAAACATGTTTTGGCTGTATCCGTGTTCACGGATGAAGTTGGAATTCCATTACACATTTTGATAACATAGAAAAGGGACAAATATTTCGTGCATTACCCGTGAAATCCCTCAAAATGGTGGCAGACATCTTTAAACCATATTTCTATGTATCTATTATTATATTGTCTAAATTATTTTCATTCAATATGAATGTATGGACAGTGAAAACTGTAAACAACTAAAAGTAGGTAGTAACAAGAAAGAGCATTATATCAAAGGACATTATTACTGTAATACAGACTATTGCATATACCTCCTGATATGTCCATGTAAAAAAATATATGAGCACTACTATCCGACCAGGCAAAGAAAAGAGTGCTGGAATACAGACGAGATATAAAGAGCAATGACCACATGTATCCGGTGGCAAGACACTTTCAGAAGGTACATGGGGATAACAAAAATCTACTATTTTTTTTAAGGTGTTACAGAAATTGTAAATTAAAATACAACATCTAACTCCTAAATTGACCAGGGTAAAGACATTGTTGGCAACCTCTAACATAACACTCTGATTTCCAAAGAATCTGTTGAAACAGATCTAACCTTTTTGTTAGTCACTCTTGCATACCCAAGGTAAACACAAGAAACATAGGAAAAAGCATTTTCAACACATTTATTGAAATGATCATATTCTTGTATAGAAAGCATGAGTTGCAATTCTGAGAAAGATGAAACATACTATTGTAATAAGCATTTGTTAGAATTATAAACAATATGAACAATTCAACCATATAAATTGTTGCTAATTCTTGCTCACTTCTATCTGTATCTAGTACTATGCCAAAGAGAACATAGAGGAGTACCCTCTGGAAGATCAGTTGGGATAGCCTAACCCCCATACCTTGGTGTTAAGTGTCAGGAAGCCAGTACAGGTTACCCTGATTGGCAGGATGGAGGTCAGAGTCAGCAGGGCTATATCTCAGTGACAGCTCACAGAAGAGTTGAAATAATCCCAGCATAGAAGTACTCCACTTGCTGAGCCATAGCACAGAAGCTGTTTAGAAAATAAAGTAGCATTCTTATCACATGAGAGGAGCAGAGCAGCTCATTAATTTTGTCTAGCTAAAGTAAAGAGTCTTCTATCAAGCACAGCAAAAAAGCAAAACAAGGGTGTCATGTTCTGAAACGTGTAACCCTGAAAGTAGCTGTACAGACTACAGGGTGTCAGTGTCTCCCATAAATGCACATACAGCACATTCACACATGCAAGTGTGGAAAAGGTTACCATGAAAAAGAGATGTCAGCTCATAAAGTTGAATCTACAATTGAAGCTACATGCAAGCCATGGGACACCTTTAACAATTCACCACAACATTTTACGCCATCTCACAATGTAGGATAAGTTATAGGTCTGGTAAGTTTTTTGGTGATTTGTCAAATGGATGGACACTTGTTAGGGAGCTAATTACTGAGGTATTTCTGTCTTTAGGAATACTAAGCACAGAGTGGCAATCAGATTTAATGTGATTTCTTTATATCTATTGTATGTATTATCTGTTTATTTATTGGTTTACATATCATGTGACCATAAATGTGTTCTTTAGTTGTTCATGTAGTAATTTCGAAACATTTCGTATGTAGAATAGTTTACTTTTTGGGCTTTCTTGCTACCTTTGTGCCGCATATGAAGCCTAAATGAACAAAAGTCAATCATTATTGATATATAAATTAAGATTATTATGATTTTCTTTAAATGGCCAATTTGCTTGTCCCCTAAATAACTGTTAATGCAGCATATGGCTAGTTCACTTTTCCATTTTGTTGCTCAGGACTACATAACAAAGATAGTTTTTGTTTGGCTTCATGGGCACATGTAAATCTGTGAGCCGAAGAGCACTCAAAGAAAATGTACTTAGATTAAGATGTATTCTATCATTATGTATTTGTTAGTAGGTTCCCATTAGAATGTGGCCAGAAATGGGTCTTTCAGTTGTTTATTAGTAATTCTGAAATTATTAGTATTCTAAATTATTATTTGGGCTCCCTTACTATTTTTAATAGGATTGTGTTACATATGAATTGGATGAAAGCCAGTCATTGTTATTGTTATAAAAATTGAGATTATCCTTTTTAGGTTGAGCGTTAGCGTTCGGCCTGCTGTATACTAAAGTATACAATAGAGAGAGTTCCAGCGTTTTGATTTGGTAGCTGCAGTGTCCTTCAAAAATGCTTGCTTGCTAGTGGTCAGTTCTGCCTCTTTGTCCTGCCTTTTTCACTTTGGGAGCAGCACAAAGTACTGTGTAATTATGCTATGTCCTGTTTATCTCTTCTGAAGGGGACTTTTTCTTTCAGTATTGGCCTGTTTGCTTTACACTGTGGGTGTGTGTTCAGTTCCTCCTCCCCACCAGCTCCCTCTGTAAATATAAACCAACATCAGAGGGGGGCTTTTCCAGGGCCAGCTCACTCTTGCTCTCTTCCTTTTGTTATTTTCAGTCTGTGTCGCAATAAAACTCCAGTCAGTAATTTACAACGCTATGAGCTCTAACTCGAGCAAACACCAGACTACTGCATTCCAAATGCTTGTTTTAGCTCTGTACAGCTTTTTTGAGAAAAGGAAACACTGCTCTCGATACCTTAGCTCCACAGCAGGGATATCAGTTATAACAGCTCACAGTTGAAGAGTGTGTGGGAAGGATTTCTTGCTGAGTGATGAAAAATAAGGAAATCAGCGGTTTAATATATTTGTCACTTGAATGAATTCCTTGATATTTTTGGGGGGTAAATGTTTCTTCCTTGTCATTTTCATGGCACACAGTTAAATTCACAGCGTAGATGAAGGCATCCAGAATCTGCAAAGTCCGAACAGGTTACGGCAATGTAAACAGGAGTAATCAAGCCACACAGTACTCGAGTAGCGAATGAGAGATAAGAGTGTCTTGCATTAACAATGTCTGACAACTGGGCGGACGGAACAAGGGAGCGTGGAAGAAATGGGCTCTCAAAGGGTGCACCGTTTCCCCACCGTGAACCCACACTGGGGTGGGGAAGCCGTTCCTCCTGCAACATCCCGAGGGGGGTGTCACCTTTGCTTTCTGGTCCCTTCTGAGTACCTTTCTCACAGTGCCATAACTTTGGTAGTTTTAAAATAGAAACCTGTAAGAGAAAAGGGAGGGGGCAAAAATCTCACGTTTTCAATGCACGCTCACGCAGTTCTGCGCAAAATGTAATTATCAAAACAAAAGAAGCATTAGCTCGTACATTTAATTGTGATACGAAGTCAAACGAAGGGTGGCACTAGGACCCTTTCTTCCACACAGTGAGCTTTGAATCTTTTTCAGGCTTCCCGACTCAGATTTTCCACTGCATTTTTGGAACCATTGTTAATGTTTATGTGGCATAGCGTACATGTCAGACGTAGCGGAGTGTCTTCTAACCGGTGTACAATTAGAAGTTGCCCACAGTTTATACGTCCAGGGAATCGATCATATCACTGGACTTCACGGTCTATAGATCACGTTTTCTGAGGCTAGGTCAATAACTGCAGTTTTTTTGTTTCAAGCTCTCCCCTGTGTAATGTATGTTTACTGTCCCCCAGTGTAAACCACTGCTGCATTTTGCTCCGAGTAGACACATTCCACTCTGATGTCGGTCTGTTTCTTAAAAGAATAATGCCTGCAGCTTTCTTCCTTCCTCATTCCCTACCCCCATCAGGGAAGAAGTACTACTTCTGCTTTTTTTTTAACACGTGTGGCTCAAGCTCATACTTGCTGAGGAACTCAACAGGAATGTGAACCCACCGATGTGCAAGACCATGTGTCTCTTTGGTGATTAAACTAGGGTTGTTCTCCGCCTTTACTTTTTTACGAGCTGAGCGGCTTACCATTAAGATTTATTATTTTTTAAATCTGTACACTGAGCTGTTTTCTGCATTTAGGAAGCACATCTATTAACAAGAGATATCATGTACGTTACAGAATAAGCCATTAATTTATAGAGTGATCATCAGACATGTTAACACTTGCCTGTGTAGTTGGGTTTTCACGTTTGCTGATTCAAGTGTAGAACTGGGACTCGTGGGCCTTTGAGTCCATCATGTGCTTCTCAAATATGAGCCTCTGACAAAAGTATGGTAGGTGCATTGATCACTGAACATCAGTCTTTTAAATTATTTGGTTGTGGGTTTTCTCTCTTTCTTTTTAAAGATAAAACAATAAGGCAGACACATCACACAATTAGAATGTTCTCATGGGGTGTTATGCATCTGAAAGAGCATTATGACACATAATACCTCTTCAGAATGCCATAAACTATCTGAGATCTAATCTATATGGATACCCCGCAATTCAAGGGCAGAAAATAATATATGGCAGTGAAACATTAAAAAGAAAGGTCACTCCTCAGGGGGTAACTAATTACTATATGGTATGTCCACAAGAATGTATGGAGTTTTTATTTTTGCGCCTGGCTTCAAGTATTGTTACCAGTTCATTATAAGATATAGGATAGGCTTGGATGCCCCCACAGGACTATTACTCTCACCCCATGCTGTTGCGTGAATCATTCCACCTTCTTAAAGTGCTTCAGTCAGAATGCATGAGCAATTATTTTATCGATCTGAAAAATACAGTTACTCATCACCTGTTTGCTATGTTCGATTCTCAACCGCAGAATTGATGAACAAAGTTATGCACATCCTTTTTAGAGTTGAGCATGCGTTGCATGTGCTTGCGCATGCATTTCGCTTGTGAGACACTTTAATAGTTAGAAAAGGGCTCGAAGCCCCGTCCACGTCACGTCAGTGTCTTTCATTGGTTTGTGGGCTTGCCTGTTAAAATCTGCTTGCTTTCATTAGTGGAAGGCATGCATACATCATGCCTTTTCCGGTGGTTAGGCCTCCTCGAGCACAGCAACCAAGTACTGAAAACATGCAAGGCTTGCTGTTTTCCGTCCAGTTTGTGGACTACTTTTTATCTTTTTTCGCAGCGCTATCTTGCTTGGAAGAAGTCGAGCGCTTTCCATGACATCGAACCTGTTACATAGTTAATTGCACTTTTGCCGGTTAAGTAGATAATTGCAATTTTGACAATAGGTTTCACTACGAGTGAATTGTAGCAGCGCGATCGCGCTCTTTTTTCCATTTAAAGTGGCAAGAAAAGTCCGGTTGGGAGTTTACAACTGCTAATAGCTCCAACTCGTAGAAATGCGAGACCTGTTGCATTGCAAATGCTTGTTTCCCTAGTGACCAATTGACACATGCTCCAAATAGTAGTTTGTGTGGCTCACTGCTAGGGCAATTTTTAATGTATTCATTTCGTTGCACAGGGTGCATAAGAAAGGTAGTTTTTGCTTAGCTTGTTGGACCATTGTTTTGTGAACCAGAAAGCGACCAAAGGAAACTTAAGTAGATTAAGATCTCTTTTTTTCTATTCTTTATGTATTTGTTTTTAGGTTTCAATTGGTCTTTCTGTGCTTCATTTAATAAATCTGAAACTTTACATATGTATTCTACCTTACTTTTTAGGCTTCCTTGCTACTTTTAGTAGTATTTTGCTGCAAATTATCACTATGTTTTGCCACTTACAGTTCCATAACCACTTTATAACATCACTTGCAACAACAAAAAGGATCATCTGCAATGTCCAATGTATATTGCTGTGAAATTTCATTACAATCCGTTCAGCTTTTTTGCTGCTTCATGAAATGCAAAAGTTGATGAAAAATATATTGAATTTCAAGTGTGCTTAGGACCCACCTATGTTCTATACACCTACATGACCAACCACTGTGAAACTTTCAAACCTTCAACAATGTAACACGTGCAATGGGTCTGCAAAGAATTCCTTGTCTCTGGTAACCTTAACTATAACTTCAAACTGCCTATTTTCACTCTGTGATATATATAAATAGACTAGGTAGTTATAGGTAGGTCTGCTTTTCCATAGATGAAGCATTTTTGGTTTGCTAATACCTTTGGCCCCAATTGATGAATCTTCACGAAATAAAAAAAAGTTAATCTATCCCAGCTTCTTCCAAGAATGTTTCAGGGTGATCTGTCAAGTGGGGGTTGAGTAAAAAGGGGGGTCCCAAACCTTAAAATCCCCATGCATCTTCCATAGACTTCTTTAGACACAGCTACAGCACAAACTGTTGAACTGAATTACAATAAATTTGGCAGGAAACTTGTTTTTGTCCACAGATTGTGCTTTTTGTGATTTGATGTAAATCTGTTCCAAGGTTTTTGAGAAATTAAGGGTAAAAAAGAATTGTACATTTGGATTGTTGGGCTTGAACGAGCCCCATGAGCCTCTTGCACAAGTGCAAATGTAAACATTAAGGCCTGTGATTGGTCAATAGGCAATTTTTTGTATCCTGTGAGCTTTCACTCTCTTCTGGGACCAAGAGGCTTCTATGAGTCCTGGGAGAGCAAGCAAACTAATTGACTGGCTGCCTGAATATACAAATGAAGTGGCGGCCATTACTGTTTACTGTGAAAAATTGATGGGGTTGAGGAATGAAGTAAGACAGATATGTAAGGGGGCAGCAGAAAGGCTTGCTGTCCTCTTAGATTGAGACTGTGCTAAAATAAATTATATTGTGTTTAACTTATGGTTACAATCCTACTATGTTTAATTCTTATTTTCAAAAAAGTTGCAATCTTGCAAGACTCTTGCAGGATCATGAAAAGGAGAAAGGAGTGGAAGATCTTTGAATACACTTTAGTATGCACAGTTGCTACTGTGGGAAGTAGGGGTGGGTGAAAAATTCCACTCTGCCGGCACACTTCGTGGAAATTGTTGAACTCTATGCTTGCATGTAATGCTGAGTACCCCCTAAATTCCGCTATCCTGCACATTGCGTAATTTGTTTTCCATTTGCGGGTGGCCAGTGCAACGAAATTTGCCATTCACTAGCAAGCATTTGTGAGATTTGCTGCCCATTCATGCAGCTTCTAGTCTCCACTAAGCCTTCTGGCACCATTTCAGATGCTGGTGAATGGACGCACCTGCTTCTCAAGCAGATTTTCTACTCAAGAATCAGCAAAGTCTACTTGAAAAGGTGCTTTCAAGTGAATATGAATATCCTACTCCAACTGGCTATACCGACTGTTGTTTAGTGGGAAAAAACATTTTTTATTGTATTTTTTTTTCAACAGGACGGAAGTGCCCTAGAGACTCCATCTTTCTCTTCCTGTCCAGCAGGCTCCCCCCAGTGCTTTTTCCATTTTCTGGTTACATTTCAATTGGTTTTTGAGTGGATCACTCTCTCTGTCTGCAATTCCTGCTGCACATATACTATTGTATTTTAGAAAACTTTGTTTTTATGATATCACAAGTAAGCTGAAAAACGTTTGTATAAGGATCTTATTTGTTTGATAGAGGGCATGCACCAGTTTTTATTTGTACTTGTATTCAAATTCATTAGGGGCCTAATTATTATTTTGCATTTAGTTATTATCTTTTGAAAGGGAAAAAGGTTGCATAGTTCAGTACATTTTCTCCACATTTGTTAAATTTTCACTATTCATTCATTTTACTTTGTGGATTGTGGACTAGTCTGCCCATGGGCCCTACATCCAATACTAGTCATGGGGACATAAAACAACTGTTTTTGTGGTACATGTTGTTCTGTAAATTTGTTCTTTGGTGGGGTAGCATTTGATGATTTGGGGGGATGTGTGTTATTGTGAACGTTTTATAGCATACTTAGTTTTCGTTTTTTAGCATTCCTTAAGTGATGGTAGTGTTTTCTTCATTGTTACACTGCACCCTGTGTGTTTACCATAGACCATTGTTTGTTCTCCATACCATGTGGCCGTGGTCAGTTTTTGTACTCAGTGTCCATTCGCGTGTATGTGTTCTTTGCTATTCATGGCTTCATGCTTGCTCTTCTTTGACCATGTGGCCGGTGGTCATTTTGTGCAGGCAGCCAGTGTGCTTTTGCCATAGGCCTGGACCTGTTTTTGTTCCCTAATGCCTCTTGCTTGCTGTTGTTGATGTTGTTTGACCATGTGGCTGACAGTCATTTTCTGCACCTAGCCAGTGTGCTTTTGCCAATGGCCTACATGTGTACTTTTTTGTCCAAGCCTGAGTCTTTGCTGTTGTTGTTTGACCATGTGGCCAGTGGCTGTTTTGTAGAAGTAGTCTGTGTGTTTTTGCCATAGGCCTGCATGTGTTCTTGTTCTCCAATGCCTCCTTGCTTGTTGTTGATGTTGTTTGCTAATGTGGAAGACAGCCATTTTGTACAAGCAGCAAGTGCACTTTTTCCATAGGCCTGCATGTGTTCTTTGTTGCCTGTGCCTCCTTTCTTGTTGTTTGACCATGTGGCCCTTTTGTGCAGCCAGCCAGTGTGCTTTTGCCATAAGGGAATCTGTGTGCTTCTTTGTTGTCCATGCCTTCTTGGTGTTTGTTGTTTGACCATGTGACTGGGGCCATTTTGTGTACACAGTAGGTGTGCTTTTTTCATAGGCCTGCATGTGTTCTTTAATAAATATGCTTGAGGATAATTGTAGTATATGCATGAACAATGTTTAATAATATATGCATTTTTTCCAGTTTTTCACCTGCACCTCCTAGCCTCCCAAATCCCAATAGGTTCCTGATAGTCCCACTCATACACCAGCAATGTTTTTATTCCTTTATTGATGTATTTATTTATTTATTATTGTTTTAATTTTGTTTAATTGTTTTTTTAATTGCTTTTATGTTTTTTTACAAATTTTCCATCCATCCACCCGCCTGTCACACACTAGCATTCAGTTTTAGGTAACTGCATGTCTAAGGTTGACTTCTGCGCTTGCAAAATCTTTGTGCTAAAATAAAAAAAAATCTTAAAAGGGGCTTTCCACCAGCCCGTTACTTTCCTGAGCTTTCTATTAGCTTAATCTGATGTTGTTCTAATTTATGTGCTCCAGATTGGCCAGCACGTCGTTGTCTGCTTTCACTCCCTGCTTTCTGCTGCTTTGCCATCCTGCTGTCCATGCCTTGTGGAGTTGGGCGAAGTACTCCTTCGGGTCACTTCAATTGGTTACTGGCCGGTGTGCTTCTGCATACCATATGTTTTCAAATGTGCTTTTTGCGGCGTACCTCAGCCCCCAAAGCTTCCCGTCAGACAGTGCACACACAATGAAGGTATTTGTGTGTATAGTCTGCTCCTCCTTGATTCTGGCTGTTTAGCATCCCATTTTAAAATGTTGAATTAATCGTCTTTCAGTGTGCACTCCTGTTGTACTATTTCAATAAAATAATTGGTGTATTTGTGCTTATTGCACTCTCGAGCCTTCTTCTGCATCGCCATGTGCTTGATTGCGTGCTGCGCTCGTGAGCATCTCAGAGAGAAAAGTTCCCTTGTGGAACTTGTATTTCTTCAAATTTGTTTTGGCTTGTGTATGTGTTTAGGTATGTTTTGGAATTAAGGGCCAGATGTAGCAAGATCCCAAATTGCGAGCTGCAATTTGCGAGTCCCAGCGACTCGCAAATTGCAACTCGCAATTTGGAATGCAGAAAGGTGTCTCAGACACCTTCTGCGAGTCGCTATGGGGTCGCAAAGATCCACCTCATTAATATTAATGAGGTGGGTCGCAATTTGCGACCCCATAGCGATTCAGGGCACTCACGGGGATGGTGGCCTACTGGAGACAGCAGACCACCATGTCCGTGACTGCTTTTAAATAAAGCAGTCTTTTTTTTCAAAATGTAGCCCATTTTCCTTAAAGGAAAACGAGCTGCACTTTGAAAAAAAAACCTAAACCTTTAGTTTCGGTATTTTTCAAGGCAGGTAGTTGTCCATTAGACCACTGCCTGCTCTGAAATTTTTTTTTTTTTTCCAGACACAAAGGGGAAGGGGTCCCATGGGGTCCCCTTCCCGTTTGCGCCTGGGTTACCATCCACTTCAAGTGAATGGTAACTGCGCTTTCATTTGCGACCGCAATCGCGGTCGCAAATGAAAATGCATAGCATTGCGAGTCGCAAATAGGAAGGGAACACCTCTTCCTATTTGCGAGTCGGACAAGCATTTTGCGAGTCAGTTCCGACTCGCAAAATGCATTTCTACATAGCAAAGTGGCTTTAGCGACTAGCAAATGGTGATTTTCGCCGTTTGCGACTCGCTAAACCCTTGCTACATCTGGCCCTAAGAGTGTTCCTCGTTTGGCTGGTGTTTCAGTTTAGGCAGTTTCCTGGTTGCTGGCTGAGGTTCTGTCCCCACAGGTTGTGGGCTCTTATGGTGTGAACCTAAATAAATGGATTTACTTAAATGACATCTAGATTCTGAAGCACTCTTTGTACCCCTATACCCCTACTACAACTGCGTTTACATTTGAAGGAACGAGTACTGGCTCACCTGGTCAATTTTCTATCAAAGGAACAGCCCCATGTTAGGACCCATGCTGTTTTTGTGTAGTTTGTTTCCCTTTGTTCCTCGTGCGCATGTTTGCCATAAACCAGATTTGAAATCAGCCGTGTCACTGTCTGAGGACAGCCCAATGATATTATCTCGAGTTAGGGTGAGCGCAGCAAGGAATAATGACTATTCTCATAGAGATAACACTAATCATAGATGTTATCTTCTAGAGACTGGTCTCCTATTGCCCAGTGCTAGCAGATCATTTGCGTAGTTCTTGTCCCTTCTTGGTACATGTTGTTTTATTGCGGCCATTATTTCATATGTAATACATTCCTTTTATGAACTGATGAGCCAAATATTTCACACTTAGTGAAAGAAAACAACTACTACCTCCAGTTAAAGATGCTTGGGTCAATTTCCATTTGAGGAAGAAACACAGATTATAAACCTCAATGAAGTGAGTGAGTTTTTCAACGACTCTAAATAATACATTTTTACTAACGCATGCAGGTGTGAGCAGTAGGAGTACATGGGTCACATTATAAGTAGCCTTCTGAGAAGCGCTCAGCCCCGTTAGTGCCATGGTTCCTGCCTAGGTAAACCTTCTCCCATCAGGGGAATATTACGCTCCAAATATAAAAGGTTCTGAAGACCAGAAAGTGATGGGAGGCCAGTTGAAACAATTTCTGTGAGTCAAGTGATGGTTTGTGTAAGGAAAGATCTCTGCTGAAATCGGGGCTTTAGATTGCTAGTGTTAGCCTCTGTCCCTGGTGAGCCACGTTAGCCAAGCAGCTCTTCTCGTCTTCCGACAGTGACTTTGTAATTTGAGCGAATATATTTGAGCATATCGCCTTCGTGAGGAGCGCACACACACGTTGCATTGTAAGGAACTGTCTTGCTAGCACACTATGGCAATGTAGAGCACAAGTCCACGTTCATATTTTCTTCTATTTGAGCATTTACCTTATTGGTTAATTTTCTAAATAATACATGGCTGGCTATAATCATTGGATTAAAACAAAAAACACACCTGTCTAACGTTTCAGTTTTTCTGACCTGTATCCTAACAATATAAAATGATATTTAGGAAACCATGTTTATTTTCGGTAGTGGCTATAGTTTGTTACAGGAAAGCAGGAATCTCTACTTGTTTTTCAACACTTAACTAGCTTTGTGTTGCAGTGCTTAGTTTTGCAGTACAAATTCCACATCTTAATGTGCATGCATGTTCATGATGTCCGTTGTAGAATATTTTTTGTGAAATCACATAGGGGGTCAGTCAGAAACGGAAAACCGGCGGTGCACCGCCGGTTTCCCGCTGCCCTGGGGAATCTTCCATGGCGGCGCAGCTTGCTGCGCCGCCATGGGGATTCCGAGCCCCATACCGCCATCCTGTTCCTGGCGGTTTTGGCCGCCAGGAAGAGGATGGCGGTATGGGGTGTCGTGGGGCCCCTGGGGGCCCCTGCAGTGCCCATGCCAACGGCATGGGAACTGCAGGGGCCCCCATAACAGGGCCCCACAAAGATTTTCAGTGTCTGCCATGCAGACACTGAAAATCGCGACGGGTGCAACTGCACCCGTCGCACCCCTTCCACTCCGCCGGCTCCATTCGGAGCCGGCATCCTCATGGAAGGGTGTTTCCCGCTGGGCTGGCGGGCGGCCTTCTGGCGGTCGCCCGCCAGCCCAGCGGGAAACTCAGAATAACCGCGGCGGTCTTTTGACCGCTCAGCGGTATTCTGCCGGCGGGACTTTGGCGGGCCGCCTCCGCCGCCCGCCAAGGTCAGAATGAGGGCCATAATCATTTTGGTAAGGTTGTGATACGTGCACATGCATGTGCGAGTGTAGGAATGTATGGTCTTACAATGTTTTTGCCATAAGCAATAGTAAAACAAAAAAAAAGCTTTGGCAAGGCCAATAAATTGACATACTGGTCATCTTATTATACCTATTAATATATTCCTTATACATATAGGCTCTCATTACAAACCTGGCGGTCGGTGATAAAGCAGAGGTAATACCGCCTACAGGCCAGCTCTAAAAAAATGAAATTATGACCACAGTGGAAACGCTCATACACACAGACACTTTAACACACCTACCGCCATGGTGGTAGGAACAAGCACCACGGTGGTAACCGCCAAGAGCCAGGCGGAAGACAATGTACTGCCCATTGAATTATGACACACAAATCAGCCACCTTTTCTGGGGCGGTACCAACAACATCAAAAGCACGGTGGAAACAGAACACAGAAGTCAAAGGACTCACCTCTGGAGACTCAGGGAACAACCACGAAGCCACGGAGCCAGAGTTGCACATCTTCCCCATGCTTGTATACCTCTTCCTGCTTTACGAACATCAACGCCGGCGAAGACGACCATGGTGAGTACTGCCACCTAGCACACAAGGGAGGGGGAAGAGAGTGACACACACACGCAACATGCAACACCCCACCCGATCACTATACACATAAACAGAAGCAGTAACATTACATAAACACCCCGTACCCCTCAGGAATAATACAAGGACAAAAGGATTTGATTATAGTGAGGGTAAGAAGACAAAATAGTATAAATAAGTTCTTCAAATACAAAATGTATTTACATATTTACAAATGGAGGGACACTGCCCAGTCCTCAATGTCCATGGGCCACAGGGCCACTACACATAGGCCAAGGCCCCACCTCACTCCTGTAACAACACGGGGAGAAAACTGCAGGGGCATCTGTTCGAAAATACACCAGCACCTCAGGTGGATGGGGAATGGGGGGCACCTCAGCCGGAAGATGGTACAACACCATTGGTCCTGGAGGGGCCAACATGCCCATTACTCTGTCCGGGGGAGTGCAAGGCCACAGTCTCTCAAGTGGGTGGTTTGCCCACTGATTGCATTGGGGAGTGCAAGGCCACAGTCTCTCTAGTGGGTGATTTGCCCACTGCTTGCTCCTGGGGAGTACAAGGCCACAGTCTCTCCAGTGGGTGGTTTGCCTACTGCTTGGTCCTGGGGAGTGCAAGGCCACAGTCTCTCTAGTGGATGGCTTCTCCACTGGTACTGGAGGGGGCCTTGTGCCCAGTGTGCTTCATCCTGGCAAGGATGGGGTGAATGGATGGCTTCTTCCACTGGTTCTGGAGAGGACCTTGTGCCCAGTGTGCTTCATCCTGGCAAGGATGGGGTGAGTGGAGGGCTTCTTCCACTGGTTATGGAGGGAGCCTTGTGCCCAGTGTGCTTCATCATGGCAAGGATGGGGTGAGTGGATGGCTTCTTCCACTGGTTCTGGAGGGGGGCTTATGCCCTGTGATGCAGCACCTGGGGAGTGCAAGGTCACAGTCTCTCACCTGGGTTTCACACCCACATGATTTGCATGGTCCAGGGTGCACTACAGCCCCTGGAGGAAGGACTACACACTGCCCGCCGGCGGTGACAGCTGCTCAGTGGAGGCAGTGGCGGGGCAGTGGTGGGGGGATGCTCCAGCCCATCCCCTGCAGCCTCGGACGTTTGCCCACTGGGGCTGCTGCTGCTGGCAGTGGTGCTGGTGGCGGTGCAGGCAGTGGTGAGGGGAGGCTCCAGCCCATCTCCTGCAGCCTCAGACTGCTGCCCACTGGGGCTGCTGCTGCTGGCAGTGGTGCTGGTGGCGGTGCTGGTGGGGGTGCTGGTGGTGGTTCTGGTGGCAGTGTTGCCGGTGGTGGGGGGAGGCTCCAGCCCTTCCCCTGCAGCCTCAGATGGCTGAACCACCACGGTTGGTGGTGGGGGCTCCGAATTAGTCCCAGCACTAGGCCTCCTGTCCTTCCTGCCTGCTGATGCAAGCACCCTGCCCTTTCCTTCAGCAGCTGGTGGTGGCTCCTTGCCCTTCCCTTTGGCAGCTGGTGGTGCCTCCTTGCCCTTCACTTTGGCAGCTGGTGGTGCCTCCTTGCCCTTCCCTTCGGCAGCTGGTGGTGCTTCCTTGCCAATCGTTTGGCAGCTGTTGTGCCTCCTTGCCCTTCCCTTTGGCAGCTGGTCGTGCCTCCTTGCCCTTCCTTGACACACTTGGTGCAGGCACACTTTCAGTGCTGATGCCTGGTTCCCTGGAGCCTCTCCCACCTGCAGTAGCTGTTGACACTACTGTGGCCGTGGACTCGGTGGCTGAGGTGCTCGCCTGGGTTCTGACCACCCTGGCTTGATGTGAAGAATGTGGGGGGGAGTGGTAGGGAAGAGGTCAACGGTGGAGAGGAAAAGCTTCTTATGGACATTGGGGCGGGAAGAGGGTGAAGATTTGGGAGTGGAGGAAGAGGGAGTGGTTCTAGGAGGTGTATGTCTGCTGATTTTGGGTGCAGATGCATGGGCTGGATGCTCTTGTGAGGTGGATGGCTGTTGGGTGTCTGAGTGCTTGCGTTTGTGCATTTTGGGAGGAGGGGGCAGAGACAGAGGGAGAGGACACAGGGGACATGTGCATGGATGTGGGGGTGGTGACTGCCAGTGAGGGATGTGTAGTGAGAGGCGTGATGGTGATGGAGGTAGTGGATGAGGACGTAGTGCATGCAGGAGTGGAGATGCTACTGGGAGGGAGGTGGAGGATGACGAGGAGGGGTCCACAGAGGAGGCAGTGGATGTTGGTATGTCTGCATCTGGATGGTGTTTGTGTGAGTGTCTATGGGATGATGTGTGGTGCTTGTGTTTGCCTGAGCCACTTCTGTGTGTTGTCTTGTGTGCATGCTGGTCTGCCTGTGTGCTTGGGATAGGTTGGGGTTGAGGGGAATGGGACTGGGTAGAGGAAGTTGGAGGGGGGAGGCTAGAAACAGGGACAATGGCTGCCACCATAGAGGAGGCCACTGCCTGGATTGATCTCTGTTGGGCCGCCATGCCAGAGTGAATGCCCTCCAGGAATGCATTAGTTTGTTGCAAATGGGCTGCCAGCCCCTGGATGGCATTCACAATGGTTGACTGCCCAACAGAGATGGATGACAGGAGGTCAATGGCCTCCTCACTCAGGGCAGCAGGACTAACTTGGGAAGGGCCTGAGGTGCCTGGGGCGAAGAAGAAGCCCACCCTCCTGGGGGAGCGGGCACGGGAAACATGCTGAGGGGCTGCTGGGAGGGCGGTGCTGGTATGGGGGTGGCAGCTGTACCTGTGGTTGGGGTGGGCACAGAGGTGCTTCCCTCAGAGGAGGTATCACTGTCAGAACTGTCCCCTCCTGTCTCCACCATGGTGCTCCGCTCGCCCTCCGTCCCAGTGGTGCCCTCACCGTCGGTGGATTCGGCCTCATGGGCCCTGTGTGATGAAGCTCCCTCCGTCGCTGGTGCCTCTGCTCCTCCTCTAGATGATGCTAATGCACATAAGGATAGGGTGACCAAACAAAAAGGGGAGGGAAGAGACAAAGGATACACTTGGTCAATGGCTGCTTCAACACCACCATTGGCATACACGACGCAAACACATAGGGCACTAGGCAATGCACAACCAGTCACAATGCTAGTCACCAGGCCATGGACAGGAATACCTAATGCCAATAGCAGCATATCTGAGACTCACAGACCCCTGCCAGTAGTAGATGCCTTATCTTGGTAGAAGGTGGTGTTCATCAGACCCTGCCCAACATGAGACCTACCCTGCAATGTCCAGCCTGGCCTATGGGCACCCACAGGCCCACATCCCCCACCTGGAGACCACCCCCCATGCGCAAGTAGTATATTGGGAAACTGTACTCACCCCCTTGTGGCTGCTGTGATGCCCTCAAGCACCCATCCAGCTCCGTATAGGCCACAGACAGTATGCAGGCCATCAGGGGGGTCAGGTTTTGATGGGCACCCCTTCCTTGTTGAGAGGCCATCCCTAGCTGGGCATCCGCCATCTTCCTTGCCCAGCATCTTAGGTCCTCCCACTGTTTGCGACAGTGGGTGCTTCACCTGCCATAAACCCCCAGGGTCCGCACGTCCTTGGCAATGGCACACCATATGCCCTTTTTTTAATGAGTGCTGACCTGCAGAAAAATACCCATAGAAAAAGGTATCAGTCAGACCGTCCGGCCCGTTACACTCATGTCCCACCATAGCCCTCACATCCCCTTGCGAACAGACGTTGCCCACCATACATGTAGCACGCTGCCCAGGACCCTTCCACCAACCCCCCCACACGAGGCCCTCACACAGAGCAGTCCATGCATAAATGCCCCATGCATCGTGCTCACAGTGTACTCACCTGTTTGTCTGGAGATCCATACAGCATTCAATACTGGGGTAGGAACCCATCCACCAGTCTCTTCATCTCCGCAGCGGTGAAGGCAGGCGGCCTTTCCCCAGTGATACGAGTCATGGTCGGTTCCAGACATGTCACAGCAGCACTTGCAGTGTAGGTCCTCTCCTGTTGAAGGTCAGGTAGCAAGTGAGTGAACAGATAGAAAATGGCGGGCACATCCACAGCGGTGCGTATCGTCACCGCAGGCATACATCAGCATTGGCCACTATAAACCATAGGGCCCAATGACAACCAATGAGGAGTTGCACTGCAGTACTCGACCACCTCCCGCAACGGTGCACAACATCAGCGGCATTACCTCATTTCCACAAGTCCATCCACACAGGACAGGTGGACGCCATTTCGGGGGGGGCAGGCCATAGCACCTAACTGCGTCAGAGTACACATAGGCATCATTTAGGCCTATCCAACCATATACTGTTACAGTCACAACATGCAGTGCAGTGTAGTGTTTGGAAATGTGGAATACTGACCAGCTGCTCACCATTTTGCCCCCTAGATTACAACTGCTGAGGATGAATAGGAGATGGAGACATCCCCCGTGTACAGACTTGGAAACAATGGAGGACAGGCACATTATCCTCATCTATAGACTGGACAGGGCCACAATCACAGAGCTGTGTGCCCAATTGGAGCCTGACCTAATATCTGCTATCCGTCAGCCCACCGAGATCCCCCCTCTTGTGCAAGTCCTATCTGTGATCCATTTCTTGGCAACTGGCTCCTTCCAAGTGACAGTGGGCTTGGCAGCAGGAATGTCACAGCCAATGTTCTCAATAGTGCTGACCAGAGTGTTGTCTTCCCAGTTTAAAAACATGCGCAGCTACATCGTTTTCTCCCAGGTGGAGGATTTAGCCACAGTGAAAGCTGACTTCTATGCAATGGGACATATACCCAACATCATTGGGGGCAATTGATGGAACACATATTGGATTTGTCTGCCAGGAGAAATGACCAGGTGTTCAGAAACCAAAAGAGCTTTCACTCCATGAATGTGCCTAGCGGACCATTACTTCTCCCATGTCAATGCAAAGTATCCTGGGTCTGTGCATGATGCCTTTATCCTGAGGAATAGCAGCATCCCATATGTGATGGCTCAACTCCAGAGGCACCGGGTGTGGCTAATTGGTGAGCCCTGGTTTCCACCCAGTGGATGTTGGTGTATGGCTATGGTGTTGGCCATAAGGATTAGTGTGAGTCTAACAGGTATCCCTCGATATTTGCAGGTGACTCAGGTTACCCCAACCTCTCATGGCTACTGAACCCTAGTGAGGAATGCCAGGACAAGGGCACATGGGCGGTCAAGGACTATCAAGAGGACCTTTGGCCACCTGAAGGCCAGGTTTCTTTGCCTCCATCTAACTTGTGGATCTCTGTACTACTCACCCAAGAAGGTCTGCCAGATCATGGTGGCATGCTGCATGTTGCATAACCTTGCCTTGAGATGGCAGGTGCCTTTTCTGCAGGAGGATGAGGCTGGGGATGGGTGTGTTGCAGCAGCGGACCCTGTGGACAGTGAAGATGAGGAGTCAGAGGATGAGGACAAGAGAACAGCAATAATACAACAGTACTTCCAGTGACACACAGGTAAGACACTGTGAACTTCACTTTACATTGACAATTTTGTGTTTAACATTGTACATGGCAGACAGATTCTCCCAATTCTTTGGCCACTTACTGTACCCTTTGGAATCTCTATTTTCAGATATCTGTGCCCCACTCTGGCACCTGGTGTGTTGACTGCAGCCTACTACAGGTCTTTTCTATGTATACATTCCTGTACAGTTGTATTGCAGTGTTTAAAGCTTGTTGAACGAATACATAGTACAATCATTTGACATGCTCTATACTTGTATTTTTTTAAATGTTGTTTATTTAAGTGCTAAGAAGTAGAGGGGGAGTGGAATGGACTGGGGTGATGGTGGAGGAGAGTCTAGGATAGAGTACAGTCTATTTGCATCACAGGTGCATTGTCCAAGGGGGTGTAGGAAGTGGAGCAATGGCAGTTTAAGGTGGACAGGGTGACAGAGTGGGACACAAGGGTGACAATCAGGGGAGTCCTATTTCCTGGCAGGGTCCTGGCAATGTTCTCTGTCTTCTGCCTGGACAGCAGGGCCCGTTTGTGGGGTGGTTCTCCTTCTACAGGGGGAGGGGTGCTGGTGGCCAGTTGTCCCTGTTGCGGGGCCTCCTGTCCACTAGCGGCAGAGGAGGTGGAGGGCTGTTCATCGGTGAGGCCAGTGTCAGGGGCCCGGTGGTGTGCAACTGCCTCCCTCCTCGTGTTAGCCATGTCTGCGAGCACCCCTGCAAGGGTGACCAGGGTGGTGTGGATGTCCTTCAGGTCCTCTCTGATCCCCAGGTACTGTCCTTCCTGCAGCCGCTGGGTCTCCTGCAACTTGTCCAGTATCTGGTCCATCGTCTCCTGAGAATGGTGGTATGCTCCCAGGATCCCTGCAAGTGCCTCATGGAGAGTTGGTTCCCTGGGCCTGTCCTCCCCCTATCGCAAAGCAGTCCTCCCAGCTTCCCTGTTGTCCTGTGCCTCTGTCCCCTGAACAGTGTGCCCACTGCCACTGACCCCAGGTCCCTGATCGTCCTGTGTTTGTGGGGTGGCCTGGGATCCCTGTAGTGGTGGACACACTGCTGATTGATGTGTCCTGGGGACAGAGGTATGGGCCTGCTGGGTGGGTGCTGTGCTGGTGTTTCCTGAGGGGGGAGGCTCTATGGTGGTATGGGACTGTGCCTGGGTAACCGACTGTCCGGAGATCCCTGATGGGCCAGGTTGGTCATCTAGATCCAGGTGTCCAGAGCTGCTGTCCTCACAGTAGACCTCTTCTGTGGGGGGACTGGATGTTGCTGGCACCTCCTCTCCGGTGATGTAGGGATGTAATCCAGTGTTATTGTTTCTGCATGTGACATCTTGTGCATGGGAATGTTGCCCTCTATGGTTGTGATTGCCCTGTCAACTTTGCCTTGTGTGAGTAGTGATTTTGTGGGTTAGGTTATTCTCTCTAATGTGCATGCTTTAGTGATGTGTTTCCATGTAGGTCTGTGATGGGGGTTCTTGCATTGATGTTACGTGCAGGGCTTGGTATTGGGATGGGTGAGTTGTGATGGTGAGGTGTATGTGAGGTGGTGGAGTGATGGGGTGAGGGTAGGGGTGGGGGTATGTGATAGTATGCAAGTAGGGGGGAGAAAGTAGTAAAGAGTTGACTTACCAGAGTCCAGTCCTACTCCTACTACTGCCAGGCCCTCAGGATGCATGATTGCCAAGACTTGCTCCTCCCATGTTGTTAGTTGTGGTGGAGGAGGTGGGGCCACCGCCAGTCCTCTATACTGCTATCTGGTGTCTTGCTAACGCAGAACACGCCTTCCCCCGTAGGTTATTCCACCTCTACATGATGTCATCCCTTGTTCTTGGGTGCTGTGCCACGACGTTGACCCTGTCCACAATTCTCTGCCATAGCTCCATCTTCCTAGCAATGGATGTCTGCTACACCTGTGATCCGAATAGCTGTGGCTTTACCCGGATGATTTCCTCCACCATGACCCTTAGCTCCTCCACTGAGAACCTGGGGTGTCTTTTTCGTGCCAGGGGTGTAGTGTGTGTGGTGTGTGGGAGGGTGTGTGGGGTGATGTGTTGGGTTGTGTGCTGTAAGGTGCGTGGATGGTGTATGGGTGATGGTGTTCTGTGGTTCTGGTTCTGTGGGTGCTCTTGGTGTCTCTTTCTGCGGGTTGTCAGTTCTTTTTGTCGTAAAGAGTTGTGGATAGTGTGGGTGTGTCTTTTTTATTGGAGTGGGTGTGTGGGGTGTGTATGTGTGTCAGGTGTGTGTAGTTTGAATTGTCCAATGTAGTGTTGTTTTGAATGTGTGTGTGTATTTTGAGCGCAGCGGTATGTACCGCCAATGGTTTACCGCGTTTGAATGTCCACCACGGTGATTCGTGGGTCATAATGCTGTGGGAACAGTTCTGTTGGCATAATGGTGTGGGTTTCGGTTCAGCCAGTTTATCACTGACCTTTGGGCTGGCGGACTTGTGTGTGTGGCTTTATAGTGACGAATTGCTATGTGTGTGTCATAATATGGGTAGTGGAAATCCGCCACGCCGGCGATATGTTGGCGGCAGTCAGCATGGCTGTAAGCGGGACTTACCGCCAATGTCATAATGAGGGCCACAGTCCCTTATTATGTATTTACATAACTATTTAAAGTATTAGTATGGTCCTACTGTACTAGAGAAAAAATTAATAAAAATAAATGAAATAAAATCTATAAATAAAATTCAAATTATAAATAAGTAAATTAAAGTTAAAAAATAATAATAATGAATAAATAAATTAAAGAAAAAGAAAAATAATGATAAAAAAATATGCATATATAAATAAAACTATAAGTAAACAAAAATAATATAAATGTACTCTCTTGTAAGCTTTACTTTGTTTATCCATCACCATATGTGATGTCTCTCTCAATCTATCATCCATCCCCACTCTGACTCATCTCAAACCCATTCTACTACTTTCATCTCCAAAATAGCCCTGTCTAAGCTCTTCCCTCCTCTTCTACATCTAGCTCGCCCAAACCTCAGCTTACTACCATGATCTCCCAAAAAACCCTAGTCAATTCTCCCACATTTATCACACCTTTGAATAATCCAAACCCCCTCCTGCTACTATGATCTCCCTAACCCTTTCCACAGACTCTTCCCTTCTCCATCTCTCCTTTACTCATCCCAAGCCTCATTGTATTACTATGAACTTCCAATTAACAGTTCTGGATTCTTTCCTCCTCAATCCCTCCATTACTCTAGTCAATCCAACCAACAAACTCACATATCCTCTGCTCAAATTAACTCTAATACTAAAACTGTACTCATATTTCCCTATACTAATCCACCTCTAATTCCTCTTTGGTTCCGGAGTAGCGTGCTACTCGCCAAAAAGTGTTTTGACGCCTAGTCTGGGGTAGTGAGCGCTAGATTAATACTATTACAATACAATACAATATAGGCTAAACCTATTGACTTTGCCAATGCCTGTTTAAGAATTGTCATAACTCATTTTCCCTTGGACCCCCTTTCTGCCATAAGCGCGCAGCTGCACACACACCAGCATTAATTTTTTAAGGATTATTCTTTTTTTCCCCCGGAGTCCTTTCTAGCAATAGGTGCACACCAGCATTCATTTTCTAAAGATTAATCCATTTCCCATTGACCCTGCACCCTGCCACAGGTGTGTCCCCTTAGAAGCACCTAAAGAAAAACATTACATCTGTATGTTGTTTTTCTGAGTGAAGATGAAATATTATGTTATGGTGGTTTGGCTTGACTTTGAAATGGATACACTAACCACACTAAATTATATTGTCTGTACTATGAATGAAAAAAGGAAAACTGCAAAAATGTCATGTTTCACTAAATGATCAACTTGCTTATTTGCTGTTAGGTGCACAAGAGTTGCCACACACAGTGTACTGCCAGACAGAAGTGCCACTGCTAACTGACAGAGCTTGAAGATGGCCCAAAAGGAAGGTGCTGCCAAGAAAGTGGCCAGTGAGGAGAAACAGATTTCCACCACAGATGTGTTGCAACAAACTTTTTTCAGTAATTGTGTGCCTGCCGCATGCACTGTCCTCTGACCAGCAAGGTGGGACCAGCACTCCCACGTCACCTGCATCACCCCAACCTAAGCCAAAAGCCACATCTGTCAGTGAGGTAGCCACTGCAATCATGGTGACAGGCAGTTAGTCTGAATTGGAGTTGTCTCAGCCGCAAACTAGTACGTAATCATCACAGGAAACTGAGCAAAGTGGAAAACATGAGCTGCAATCAGCAATACTAGATCTTCCGGAAGTAGGAGCAGAACAGGGGTTGAGATTCCTGTTGAGCCAGATGTAGCTTTTCTTGAACCATTGGCTTTCCAATCACCAGCCAGTAAAAGGAAGGGTAATCCACCATCTTCTCCAAGCCCCCCTACTGATGATGTGCACATGAATTGGACCCCAGCTGAGTCCGAGACCCACCACAAGAGACAAGGAAATAGGAAAGTTCTTGAAAACTTTTAAATTTTTGAACGGGATAAAGAGAATGAGCCAGTTATTGTCATTGTCATGGAAGCTGGCTCAGAGGACACCAACATTACCTCTCCTATTCAACCTGCTCCAAGGGATGTGGCATTGGTACCACTACCACCTCCAGCCTACATATTTGTAAGGGTTTCACTGAGACCTGCATCTCTCACTACCTCAGTTTAAGTATGCACTAGAGAGAGGACACGCCCACGTACCTATAGTTTTCAGGCAGTGGCAGTTGGACCAGTGGCAGAATGTTCGCAGTTTGGGACTTCTTTATCATAAGCAAGCAGGAGGAAACATTGCAGTATGCTCCATTTTCCACCTGAGCGCTCTTGAAGGTAAATCTGGTTCACACTAAGGTACTCGAGGCCCAAAGACTCATGAAAAAAATATCACGCAGTCCAGAGGGAGAAGCACCTTACAAAATTCCTTGCAGGTGATGGTGGTGATAAAAGAGGGGAATCAGCTCTGATCACGGTGGGAGGTGAAGGTGATGAGCAAGAAGAGGATGACAGCTTTACACAAAGTATCCCTGTCCCCAGCAGTGCACCAGTGTCACCCACCTCACCAACCTCGAAATGGTACAAGAGTCAGATGGAGGAACTGCAGCATACAGTCACCACCCCAATACACACATTGAGTCTACCGCCTCCTAGTTCGCGGAAGTCACCTGCGTCAGTGGCATGAGGAAAAAAAAAATCCAAGCTACTTATAAGGTCATGTTTAGGCAGGAGAGGCCCTATGAGACAACTCCCCTGCAGCACATGTGTACAATGGGAATCTGGCAAAAATGTTAGCACTAGTCCTACCCCCTTTTTGTTCTGTGGAAGGAGTGGGATGTTCAGAATTTGTCGTGGCCATGTGCCCAAAATGAAAGGTTTTTATTTTTAGTCGGACCTATTTTGCCAGAGTTGCTGTTCCAGTGTTCCATCACAATGTGCTGTGATTGGCTGGACAAGCTTTCCAGCAGAGTGCTGTTCACAGGGTCCAACTGGTGGCAGACATGTGGACCAGTTGTCAAGCAACTGATTGCATGTGTATCACTGTACACTGGGGGGTTTATTTACAAGGAGCTAGTACCACCATTGCTTCTTTTTTTGGTTTGCGAGCTCCATATTTACAAAGTGGCACATTTGGCCAAATGTGCCACTTTTCCTGGGGCTGCGTTAAAAAACCTCACGGGATCCAGCTGTGTCACATACATTTTTATGTATTCAGAGTGGGCATTCTGTCAGGAAAAATCACTTACAGCTGATGCAGTGGTATCTACAACAGTATCCTCTTTTGATGTTTCTTCTGGATGTGTCACACATAGCCTTCAATCAGTCAGAGTTCCTAGGCCACTAAAACCCATGCGTAGGGAATCACACAGCGGCTTTAAAACAAGCATCTGGCCATTTGACTTTACTTCACACACTGGAAAATGCCTGTTTTGCACCTCTCCACTGTTTATAGTATGTCCACACATGTGTCGATCATGTTGTAGAAACCCTTGACCAACCTGGAACCATGGCACCTATGATCCCATTATCCACTGCAGCAAGGCAATGTGACATTGTGTACTTTTTGCAAAGGACTGGTCAGGATTGTCACTTCTCCAAGAACGAATGGGTCCCCAAATCCATGTCTGCATACTCTAAAAAACAACAGGTAAGTACACACATATGATAGGTAACACATGTATTTCCACTTTCCATTCCACCATATACTTATATTCACTTCGGCACACATAAGTAGACTAGGCACACTGTAATGTGACACATAGCCATAAGTCATACATTACCTTTTCCATCCAGGACCAATGTAAATATGTAGAAGGTGATATTTCACCATTTTGCAATCTTTTACATTGGTCCTCACACATTAGGCTCCATGCTTCATTCGGAACTGACGCATCCCCTCAGATTTCGACAGATTGCTAAAGTTGCGTAAGTTCTGAGGCCAACTTCAGTAATTCATCAGTTTTTGGGTGTATGCCTTGCAGCATCCTTCCCTCCGGTGCATCAGTATTTCTGATGCATCCTGGGACCCTATGCCTTGAAGCGTCATCTTTTAAATTAAACAGATACATGGCAATCTTAACTTTATTGACGTGGCATAGTTTTTTGGACACATCACTGACGCATCACTGACGCAATGCAGCAATGCATCAGTTCTTGTAGACCCTGGACCTTTTTTGTGGGGTTTAGTAACAACTATGTACAGCTCTCAGCACTGAAGAGACTTTCAAGGGTGTTCAGTGGCATGCAACATTAGCTATGTTTGCCATGGAGAAATCTTATACAGCTGCAGACAACTTCGAAGTCTTCAACAGCAAGTTGTTTGAATGGCTGCAACCCAGAGGTCTGTCATTTGGATTTGTTGCCATAGACAATGTAATGCCAGATGGTGGCTATTTCAGGGTCAACGTTTGGGTGCATTACATCAACCTGATTATGAAGGACTTTCTAAAAAAATGTAGGTCTGGGAAGAGCTTGAGGAGTTCCTCGTAGTGGAACTCCGCAAAGTGACCAAAGAACTCTGCTGCACTATGAGGAGTTCAGCAAGCAACAGAGTGTATTAGGTCATGTGCGCTAAAAAATCGGGACAAATGGCACCACATGCAGCGCAAGAGGACGCTGGTTCTTTTCTGCCACTAGAAATTTTCTACTCGAGTGGCATCTTCCTCAACACGAACGGAAAGTTTCTCAATGGGAGTGGTAGCGACCATCCACGACCACCTGCATTGGGAAATCCCACTGGGAGGTGGTCTGAGTAAGATTTTCCTTGCTCATGCTTACCAACTGAACATTGGCTAGAATGAATGAGGACAAAATCTCTGCTCTGCTACGCTGAGTTTTTTGGAACTCCGTGCTCTAAGCGGAGTGCAGAGTGGGAAAAACTCCAGCAGAGCAAAGTTCACCACCCACCCCTAAAAAAATGAAGACATAGGTGGTCATTTTGAACATGGCTGGATACACCGCCAGCAACCATGCTGATGGTCGACAGGAGACCGCCATAGATGGCGGTGAGGGCCGCCGGGAGCCATGGTGGTGATCGGCGGCGGGGGTGGATGCTGCTCCACCCTCACCACCACGTCAGCCAGACACTGCCACGCCTATAATGATGCAGTCATAGGTATGGTGGTGTATGGAGTCGCAGCGATGCTGGCGGAGCAGCATCCTAAGAGTTCGTTCCCTCCCAGAGCAGCGCCATGGAACAGGTAAGTGCTGCCTGAGAGGGAAGGCAGGGGGTGTTGAGTGACTGAGTGCGTGCATGGGGATGTGTAAGGGTGTTTGTGAAGGGGATGTGTTTCTGCATGTATGAATGCGTGCGTGTATGTCTATATATGTGTGCATTTGTATTTGGGGTTGGGGGGCCTAAACAGAGGTGGGGGATGGTGAGGGGGGATGAGGAGGGCCTACAGGGAGATGGGGGAGGAGGGGAAGGGTTTAGGATTTCAGAGTTCAGGGGGTTGGGGGTTGGGGGCTGGGGGTGTCCAGGGGCTTGGGGGGTATTTGGGGGTTGTGGCAGGTGGGATGGGCTAATGTGTCAAATACTGTCGACAGGAATGAGTATTCCTGTCACCAGTATGCATTTCACCTGGGATTACCTGGCGTGGTATCCAGCCAGGAAATCCATGGTGGAAATGGGATCATTATCCCACTGGCGGTCTATGCTCGACCGCCGGGTCGAAGGTGGCTACCTTTGGCCCCAAAGGTCAATTCAGGTCAGGCAGTAGGTAGTAGTGAACTAACTGCTTTGTAGCCAGTTCACTACTGTCATCTTTATATGGCGGTCGTGCATCGCCATGCCATTGGTGGTAATTACTGCCACCGCTGGCACAACAGGCTTTCCCGCCATGTTTAGAATGACCACCATAGTCAGCAACATACTGACCATCTGCAGAAGAATCTGAACTAATTTCATTGTTTTAAAGTCTGTGAGCACTTAAAGATCATTCAGCATGCTAATAGAGTACTAGTTAAAGCCCTAGTTCAGGAGGAACGAACACTTTAATTCAACATATTACATGTTGCGACATCTGGGTGAGCAGTACAGATCCTTCAATTACTATTTTATTCAAAGAGGAGTGATGCAATTGGGAAACGCATGAGCATGGATGTGGACAAATGGGGCCTATTCAAATGCCTGACAAAGATATTACATCCTTTTGACATTTTCACACAGGAAGTCAGCAAGGAGGACAGTAAAATGAGCCAATGTTGCTACATCTGCTACAGGACCAGTCAAAACAAGGTGTTGCAAAGGTTTTACAAAGTGAATGGCAACAGAGAAGTGTAGAAGTTGGTGGAGAGCTTAATCCTTTGCTTGACTCATAATCCAAGGCTACTAAGACACACTGGCCCTCATTATGACTTTGGCGGTTTCAAAGCAAGACCGCCAAAGCCATGGGTGCCAGAAGACTACCAGTGCTGGCGGTCTTCCACCCACCATAATATGGATACTGCTTGATTTCCAACACATTTAGTGCAGAAATTCGACAGTAGCCATGCTGGCAGGTGAGGTGCCTAGGCGGTATTACCACCTGCACCGCCCCACCAGTAGGCCGCCAGCTGTATTTTGACCATACAAACAACATGGTGATGGCCTGCTGATGGGGCACTGCTGGCAGTAGGAGCGCCCCTTCTGGTTCCCTGCCATACAACCTCCATGCCACACAAGGTATGTTGGGTGTCCGTCAGGGGAGGGAGGGTAGGGGGTGTTGTGTGTGAGTGTGTGGTATCTACATGTCTGTATGAATATGTGTGTGCATGTGTGTATGTGTCTGTGAGTGTTGTGGTGTATGCGAGGTTGTATGCATGTGACTGAATGCATGTATGAATGTTATAGTGAGTGCATGTCTGCATGCCAGTGTGTATGTGTGTGAGTATGTGTGAGTGAATGCGTGTATGGATGAGTTGTAAGTGAATGCATGTATGGAAGTGATGGTGCATGGGTGTATGCGTGGTGCGTGTGGGTGTGTGTGTGCATGATTGCGGGGAGGGGTAGGGGCACTGTGATTCTACAGGGGTGGGGTGGGGGGTGTTGTGTTTGTAGGGGGGCAGGAGGTGGGGAGGTTAGGTGATTGCTGGTGGGGTTGGGGAGCATTCTACAAGTGACAGGGAAGGAATTCCCTTACACCGGTAGCTCTACCGTCATGGTTTTCGTGCTGGTGGTACAGCATCAGAAAGCATGGCGGTAGGCCAGCTCATAATACCTCTGGTGTGGAGAGCTGGGTCGGAGACGTACATCTCCAGCCCAGTGGTTCATACCGCAATGGCAGTATAAGTGGAGATGTGGCGGGTTAGCTGCAGCCAACCCGCCACACTCATAATGTGGCAGCATACACTGCCAACCTGTTGGCGTGATTCTGCCACATTAACCCTGGCGATCAAAAGACCGCCAGGGTCAAAATGAGGGCCGCCCAACAAGGTTGAACTGCCAGGCGGCCGCCAATGCGGCCGCACTCCTGTGGGGTCTATTATGAGATCCCCACTGGCCCAGCAGGGATCTTGTCCGCAAACACGGGAGACAGCTCCAAATGGAGCTGGCGGTGTTGCGGCTGTGCGACGGGTGCATAGCGGACAGTGAAAAGGTCCATGGGGCCGTGGCAGGGGGCCCCTGCACTGCCCATGCCAGTGTCATGGGCAGTGCAGGGACCCTCAGGGGCCCCGCGACTCCACTTTTCACCAGCCTTTTCAAAAGGGAGGGGGACTCGTAAGCGCTGCCCTGGAGGATTAAATCTGCTGGGACAAAAGTGGCAGGAAACTGCTGGTGCCGACGGTGGGAGCGCAGCGCTTCCACCGCAGTCGTAATCCCCCTGGAAGCACCGCCAGCCTGTTGGTGGTGCTTCCTCCAAAATTGTAATGACCCCCATTGTGTCCTCCAGAGAGTCATCTGTGCCATAATACTTGATCTATGTTACAAATAAATACTGGCACTTTCATTCCTTTTTCAAAAGAGAATATTTTACTATACAAGACATGCATTGTTGAGCAAGCAAGAGAGATGAAAGAGGAACAGCAGGAAGACTCCTGGGCAGAGGTTCTGGCATGCAGCCTTCACCCTACATAGAGGGTGCTATTGTCTCACAGCAGCCATCTCCAGCAACAGGAACACAGTTAACAACAGCAACAAAATAATCATACCCAACCTCTGTAATGGCTTGGTTTCAAGTGGCAGGACTTAAGTCAGGTACGGAGGCGAAGGCAAAAGAGAACAAGCATGTGGCAGCACCATTGACCATTCAGAGAATGTTCCAGGACTATCTGAATGACCCAAAAGAGGCCTTAATGGATCAAAACCCATTGGTCTATTGGTATGGGAATATGTGTCAATGGCCATAGCTCCTACAGCAGTGGTTGTATCACTAAAGATCTTCTGACTCAATAAGGTTCATTCAGTACTGTGTCAATTTTATTGGAAGATTGTATTGAAGTTGAACGAGAGAGATTAAGGACCTTATCTGGTACTCTCCAAAAGTGAAGACACAGAGTCACAAGGTTTTTAATTATACAACCACTTCCATGGAAGTTAAGGATTACACGTCCCCTAGGGGGACACATTTTTGTTGTTACATGATTACTTATTCGGGTCACAGGGTTACAGGGTTGGCTCCATTTTCTGAGACACAACGGGCAGAGCTCAACAGGCTACCAATAAAACATTTTGGGCCTGATTACAACTTTGTCGTAGGGCGTTAAACTGTCCCAAATGTTATGACTGATTAACACCCTCCGCCAAAGTTGTAATCAGGCCCTTAGTTTGTCCGGTAGACAGGGTGTCTACTGTGTGTGTTTTCAGTCCAGCTGGGGCAGTTGCCACTGTCAAAAGTACGAGTCTCTCTCCTCAAAATGTGGAGAGATTGACTATGATCAAAATAAACAATATTTCATGTCTCACAATTACACTTTTGATGAAACTCCACATGAGGAGGAGGAAGATGATTGGTCAGACTCAAGTGCATAAGCTGACTAACTTCTGGGTGAACCCCCTGAGTTGCAGGACAAACTCTACTTCCCTGGCTGAATAGCCCCCCCCTTAGAACTTTCTAATTGTTTATCATCAAACTGCTTAATGTTTTGCCAAAAAATAAACAATTAGGCACATGTATTGTTGGATTGGAGTTGGACCAGTGAGTAGTGATGAAGCATCCCCATTCACTTTAAGGACATTTGGGATAATGTCTACCTCCATACCATGCCTATCCTATTTTTCATCCCATAGCACAGCTGCCCCACTAAAGATCATTTGATTTACAAGGCTACCAAATTCCAATGTGTTACTTGCTTGCATCAAGAAATAGATACAATTGTATACCAGTGTGCTTGGATTGGAACAGGTAACTCTTGTACCAATGAGTTATATATTAAATGTTATTGAGTGATTGGGAGTGATGATCGGTGGCAGAGAGTGAGAGAAGTGTTCATCTATGTTGTGAACTTGATTTCAAGTGATTTACAATGCTTTGAGCCTTCATTTTTTCCTTAGGGTGATTGTCCCTTTCACACTTAGTGAGGTTTGACTGCAGGGTCCAATCCTTTTTTCTGGTTCTTGAAAGACAAGACTAGTCACTTTAGTTTACAAACACAAATTTACACAAAATACTCAAATTATGTTTCTCTTCTTGTTCTTTAATAGCAGTGCATTACTATACCGTGCGGGATGGGATGGAGATGGACTGATTAATAACTCAGAGTCACAAGGAGGACGGAAGGATTCAAGGTGGGACTACTTCAACAGACAGTAGAAGGAAGTTATTGATTTTAAAGGGAAACCAAGCAACATGTTGATAACTCTGAGGAGTTCTTAGCTCTGTGGACCGGAGAGAGGTACATTGATTTGGGAAATGCTGCTGAGTGTGTGTGCTGGTTCAAATTTGAAACACCTCTTATGTGGTTGTGCTTGTAACCGGAGACAGACTTGTGATGCCATATCATCATCACATGATACATGCACTCAGCTAAATGCCATGATGACAGTTGTGAGACTGAACAGCCCGGTACATGAAGCTACTTTCCATGACTCATTGTACATTGCTCTCACTTTATAGTTAATCTATTGTATATCTGTCATAAAAAGATTAATTGCAGCCACCTTTGTTCTTGCTTTTCCTCTGAGTCTTGGTACATTCCCTGCAAAGCGTATCTTTTTTCCTTCTCTTTGATTCTGCAACATTGTTTCTGTGTTACAATCTGCAGGCCTTCTCTTCAACTGCATAAAAGGTGAAATCTCCCTAACACTCCTACGTTCCTTACCTGACTGTTTCAGCCAGACACCAAAGAAGGACATTCCGAAAAGAATGCAGATGCACCACCCAATTTGGCATTTACAAAATCATTTTTCTTTTAACAATCATGATTTTAATAACTGTGTTTGTTCACGCCTCCACAATTTGTATTTGTCAAACCTAAATGAAAAACATTTATATATAAATTGTGTCTCTGGGGCTGAAGGACTGTTTGCAATGCATTGAAGTGACTATGGTGGTCATTCTGACCCTGGCGGTCTTTGACCGCCAGGGCGGAGGACCGCGGGAGCACCGCCGACAGGCCGGCGGTGCTCCAATGGGGATTCCGACCGCGGCGGTAAAGCCGCGGTCGGACCGGCACCACTGGCGGGGTCCCGCCAGTGTACCGTGGCCCCATTGAATCCTCCGCGGCGGCGCAGCTTGCTGCACCGCCGCGGGGATTCCGACCCCCCCTACCGCCATCCAGATCCCGGCGGTCGGACCGCCGAGATCCGGATGGCGGTAGGGGGGGTCGCGGGGCCCCTGGGGGCCCCTGCAGTGCCCATGCCACTGGCATGGGCATTGCAGGGGCCCCCGTAAGAGGGCCCCT
This sequence comes from Pleurodeles waltl, assembly GCF_031143425.1. Classification (NCBI taxonomy): domain Eukaryota; kingdom Metazoa; phylum Chordata; class Amphibia; order Caudata; family Salamandridae; genus Pleurodeles; species Pleurodeles waltl. The sequence goes on from NC_090447.1 coordinate 289,318,155, forward strand.
ACATGTATTTCACTGTCTGCTGCGCAGACAGTGAAATACGCGACGGGTGCAACTGCACCCGTCGCACAGCTTCCACTCCGCCGGCTCGATTCCGAGCCGGCTTCATCGTGGAAGCCTCTTTCCCGCTGGGCTGGCTGGCGGTCTGAAGGCGACCGCCCGCCAGCCCAGCAGGAAAGTCAGAATTACCGCCGCGGTCTTTCGACCGCGGAACGGTAACCTGACGGCGGGACTTTGGCGGGCGGCCTCCGCCGCCCGCCAAGGTCAGAATGAGGGCCTATGTCTTTCCTTCATTTCCTTCACAACAGTTTGATGATGATGATGATGTGTTGCTCAGTGCCCTGATAAATATTGTTGTTGTATAGTTCTTGTCTTTGTCACAGATGTCCCCAAAACACCTTTCCCATCCACTCATCAAACCCCTAACCCTTTACCTCCGGGCTCTGTGATTTATTGACTTGTCACTTAATTTGCACCATAAATGGTTCAGACACTTGGTGGAGCAGATATAGTGAAAGTGTCACCAACTCACTGACAGATATCCTATTACCTGAATTATAGCCCACACCAGTCCCACTTCCCCACTCATGCATAAAAAGATCCATATTTTAGATATATAGCATCATTTTTCAACATCATCATTCAGGCCTTGTGTTGCAAAAAAGCTTAACCTTGTTCACTGACTCCTGAATCTGAGTCCACTTCCCCTGACTCGAGGATTTTGTAAGTTTAGTTTTAATTAAATACTAGCTTCCCGTTGCTCGGACAAAGTTACTATTGATAGTTTTTGTAATAATATCAGTTCTTCTTTGTTGTGTGCACTTCATCTAGGTCGAAGTGGAACCTCGCTTGTGGTGTCTGCCTTGTCAGTGCACTAGCCTTCTACTACTACTACTACTACCATTAAGAAGGCATCTTAGGAAACCCTGCAGTAATGTTTTGGAAGATTGAGAGACATAGCAGCCATAGCTTCATCTATTTAAGTAAGAGAACCATGGAGTGAAGTGAACTAGTTTAGGTAGTAAGTAACTAACTTTTACTGCAGATAAGTTCTTTTTTATCTAGGGTGTTATAGTAAATATAGGCAATGACAGCATACCCTCCTAATGGTCAACAATATTATAGAGGATAGTAGGAAAAGAGTATAGCTACCTATAACTAACTGGCATAAACTGTGATAAGTGAATTAAAAGAAAAAAACATCTGGCACAAAAATGCATCAGTGCAAAGTAAACGTGAAGCACAAAAAACTATTTCAGCATAAAGTATAAGAATAATTTTTCTCTTTACTTTTTTTTATTTACAAATTCCACAACATAAATAAAATCCACCCTCTCTACTCACAATAGTCCCAACCCCTCCCAAAACAAATCACCTGGTTGCCCACCAATGTCCAAAACAAATCCAAAAGAAAACTAGTCCAAACTCCAAAGTCCTGGTCCCTTCCCAATTCCCACTCTCTCCACACACAACAAAAGTACCTCCCACCAAAGCAAAAATTAAAAAAGAGCTTCAGAAGAGGGCCTTATCAATGTGGGTCCAGAGTCTTCCCACTTACTGTTGGAGGTGTGCCACCTACTGGTGAAGCTACCCCAGCTCATGTAGCACAAGGTTTTGGAGGTCACGATGCACACACAACATACTCATCCAGAACGGCTGGCGATTGTGACACATACATGTACTCCTACACAGACAATCACATTCACACACACACAGCCACATACACAAACCAAAACACACACGAGCCACAGACAAACAACTCCGGCACTGTGAAACACAACAACACACAACACCAGCAAAGTACACAACTACACAACAACCACAATACCTCATACACATCTTCAATACTCCACAACTCATACCCACACCCGACAATACATACAAACAACACAATGTAACAACACCATTGTACCTATATACACAATCACACAGCCATACAATGAGGCATACATCATACCACACAAATACACCACACAGGGTTTCTGGCATACCAATCACCACACACGCATACAGAATAACTATAGAAGGGCAAACAACACCCCACAGAACAAATACCAACACAATCAATGCACACAATATCAACATAAATGAATGCCCCAAACACATACATGCCCAACACACCATGCCCAAGCATCACTGCGGGACAAATGCAAAGCACACACCCACACAAGCAGCCCAGACACAAATGGTAGCACAACCACCACACACAAAACACACTCACACTCAAAAGAAAGCATGCAAGACCATAACAGCCATGATGAATGAAAGGCAGCACAAATATGTAACGTTGGAACCAACAACTGGTTGGCTCTGATTTATGGGATTAAAAAACTTAAATAATATGAAGAGTTAATAACTATGTACAATGCATAGAAACCATTAGGCCAGTCCAAATTAGAAAGTGCAACATGCACAGATGGCATGTCTGTCTGCCCCAACCTGACTCCTGACCACTTATTTACCTTCACTGGTAGGGGCATCAAGGGGGCAGACAGGCACCTAAGGGATTGGGGGGGTTGAGGGAAGGTTTGGGTTTAGGTTTGGGAAGGGGGTCTTTGGGTTTAGGTTTGGGAGGGGTGTTTGGACCTGGCTTAGGGGAGGGCTAGGAACACTTTGGAGGGGTCGACCTATTGGTCGGGGAGGGGCATGGGCTATAGCAGGGGGCATGGGAAGACTTGGAGGTGGTAGAGCTGAACTTGGGGAGGGAAACTGATCTCTTGGGGGTCACAGGGTGTGGGAGAGGAGTAGGGAAAAGTTGCACCTCTGAGAGGAAAAACTTCTTACACCCACGGGGATAGTCATGGCAAAAGGGTGTGTGAGCAGAGGGAGTGCTTGTAGGCGGTGTCTTGGTGGATGTTTTGGGTGCATGTGTGTTTGAGGAATGCTTGTGTGTGCTGGGTGTCTGTTGGAGGGTCGGTGCGGTGTTTATGTGTCTTGGGAGGAAGGGGGTGGAGGAGCTGGGAGTTGCTATGCTTGATGGGTGACTGTTGGGGTGGTAACTGCAGGTATGGTGGATGTGCTGCATTTGGATGTGTCTGTGGTTCTGTGGTCTGTGGTTCTAATGTCTGTGGATGTGGTGACTTGGGTGGATGTCTGCGGGTCTGCTATTGTGCTGACTTTGGATAGGATAGGAGTCATGGCTATATTGGTGAAAGTGGGTGTTGTGTCTGAAGGTATGTCTGGTGTAGTGTCTGTGAAGGTGCAGGTGGTGGAGGAGTATGTGCAGGTAGTGGTGTTGTTTGTGGGCATGCCAGTGGTTAGACTTATGGTGCTTGTGTTTTTCTGCGGAACACTTGGTTGTTGAGGTGGATGCATGCTTGTCTGTGTGTGCTCTGGCTGGTGCGGGGAAGAGGGTTGTGGGATTGGAAAGAATAAGATGGAGGGGTATGGAAGACAAAGGGTGACTGGCTGCCATCAGTGCAAAGGTCAGAGCCTGAAAGAATCTCTGTAGGCCAACCAGTGCACCAGGAATGCCCTCCAGGAACATTTCACTATGTTGGAATTGAGTTGCAAGCCCCTGGATGGCATTCACTGGTCGACTGACTCACAGAGATGGACCTCAGGAGGTCAATAGCCTCCTCACTGAGGGCAGCAGGGCTGACTGGGGCAGAAGTGCCTGGGGCGAAGGAGTTGCCCGCCCCTCCTGGGTGAGCGGGCACGGATAACTGGGTGGGGAGCTACAGATGGTAGTAAGGTGGTGGTGGACAAAGTTGGTGCTGGGGTGGTCCCAGATGGGTCCACCATCACCAGGGAGTGTCCACTGGAGGAAGAATTCAAAGATGATGATGCAGAAGATACAAGTATTCCTTGTGGCACTCCCCTCTCCCTCCAGTCCACTGGGTCCCTCGCTGTCGCTGGTCACTGCCCTTCAGGTCCCGTGGCCAGCAGCATCCCACTCACCTGTGCCCCATCTCCTTTGCCTGCCGATACTGATGCATAAAATAGAGAGAGAAAGGGAGGGAGAGATAGAAAGGGATAGAAAGGGTTATCATATACATTACATAAACACATATAAACATGCAAAACTGTAGATAATAATCTTGAAGTTAGGCTATCTCTGTTGGTATTACACATATCCTATATCATGTCACAACATGTTATAACTATCCACCCCTTTATGTCATCTCCCACACCCACATCAGATCCCAAATAAGTTAGCATGACTGGAGTAATCCAATTCAACACATGTAAAGCCATGTCACCATGCTACTCATACCGTGGCAGAAGTAGGTATATCAATCATATTCCTGATAATGGGGGTCATTCTGACCTAGGCGGTAAAAGGCCCTTACCGCCGGTCAGAACTCCGCCATACTACCGCCGCGGCCGCGGTAAACCGCCACGGTCATTCTGACCACCAACTGTGAATCCGCCAAAAACCCGACATCCAAGGAAGGACGCCTCATCAGCGGGCCGCGGAAAACTGGAGATGACCAAACCTCCACCGCCACGCCAACACAAACACGCCCATGCCATTCTGACCCACGAATCCACGCGGCGGTCTTTCAACCGCGGTATTCCATTGGCGGTACACACCGCCGCGGTCAAAATACACACACAGCTCCAAAACACAGCCACATTGGACAATTTGAAATACACACACCTGACACACATAAAAACAACACTCCCACACATCCAATCAACTATAAAACACACACCCACATCACCCACAAACCCCTACGACCGAAGATCAGAGACGAAGGAGAGAGAGACACATCACAGAATAGAGAGCTACATCACACAGAGGCACACTACACCATCACACACACCACATAGAAGCACAAAGCACCACACACCAACACACTCTTCACCATATACACCACCCCACACCTCATCCACACCACCCCATGGCACCCCAAAGGCACCCACGCTTTTTGGACCAAGAACTCCGGGTCATGGTGGAGGAAATCATAAGAGTTGAACCCCAGCTCTTCGGCTCACAGGTGCAGCACACCACTATAGCCAGGAAGGCGGAGCTATGGCAGCGGATCGTGGACAGGGTAAATGCGGTGGGACAGCATCCCAGAAATCGAGACGACATCCGCAAACGCTGGAACGACTTACGGGGAAAGGTGCGCTCGATGGTCTCGCGACACAACATCGCAGTGCAGAAGACTGGCGGGGGACCCCCACCCACTCCACCCGAATTCACAGCATGGGAGCAAGAGGTACTAAACATCCTGCATCCTGATGGCCTCGCTGGAGTACACAGAGGAATGGACTCTGGTAAGTACAATCTCAACTACTTCACCCCCCCCCAGCATGCTAACCCCCACCACCACCCTCACCCCCAACCCCCCATCACACATCCTCCCTGAGAATGTCTCTCCAGCACAACCCACCCAACACCAACCCCTGCATGCCACCACAAACTATGGACACCCATCACCTAAGCATGACCACTGCACATACCCCCCCCCAAACACCCCCACAACACCTACCCCAAGGAAATGACAGCACTGGGGGACAAGGGCACCCATAAATCGCACACAATAGCACACACAGAAACAATAACCATACTCTCTTACCCCATGCAGGACCCGAACGCCAACACACCGGCCAGGAGGGTCCAGAAATGTCCATCCCCCCCCCCCGGAAGAGGCCCCCAGTGATGACAGCAGCTCTGTCGACCTGGAACCTGATGACCAGCCCGGACCATCGGGGACCTCTGGACAGTCGGTTCCCCACACACAGGCCACAGCAGACCCAACCCCCTCTGGGAACAACAGCACAGCTCCCACCCAGCGGGCCCATACCTCTGTCTCTAGGACAGGTCAATCAGCGGTGTGTCTGCCACTACAGGGCACCCAGGCTAACCCACCACCCCAACAACAACAGGGACCTGGGGGCAGTGGTAGTGGGCACACCGTCCAGGGGACAGAGGCCGGGGGAAACAGGGCAACTCGGAGGGCTGCTGTGCGACAGGGGGGGGAGGAGAGGCCCAGGGAACCGACTCTCCAAGAGGCCCTCACCACCATCATGGCAGCCTACCACTACTCCCAAGAGACGATGGCGACGGTACTGGCCAGGTTCCAGGAGATCCAGGCACAGCAGGAGGAACGCTACATGGGGTTCACCAATCATCTCACCAACATCTCTACCGCTATGGGGAGCATAGTCCAGGCCCTCAACCGGATAGAAGACACGTTGCGGGACCATGTGGCACCACACAGGGCCCCTGTCACTAGCCCGGACCAGGAACAGCCTACCACCTCCGCCGGCGCTAGTGGACAGGAGGCCCCACCACAACGACCGGCCACCATAACCCCACCTCCTGCTGAAGAACAACCACCCCGCAAGAGGAGCCTGAGATCCAAAAAAAAGACAGAGTAGGATGTCAAGACCCCCGCCAGCATGAGACACCCCCTGAAGTCATCCCACTGTCCCACATTGCCACCCTGTCCAACCTTGAACTGCCCCGCTCCATCCTTCCACAGGCATATGGACAATGCACCTGTGAGACTGAGAACTGGACTCTGCCATGGACATTACTCCACCCCCACCCATCACCGTGTTAATATCATGTACCATTATCTAGCACCAAAAATAAATCACTCAATGCACTGAAATCATGCTGGAGTCAGGCTGTATTATTTACAAATGTATAACACATTACCGATCAATTATGTTCTGTTAACTTTGTGCTGAACACATACCGAGATCAATAAGCATTAGTCCATGGGCTAACCAAGCAGAAGTCACGCAGTGGGTCATACAGCACTGAAAAGGGAAGGGAAAATCAAACATCAGTTTTAAAGAACTGGGGGGTCATAGACAAAGTTGAGAAGCTGGAGGCTTTCAGGAAAATTAAAATGGCGTGTGTGATTCTTACCTGTGTGCTACTGAAAATACTGTTGGATAACTCTGTCCCTGTTGTCTGTGTCGTCCTCTGAGTCTTCCTCCTCTTCACTCTCCACAGGCTCCACAGCTGCTTCAACACCACCATCTGGACCATCCTCCTGCAGGAAAGGCACCTGACGTCGCAATGCCAGATTGTGAAGCATACAGCAGGCCACGATGATCTGGCACACCTTCTTTGGTGAGTACATCAGGGATCCCCCTGTCATATGCAGGCACCTAAACCTGGCCTTCAGGAGGCCAAAGGTCCTTTCTATGATCCTCCGAGTTCGCCCATGGGCCTCATTGTACCGTTCCTCAGCCCTGGTCCGGGGATTCCTCACTGGGGTCAATAGGCAAGGCAGGTTGGGGTAACCAGAGTCACCTATTAGCCACACACGTTGTCTCTGTAGCTGTTCCATCACATAAGGGATGCTGCTATTACGCATCACATACGCGTCATGCACTGAACCAGGGAACATGACATTCACATGGGAGATGTACTGGTCAGCCAAACAGACCACCTGGACGTTCAGAGAATAGTAACTTTTCCTGTTTCTGTACACCTGCTCATCGTCTTTTGGGGGGACTAAGGCTACATGGGTCCCATCAATGGCACCAATTATGTTGGGAATATGTCCAAGGGCATAAAAATCACCCTTCACAGTGGGCAAATCAACCTCCTCAGGGAATATAATGTAACTCCGCATGTGTTTCGTCAGGGCAGACAACACTCTAGACAAAACTTTTGAAAACATTGGCTGAGACATTCCAGATGACATGGCCACTGTTGTCTGGAATGAGCCACTTGCAAGAAAATGGAGGACTGACAGCACCTGCACCAGAGGGGGAATTCCTGTGGGTTGGCGGATGGGGGACATCAGGGCTGGCTCCAGCTGGGCACACAGTTCATGGATAGTGGCACGGTCAAGTCGGTATCGTAGTATGATGTGGCGTTCTTCCATTGTCGACAGGTCCACCAGCGGTCGGTACACGCGAGGATTCATCCTTCTCCTCGCAAGTCCCAGCGGACGGTGCCTAGGAAGGACAACATGGAGCACAGAGTCAAGCTAATCACTGGTACGTTCACCACAGCTTGCATAGCACACGGTTATCTATGTATTGAAAGGCGTGTATGTGTGGCAATGCAAGGCCTAGGCCTGTGTGTCGCAGTAGAAATTATGCCATGTGGGCCCTTGAAATGGCGGCTGCCTGACCTGTGAAGTGGGACAATGGGATGTGAGGTCACTGCGCTGACGGAGCACACCGTGGCGGTCGAAGACCGCTATACGGAGCCGCATTGGATAACATTGAAGCCTATGGGTTTCAGGAGCCAATGACGATGTGCGCCGGCGGTCGCGGTACGCACCACCGCGGTACGCACCGCCGCGGGCGTGACCGCCATTTTATATCTGCTTAATCACTCGAGACCTGATCATCCACAGGAGAGGACCTATACTGCAAGTGCTGCTGTGAACTCGGTCTGGAAGAGACAATGGCTGCTGCGACTGGGGAAAGGGCCCCTGCCTTCACGTCTGAAGAGTTGGAGAAGCTCGTGGATGGGGTCCTCCCCCAGTATGCGTTACTCTACGGTCCTCCAGACCAACAGGTGAGTACACCGGGTGCACATGGAATGGGCGATGCCTGTGTGGAGTGGGGTGGATGTAAGTTGGTGGGGTGGGGGGTGAATGAGGAGTGCAACGCACGACAGATGAGAGCATGTGCTATATTGCAAGGTTGGGGAGGGGGGGCCAATCACATCTAACATGCAGTAAGTTGATTAATGTTTCCTTCCCACCCTGTACATGTCACATAGGTCAGCGCCCATCAGAAAGTCGAGATTTGGCGTGCCATCGCCAAGGAAGTCCGGGCCCTGGGGGTCCACGTCAGACGGGGCACCCACTGCCGCAAGAGGTGGGAGGACATCCGCCGCAGAACCAGGAAGACCGCCGAGTCACTGCTGGGGATGGCCTCCCAACCTAGGAGGGGTGCCAGTCGTACCCTGACCCCCCTGATGTCCCGGATCCTGGCGATGGCCTACCCTGATTTGGATGGGCGCTTAAGAGCATCACAGCAGACACAAGGGGGTGAGTATCAGCACATTCTGCTATCTTTCTGCGCAGTGGAAGGGTCTGGGGGGGGGAGGAGGGTTGTGGGTGACATTAGGCCAGGGCGCTTTCTGTAGTGTAGTCCTCTCCCTTAGGCATGGCCCTGTGCTCCCGGCCCCCACCTCTGTAGGGTGACAAGTACAGCTATTGATGGTCCAGCCTCACACATGTGCGCGTTTGTCGTCTCTTGACCTGTTGTCCGAGTCAGAAGTACTGAGTAGTGTACCCCGAATGCGCGGCTTAGTGCATACGGCTCCTGTGTCTGTCCTCTCCGCCAACGGTGTTGACATTGCATGCACTCAACCAGGTCTTCTTTTTCCCCCCCCACCCTTCTTCTTCATCTTCTTGTGCATGTGTGCATTAGCATCATCAGGCGGAGGAGATTTGGCATCGGAGCACGAGGGAGCTGCAAGCCACAAGGCCCCGGTGGGCCCAGGAACAGACACCGAGGGCACCAGTGAGCCGGAGGGTGAGGGGAGCACCACAACGGGGACCGGTGGTGAGAGCAGCGACACAGACACGTCCTCGGATGGGTGCTCCCTAGCGGTGGCGGCAACATCCGTGCCCCCCGCCTCTACAGGTACAGCCGCCACCCAGCGCACCAGCCCCGCCCTCCCTGCAGCCCCTCAGCCTACGCTCCGCGTCTCCTTCGCCCCAGGCACCTCAGCCCCTGCCCCTGCCCTGTCACCCCTGTTGCCCTCAGTGCGGAGCTCATTGACCTTGTGAGGACGCTCATTGTTGGGCAGACTACCCTTTTGAATGCCATCCAGGGGGTAGAAAGGGAGGTGCATCGGTGCAATGCCTACCTGGAGGCCATTCATTCGGGTCAGGCTGCCCATCAACGATCGTTCACTGCTCTGGCCTCAGCACTGACGGCAGCCATTGTCCCTGTTTCCAGCCTCCCTCTTCTGACTGCCTCAACCCTGTCTCTGTCTCCTGTTCCTCAGCCTATCCCATCCACACCATCTGACCAGCCTGCACACACCTCAACACCCAAGGGCAGCTCATCCAGACACAAGCACCACAGATCCCACAAACACTCACCCAAGCAACACCCAGATGCAGACATTCCAACAGTCACTACCACCCCTGTGTCCCCCTCCTCCTCGTCTCCCTCCTCCCTCCCTGTGACGTCTACACTCACACCTGCATGCACACCAACATCAGCCAGTGCTTCCATCACCACCACACCCTCCTGTACAGTCCGCACGCGTGCAGTCACCACCCCCACTGCCATTTACACGTCCCCTGTGTCCTCTCCCACTGTGTCTGTCACCACCTCTTCCAAGACACACAAACGCAGGCAGCCACCCACCCAACAGACATCCACCTCACGACAGCCTACAGCACCTGCACCTTCACCCAATGACAGCACACCTGACTCTCCTACAACCACATCCTCTTCCTCCACTCCCATCACCACTTCTCCTACCCTTTACCTTGGCCCTAAAAAACTTTTCCTGGCTAATCTTGACCTCTTTCCCTCCGATGACCTACCCCCTCCATCTGCAAAGAGTCCCAAGAGCACCACAGCCACCACCAGCCCAGCTTCGGGTGTCACTGTTGTGCATGGGTTCTGGAGTCCACCCTTTGCCAGCAGTGACACCTCCATCAGCAGCAAGGACACATCCAACCCCCCCCCGGCAAGAGGACCAGGAAACACAAGGGCCGCTGTGCGAGGACTGACACGGCTGCCCCCAAGGAGCAGAGTTCGCCCACTTCACCAGCCACAACATCTAGGGGAGGCAAGGGCCCGAGAGCCCCATCTAAGGAGCGTAAGGGCAGCAGGGCGGAGAAGTCAGCCAGCAGGAGCGCGGAGCAGGTGGGCCCCTCATGCCACATCCCAGCTGTAAAGGAGGACACCAAAGGGCCCAGGACTCCGTCACCGAAGGGTCCAGAAACATCACGGTCGGAGGGCGACTGAGCAGGGAGTCCAGCCCAGGTCTGGCTCCCTTGAACATACTGGATGTGCACCGCTGAACAGGGCCCGCCGTGAAGATAGGCACCGCTGAACAGGGCCCCGCCGGGAAGATAGGCACCGCTGAACAGGGCCCGCCGTGCAGAAGAGCACCGCTGAACAGGGCCCGCCGTGAAGATAGGCACCGCTGAACAGGGCCCCGCCTGGAAGATAGGCACCGCTGAACAGGGCCCGCCGCGCAGAAGAGCATCGCTGAACAGGGCCCGCCGTGCAGAAGAGCACCGCTGAACAGGGCCCGCCGTGAAGATAGGCACCGCTGAACAGGGCCCGCCGTGCAGAAGAGCACCGCTCCGCTGGGCCCCGCCGTCTCAAGCACCGCTACGCTGGGCCCCGCCGTCTCAAGCACCACTCCGCTGGGCCCCGCCGTCTCAAGCACCGCTCCGCTGGGCCCCGGCGTCTCAAGCACCGCTCCGCTGGGCCCCGCCGTCTCAAGCACCGCTGCGCTGGGCCCTTCCTGTCAAGCACCGCTCCGCTGGGCCCTTCCTGTCAAGCACCGCTCCGCTGGGCCCCGCCGTCTCAAGCACCGCTCCGCTGGGCCCCGCCGTCTCAAGCACCGCTCCGCTGGGCCCCACCGTCTCAAGCACCGCTCCGCTGGGCCCCGCCGTCTCAAGCACCGCTCCGCTGGGCCCCGCCGTCTCAAGCACCGCTCCGCTGGGCCCGCCGTCTCAAGCACCGCTCCGCTGGGCCCTTCCTGTCAAGCACCGCTCTGCTGGGCCCCGCCGTCTCAAGCACTGCTCCGCTGGGCCCCGCCGTCTCAAGCACCGCTCCGCTGGGCCCCGCTGTCTCAAGCACCGCTCCGCTGGGCCCCGTCGTCTCAAGCACCGCTCCGCTGGGCCCTTCCTGTCAAGCACCGCTCCGCTGGGCCCTTCCTGTCAAGCACCGCTCCGCTGGGCCCCGCCGTCTCAAGCACCGCTCCGCTGGGCCCCGCCGTCTCAAGCACCGCTCCGCTGGGCCCCACCGTCTCAAGCACCGCTCCGCTGGGCCCCGCCGTCTCAAGCACCGCTCCGCTGGGCCCCGCCGTCTCAAGCACCGCTCCGCTGGGCCCCGCCGTCTCAAGCACCGCTCTGCTGGGCCCTTCCTGTCAAGCACCGCTCCGCTGGGCCCTTCCTGTCAAGCACCGCTCCGCTGGGCCCCGCCGTCTCAAGCACCGATCCGCTGGGCCCCGCCGTCTCAAGCACCGCTCCGCTGGGCCCCGCCGTCTCAAGCACCGCTCCGCTCGGCCCTTCCTGTCAGGCACCGCTCCGCTGGGCCCCGCCGTCTCAAGCACCGCTCCGCTGGGCCCTTCCTGTCAAGCACCGCTCCGCTGGGCCCTTCCTGTCAAGCACCGCTCCGCTGGGCCCCACCGTCTCAAGCACCGCTCCGCTTGGCCCCGCCGTCTCAAGCACCGCTCCGCTGGGCCCCGCCGTCTCAAGCACCGCTCCGCTGGGCCCCGCCGTCTCAAGCACCGCTCCGCTGGGCCCTTCCTGTCAAGCACCGCTCCACTGGGCCCCGCCGTCTCAAGCACCGCTCCGCTGGGCCCTTCCTGTCAAGCACCGCTCCGCTGGGCCCTGCCGTCTCAAGCACCGCTCCGCTGGGCCCTTCCTGTCAAGCACCGCTCCGCTGGGCCCTTCCTGTCAAGCACCGCTCCGCTGGGCCCCGCCGTCTCAAGCACCGCTCCGCTGGGCCCCGCCGTCTCAAGCACCGCTCCGCTGGGCCCCGCCGTCTCAAGCACCGCTCCGCTGGGCCCTTCCTGTCAAGCACCGCTCCGCTGGGCCCCGCCGTCTCAAGCACCGCTCCGCTGGGCCCTTCCTGTCAGCACCGCTCCGCTGGGCCCTTCCTGTCAAGCACTGTTTATGGTTCACTGTGCCCACCATGCCTCCTCCTTGACCAGTGGAGACTGTCATCCACCTGATGGACTGTGGCTTTGCACTCCCCAGAATGGCAGAGTGGGCAACCCACCCACTGTAGAGACATGAGAGACTGTGGCTTTGCACTCCCCAGGATGGCAGAGTGGGCAACCCACCCACTGTAGAGACTTGAGAGACTGTGGCTTTGCACTCCCCAGGATGGCACAGTGGGCAACCCACCCACTGTAGAGACTTGAGAGACTGTGGCTTTGCACTCCCCAGGATGGCAGAGTGGGCAACCCACCCACTGTAGAGACTTGAGAGACTGTGGCTTTGCACTCCCCAGGATGGCACAGTGGGCAACCCACCCACTGTAGAGACTTGAGAGACTGTGGCTTTGCACTCCCCAGGATGGCACAGTGGGCAACCCACCCACTGTAGAGACTTGAGAGACTGTGGCTTTGCACTCCCCAGGATGGCACAGTGGGCATGGTGGCCCCTTCGTGGATCTGGCGTCGTGGACTCATGTGGCTGTGGTGCCCCCCCCTTCCCTTCCCCCTGAGGTGCCTGTAGTTTTTTCATCAGATGCCCCTGCAGTGTTCTCTCCAAAGGACTCAGGTCTCCTGTGTGGGCTTTGCCCTTGTGTCGCTACACTGTAGCCCACGGACTGTTCTATTTAACTTTGATGTAGAGGACTAATTGCCTCGGTTCTCCATGGCAGTGTGTATAGTATTATTTTGTTATGGATATTTTGCATAGTTGACCGATACATATCAGAGTCTATTTCTTATATAAATTTCTCTTCACAATTTAATTATGTCTTTGCATTTTTCAGGGGGGTTTGGGTGGTGTCACTGTGCATTGTTGCTCTGCATTGGTGTGTACATAGTTTGGGGGGGTGGGGGTCGCATATGTGTGTGCCCGTAACCTTTCCTCCTCCCCCCTCCCGTGTGTCGTAGGTGCAGTACTCACCGTTGTCGTCTGCGCCGGCGTTCGTACTCGTGGTAGATAAGAAGGTAGACGAGAGCAGGTAGGATGTTTAATTCGGGTTCCATGCTGTCCTCCGTACTCGTGGAGTGTGTTTTGGTGAGCGTTTTCCCGTCCGTAGTCTGTTTCCGCCGTGTTTTTATCGGCGGGCTCCCGCCCCGGAAAAGGTGGCGGATTAGTGAGTTGTAATACTGTGGGCGGTACATTGTCTGCCGCCTGCCTGTTGGCGGTGACCGCCGCGCTGTTTGTCTGTACCGCCGTGGCGGTCGGAGAGTTAATGTGGCGGGCTGTGTTGGCGGTTCCCGCCAGGGTCAGAATTCCATTTTTTGGACCGCCGGCCTGTTGGCGGGTTGGCCGCCGCTTTATCACCGACCGCCAGGGTTAGAATCACCCCCAATGTCTCTCCATATTATCACCAATTGCAAGAGCAAGTGACTGATCTCTACAATTCATGCATGTCCTGTAACAACACCTGACCAGTCCATCTCATTTAGTAATATCCCTTGATAGTGTAGACTACCCTATTCCCAGACCACAAATCACCTGCCATACATATCACATGCCTGGCTCACCGCTTATACACATATGGTACCATGGGTACCTGAACTGATGAAGCCAGAACAAGAGGGACTCCCATACAGTTGATAACTGATATGTAGAATGCATGACTGGAGTACACACATTCACAGGGGAGTATCTGCAGACACAAAAGACAGATATACCACATCACTGCAAAAAATGCATGTGCAGCAACCATGGCCTACATAGCACATATGATATATCCATTGGCAATCACTGAGTGCAGTGTCACAACAACTACTCTTGAGGCAGCCACAATTGATATCATAGCCCACCTACCATTCCACCTGACATGCCGTTACAGTTCCAGGATTTGACAACTTGAGTAAACCATTACCTGTACCTAACTCCAAACTATACAAATTGGACACAGAAATTACATGTTCACATGATGTACACATGGACCTACATGACTGCCAGTGCATATCCAACACTTGCCATCACAACAAATACCTGCTTCTGAAAAAGTGATCACATAAGTGACAGAATACCTATTTTTCACCAGACTGGACACATAAACTAGGCCAAGGGTAGCAAATATTGTCCTGCTTCATATGTTGTGCCCACAAGTAACCATTTAGACATGATGTAGGCAGCATGTCACCAAGGCTGCTAAGGAATTAGTAGGGCAGTCCCATACATATGATTGACATAGCATATTGTAAAAGGCTAGCTCTGCCAAGGAACTTACCTCCTCTAGAACCAACCCATGGGACCAGAGATGAAATGCCCACATGTCAATCACATGGAAAAGCATGATGAGTTTAAATACACTAATCAGACACTGAAAGTAGCATGTTGTTTCATTGCAACCTTCACATACCCCATTGTATGGAGATGAATGACCAACAGGGATTCAACAACAAACACAGCTATGTACTGTCCTACACAGCCCATATCTGTTAAGTAAATTGCATGGCAACCTCACATGGAGTCCATTCCTGCACCAGTACTAGTTATGTTTGGGCCCTGTACCAATTAAGTGTGTCAACCAGTTGATACAACAGGTGAAATGCACAGATGGAAGTGGTCAGACACCTTAGAGCCACTAACGCTCATGTGCAGACGGATGGATATGAATCAATGGAAATGGTGAAACACCTGCTCACATCCATAGGAATGGCAGGATGGGACAACACATGTGGCATTGACATTTAAGCATCTCCACATGCAGTCAGAATGATGTCATGATACAGGAGTCCAAAACTTACACATAGCTACCCATCATGGCAGACACACATCACATACACAGGTGAGGTAGTACCAACTGATTCACACTAGTTTACAAACATCCATCACCTACTACATTGTCACAAAACCTACAGTGAGACAGCAAACACAATGCACCCAGAGCCAAGTACCAGGAAATAGTCAGTACCTACCCCCTTGTGGCTGCTGTGCTGCCCTCAAACGCCCATCCACCTCAGGGTAGACCAGCACCAAAATTCGGGCCATTAGTGGGGTTGGGGTCCAAAAGTCACTCCTCCCTCATCAGGAGGACATCCCCAGCTGGGCCTCCATGGTCTTCTGGGCCCAGAGTCTCAGGTCCTCCCACCGCTTCCACAATGGGTGCTCTGCCGGCTGTGGAACCCCATGGTCCGCCCTTGTTTTGCGACGGCACCCCAGATCCCCTTCTTCTGATGAGCATTCACCTGAACAGATGACACAGAAAATAGGAGAAATTCATGTACACATGCCCTTTTCCAACAGGAGTTGACACTACACAACTGTAACAGCAAGTGAGCACAGATACCCACCCTGTCAGCAGACACACCTGCACAATATGCCACATGCATGCATCTACTCCAACTACAGTTCACATGGCTAACTCACCATCACACACAACACCAAACACACATGGCTGGGCCATTGGACTCACCTGTTCCTCTGGTGCCCCATATATTTGTCCATACTGGGTAGGACCTCCTCCACCACCCTCTCCAGCTTTTTCAGTGTGAAGGCAGATGCCCTATCACCTGCAGGATGTGGCATGATGGCTCCCGGAGACATTACAAAGCAGCTCACTTTGTGGTGCTCTTGCTAGCAAAGGTTGCAGGAGTCAAGTGTGCAAGACTGCAGAAAATGTCAGTCCACTGCCACATACAGGTCCCTCACCGCCGGCGGTCATTGCCATTGGCCCCAGTCCACCATAGACAGCCCTGTTAATCTATGACAAGTTGCACGGCTGTTGCGACCGCCTACCACCATAAGGACTTCCGCCGGAAGACTTAGGTCACTTCCAACTTTTCAGAATAGAGGGTCAGGCGCCGGAACAACAATATCCTATAAATGATGCAACAACCACACACAGAGAGGACCTAGCTGGTTGGTAAGTATGTATTGTAATGTGTGTGTATGTAATGTGACCTGTCATCACAATCTGCCACTCTCTGAACCTTCAATCTTAATAGCTCTACCATTATGTTCACAGGTGACTCTGGCTATCCAAACCTTCCTTGGCTGTTCACACCTGTGAGGTACCCAGCCAGGTCAGGGGAACTTCGTTTCAATGAGGTCGATGGACGACATGGAATATAATCTAACAAACTTTCGGCCTCATGAAGGCACGATTCAAGTGCTTAGACCTATCTGGATGTGCCCTCCTGTACTCGCCTCACAAGGTTTGCCAAATCAAATCATCGTTGCCTGCTGCAGGCCCTACAATCTAGCACTGATGCGTTGAATACCATTGCTAGCTGATGACGGTGAGGCAGCTGTACCTGTGGCTGCACAAGTTGATATAGAAAGTGATGAAGAACCAGAGGAAGAAGGAGCAGCTGACTCTAGGACTGAGCTCATCAATCAGTACATCCAGTGACATACAGGTATGTGAGGTGTGCCTTTTCAAGTCTAGTCTGTGCACAATCAGAAATGGATAGCTGACATTACGCCTCCTGACCTTTAGCATATGTGATGGAGTAATGATGTCCAATGTCTATGTGTGATTTGTGGAAGCAGACAGATAGAATGTAAGGTGTACAGTATTAGTGGTTGACCTCATTCACTTCTCTCAAGGACTGACCAGTTTTGAGCATGGATTTTCTGCATTCTCCTATTTCCATCTCCTCCCTCCCACTGGATATGGATGTAGTGTGTGAGTCTGCTACCTAAGTCTTAAGGTATACATTGTCTAGAGTCAATGGTGATTGAGTACAGTTCTGAGAGGTGTAGATGACAGATAGCCTGTTAAACTAGTGAAGGCCCTGAACCTCGTGCTGCATAGGTCCAATCTGGGTGCCCAATAATTGGAATTATACTACAATAGGCACACAGTCAATAAATAAATGTAAACAATATAACAAACAGGTGATGAGTGCCATCATGTTAGATGGATTGATCAGCGTAGCTGCTTTAACATTTGGTCACACATGTCCATTGTCCTTGTGCCATGGGAACCTGGAGTCTGGTCTCACAACAGTCAACAGGGTATATCAGTGGCACAAAAGGGTGACAAATTAGGAGAGGTTCACTTCCTGGCAGTGGGGTTGGTCTTGGCATCTGCTCCAGTCAGATGTCTGGATGGATGTCCACATTTGAGGGGGGGGTTCTCCAGCTACAGAGGGAGGGGTGTCTGAGGCTTGGGGTTCCCCTGGCAGGACCTCCACTCCACTAGCTGTCGCTGATGTAGACGAGGCAAATTTCACATTGCTAGTGGAAGGGCACTGATGGTGGGTTGCTAAAGCACGCATGGTGATGGTCTTGTCCCTCAGCACCCCTGCTATGGAGGCAATGGTGGCATTGTTTGCCTGACACTGTTGCATGGCCTCCTGGTGGTATTCCCTCTTCAGCCTGTGATTTTCCTACCAACATGGTGATGATCTCGTCCATCCTGTCTTGGGAAGTTTGATATGCTCTCAGGACTTTAGAGATGGTTTCCTGGTCAGTGGAGCCCCTTGGGTACCCCATCCTCTGGCCCACAGCATCCCTCCCACACCATCTGCCCCCAGTTGCCTGTGCCCCTGACATGATGTGCCCACTCCCAGTGTTAGCTGGACCATCATTGTCTGGGGTGTGAAGGTCAACTCTGGTCCCTGTACTGTGGGGCACACAATAGATTTAACAGTCCTTGGGACACAGGTCTGGGGGCGGTAGGTTGGCTGTAATGTCAGAGCAATAGTGGTGGGGGGATATTGGTGTGGGCAGGGTGAGGCTGGGAATCGGCAGCTGAGTAGGTGTCCCAGATGGGCCAGGTAGGTTGTCAGTGTCCAGACATCTAGGCATGGTGTCCTCATTGGCGACTTCATCCTAGGAGGGCTGGCAGTGTCTGGTACTCGCTCCATGGTAGCAGGGGCAGGGTTACCTGTGGATGGATTGAGACACAGAGTACAGTTAAGAAAGTGTGGTTGGTTCCCTCTTTGTGTGATGTAGACAATGGCTTAACATGATTTCCTGCAATGACAATGACAGATGCTGCGCAGCTTGGAAGTACATACAAGTATGTGACAGGAGTACTATACTCCATGTTGGGTGCTGTCATCATTAATTAGTACATATGGCACTGCTGCTGAGTTCTTTTACTATCTGTTAATTGACATGGCTATTTGAATCTGCTACCTAGTGAGTAGTGAGGCATGGTCGTTGTCACACAATATGGCTGCACATTGCACCATGATGTCCCATTGGGAACACAGTATGTGGGTATGCAAGGGTAATATTCCTATCTCTGGATGTTGGGCTTGTGCAGGGAGTATGGCATCTTACTTTCCAAACCCATGGTCAATCCATTACAGGCTAGGGGGTATGGATGAGTGTCCATTTGGATTTGTCACTGAGCTGTAGCAGTGTTTAGCCTTGATTGCCATTGTGGTGTGCCATTGTATTGCTGTCATTGCCATGTACTAGTCCTCTATTGTACATTCTAGTTAGTGTAGGTAGTACAATAGTCATACATGCATATAATGTGACGTGATGTGCACATTGCAGGTTTTTGAATTGATAGTTTGGTGCATTGTGGGAGTCGTAGTGATAAGATTAGATTGTGGTATCCATGCCCTTGCCAAGGGCTGTGTAGGCAGCAGGGCTTTGTAGGGTGGTGACATGTAGGAGAGGGGCATTAGGTGATTGGCAGGTAGGTTTAGTAGGACATTGAGTGAATTAGGGTTTTTTTGGGTGGAGAGGAAGCATGCAGGACACGACAATTATGTGAAATTGATGTTGTGGGTACCTATCAGACTCCAGTCCCCCAGGTATTCCATTCAGGTCCTCAGGATGCAGTATATCCAAGACGTTCTCCTCCCAAGATGTGAACTGTGGTGTAGGAGGTGGTGGAGCACCGCCAATCTTCTGCACGGCTATCTGGTGTCTTGATGCCATGAAGCTCACCTTCCCCCGTAGTTCGTTCCCCCTCTTCCTGATGTTGTCCCTTGTGCATGGATGGCTGCCCACTGAGTTGATGGTGTCGACTCTTCTTTGCCATAACTCCATATTCCTGGTAATTGATGTTTGCTGGACCTGTGCTTCACACAGTTGTGGCCCTATCCTGATAATTTCATCCACCATGACCTTCAACTCATCGTCAGTAAATAGTCAGTGCTATTGTGGGGGCATAGTTGTGATTGTGTTGAGAGTGTGGGGCGGTGTTGTCTATGAAAGGGTGCAGTGTTGAGTAATTGAGGGGTGTGGGTGGTGCGTTGTGAGTGATGAACAGTAGTCATGGTGCTTGTGTGCTTGTTATGCATGTATTGTGTTCATTTAGCTGGTATGTGATGCTTGTGATGTATGTGTGCCTATAGTGTTAGGGTGCTCTCTCTGTGTATGTGCCTGCTGTCTGTTTCTCAGTATTGCTGTTTTGTTGCAAAGGATTGTGGGTTGTGTAGGTGTGTGTTATATAGTGGTGTGTGTAGGTGTGTGGGTGTGTGGATGTGTGTCAGGTGTGGGGTATTCAAATTGTCCAATATGGTGTTGTGTTCTGTCAGTAATGGTTTCTGACTGTGGCGGCTCGCACTGCCAATGTTTTTCCACCATGGAAGGACCGCTGTGGTGATTTGTGGATCATAATCTGTTGGGTGGATTTGTGTTGGGATGGTGGTGCAGTGTCCTTGCGGTTTTGGAATTATGGCTGTCTTCACAGTGTGGGTCATAACATGGCGATCAAATGGCCCTTCTATTATATTCTGTTCTATTCTACCAAAGTGAGTATATTAATAATTTTGGTCAATCAACGAGCAATGTGACTTATCACTGCCCTTCTCTGCCACCACTGGTACTCCCTCTCCAACTGCATCCGCTGATGCGTCTGACGCACTGGTTACTGGCCCCGGCACTGGTGTTCTGTGCATCTAGAAAAAAACAATACATTTTCGATGCCAGATACGACTCCTCTTATTTATTTTTTTAACAAATTACAACTGCAATAATTCACTACAGTTCAGTTAGCAGTTTCTTCTATTGAAATATCATTTTGGGCAATTTGGTAGTTGACAGTGTTAGAAAAGCCAGGTAGTCAAATCAATCGAGATCATTTCTTAAAGGAGGGTTAGAGATATGATGACTCTAAGCCACTGAAGTGCAAAGAAGTGGTGGAAAAAGTTGCTCTATGAAGCATGGGTCTTGGTTGGCACATGCAATGAGACCTCTTACTACTTTACTGCCATGCTTCAATGTCATTGAAACTGCTGGTATAAAATAAATTATAACACAACACAACATTAAGGTGGTCCACCATGGCCACTCTTTCATTTTACTGTTTGAGCAAGAAATAGAAAGTCTTCTGAGCAAATATGTGTAGAGAAGAATAGCTTATTTGGGCCTGCAATCTTCACAGTAGAGTACATACAATCTGTACTCTTAGTCTTACAGTACCAGTCTAGAACATATATAAGGGGAGAAGGAAAGCTTACTAACGGAGCAGGAGACAGCTACAGACTAGTACAGACAGGAGTAAGTTGGCTACTGAAATATAAAAAGGATGATACCAGGATAATAAAAAGGTAAAATACATTATATAGAAGAGTAGTTGAAAAAAGGAGACAGTAGAAAAACATGAGCACTTTGAAATCATTCTAAATGCGGAGAGATGCAAGTCAGGGAAATAATAATAATAATGGCATGACTTACTGGGGCCAGCAGATCCATCAGCAATGGCAGCAGCACTGGTGGGGGTACTTCCTCTCACTGCTACACTGCCCCTTCGCCCTACCTCACCTTTAATGGTGCCCTCTTCCTGCTCTTAGGTGCTGTTGTAAGAAATAAAGACAATGATTTAAAAAAAAAAAAGGTTAGTGATACAGTTAATCTCCCCAAAAATATTTTGACAGGCAAAGGCAAATACCATAACATTTTATTTTTCTAAATAAGGTTGCCTATATTACTAATACTGAGTTGACCTAATCCTAGTTTCATACACCTAAGCCCCATTCCTAATTTCCTAAACTACATTTCGAACTACAAATGTATCACCATGAATGAACTTTGCTTCTTACCCCTTTTAATAGGCCAACTCAGTCTCCCTTTTAAATGCATAGATGCACATTACACATCACTGGGAGATTGGAACAGTATGAACTGCATCAGGAAAGGCACAGCAAAGGCTAAATTACTGATGAATACGATTAGGTAGCATTGACCACCTGGCTAGCTCAAGCTGATCACATAATATTCATAATATTACATAAACCTAACTTACCTATGAGTGTGAGCTGAATTGTATTTTAAAAAAAACATTTTAGAAAACAAACAATAAATAATTACTCAATGTGCCCCACAACCTTGACACTCAGTGGTTGAGCAGGTGCTTTTCACTGTAGATTATGTTTGCCCAGTGGTTCTTCAACTGTTGCACTGTGCTCTGCCCTGCAGTGTTCTGGCACATAAACTCGCACACCCTCCCCCACAGCAGTCAATGCCCCTGGTGAGCATAACCTCTCCCTGTCCTGTTGCCTGCTGCCAGCATGGAGGGGACATGGCTCGGCACATAGAAAAACAAGTACATCCACCTCAGGATAAGTGGGGCGGGCTGCATCCCTTGGTGGCGCCAGAGACCTCAAGGTATGAGGCTTGTATGATCTGCACTGGTGCTGCCGCTTGTTCTCTGCTGCTCGACAGAAATTGTGCTTGGATGGAAAGCAAATAAGGAAAATGATAATGCTAGAAATGGTGTCTTTGGTTGGCAGTCACGTTACTCCCCTGTCAAAGCAAGGACCCTCTCTCTAGTCAGGTTAAGTCACACACAATCTCAGTTACCATGTGCCCACCCACTGGTAGCTTGGCACTGAGCAGTCAGACTTCACTTAGAAGACAATGTGTAAAGTATTTGTGCAATAAATCATGCAATAACACAGTATAACACCACACAAATACACCACACAGGTTTAGAAAAATATAGGATATTAATCTGGATAAAATAAGGTCAAAACAGTCAAGATTTGATAAGTACACATTAAAATAACACTTTAGAGAATGATAAAAAGAGTCTTAAGTTCTTAAAAGCAATAAGGGGGTGATTCTAACCCTGGCGGTCGGTGTTAAAGCGGCGGCCAACCCGCCAACAGGCTGGCGGTCCAAAAAATGGAATTCTGACCCTGGCGGGAACCACCAACACAGCCCGCCAACTTAACACTCCGACCGCCGCGGCGGTACAGACAAACAGCGCGGCGGTCACCGCCAACAGGCAGGCGGCAGACAATGTACCGCCCACACTATCATAACTCACCAATCCGCCACCTTTTCCGGGGCGGGAGCACCGCCGATAAAAACACGGCGGAAACAGACTACGAACGGGAAAACGCTCACCTCTACGCACTCCACGAGGACGGAGGACAGCATGGAACCCGAATTGAACATCATACCTGCTCTTGTCTACCTTCTCATCTACCACGAGTACGAAGTCCGGCGCAGACGACAACGGTGAGTACTGCACCTACGACACACGGGAGGGGGAGGACGAAAGGTTACGGGCACACACATATGCGACCCCCCCCAATCATGTACTCACCAATGCAGAGCACCAAGTCACAGTGACACCACCCAAACACCCCTGAAAAATGCTAGGACATAATCATATTTGGAATAAATATTTATGTACCAAAAAGCTCCAGAAAATTAGCGTACAACCATGAAAGATATCCACAACAAAACTAATGACATACACATCAGTGTATGACTGAAGTACCAAGTCCTGCACATCCTACCAATTCAGCATGTCCGTGGGCCAAAGTCTTGAGAAACAAGGGCAAAGCCCACACAGGAGACCTGAGTCCTTTGGAGAGAACACTGCAGGGGCATCAGATGTAAAAACTACAGGCACCTCAGGGGGAAGGGAAGGGGGGGGCACCACAGCCACATGAGTCCACAACGCCAGATCCACGAGGAGCCACCATGCCCATGCGGTGCTTGAGACGAAGGGCCCAGCGGAGCGGTGCTTGAGAGGAAGGGCCCAGCGGAGCGGTGCTTGAGAGGAAGGGCCCAGCGGAGCGGTGCTTGAGACGGCGGGGCCCAGCGGAGCGGTGCTTGAGACGGCGGGGCCCACCGGAGCGGTGCTTGAGAGGAAGGGCCCAGCGGAGCGGTGCTTGAGACGGCGGGGCCCAGCGGAGCGGTGCTTGAGAGGAAGGGCCCAGCGGAGCGGTGCTTGAGAGGAAGGGCCCAGCAGAGCGGTGCTTGAGAGGAAGGGCCCAGCGGAGCGGTGCTTGAGACGGCGGGGCCCAGCGGAGCGGTGCTTCAGACGGCGGGGCCCAGCGGAGCGGTGCTTGAGACGGCGGGGCCCAGCGGAGCGGTGCTTGAGAGGAAGGGCCCAGCGGAGCGGTGCTTGAGACGGCGGGGCCCTGTTCAGCGGTGCTCTTCTGCACCGCGGGCCCTGTTCAGCGGTGCCTATCTCCACGGCGGGGCCCTGTTCAGCGGTGCTCTTCTGCACCGCGGGCCCTGTTCAGCGGTGCCTATCTCCACGGCGGGGCCCTGTTGAGCGGTGCTCTTCTGCACCGCGGACCCTGTTCAGCGGTGCCTATCTCCACGGCGGGGCCCTGTTCAGCGGTGCTCTTCTGCACCGCGGGCCCTGTTCAGCGGTGCCTATCTCCACGGCGGGGCCCTGTTCAGCGGTGCTCTTCTGCACCGCGGTCCCTGTTCAGCGGTGCCTATCTCCACGGCGGGGCCCTGTTGAGCGGTGCTCTTCTGCACCGCGGGCCCTGTTCAGCGGTGCCCATCCAGCAGGTCAAGGGAGCCAGACCTGGCCTGGACTCCCTGTTCAGTCGCCCTCGGACCGTGACGTATCTGGACCCTTCGGGGACGGACTCTTGGCCTCCTTAGTGTCCTCCTTCCCAGCTGGGATGTGGCATGTGGGGTCCACCTTCTCCGCGCTCCTGCTGCCCTTCCGCTCCTTTAATCGGGCTCTCGGGCCCTTGCCTCCCCCAGATGGTGTGGGTGGTGAAGTGGCCGCACATTGCTCCTTGGGGGCAGCCCTGTCAGTCCTCGCACGGCGGTCCTTGGTTTTGCGGGTCCTCTTGCCGGGGGGGGGGCTGGACGTTTCTTTGCTGCAGCTCGATGTGTCACTGCTGGCAAAGGGTGGGCTCCAGAACCCAGGCACAACAGTGACACCCGAAGCTGGGCTGGTGGTGGCTGCGGTGCTCTTGGGACTCTTTGAAGATGGATGGGGGGGTCATCGGGGGGAAAGAGGTTAAGGTTAGCCAGGAAAAGTTTTTTAGGGCCAAGGTAAAGGGTAGGAGTAGTGGAGATGGAAGTGGAGGTAGAGGAGGTGGTTGTAGGAGAGTCAGGTGTGCTGTCATTGGGTGAAGGTGCTGGTGCTGTAGGCTGTCGTGAGGTGGATGGCTGTTGGGTGGGTGGCTGCCTGCGTTTGTGTGTCTTGGAAGAGGGGGTGACAGACACAGTGGGAGAGGACACAGGGGACGTGTACATGGCAGTGGGGGTGGTGACTGCACGAGTGTGGACTGTACTGGAGGGTGAGGTGGTGATGGAAGCACTGGCTGATGTTGGGGTGCATGCAGGTGTGAGTGTAGACGTCACAGGGAGGGAGGAGGGAGACGAGGAGGAGGGGGACACAGGGGTGGCAGTGGCTGTTGACATGTCTGCATCTGGGTGTTGCTCGGGTGAGTGTTTGCGGGATCTGTGGTGCTTGTGTTTGGATGAGCTGCTCTTGGGTGTTGAGGTGTGTGCAGGCTGGTCTGATGGTGTGGATGGGATAGGCTGAGGAACAGGAGACAGAGACAGGCTGGAGGCAGTCAGAAGAGGGAGGCTGGAAACAGGGACAATGGCTGCCATCAGTGCTGAGGCCAGAGCAGTGAACGCTCGTTGATGGGCAGCCTGACCCGAATGAATGCCCTCCAGGTACGCATTGCTCTGTTGCACCTCCCTTTGCACACCCTTGATGGCATTCAGAAGGGTCGTCTGCCCAACAATGAGCGTCCTTACCAGGTCAATGAGCTCCGCACTGAGGGCAGCAGGGGCAGCAGGGGCAACAGGGGCAGGGGCTGAGGTGCCTGGGGCGAAGGAGACGCGCGCCTTCCTGGGCGAAGCGGCACGGAGCGAAGACTGAGGGGCTGCTGGGAGGGCGGGGCTGGTGCGCTGGGTGGCGGCTGTACCTGTAGAGGCGGGGGGCACGGATGTTGCCGCCACCCCTAGGGAGCTCCCATCCGAGGACGTGTCGCTTTCGCTGCTCTCACCAGCGGTCCCAGTCGTGGTGCTCCCCTCGCCCTCCGGATCACTGGTGCCCTCGGTGTCTGTTCCTGGGCCCACCGGGGCCTTGTGTCCTGCAGCTCCCTCGTGCTCCGATGCCATATCTCCTCCGCCTGATGATGCTAATGCACACATGCACAAGAAGATGAAGAGAAAGGGTGGGGGGAGAAAAAAGAAGACCAGGTTGAGTGCATGCAATGTCAACACCGTTGGCGGAGAGGACAGACACAGGTGCCTAATGCACTAAGCCGCGCATTCGGGGTACACTACTCAGTACTACTGACTAAGACAACAGGCCAAGAGACGTCAAACGCGCACATGGGAGATGCTGGACCTTCAATTGCTGTACTTGTCACCCTACAGAGGTGGGGGCCGGGGGCACAGGGCCATGCCTTAGGGAGAGGACTACACTACAGAAAGCGCCCTGGCCTAATGTCACCCACAGCCCTCCTCCCCCACCCAGACGCCTCCACTGCGCAGAAAGATAGGAGAATGTGCTGATACTCACCCCCTTGTGTCTGCTGTGATGTCTTAAAGCGCCCATCCAATTCAGGGTAGGCCACCGCCAGGATCCGGGACATCAGGGGGGTCATGGTGCGACTGGCACCCCTCCTAGGTTGGGAGGCCATCCCCAGCAGTGTTTCTGCGGTCTTCCTTGTTCCGCGGCGGATGTCCTTCCACCTCTTGCGGCAGTGGGTGCCCCGTCTGTTGTGGACCCCCAAGGTCCGGACTTCCTTGGCGATGGCACGCCAAATATCGATCTTCTGATGGGCGCTGACCTATTAGACATGTACAGGGTGGAAAGGAGGAAATCATCAATGGCCTGCATGTTAGATGTAATTGCCCCCCCCCCACCCACTTTGCCATATGGCACATGCTCTCATCTGTCGGGCGTTGCACTCCTCATTCGCCCCCCACCCCACCCCACCAACTTACATCCACCCCAATCCACACAGGCATAGCCCATTCCATTAGCACCCGGGGTACTCACTTGTTGGTCTGGAGGACCGTAGAGTAGCGCATACTGGGGGAGGACCCCATCCACGAGCTTGTCCAATTCTTCAGACGTGAAGGCAGGGGCCCTTTCCCCAGTCACAGCAGCCATTGTATCTTCCAGACCGAGGTCACAGCAGCACTTGCAGTATAGGTCCTCTCCTGTGGATGATCAGGTCTCGAGTGATTAAGCAGATAGAAAATGGCGGTCACGTCCGCGGCGGTGCGTACCGCGGCGGCGCGTACCGCGACCGCCGGCGCACTTCGTTATTGGCTCCTGAAACCCATAGGCTTCAATGTTAACCAATGCGGCTTTGCGCCGCGGTCTTCGACCGCCTACCGCCACGGTGTGCCCCGCCAGCGCAGTGACCTCACATCCCATTGTCCCACTTCACAGGTCAGGCAGCTGCCATTTCAAGGGCCCACATGGCTTAATTTTGACTGCGACACACAGGCCTAGGCCTTGCATTGCCACACATACACGCCTTTCAACCCATTGCCATTCTTTAACTGTGCAAGCTGTCTGTACGTACCTGTGGTTTGGCCGACTCTGTGCTCCATGTTGTCCTTCCTAGGCACCGTCCGCTGGGACTTGGGATGAGAAGGAGGAATCCTCGCGTGTACCGACCGCTGGTGGACCTGTCGACAATGGAAGAACGCCATATAATCCTTCGATACCGACTTGACCGTGCCACTATCCATGAACTGTGTGCCCAGCTGGAGCCAGCCCTGATGTCCCCCATCCGCCAACCCACAGGGATTCCCCCTCTGGTGCAGGTTTTGTCAGTCCTCCATTTTTTGGCCAGTGGGTCATTCCAGACCACAGTGGCCATGTCATCTGGAATGTCTCAGCCTATGTTTTCAAAGATTTTGAGCAGAGTGTTGTCTGCCCTGATGAAACTCATGCGGAGCTACATCATTTTCCCCGAGGAGGGTGACTTGCCCACAGTGAAGGGTGATTTCTATGCCCTTGGACATATCCCCAACATCATTGGTGCCATTGATGGGACCCATGTGGCTTTGGTACCCCCAAAAGACGATGAGCAGGTGTACCGAAAC
This sequence comes from Pleurodeles waltl, assembly GCF_031143425.1. NCBI lineage: Eukaryota > Metazoa > Chordata > Amphibia > Caudata > Salamandridae > Pleurodeles > Pleurodeles waltl. The sequence continues at coordinate 289,346,138 of NC_090447.1, forward strand.
AGAAAGAATTATCATTCGATGAATGTCCAGGTGGTCTGTTTGGCTGACCAGTACATCTCCCATGTAAATGCCAAGTTCCCAGGGTCAGTGCATGACGCGTATGTGATGCGAAATAGCAGCATCCCCTATGTGATGGAGCAGCTACAGAGACAACGTGTGTGGCTAATAGGTGACTCTGGTTACCCCAACCTGCCGTGGCTACTGACCCCAGTAAGGAATCCCCGGACAAGGGCAGAGGAACGCTACAATGAGGCCCATGGGCGTACAAGGAGGGTGATTGAGCGAACCTTTGGCCTCCTGAAGGCCAGGTTTAGGTGCCTGCATATGACTGGTGGATCCCTAATGTACTCACCAAAGAAGGTGTGCCATATCATCGTGGCGTGCTGTATGCTTCACAACCTGGCTTTGCGACGCCAGGTGCCTTTCCTGCAGGAAGATGGTCCAGATGGTGGTGTTGTAGAAGCCGTGGAGCCTGTGGAGAGTGAAGAGGAGGAAGACTCTGAGGACGACACAGACAATAGGGACAGAGTGATACAACAGTATTTCCAGTAACACCCAGGTAAGAATCACCCACGCCATTTCACAATTGCTTCTAGCCTCCTGCATCTATACTTTCTGTAGTTCCCCACAGATGTTTTTTATTAATTTATGCCTTTCCCTTCCCTTCTCAGTGCTGTCTGACTCAGTACCTGACTTCTGCTTGGTTCGCCCATGAAATACAGCGTATTGACATTGGTATGTTGTCATGACTAATTGACAGGACAGAAATTGAACAGTAATATGTTATCCCTTTGTTAATAATACAGCATGACTCAAAACAGGTTTGTGTGCAAAAAGTGATTTATTTACAGTGCTAGATACCGGTACATGTGATTCTAAGGGTGATGGGTGGGGGTGGAGGAATATCCATGGCAGAGTCCAGTTCTCAGTCTCACAGGTGCATTGTTCTTTTGCCTGTGGAAGGATGGAGCATAGGCAGTTCATGGTTGGACAGGGTGGCAATGTGGGACAGTGGGAAGACTTGAGGGGGTATGTCCTGCTGGCGGGGGTCTTGACATCCTACTCTGTCTTTTTCTTTGGTCTCAGGCTCCTCTTACGGGGTGGTTGTTCTCCAGCAGGAGGTGGGGTTCTGGGGGGCTGTCGAGGTGTTGGGACCTCCTGTCCACTAGCGCCGGCGGAGGTGGTAGGCTGTTCCTGGTCCGGCCTAGTGACAGGGGCCCTGTGTGGTGCACCATGGTCCCGCAACGCGTCCTCTATCCTGTGGAGGGCCAGGTCCCCATTGCGGTCCCGATGATTCTCAGCTCCTCCCTGAAGCCCATGTAGCGTTCCTCCTGCTGTGCCTGGATCTCAGTGAACCTGGCCAGTACCGTCGCCATCGTTTCTTGGGAGTGGTGGTAGGCCCCCATGAGGGTGGTGAGGGCCTCTTGGAGAGTGGGTTCCCTGGGCCTCTCCTCCCCCCCTGTCGCACAGCAGCCCTCCGAGCTGCCCGGTTTCCCCCGGCCTCTGTCCCCTGGCCGGTGTGCCCGCTCCCACTGCCCCCAGGTCCCTGTTGTTGTTGGGGTGTCGGGTTAGCCTGGGTGCCCTGTAGTGGCAGACACACCGCTGATTGAGCTGTCCTAGAGACAGAGGCATGGGCCCGCTGGGTGGGAGCTGTGCTGGTGTCGGCAGAGGGGGTCGGGTCTGGTGTGGCCTGTGTCTGGGTGAGGGGAACCGACTGCCCAGAGGTCCCCGATGGTCCGGGCTGGTCATCAGGTTCACTGTCGACAGAGCTGCTATCCTCAGTGTGGGCCTGTTCCGGTGGTGGGATGGACACTTCTGGACCCTCCAGGCTGGTGTGTTGTCGTTCGGGTCCTGCATGGGGTAAGAGAGTTTGGTTATTGTTTCTGTGTGTGCAATAGCATGCGTGTTGTGGGTGCCCTTGTCCCCCAGTGCAGGCATTCCCTGGAGGGAGGTGTTGTGAGGGTATTTAGTGGGGGGGAGGGGTTAGTGCAGTGGTCATGCTTAGGTGATGGGTGCCCATGGTTTGTGTTGTCATGCAGGAGTTGGTGTTGGGATGGGTGGGTTGTGCTGGTGAGACATTGTCAGGAAGGATGTGTGCTGGGGGGTTGGGGGTGAGGGTGGGGGTGTGGGTTGGCATGCTGGTGGGGTGTGGGGGATATAGTAGTTGAGATGGGACTTACCAGAGTCCATTCCTCCGGCTACTCCTGCGAGGCCCTGAGGATGCAGGATGGTCAAGACGTCTTGTTCCCACGATGTAAATTCGGGAGGGGTGGGTGGGGGTCCGCCGCCAGTCTTCTGGACCGCGATGTTGTGCCTCGAGACCATCGACCGGACCTTCCCCCGTAGGTCGTTCCATCTTTTGCGGATGTCCTCCCTATTCCTGGGATGCTGTCCCACCGCGTTGACCCTGTCCACGATCCGCTGCCATAGCTCCGCCTTCCTGGCTATACTGGTGTGCTGCACCTGCGAGCCGAAGAGCTGGGGTTCCACTCTTAGGATTTCCTCCACCATGACCCGGAGTTCTTGGTCCGAAAATCGTGGATGCCTTTGGGGTGCCATGGGGTGGTGTGGGTGAGGTGTGGGGTGGTGTATGTGATGAGGAGTGTGTTGGTGAGTGGTGCTTTGTGCTACTATGTGGTGTGTGTGATGGTGTAGTGTGCCTCAGTGTGTCTTCCTTTGGATTGTCTGCTGTGTCTCTCTCTCCTTCTCTCAGTATTTGGGGTCGCAGGGGTTTGTGGGTGATGTGGGTGTGTGTTTTATAGTTGGTTGATTGTGTGGGAGTGGTGTGTGTATGTGTATCAGGTGTGTGTTTTTCAAATTGTCCAATGTGGCTGTGTTTTGGTGATGTGTGTGTATTCTGACCGCGGCGGTGTGTAGCGCCAATGGAATACCGCGTTTGAATGACCGCCGTGTGGATTCGTGGGTCGTAATGGCATGGGCGTATTTCTGTTGGCGTGACGGTGGAGGTTTGGTCATCTCCAGTTTATCGCTGCCCGCCGATGTGGCGGGCTGCAGTGGAGGACGGATTTTTGGAGGTTTGGCCGTTATGGGTCAGAATGACCGTGGCGGTTGACCGCAGCCGCGGCGGTGTTATGGCGGTCTTCTGACCGGCGGTAAGGGCATTTTACCGCCGAGGTCAGAATCACCCCCTAAGTGTCTCCTGGAAGCACAAAGTACCTGGTTTGCGTCTAAATTATCTGCATGGGACCGCAGAGGAGGAGATGTGTGGAAAACGGGGAGATGTGCATCAGTTTCTCCGGGTGCACCCAGATGATGTGTTGATATTTTTAACTCAGTTAGGGCCTTGTGTCGATTTCCGGCAGTTGGGCTTGGATCCTCTAAGGGTTGCAGAGTATTTGGACACCCTGGGGATGATGTGGAGAAATTCTGGGCATGCAGGACGAAGTAATAGGAGCTATGTCAATCCAGTGGGCGATGTGGGGAAATTTCTGTCACACGGCAGGCGCTGCGTCAATCTCCTCACAGAGAGCCGGGCTGCATCATTCAGTTTCAGCATGCAGAGATTTTCTCACCATGATGCAGGCTGTGCTTCGTTTCTGCCAGGCTGTGCATTGAAATTTCGCTGCATAAGGAGTTCTTTGCAGAGATTAAGGGCCTGATTCTAACTTTGGAGGACGGTGTTAAACCGTCCCAAAAGTGGCGGATATACCACCTACCGTATTACGAGTCCATTATATACTATGGAACTCGTAATACGGTAGGTGGTATATCCGCCACTTTTGGGACGGTTTAACACCGTCCTCCAAAGTTAGAATCAGGCCCTAAGTCTTTTTGGTCCTGAGACTTCAGAAACAGGAGGCAAGCTCAATCCAAGCCCTTGGAGAGCACTTCTCAGCAGAGCCAGAGGGCAGCAAGGCAGCAGGGTAACAGCAAGACATCTCTCCTTTTTAGCAAAGCAGGCAGGTGAGTCCTTTGGGCAGCCAGGCAGCTTCTCTTAGTAGTTTGCAGGTTCTGGTTCAGAGTTTCTTCACCGGTGGTATCTTGTCCAGAAAGGTCTGAGTTGGCAAGGTCAGAGGCCCTATTTAAAAACCAAAATGTGCCTTTGAAGTGGGGGAGGCTTCAAAGAGTGGCTTAGAAGTACACAAGGTCCTATTTCAGTTCCATCCTGTCTGCCGGGGTCCCAGTAGGGGGTTTGGCAGTCCATTGTGTGAGGGCAGGCCACTGTCCTTTCAAATGTAAGTGTCAGGCCCTCCACCCTCCCAACCCAGGAGGACCCATTCAGTATGCAGATCTGTGCAGGTGTGACTGAGAATCCTGTGTTTGGGGTTGTCTGAGTGGAATGCACAAGAGAGCTGTCAACTAACCTAGCCAGACATGGATGGGAAGGCACAAAAGGATTTAAGTGTAGAGAAATGCTCACTTTCTAAAAGTGGCATTTCTAGAATATTAATATTAAATCCAACTTCACCAATGAGCAGAATTTTCTATTACCATTCTGGCCATACTAAGTATGACCTGGTTACTCCTTTCAGGTCAGAATCTACCACTCACACAGTATATGAGGGTATCCCTAATGTTATCCTATGAAAGGAGCAGGCCTCACAGCAGTGTAAAACAAATGTAGGAGTTTTACACTACCAGGACATGTCGAACACACGTGTTCATGTCCTGCCTTTTACCTACATTAGCACCCTGCCCTATGGGCTACCCGGTGCCTACCTTAGGGTTGACTTGTATGTAGAAAAAGGGGAGTTTAAGGCTTGGCAAGTATTTTTAAATGCCAAGTCGAATTGACAGTGAAACTGCACACACAGGCCTTATAATGGCAGGCCTGAGACATGGTTAAGGGCTACTTATGTGGATGGCACAACCAGTGCTGCAGGCCCACCAGTAGTATTTAATTTACAGGCCCTGGGCACATGCAGTGCACTTTGCAAGGGACTTACAAGTAAATTAAATATGACAATTGGGTATGAGCCAATGTCACCAGGTGGTTTTAGGGAGAGAGCATATGCACTGGAGCACTGATTAGCAGTGGTAAATTGTGCAGAGTCCTAAAGCCAGAAAAAATGAGGTCAGAAAAAGAGAAGGAGGAGGGCAAAAAATTTGGGGTGACCCTGCAGAAAGGCCATTTTCAACAGAAAGGAAGAACTAAAGGGAATAGAAAGAAAAAAAAAGTGCAAAAGGTCACAGAAAAGTCAAAAACAAAAAGATTTAAAAAAAAATACAAACATAAAGACAGACACTAATAAAAAATGTAAATGAGGGGTGGATGAGTAGGCTAGGGGAAGAAATTAAATGGATCCAAAAATTAGGCACAGCAACATGCAGAAAACAGAAAGCGATGAAACAAAATGGCCGTGCCCATGTGGACTATATGGTGCCCTTCTCATTGATTTCTCAGCTCAGAAGCATGGATCGTGCTACTTGCCTGTAAAGAATCAGCATGAACAGGTGGATGGGCACTTCTGCTTGCTCATGTAGTTCCACGGAAAAATACAAAGGCCCATATTTATACTTTTTTAGCGCCGCATTTGCGTCATTTTTGGCGCAAAAACAGAGCAAACTTACAAAATACAATTGTATTTTTTGAGATTGCGCTGATTTTGCGTAAAAAAACAATGCAAATGTGGCACTAAAAAAGTATAAATATGGGCCAAATACTTTTCTTTGGCACTCAACTAAATTCCGCTGAGCAAAACACAGAGAGTTCCACCCATGTCTAGAAGTAAGGAGTGTTACTGGAGATGGTGTTTATCAGGGTCTGTTATTTATGGCTATTGACTTTGTAATATTTTGAGTAGAGTACAGTCTCATTCCACAGCCTCCTATTCACCCCCATTATCAGAGAGAGGGGTGTTAGCAGGGAGGATAGTCCCTCACCACTCACTATTATGCACATCCATCATCTGAAAGAGAGGTCTCACAGGAGACGTCAGTCTCGCTTTACACACCCTGCTACACACAAATGTTATCTGAGAGAGAGTTATGAAAGGAGAGGTCATGTCATCCGTACAGTGTACTATAGTTACCCGTCATCTGAGAAAGTGGGATGGAATAAGAGGCCTGTCATTCCCCACACCTTACTATACAAACCCATCATCATCAGAGAGATGTCTGGAAGGGAGTGGGCAGTCTATGTACACACCTTACTGTGCTACGTTATCTGGGAAAAAGGTATGGAAAGAGAGGGCAGCCTATGCAGACACCCTACTTTGCATACCTCTCATGTAAGAAAGAGGTCTGAGGGAGGAGGTCAGTCTCTCCTCACACCTTACTATACACCCCCATCATCTGAGAGAGGGATCTCAGCAAAGAGGCAGTTACTATCCATACTCTAATACACAAACTCATCATCCAAGAGAGAGGTCTCTGTGGAGGGTTCACTTCCACTACATACCTCCGTAGGCACACCCATCATGCAAGGCAAAGGTTTGACTGGAGAGACCAGTGCCTCCCTTCACTGTACTACACACACCTGTGACCTAAGGGAGAGGTCTAAGAGGAAAGGGCCAATCTCTGTCCATCCCCTACTATCATATCCTACTATACATACTTGTAATCTAAGAAAGAGGTATCAGCAGAGGGTCCAGTTTGTCCTCAAACTCTAGTATGTACACTTGTAATTGAAGACACTTATCTTAGCAGAGGGGTCAGTCCTTCCAGACAGCCTACTAGGTACACCTGTCATCCAAGAGAGGGATCTCAATGGAGAAGCCAGCCCCTCCACACACACTACTATGCATACCTGTCAGGTGAGACGGAGGTCTGTGTGGAGAGGCCAGACTCTCCCCACACCCTACTCCACACACCTGTCAGGTAAGAGATGTGTCACAGTGGAGACAATACTTCATCATACATACTGTTATTTCCCTACAATTTAGTTGCTATCCCATGCAATGTTGGCAGATGTAGCTCACAAGCTCAATGAGTGAATCTTGATGCATGGAAATGTGTATTCTCACAAGAAGCATGCGAGACCCAGATGGAAAATTATTGAGCCTGCCACAAGATGTTTTATGATCCTGTGAGACTTGTGAGATTATAATGGGGAGAAGTAGAAAAAAAAGGGCCAACGCTCAACAAATTGTTAAATTTTTATTACATTAGTGAAGAAATATTGTGAAGTGATTGGGTGCAGAACCAGAGATAGTTAACATTTTTCTTGGTGATTTGGAGAAGAAGGAAGCCTGTTGCAGTTGTGTTCAACAGAAGTGACTGAATTTAGAACTGAGACAGACTGATGTCCTCAGCTACAAGTAAGACACTGCTCTAAGTTTAGGTAATGAAAATACACTTTATGAGCTTTGTTGAGAAGTGTCAGTAAGTACATAAGTGCACTTTATGAGCTTTGTTGAGAAGTGTCCATAAGTTCATAACAGTTAGGAATCTTATTCTAAACAAGGTTTAGTGAGTCAAAAGCTCTTTGTAGAGGTGCATGTTTTTTAATATAGATTTTGAGAGGCAGACTCTGGAAAGTAGAGAGATGTTACCAATTATTGGACGTTGTGTTAAAAAATGAAATGTTCATTCTATATGTAATTTTAAGTGTGAGACTGTGGGTAACAAATTTATAAAACAAGTTTAGAGCATATAGTGATGTAGCCATGTTATCAATTATTGATCAGCATGCAACTTTAAATGTGTTGGTTATTTTGTCTTTTTAGGTGAAAAATGTTCTGAAAAACAGAAGTATCATGTTAGACAATATACGGAGGAGGAATAGAAAAAGTGTTCACTTTGATGGAAAAAGGTAACACTAACAGTGTGGAAGGTCAGGAAAAAAATAATTGCACAACTGATGTTGTTGTTTCTACTTATGGTGATGTGTCCCCTTGGATGAGCTTCATGGTGTGTCTTGCTCTACTTGATTTTGATGAGAAAATGATCTGCTTACTTAAACACTAAAAAGTGCTATATTTATATGAGAATGGCTGTAATCTGCTTGAGCAGTAAGTATCCGCAGAGGGGATGTATCTTCGATTGCAGACAATTGTAGCCAAGAGAAGAACTGTGTTGTTTGACTTGATGAGCTATCCTTTCAGAATGACTGCATGTACAATAGTTCTACTTTCCTGTAACGGCTGTTACACACTGGTTGTTTCTAATTTCCCAGCTGACCTTTCTTTTTGCAAATTGTAGTTTATTGGAATTAACACTTTTGTCACCTACCCTGATAGAAAAAGACTATTGAAGAAGTTATTGTTTAGCAGGCTAAGGTGTCTGAAACAAAGGAAAATAAAATCTATGCACATCAAAGTCCAGTAGGCAAATGAAGCAAAGGGGAGGAGGTGTTGGTGCCTGGTGATTAGTGGAAGGAAAAAAATGCTATAGAGTAGGTAGGTTTGTTGCTTTGTTTGCTTTACAGTTGTTCTTGTAGTTTATTAATGTAGAAGTTGTTGTTTGTAATGTTGTTAAATTGTTTTTTGTCATAAACATTTTAACGTTATTACTGATTTATTTCCTTAATAGTTGTTGAAGATTTTAATATTATTACAGTCCTGCAGTGGAAAATTAAAGTGTCAGTTCCATCTCCAAGACCTGTAACTCTGCTGCATAATGTTTATGCATGTATAAGGTTCTATAGAGTGATTAGTGCTTCTTCCCAATGTAGCATAAAAAAATTTATACAAGAGAGAGGCTTTGGCACAGAGGTGAATGTATCCTCCTAGTACACTATGCAATGCTGTCAGCTGGTGGAGATGGCAGTTCTTTTGCACATCTTAGTGTTTACGCTTGTCAAGCTAGAAAGAAGTTTCAATGCAGAGCCCTGTCTCTGTGTACACCTTACTACATGTGTCTGACCCCACGAAGAAGTGTCTTAGAGAGAGGTGAGCGTGACCTTGAATTTCTAATATGCCCACTGATTATCCAAGTCACAGTTCTCAAAATAAAGGAAACTCCATTTTAAACTTGACTAAATGCATTAATTATAATGAAGGGAGGAATGAGCAAAGAGAGCAGTCTCTACCACCAGCCTATTTTCCACATGTGTTAGTCTGGGGAGATTTCTTAGCTGATCCTGGAATCTATCTGTACTCCAGTTGTATGCTTGACATCCAATATAAACTTCCCAGTACAGAGTGTAATTTCTCTCCGCACCACAGGTATGTATCTGTCATTCAATAGAGATGTCTCAGTCCCCCCTAACATCTTACATACCCATACCCTCATCCAAGAAGGAGATCTCATGGTAGGGGCCAGTTTCTCCCCACATCTTACTGCACGCAAAAATCCTCCCAGAGAGCTCTCAGCAGGGAGGCCACTACCTCCCCATACCCTACCAAGCACACCTGTGATCTGAGAGAGGTCTCAGTGTAGAGATCTGCTTCTTTTTAAACCCTAGTATAGACACTTTTAATCCAAGAGAGAGTTCTCAGTGTTATGGCCAGCCCTTCTCCACACTGTATTGGCCATCCTTGTTGTCCTGGGTAGAGGTCTCGGTGTAATGGCCAGTCCATATGTAGAGTGGTTATCCTATGGTGAGATGATTTTCAAGAGTCCAATCTCTCCTCACTCCCTACTATTTACTGCTGCAATACTGTGGAAAGATGGGACACTTCACTTTTTCTTGAAATCCTCTGTGCAGAAAGTAAAAGTTGGAAGAACTATAATGAGGGAAAGTGTACATGATCTTGTGTACACGATCCAGCGGGAGCAAGATTGTGGGAAAGGAGAGTGCTAGAGAAAATTGTTTATAGAGAAAGATGTTAGTGCACAGTCTAGAATAATCTACTATCCATATTGATGTATACAGACCTGTTGTCCTTGAGAAATGCTTAAAATGTTTGAGCTTGCAAAAATCTTCTGGGACATTGAGAAATACACAGCTGACGGCAGCTGTTTGGGTGCCTCCATAATTGCAAGAGTCTTGCTGGATTATAAAAAATATATAGTTGGGAAGAGAAGATCTGTCCTGAGAGAGAAGTTTAAATTGAGACTGTTTTGTGTGTGTACAGACTATAAAGATGAGGTGTGTAAGAGATAACTAGTTTGAAGAAAATAAATGTATATTGTTTGTAAATCATTTTTACAGTCCAACGGGACTCTCACGAGATTGTGAAGAGTAAAAAAGAGTAGATGAGTTCTCCACACACTGTATTAGTTTTAATGCATATTCTGGTGCTTTTTTCTGAAAGAAAGTGTGTGAGAGATAAGTACTGTGATGAGTAGTCTGCCACAAGATGATTTATGTTCCTGCGAGAGTTTCACAAGCTTGTAATGGGGAGAAATTTAAAAAGGGCCAAGGCTCAATCAATAATTATCAGTCTTATAGTATTGTTGGACAAATGCTGCTTTGGAAGAAAAGGAAGACTCTTGAGGCTGTGCTCAGCAGAAGTTAATTCATGTAGAGTCGAAAGAGACTGATGTGGTCACTTGCTTTTAGGAAAGAGCTTCAGGTATTTAGCAATATATTTCAAAGCCCTTGTTCTGAAGGGTTAGTCAATATAGTAATATTAGTACACTTTTTCTACAGTATGTTTATACAGAGTGAAATGTTTTATATATGTTAGTGTAGGTTTTGAGGGGTACAGATTGGAATGTAAAGAGATAAGAACAAGGTTTGCAGATTGTGTTAAAAAATACAGTGTGTACTTGTAAGTAAAGGAAGAAGTGTTACGCAAATCATAAAACAAAGAATGTAATAATACAAGCTGTACTGTTGCTATGACATTCATTGAACATATACATTAGCCCCATGACATGCTTGAGTGGTGATATTGCTTTTTCTAAAGTGAAAAGCTGCTGTGAGTGTTAGCAAAAGTGTCTAAAGAGGAATGTGTTACCTTTTAAACTTTAACGAAATGAGGTTTGGTGGTATGTTATAATTTATTTGTGAAAAAAGTGCACTGGGTAAGCATGTGGAATTTTTCAGGAGAAATAAATAAGAAGTTACTGGTGCATGAGATGTATATATGTGATAGCTGGTGAAAAATGTAGAAATCTTTAGAAAAAATACTGAAGTATCACTGTTATAATTTATTGACCTGCACTGCAACTTTTATCTTTTTGGTTATTTCACCTCTTTTAGGGGGAAGATGGAAATTTGTCTCTTAGGAAATAATCATCTGCTTACATAAGTAGCAAAGAAGAGCCTTGTTATCACAAGCAGGATTATTGTTCTGTTCAGCAATAACTACCTCATTAGGCACAGAGTATTGAGGTTGGGAGGATTTGGAGTTGCCTGAGCAGTTGAGTATTTCAGCAGCATGAGCTAACTCCGGATGAGTTAGGCTTTGTGAACTGTATTTAGAAATATCCTGCTTTGCTTTGCTGAGACTTTATTGCCCATTAGCCTGTCATAACATAGCGTGCATCTAAATACTCTTTGGCAGGCTGAGTACCATGTTCAGGGACTGTGAATTTGCTATTACAGGTATATGTTTACCAATGGCAGTCTGTAAATTGTTTATCCTACTGAGATGAGCAAATCATTTTGCAATGACAGCATGGTTAAAATTGCAAAAGTTAGGTATTACCTGCTGTAGGATAGATAACTGTATTGTAAGAGAGGGATCCTCACACAAAAAATGTAAGTATATATTTTTGCCCTACTACACACTGCTATCAGCTGCTGTACATACCATATTATGTAAAGGTGTTGCCATTGGGAGGCATTTGAAACACAGGTATATATCCAAGTATATCTCCACAATTAAATATACACACATGTTATCTAAGACACAGTTCTGAACAGAGAGAGTACTCCAATGTATAATCTCCAATGGACATTCATCCGTATGAAGAGAGTTATGTACAGAGAGGACAGTTTCTACCCACAGCCTACTTTCCACATATGTTACACTGGAAAGATTGCTTGCCTGAAGGGGCATACATTTGAGTATAAAGGTCATTTCAACTTCACATTTTACTTGCACTTCTGTCATTCTAGGTAGAGGTGTGACCACAAATGTCAAACACTTTTCACATTCTAATTTGCAAAAGGACTATGCAAGAGACATATCACAGAAGAGAGGCCAGTCTCTCCAAACACTACCACGCAGAGTTATCACATAAGAGACTTGTGTTAGGAAACATGTTAGTTTCTCCCCATGGCCTACTATGCATACCTGTCAGCATATGAATAGGTTTGAGTAGAGAGATACCTCTTACCCTGGTAAGATCTGTAATACGTGAAATGACTCCTTCCCAGATAGCTCTGCATATTGGTGTTGTTCTAAGGAGAGGTTTGAGAACAGATGCCTTTGGTTCTATAAATCCAAGTTTTTCTGGACATAGGTGTAAGTGCAGGACACAAAATTACTCTGCATGTGACTGTATATATCTGTCATGGCAGCCGAGAGCTGTGAGTGGACAGTCAAAGTCAAATCATACTTTATTTCGACCATAGGTCATAAATGTTACAAATAAAATGGTAAAAACGAAAGTGCATTTGTTATCATTGTGCTTTCACAATGGGTTCAAATAAAGTTTAAAATAAAAATAGCTTCTCTAAAATATTCAAATACTAGCAATAAAAAAGTCAATCATAGGCCCAGTGAGTGGACAGTCAAATGCATTCCAAAACACTAATAAATATGGTTATTTCACTGGGGAGAGGTGTCAGTGGAGAGGCTAGTAGATGTTGTACTTAGGCCCTCTTTTACGGGGACTTGTTATAAGTCACTTTGCTACGCTGCCCTATGCCAAAATGAAAGGGCAGGAATGCACAGTCTATATGCAATACGGTGCACTCCTGTCCTTTTTCCCTGCAGTGGTACCGCCTGGCAACCTAGTGTCAATGCAGGCACCCTGGCATCATGGTGAAAGGGTGCCTGTGCTGTCAGCAGGATTGTCTTTGTACAGAAAGGAACCATGCACAAACAAACCATTTATTTGGCATTCAGTGTATGACAATCACAATACAAGAAGAGAAGCGAAGACCCACAGAATGTGGGAGAGACTCTCTCATCAAATCATCTGGGGGAGAAAAAGATGCTTCAGATTTCCCAAGCATGTTAGAGGTGGTATTAAGGGAGGTTATGTCAACTAAGAAAACAATGCAAACATGGAGGATGAATTAAAAGAGTGGCTAGAATTGGTGTGTATAAATCTGGGGGACGCCTTGACCAGACTAAGTGAGATGCAGCAAAAAGTGTATGACTGTGAGGATAAGGTTCACTCACTTGAAGAAGTTCATGAAAATTTGGAAAACGAGATACTGTGGCTGAAGGATATACAGTGGCCATGCCGAGGGGACTTAAGTCACCTCTGCTGCAATGGTGTATCTGAGATGGTGTTTATGCAAGCTCCTTGCCTGATTGTCTTCAAGTATATAATGCACCTTAACATTTGTTTGCACTCTAAAGTATACCTGAGCTTTTGAGTACCTGTGGATTGTTTTAGGGTTGTCTTTCAAATGCATGATGCACTTTCTGTCACCTTTTGGTACTTTATGGCATGGTTTACCACTTGTTTTGGTTAAGGGAGGAGGGAGATAGAAAAGCTGTTATGGGGCTGTATGAGCACCTGACTTTCACTAAGTACAAGACACAATTTAGTAGTCTGATGCAGTTTATGATATATTTTAGCCCTTTAGTTGAACATGTTTTTTGGTAGAGGCAAGAAGGAGGTACAGATTCAAAGAAACATATTGAAAGTCATATCTTTGAATACTAATTGGCTAAACAATAGAAAGAAAATGTATGCTATTGAAGCTTGGATAGAGAAACCTAATCTATCAGTAGTGCTTCTGCAGAAAAAAAAAATTTGGTTGGACTGGCTAGCAAAGTTTAAAAGGGCTGGTTACAAAGGTGTTTCAGCAGCCCCGGAAAACCATTGTGGGGTCGCCCGTTATAGCTATAAGGGGCATATTTTAGAGCCCCCATTGCCATTCTAACACCACATTAGTAAGAAGGCCACCAGCGCAAAAAGAGTCCAACTATAAAGCATAAATATCACCCAAATGTAGCTCACGTATAGCCCAATGACTGAAGTGTGCAAAACAGTTAGTCCCAGATTTAAGAGGGCCTAACGCCATCCTAACGACACATTAGCATAATGATTTTTATGCTAATGTGGCATTAGATGGTGTAGGAGGCTGGCCTGGCTTATAGTGGGTACCGTGTGGTACTTACACCTTGTGCCATGTCCAGTTATCCCTCATTATTAGTAGATTAGAGGTGTTCTAGCAGCTTAGGCTGATAGAGGTAGCTATAGCAGAGCAGCTTAGGCTGAACTAGGAGACATGCAAAGCTCCTACTATACCACTTATATCACTTAGTACTATATCATAAGAAAACAAAATACTCATAGTTACTTAAAATAAAGGTACTTTTTTTTGTGATAATATGCCAAAAGTATATCAGAGGATATACTCCCTTAGGAGGTAAGTAATGTACACAAAATATACACACACAAACCAAAAATGGTAAGTAAACAGTTAGAAAAGTAGTGCAAACACTGTAGAACACAATAGAATGCAATAGGGGAACATAGGCCTTGGGGCAACACACACCATATACTGGAATGCGAACCACAAATGGACCCCAGGTCTAGTGTAGTGTGTAGAGGGTCACTGGGAGTGTAAGAAAACACTAAGGGTGCCCAAGATACCCCCCGCCAAGACCCTGAAAAGTAGGAGTAAAGTTACCCTACTACCCCAGAAAGACAGTAAAGTCGAGATAGGGGATTCTGCAAGGACAACAACTGACTGCAAAGCACTGAAGACGGATTCCTGGACCTGAGGACCTGTAAAGGAAGGGGACCAAGTCCAAGAGTCACGCAAGTGTCCGGGGGGGGCAGGAGCCCATTAAACCCTGGATGAAGGTGCAAAAGGACTGCCTCCGGGTGGAAGAGGCCAAAGATTCTGCAACAACGGAAGGTGACAGGAACTTCTCCTTTGGTCAGAAGAGGTCCCATAGCATGCTGGAGGATGCAGATTTGTTTCCACGCAGAAATACCGCAAACAAGCCTTGCTAGCTGCAAGAGTCGAGGTTAAAGGTTTTGGGTGCTGCCAGGGCCCAGGAAGGACCAGGAGGTCGCCCCTTGGAGGAGGAGACAGAGGGGGTGCTCAGCAACACAGAGAGCCCATGCAGAAGCAGGCAGCACCCGCAGAAGCACCTGAACAGGCACTCAGAAGATCTGAGCACGATGGTTGACTCAGCACACCAAAAGGGAGTCCCACAAAGTCAAGGTCCAACTCAGCAAGTTGGGCAATGCAGGACGGAGTGCTGAGGACCTGGGCTCTGCTGCTGTGCACGAAGAAAGTCTTGCAAGAGTGCACAGAAGCCCTAGCAGCTGCAGTTCACGCAGTGCACAGGATTACTGTCTGGCGTGGGGAGGCAAGGACTTACCTCCACCACTGGGCCACTGGACTGTCGGGGACAATTGGACCCAGCTCCTGTGTTCCAGGGACCACGCTCGTAAGGATGAGAGGGGACCCAGAGGACTGGTGATGCAGAAGTTTGGTGCCTGCTTTGGCAGGCGGAAGATTCCGTCAACCCACTTGAGATTTCTTCTTGGCTTCCAGTGCAGGGTGAAGGCAGGCAGCCCTCAGAGCATGCACCACCAGGAAACAGTCGAAAAAGCCAGCAGGATGAGGCGCTACAATGTTTCTGGTAGTCTTCTTGCTACTTTGTTGTGGTTTTGCAGGCGTCCTGGAGCAGTCAGCGGACGATCCTTGCCAGAAGTCGAAGAAGGAAGTGTAGAGGAACTCTGGTGAGCTCTTGCATTTGTTTCAGTTTGTTTAGGGTCCTGTTATAGAATAAAATAATTCTGATTTAATCCTGTGAGTGCTGCATTCCTGACTTAATTGTCAACTTGACTTGGATGCAGTGATAGATGCACTCAATAATCAACTAATGACCTAGATAACCAACTGCCACCAACTTATTATTATTTCATGCTGATAGCGGTCACCCAGGAACCCTGAAATTGAGCATCCCCTATAGACAGATGTTGAAAGCTAACTGGTTTTGTTTTATGGTTTAGGAGTTTGACATGGGGTTCTATAACCTGGTGAGGATATTCACTGAAGGACTATCCAAGAAACCTTTTGGAGGATGCAATAAATAGAGTCAGTGGAAAGTCAAGGGAGTTATTATTATAGCCAAAGAATAACAGATCAAACATAAATGACAGCAAGATGAAGAGATTGTTTCTTGAAAACAATACAGCCCAATCAATCATTAGGAGGATATTGCAGAAGAACGGGCATGTACTGAACAAGGACACACATTTTAAAGTGATTGTAAGTATAGGCCCACAGATAACTTTTAAGAAAGCTAAATTGTTGGGAGACATATTGAGTTCCAATTATTCTGAACCTGGTAAAGGAGAGAGGAATTAGCTAACTAAGAATACCAATGGCTTTGTCAAATGTAGTCCCTGCAAAGCCTGCAAAGGTAACACCAGGAGGGGGACTTCTCTTTATCCCCAGGAGGTGGCAATTTTCTGCTACAGCTGCTCCCACTCACCACACTGAGCGCTATAAAGCTCCAGAGAGCTTACCGCAGTGTGGGATGTGCTAACACCAGGAGGGGGACTACATTTCCCACACTGTTCTTTGGCCCCAGGAGGCGGCTATTTTGTGCTACAGCTGCTCCCACTCATCACACCAATGAGTGCTATAAAGTGCTAGGGAGCTTACCACAGCGTGGGATGTGCTAACACCAGGGGGGGACTACATATCCCAGACTGCTCTTTGGCCCCAGGAGGTGTTCATTTTCTGCCACAGCTGCTCCCACTCGCCACACCAAAGAGCACTAGAAAGCCGTCGGGAGCATACCGCAGCACGGGACGCACTTGGGCTGTACCTGGGCAAAGCCCGGGACAAGGGCAGGCTCGTCCACACCCGCTGGAGCCCGAAGGAGGACTAGGCTGGGCCACCCCTCTAATATTTACTATCAAGTAGGCCTTGCTGGTGTTTTCCTTTTATTGCTGTAACCTTTTGTAGGCTGCTCTATTGATTGATTGATTGACTATTAAGCATCACCCCATTGATCAAAGTATTTCCAATGGGCAAAAAGGAAGGCGACTGAGGGCGGGGCAGGGGTGGTACTAAAAAAAAAAAAATTTAAATGCAAAACATGCAGCTAGCAATTCTGCTATGGATAGAATTGATCATCTCCTGGGTGAATGTGTGGAAATATTAACTACTTCCCCGGATAGCATCTTCAATGATACCGAGTGCAAGCGCTCCCCAATTGGAAGGGGGTGTGTCATAAGAAAATTCCAGATATGTTTAAAAATGTGGACCACATGTTTCAGCCACAAGGCAGGGGAAGGTCAGAAATGTCATCACCCATGTTCCCTCAACTTCAGTGAGTGAGCCATCACCCACTGTTAGTGACACTCTTCAATGTACTAACCGCTTCAGCCCCCTAATCAATATTTCAGATGCACACGATGATCCTGACTTAAGTACCATGGTGGGTGGGATAGTAGACACTAGTGTGAATTGTATTGTATTGTATTGTAATCGTATTTATATAGCGCTTACTACCCCTGACGAGGCGTCGAAGCGCTTTTCGATGAGTAGCACGCTACTTCAATTAAGTGCAGTCCAATGCTCAGTATATCACATGTATACAAGATCTAAAGTGTGAAGTGTCAGAACTTAAACCTATGATTAATTCTTACTCTTAATAGTCAAGCAGTTAGTTCCTTTAGATGCCACGACCATCATGAACCATATTTGTAGTCCCACGTCTAAACCCCCGGGATCCTCGGTGAAGTTGCCCAAATTGCCTGTGACTAGTTGCAATAATAGTCATATGTGTTCCTTGTCCTGCTCACGCTGGCTTAGCACCTTGTGCTGGCCAACCTTCAATAGGTAACAGAACTTTCCATATAGAACAGCTTAGGCATAGGCAAGGAACCAATGTTCTGCTGTCAGATTTCTAAACCTATGAATGACAGTGCTCCATATCACACTGTACAGCCTGTTACTGACCATCCCCAATTTAATAACACTGCCCTAATGGTTAGCATCATTAAACTACATCCACTGGCCCCAACAGATGGAGGAGATTCTGTCAGAAACAAGGCGATCCACTGGATTTGTCATGTGAGAGGTTGCTATTCTATAATACGAGAGGATATAATTGAAGCAGTTACAAGGCCTAATCCAGATACATGCTATCACATGATAAAGTTGACATTTAGGGACGGGAGCTTGGTGGATTATTTGGTGGCCCTAGATGCAAGGACTAGTGACCCCGGGGCAATCTCATATTCAGTTCAAATACTGTATGCACCCCTCGTGGGTAACCCATCTGTTCTCGATGAGAACGATTGACTTGGAGTACCACTCAAAACCCGTGTTGTATTACCCTCTGACTTACACTCAACAATTGTCCTTGGTCTTGTTGCTTCTTCCAACGTAACGTCACAAGCACTCTCGCTCCTCTTCTTGATAATCTCCATCAGTCTACTTAGGACCAATTGCTCAATTGTGCCCACATCACACTCTCAGCCCCCCGTCAACCTTATCTGCTCATCCAGGATCAGCCAGCTAAGTGTGAGAACATTACATCGATGGTCAGGTCTGCTCATCTAGATAGATTCCATCTGTTCCCTCAGGGTCTACTGGGTAATAATGATAATTGTGATCGTATTGGATCTTCCATCCACCAACTCCATCTGCCTAATCAAAATCAGGTAGCTAATCCTGTGAATTTCACATCTGTGGTCAGGGCAGTTCCACAAAGTTCTGAGTTGCGATATTTCCTTGAACGTGGCAGGTTTGGGATTGGCCCTCTCCCTTCCAACCTTTACTTCTTTCATTGAGGAACGTGACCTATGTCTACTCCAGGAGACATGGTCAATTGAACCACTTTTCTGGTGTGGTTACTTAAATTGTTATATTCCTGCTCTTCCCAGTACCAGGGATAGGCCTTCTGGTGGTTTAACTATTTGGGCCAGAACATCACTAAACTGTTGTATATCTCAGCTATCAACTGATTCCTCTTACCTACTAGGTCTTTGTCTTTCATTTGGTGCAAATGCAGTTGTGATAATTTTTAATATCTACACTAGAGGAGTTGGGGGTCCAATTTCCGAAATCCTTTTTGCCCTGGAGACATTTCTGCAGAAATGTCCACGGCATAAAATCATGTCACATTTGAACCTCTTGATTGGGATGATCTTATGCTTAGAGTGATCATAATCTACTCTCAGCCCATGTGTCCGCTCTGTGCATTGAAATGCTTATGATCAATACCCCAGTTACAGCACACGTGGGAATTGGTTTGGCTAATGACAAACATCACCTGCATTGGAATAAGGTTTTGGCCCGACCAGATATTATTAGTGCTGCTAATGATGTTTTGAAGACCTCATTGATGTATTTAGAGGCGGGTTCCGCAATCCCCAATGAGAAAATAGGTTTAATTCATACTTCATATTTTTAGGCTCATTTCACAACAGATATAGGGGGTCATTCCAACCCTGGCGGTCGGTGTTAAAGCGTCAGCCAACCCACCAACAGGCAGGCGGTAAAAAAAATGGAATTCTGACCCTGGCGGAAACCGCCAACAGAGACCGCCACTTTAACACTCCGATCGCCACGGTGGGACAAACAAACAGCGCGGCCATCACTGCCAACAGACAGGCGGGAGACAATGTACCGCCCACCCTATCACAACCCACCAATCCGCCACCTTTTCCGGGGCGGTAGCCCCGCCGAAAAAAACACGGCGGAAACAGCCATTACGAACGGAAAACACTCACCTCTACACACTCCACGAGGAATCTGGACAGCATGGAACCCGAACTACACATCCTACCAGCTATTGTCTTCCTGCTCCTCTACCAGGAGCACGAACGCCGGCACAGAAGACAACGGTGAGTACTGCACCTACGACACAGGGGAGGAAAAAAATTACAGGGACACACATACGCGACACACCCACCCTCACCCTCACCCACAACTACATACACATCAATGCAGAGCAACAACTCAGAGTGACACCCCCAAACCCCCCAGAAGAATGCAAAGACAAAAAAAATGATCATGAAATTTGAAGTATATTGTACGGCTAAGTAAAAAAATATATCAAACATCTATAACTATATATACATATGTAAATTGTCCTGTCCAAATTGGGAATCAGCCATTGTTCGTGGGCCAATGGGCCTAAACACATGGGCAAAGCCCACACAGGATACCCTACTCCAATGGAGAGAACACTGCCGGGGCATCAGATAGCAAAACTACAGGCACCTCAGGGGGAAGGGAAGGGGGGGCACCTCAGCCAGATGAGTCCACGACGCCAGATCCACGAGGGGCTTCCATTGCCACTGTGCCATCCTGGGGAGTGCAAAGCCACAGTCTCACAAGTCTCTACAGTGGGTGGATTGCCCACTGTGCCATCCTGGGGAGTGCAAAGCCACAGTCTCACGAGTCTCTACAGTGGGTGGATTGCCCACTGTGCCACCCTGGGGAGTGCAAAGCCACAGTCTCACGAGTCTCTACAGTGGGTGGATTGGCCACTGTGCCATCCTGGGGAGTGCAAAGCCACAGTCTCAGAAGTCTCTACAGTGGGTGGATTGCCCACTGTGCCATCCTGGGGAGTGCAAAGCCACAGTCTCACGAGTCTCTACAGTGGGTGGATTGGCCACTGTGCCATCCTCGGGAGTGCAAAGCCACAGTCTCACAAGTGGATTACAGACTCCACTGGTTCTGGAGGAGGCATGGTGCCCAGAGTGCTTCGTGCAGCCCTGCCCGACACAGATGCGGGCCTGCCCCTTCTGCCAATGGGCCAGCGGTGCTTGAGACGGCGGTGCCCAGCGAAGCGGTGCAGAGACGGAGGTGCCCAGCGGAGCGGTGGTTGAGTTGAAGGGCCCAGCGGAGCGGTGCAGAGACGGCGGTGCCCAGCGGAGCGGTGCTTGAGTTGAAGGGCTATATATTGGAGACCTAGGCACTCAATAATGTATAACAATATAGTATTATATGAAACTCTAACAAACACAGTGAAGTAATTCAATGATTAGTAGATCAATCACTGAGAAACTGTAAATTGACTCAGTCCAACAAACATCAAGTTGATTGACGAATCCATCCTTTAATGAAACAATGAAACAACCACCAGCCAACACGTGTTTCGTCATGGGAGTGGGTACTCCCCGTGACTTTGTCAACGCTGTAAAGAACCCAAAATACAGAATATATGTAAATTATAAATTAAAAATGACAAAGCATATCGACACATATTGTGTACTTGAAATTAGTTAACATAGCAAAAAATAAAGCAAACCACAGAACATAAGTTGTCAACTCTTCATTACTGTAAAATTAAACTCTGAATCCATAAATTGATTAAGTAATAAATGTTAAAACAAATGAATCTATAATAAAATTCACATCCATCACAGCCCAGTGTGACAAGAGAGAAAGGAAGACCAAGGCAACACCCAAGTTAACCAAATGCCAGTGAAGAAAATTTTACTAAACTCAATATTATAGTAAGTGTAAACAACAACTATAAGTGACTCATCCCAGTGTAACCCAAAATTAATATACACTAAAGACCAAAGTACAGTGTCTCAAGAACGTATAAGCCCCAGTGAAAAATTGTCATACCTCGATTCTAATAAGAAAAACGCTCTGTGCCGCTAACTCATAATAAACATGTACCACATCTTCTGAAATTAAGATAAGATACGAGGTATAAGTAGTTAACTATATATAACAATCTTGTGCCTGTTAACACCAACAACAAACACCTACCCACTTACGGCCATCTGGCCATGTCGACGTGAAGTTATAACAAAGTGTCTACGACGTCTCTAATAACAAAAGTAATATCGAGAAATCAATCAGCTCAAAAAGCGTGTTACAACAAGTTTAAATATTAAATGCGTTCCCCGTATAACACCAATATTATTAGTCTTTTACCTAATCCTTGTGTAAACTTCTTACAGAAAACCGAAGCCGCGGTTAGCAGTTTCGATGACGCCGGCCGTTCAGTGAAACCTGACTGCATTCAATTGCGTCATTAAATAGCTACCCTTCGGCTGGCGCGCGTTATATTAACTAGAGAGCGCGACTTGTTAGAATATCCGTTCCAATGTGTTGGCAACTTGCGGGCGCCATCTTTAAAAGATGAAAATCAACAAACCTGCTGCCCCAAATATACTAAAACAAATGGAATTACTACCTCTACTTAAAAACCGAAGCGTTAATCAAAAAAACAACACATTACACACAAAATCAATATAACCCTATACTATCCAATGAAGATATATCATTTTCAAACAATAATCCAAAGAATCCCAAAATTCACAGAGCAATTGTGCCTTGGTCCCCATCTCTCCAGTCAAACCGGGCAGAGATAGGTCAGTTTGAGAAAGTAACTATTACTATCAGCTAAAGATTATCATGACAAATATGTGATAATTAAACACATGTAAATGGAGAAGGCTATGTAATACACATTTCTTCCTTACACACTTAAACTTAGCCATACCATAATCAAAGTACATTGCATAATAATCATCTAATACAAAGGTTATCCTCAACAACATTTTTCATGAACAATAATGCTTTTAGAGATCGAGAAGACCCATGGGTTAACATGAAAATAACAAAATTAGAGAATAATAGAGAATTTCTTCAGTTACTTTACATCAATCTAAGAAGTATTCCATTTCGTAATTCGAATTAAGCCCCATTTCTACCGCTCTGAGTTTAAGAATCCATTGACATTCCCTCTTCCTTAGTTGTAATTCCCTATTTCCACCACGCGGATTAGCTCCAACTGTCTCAAAACCAAAAAATTCAAAAGTCCATCTGTCCGTCTGGTTCGGACATTGACTCATGTGTGCAATAATGGGATAACGCTCATCTCGATAAGTAAGAGCTCTGTAATGCTCACCAATTCTAACTTTCAGAGGTCTGATAGTACTGCCAATATAATATAACCCACATTTGCAAATTATCATATATATGGTGAAGCAACTGTCACAAGTAATGTGGGTGGTGATGGGGAATTTGTCTCCCATCAGACTAGCAAACTTAGTAATACCTGACCTGCTAAGCTTACACATACCACACCGGCCACATTTAAAAAATCCCTTGTTATGGGTAGTGAGCCAATTATCATGTAACGAAACCTTGGGGTAACTTGGACACAAGATATTCTTAAGAGTTCTACCCCTTCGAAAAGTAAATAAAGGAGAATTAGATAAAAGATCCTTCAGAGTTATATCTGCCTGAAGTATGTGCCAAAACCTCTTCATACACCTGCGTAAAGCCATTGAAGCAGGGGTATAATCGACCACACATCTAGTATGTTTATCTGAAATTATATTTTTGTGCTTTAGGGTATCTGCCCTGGGAACACGCATAATTTTATCACATGCTTTCTCCAAAACCCCAGTCGGATATCCCCGTGATTTGAATCTAGCTGTGATATCACGAACATTTTCAACAAAATCTGACTCAACACTACAGTTTCTTCTGGCACGTATCATTTCCCCATAGGGAATGGAAAAGATCTGATGGCGTGGATGTGCACTGTTAGCGTGAAGAATTGAATTGCAGGCTGTGCAACCGACTTTCAATTTTATCTTGAAGAATAAAAAATTCCACATCAAGAAACGTAATATTGGTATTACTATATTCCCAGGTAAATCTAATATTAAGATGATTGGAATTTAAAAATTCAACAAACTCCTTTAGTTCAGTAACATCTCCAGTCCAAATCATGATGACGTCATCGATAAAACGACCCCAGAAGAGTATATGTGAATTCCATGTTTGAGTCTTCTGGACCCCATACAAGTTTATGTTCGAAATATCCCATAAATAGGTTTGCATATGATGGAGAAAAGCTCCATCCCATAGCTTGAGTTGAAGGGCCCAGCGGAGCGGTGCTTGACATGAAGGGCCCAGCGGAGCAGTGCAGAGACGGCGGTGCCCAGCGGAGCGGTGCTTGAGATGAAGGGCCCAGCGGAGCGGTGCTTGAGATGAAGGGCCCAGCGGAGCGGTGCAGAGAAGGCGATGCCCAGCGGAGCGGTGCTTGAGTTGAAGGGCCCAGCGGAGCGGTGCAGAGACGGCGGTGCCCAGCGGAGCGGTGCTTGAGTTGAAGGGCCCAGCGGAGCGGTGCAGAGACGGCGGTGCCCAGCGGAGCGGTGCTTGAGATGAAGGGCCCAGCGGAGCGGTGCTTGACATGAAGGGCCCAGCGGAGCAGTGCAGAAACGGCGGTGCCCAGCGGAGCGGTGCTTGAGATGAAGGGCCCAGCGGAGCGGTGCAGAGACGGCGGTGCCCAGCGGAGCGGTGCTTGAGATGAAGGGCCCAGCAGAGCGGTGCTTGACATGAGGGCCCAGCGGAGCGGTGCTTGACATGAAGGGCCCTCTTCAGCGGTTCTTGACTTGAAGGGCCCTGTTCAGCGGTTCTTGTCTTGAAGGGCCCTGTTCAGCGGTGCTTGACTTGAAGGGCCCTGTTCAGCGGTGCTTGAGACGGCGGTGCCCTGTTCAGCGGTTGTTGACTTGAAGGGCCCTGTTCAGCGGTTCTTGACCTGAAGGGCCCTGTTCAGCGGTTCTTGACTTGAAGGGCCCTGTTCAGCGGTGCTTGACTTGAAGGGCCCTGTTCAGCGGTTCTTGACTTGAAGGGCCCTGTTCAGCGGTGCTTGACTTGAAGGGCCCTGTTCAGCGGTTCTTGTCTTGAAGGGCCCTGTTCAGCGGTGCTTGACTTGAAGGGCCCTGTTCAGCGGTTCTTGTCTTGAAGGGCCCTGTTCAGCGGTGCTTGACTTGAAGGGCCCTGTTCAGTGGTTCTTGACTTGAAGGGCCCTGTTCAGCGGTGCTTGACTTGAAGGGCCCTGTTCAGCAGTGCTTGAGACGGCAGTGCCATGTTCAGCGGTTGTTGACTTGAAGGGCCCTGTTCAGCGGTGCTTGACATGTGTGTCCAGGTCACCAGATCCGGCCATTGCATGGATTTCACTCGCCACCTGACATGTGGCTGCCGGGCCCTTCGTGCACATCTGTCTTCTCGCTTGCGGGGCTCTCCTGTGCTGCCGTCCCGGGCCCGTGGGTGTCCTCCTGCACACCTGGAATGGGGCTGGTGGGGCCCTCCTGGGCAGCTCGCCTGCTGCCCGACTTGTCGGGCGTGCTGCCCTTGCCACCCTTCCCTGCTCGTCTGTGGCCCTTTCCTCCCTTTGGCGGTGTGCCAGGTGGCACCCCACTCCCTGACGGTGCCAGGGTAGTGCTTTTGGAGCCTGCTGTCTTTGGCCTGTCGCGCCGGGCACTGGCTTTCTTGGCTTTTTTTTCAGGGGTTGGGCTGGCCGTCTCTTTACTCCTAGCCGAAGTAGCTGGCCTTGAAGGTGGTGGACTCCAAAATCCTTGGACTATTGTCTTTGTAGGTCCAGGTTTTGTGGTGGCTGAGGTGCTGATTGGAGTTTTATGAGATGGAGGGGGTGGGTCAGTTGTTGGAAAGAGGTCAAGGTTGGAAAGGAAAATCAATTTAGAAAGACAGGGACGGGTAATTGGAGTGGGTGTGGGAGTGGAGGAAGAGGATGTGGTTGTAGGAGAGTGAAGTCTGGTGTCTTTGTGTGCAGGTGCTTGTGCTGGAGGCTGTCGTGAGGTGGATGGCT
This sequence comes from Pleurodeles waltl, assembly GCF_031143425.1. Lineage (NCBI taxonomy): Eukaryota > Metazoa > Chordata > Amphibia > Caudata > Salamandridae > Pleurodeles > Pleurodeles waltl. The sequence continues at coordinate 289,371,634 of NC_090447.1, forward strand.
GTTGGGTGGGTGGCTGCCTGCGTTTGTGTGGTTTGGAAGAGGGGGTGACAGACACAGTGGGTGAGGACACAGGGGACGTGTAAATGGTAGTGGGGGTGGTGACTGCATGTGTGCGGAGTGTTCTGGTGGGTGTGCTGGTGATGGACGTAGTGGCTGAAGAAGTGGTGCATGCAAGTGTGAGTGGAGACGTCACAGGGAGGGAGGAGGGAGACGAGGAGGAGGGGGACACAGAGGAGGCAGTGGCTGTTGGCATGTCTGCATGTGGATGTTGCTTGGGTGAATGCTTGTGTGATGTGTGGTGCTTATGTCTGGATGAGCTTCCCTTGGGTGTTGAGGTGTGTGCAGGCTGGTCAGTAGGTGTGTCTGGGATAGGCAGAGGTACAGGGCAGTGGGACTGGGTTGAGGAAGTTGGAGGAGGGAGGCAGGAGACAGGGACAATGGCTGCCGTCAGTGCTGAGGCCAGAGCGTTGAACGATCGCTGATGGGCAGCCTGACCCGAATGAATGTCCTCCATGTATGCATTACTCCGGTGCACCTCCCTTTCTACACCCTGGATGGCATTCAAAAGGGTAGACTTCCCAAGAATGAGCGTCCTCAGGAGGTCAATGACCTCCTCACTAAGGGCAGCAGGGGTAACTGGGGCAGGGCCTGAGGTGCCTGGGGCAAAGGAGATGCCCACCTTCCTGGGTGAGCGGGCATGGGGCGAAGGCTGAGGGGCTGCTGGGAGGGCGGAGCTGGTGCGCTGGGTGGCGGCTGTACCTGTTGTTGCGGTGGGCACGGATGTTGCCGCCACCACAAGGGAGCTCCCTTCCGAGGACGTGTCTGTGTCGCTGGTGTCACCACGTGTCCCCGCTGTGGAGCTCCCCTCGCCCTCCGTCTCACTGGTGAAATCAGACTCAGTTGCATGGCCCTCCATGGCCATGTGAGATGCAGCTCCCTCATGCTCCGATGCCACTTCTCCTCCGCCTGATGATGCTAATGCACACATGAACCGGAAGACCACCAAAAAAGGGGGGGGGGATGGAGAAACAAAGACATGTTGAGTGCATGCATTGGCGACACCGTTGGCGGAGAGGACAGACACAGAAGCCCCCTGCACTACGCCGCGCACTTGGGGTACACTACTCAATCCGTGGGACATGGCCTACAAGCCTATGGACGACAACTCCACACATAGGTGACACAGGGCCATGAATACCTGTACTAGGCAACCTACATAGGTGGGGGCGGGGGCACAGGGTCATGCCTAACGGAGGGGCCTAGCCTACAGAAATCGCCCTGGCCTAGGGATACCCACAGCCCTCCTCCCCCACCCAGACACCTCCAATGTGCGCAAAATCAGCAGATTGTGCTTGTACTCACCCCATTGTGTCTGCTGTGATGTCCTCATGCGCCCATCCAAATCGGGGTAGGCCACCGCCAGGATCCGGGACATCAGGGGGGTCAAGGTACAACTGGCACCCCTCCTACGTTGGGAGGCCATCCCCAGCAGAGCCTCTGCGGTCTTCCTGCTCCCGCGGCGGATGTCCTCCCACCTCTTCCGGCAGTGGGTGCCCCGTCTGTTGTGGACCCCCAGGGTCCGGACGTCCTTGGCGATGGCACGCCAAATGTCGATTTTCTGATGGGCGCTGACCTATGTGACATGTACAGGGGGAGGAAAATAAACAATCATCACCTTCTGCATGCTCGATGTGAGTGGCCCCCCATCCCCACCCTTGCCATGTGGCACATGCTCTCATCTGTCGTTTGATGCATGCCTCATTCGCTCCCCTCCCCACCATCTTTCATTCACCCCACTCAACCCAGGCATTGGCCACAAAGCATGGTCCCAGTGTACTTACCTGTTGGTCTGGAGGACCGTAGAGTAGCGCATAGTGGGGGAGGACCCCATCCACGAGTTTCTCCAATTCTTTAGAAGTGAAGGCAGGGGCCCTTTCCCCAGTCGCAGCAGCCATTGTCTCTTCCAGACCGAGGTCACAGCAGCACTTGCAGTATAGGTCCTCTCCTGTGGATGATCAGGTATCGAATGATTAAGCAGATATAAAATGGCGGTCACGCCCGCGGCGGTGCGTACCGCGGCGGGGCGTACCACGGCGGGGCGTACCGCGACCGCCGGCGCACATCGTCCTTGGCTCCTGAAACCCATAGGGTTCAATGTTAACCAATGCGGCTTTGCACCTTGGTCTTCGACCGCCTACCACCACGGTGTGCCACGCCAGCGCATTGACCTCACATCCCACTGTCACACTTCACAGGTCAGGCAGCCGCCATTTCAAGGGCCCCCATATTTTAATTTCTACTGCATCACACATGCCTAGGCCTTGCATCAACACTCATACAAGCCATTCAATGCATTGTGAATCGTGTACTGTGCAAGCTGTGGGAACGTACCTGTGGGTTGATTGACTCTGTGCTCCATGTTGTCCTTCCTAGGCACCGTCCGCTGGGACTTGCGAGGAGATGGAGGAATCTTCCTGTGTACAGACCGCTGGTGGACCTGTCGACAATGGAAGCAAGACATTTCATACTGACATACAGGCTTGACAGAGCCACTATACAGGAACTGTGTGCCCAGCTGAAGCCAGACCTGATGTCACCCATCCGCCAACCCACAGGGATCCCCCCTCTAGTGCAGGTTCTGTCAGTACTCCATTTTTTGGCAAGTGGGTCATTTCAAACAACAGTGGCCATTTCATCAGGGATTTCTCAGCCTATGTTTTCCAAGGTGTTGTCCAGAGTGTTGTCTGCCCTGCTGAAATACATGCGGAGCTACATTGTTTTTCCTGAGGTGTGCGATTTGGCTACAGTGAAGGCTGATTGCTATGCGCTCGGACATATTCCCAACATCATTGGTGCAATTGATGGGACACATGTTGCTTTGGTCCCCCCCAGCACGAGTGAACAGGTGTACAGGAACAGAAAAAGTTATCATTCCATGAATGTCCAGGTGGTCTGTTTGGCTGACCAGTACATCTCCCATGTAAATGCCAAGTTCCCTGGGTCAGTGCATGACGCGTACATCATGCGAAATAGCAGCATCCCTTACGTGATGGAACTACTTCAGAGACACTGTGTGTGGCTAATTGGTGACTCTGGTTACCCCAACCTGTCCTGGCTACTGACCCCAGTGAGGAATCCCAGGACAAGGGCAGAGGAACGGTACAATGAGGCCCATGGGCGTACTAGGAGGGTGATCGAGCGGACCTTTGGCCTCCTGAAGGCCAGGTTTAGGTGCCTCCATATGACAGGTGGATCCCTAATGTACTCACCAAAGAAGGTGTGCCATATCATCGTGGCCTGCTGTATGCTTCACAACCTGGCTTTGCGACGCCAGGTGCCTTTCCTGCAGGAGGATGGTCCAGATGGTGGTGTTGTGGAGCCTGCAGAGAGTGAAAAGGAGGAAGACGAAGAGGACGACACAGACAACAGGGACACAGTAATACAGCAGTATTTTCAATGACAGACAGGTAAGAATCAACACCGGCATTTTACATTTTCTTAAAGTCTCCTGCCTCTCTACTGTCTGAGTTTCCCCCCAGTGTATGTTAACTGAGTTGTGACTTTCCCTTCCAATTTCAGAGATGTGGGCCCCACTCCGTGACCTCTGCTTTGTTTCCCCATGGACTACAGCTGTGTGACAGTGGTATGTTGTCATCACAATGTAACTGGACGTTTTGGCACGGTTCTGTGTAATACATTTGTTCAAAAATACAGTCAGACTCCAGATTATTTTTGTGCAATAAGTGTGTTTATTAAAGTGCTCAATTTTGGGTAATGGTTGCAATTCGGTGATGGGTGATGATGGAGGAATGTCCATGGCAGAGTCCAGACTTTCAGTCTCACAGGTGCATTGTCCATATGCCTGTGGAAGGTGGAGCTGGGGCAGTTTAAGGTTGGACAGGGTGACAATGTGGGACAGTGGGATGACAATCGGGGTATCCTTTCCTGGCGGGGGTCTTGGCATCCTACTCTGTCTTCTTCCTAGATCTCAGGGCCCGCTTGCGGGGTGGTTCTCCTTCTGCAGGGGGTGGGGTTCTGGTGGCCTGTTGTTCTTGTGTCGGGGCCTCCTGTCCACTAGCGCCGGCGGAGGTGGTAGCCTGTTCTTGGTCCATGCTAGTGACAGGGGCCCTTTGTGGTGCCACATGGTCCGGCAATGTGCTGACAATCTGATTGATAGCCACAACGATGGTGCCCATTGCGGAACTGATGTTTCGGAGTTCTTCCCTGAACCCCATAAACTGTTCCTCCTGCAGTACCTGGATCTCCTGGAACCTGGCCAGGACCGTCGCCATCGTCTCCTGGGAGCGGTGGTATGCTCCCATGATGGAGGATAGGGCCTCGTGGAGAGTGGGTTCCCTGGGCCTGTCCCCCCCTGTCGCACAGTAGCCCTCCCAGTTCCCCTGTTTCCCTGGGCCTCTGTCCCCTGGACCGTGTGCCCACTACCACTGACCCCAGGTCCCTGTTGTTGTTGGGGTGGTGAGTTAACCTGGGTGCCCTGTAGTGGTGGACACACCGCTGATTGACGTGTCCTGGAGACAGACGCATGGGCCCGCTGGGTAGGTGCTGTGCTGGTGTTCCCAGAGGGGGGTAGGTCTGCTGTGGCCTGTGGCTGTCTGAGGGGAACCGACTGTCCCGAGGTCCCCGATGGGCCGGGCTGGTCATCTGGGTCCAGGGAGACAGAGCTGCTGTCATCACTGTGGGCCTCTTCTGGGGGTGGAATGGACATTTCTGGACCCTCCTGGGCGGTGTCGTGGCGTTCGGGTCCTGCAGGGGTATAAGAGTATGGTTATTGCTTCTGTGTGTGCCATAGCGTGCAATGGGTGGCTGCCCGTGTACCCCAGTGCTGACATTCCCTTGTGGGGGCTGTTGTGACGGTGGTTTGGGGGGGGGATGGGTATGTGCAGTGGGCATGCTTAGGTGATGGGTGTCCATGGTTTGTGGTCGCATGCAGGGCTTGGGGTTGGGATGGGTGGGTTGTGATGGTGAGACATTAGCAAGGAGGATGTGTGATGGGGTGGGGGGGGAGGGTGGGCGTATGATTTGTCATGCCGGTGGGTGGGGGGGATGAAGTAGTTGAGATTAGCCTTACCAGAGTCCATTCCTCCGCCTACTCCTGCGAAGCCCTCAGGATGCAGGATCGCCAAGACCTGTTCCTCCCATGTTGTAAATTCTGGGGGTTGAGGTGGGGGTCCGCCGCCAGTCTTCTGCACCGCGATGTTGTGTCTGGATACCATGGAACGCACCTTCCCCTGTAGGTCGTTCCACCGCTTCCTGATGTCGTCCTGATTACGTGGATGCTGACCCACAGCGTTAACCCTGTCCACTATTCTTTGCCATAGCTCCATCTTCCTGGCAATGGTGGTGTGCTGCACCTGTGTCCCGAAGAGCTGGGGCTCAACCCGAACTATTTCCTCCACCATGACCCTGTGTTCAGCGTCTGAAAACCTGGGGTGTCTTTGGGGTGCCATGGGGTGGTGTGGATGAGGTATGGGGTGGTGTTTGTGGTGATGAGTGTGGTGAGTGTGGTGGTGTGTGGTGTTTTGTGCGTGGATGTTGTGTGAGTGATGGTGTAATGTGCCTGTGAATGCTCTGTACTAGCTGGCGGTGTCTCTCTCTGGCCTTCGTCAATAAATGGTGGTCGTAGGGGTTTGTGGGTGATGTGGGTGTGTGTTTTATATTGTGTTGGGTGTGTGGGAGTGGTGTTTGTATGTGTATCAGGTGTGTGTATTTAAAAATGTCCAATGTGGCAGTGTTTTTGAGCTGTGTGTGTATTTTGACGGCGGCGGTGTGTACCGCCAATGGAATACCGCGGTTGAAAGACCGCCGCGTGGATTCGTGGGTCGGAATGGAATGAGCGTATTTCTGTTGGCATGACGGTGGAGGTTTGGTCATCGCCAGTTTTTCGCTGTCCGTTTGTGTGGCGGACTTTTGTGGATGTCGGCTTTTTGGCGGGTTGCCTGTTGCGGGTCAGAATGACCGTGGAGGTTTCCCGCGGCCGCAGCGGTGTTATGGCAGTCTTCTGACCGGCGGTAAGCGCCTTTTACCGCCGAGGTCAGAATGACCCCCATAGTCCCTGGTGGTGCGAAGACTAAGGGTAGACATCATTGGTTTAACAAAGAATGTCAGTTATCAAACACGCATTTAATTGAAGCTATTAAATCGATGGATGTAGATGCCATTCGTTTGGCTAGGAAGTTTTATAAATTAGCTGTGTGTAAAGCCAAGAGTACACCAGATGACAAATGGTGGGCTGCACTTAATGAGGCTTCACATGAGAGGAATTGTAGCGAATTCTGGTCCCTGGTTGCACGCGGCCTTGATAACAGCGCTTTGAATATTACAACGAATATTGCTCCAATGGACTGGGTAGACCATTTTAGCAGATCGTACTCTCCCGATTTTTATAGTATAGTTCCAGAACATAAGGTCTCTTGCTCAGTTACTAACCCAACCACTCCATTGATGCAAGTGTTTTTCCATGCAGATATAATATATTCATTGGGAAATATAAAGCGTCTGGTCTTGATAGTGTCCCAGAGGACCTATTCTTAACTGACATTGAAGTTTGATCTAGATATATTACTATCATATCAAATGCAATAGCAACTGGGGCACCTATCCCTGGGTCCTGGAAGGGTGCTATTGTAGTCCTGGTTTTTAAAAAGGGAGATAGAGTCCTCCCTTGTAATTATAGGCCAATTAGCCTATAAGACTGTGTATAGAAAGTGTTTTGTCACTGCCTTCTGGGTCCAAGATCCAAGATTGGATGACTGAACATGATATACTTGGTCCACTTCAGGCTGGCGTTCGTAAGAAAATATCCACTATTGAACAAGCCTTCAGGTTCTTGCTTTTTTATTGGAAGACAGTTTTCATTGGCGAAGGGAATCTGTATGTCACCTTTGTGGACTTGAAATCCACATTTGATCTAGTGCCTAGCAATAAGCTGTGGGAAGTTCTTTTTGCAATGGCAACCCCCTAGCATATTCTTACATTATCAATAATGTTTCATGAGGATAATTATGCACGTGTCAGGTGGGGTGACAAGGGCCAGACTCACTGATAGAATCCAAGTGTCAAGGGGAGTATGTCAAGGGTGTGTCCTTGCCCCCACTTTGTTTTCTTTATATATTAATGATATTATTTCCTCTTTACTCAAAATGGAGGCTGACGCACCATCATTAGGCACATGCAAAATTCCGGTTCTACTATTTGCAGATGATACTCTCTTGATATCTAAAACCCCTAGTGGATTACAAACTCTCCTAACGTGCTTTGAGGAATGTTTTTCTGCACGGGTCTGGAAATCAATGCTTCTAAAACAAAATTAATAACGCTCAATCCTCACAGATCATTTAAAGGAGAGTTTATGCTCGAAGACACTTCACTTGAAAAGGTGAACACATTTAGTTACCTGGGCCTAATGTTAACAGAGAAAATGTCTTAGAAGTCACATATTACAAAGCAGGTGTTAAAACTTAAACATATTACAAGGCTTTTAATAAAGGGTTTTAATCTTTCATACAGTAAGCCAAAACGCCCTGCACTCCAGATTTACGAAGCCAAGGCTGTGAGCTCAGCTCTCTACGGGGCCAAACTATGGGGCTACACCAAAGCTCAAGAAATATCAAATTCTGAAGAAAAAAAATCAGAAATCTTTTTCTCTCCTGTCAGGCACTCTGTTGTTTCCCCTCTTTAAGGACCTAGGCATGAAGCGTATAGGTTACAACGCTAGGTCATTTCTTGTATTGGTGGCGTCTTTGGACTACCCCAGAGCTTGCCTCCTTTAATGCAGCTCTGCAGGTCATTTTAGAAACGGACAATTCTCTTACTATACCTTGGCTTAGACATACCAAGTAGTTACTTTATTCACTTGGGCTTAACAAACTTTGGGACACTCCAACCTTTCCATCGAATATCAACCTGAAAAAACAGTATTGGAAGATGGTATATTCTGAGGAACTGGGGGTAGCACTTTACTCTACCCTGTCAACTGATTTTGCTGACCTAAAAGAGGTATGAAAATACTAGGTTTTCTGGGACATAATCCCGGAGCCTAGAGAAAGGAAATTGTACTTCCAGTTTCGCATAGGTACTTTACCACTAAGATCATTTACCAGTCGCTGGTCACCTGAGGGGTCAATCACATGTGCAGCCTGTAAAGCACCTAATGTAAATCTCTCTCATGTTTTATTTGTTTGCCCTGCTTATGCTGCCTCTCTGAGAAAATGGTTGGTCCCTGCCTGCAGGTCACTGGAGTCCATAGGTCCAACGCAGCTCTTCGAATTCTTAGATCTGATACTTGTTCGATTTTGGTAACGCTGTCACCAAGTTCCTTGGGGCAAGCTGGATTGTTAGAGCAGAATTTATATATGCATGATGTGTTTAGCAACAATGTTTCCAAATCGCCCTGGAAGAGGACTTACGTTTTATTCTTTTAACATGTACTGTATATATTTTATATATTTATTGGGTATTTATTTTGTCGCTGTTATGTGTTTTTCTAGCCAATGTGGCTGAAATAAAGTTCTTTGATGATGGGGAATTGCAAGAGTTACCAACATATGAGGGCCGCAATATCACAATCAATGATAGGATTACATGTAACTCTGACCATGTGATGTTTGTTCTGAAATGTGGATGTGTGGGGAGCACTATCATCAAACTAAAACTCTGAATCATCCAACATATGGGGACAATAACAAATGGTGACAAGAGCTACCCAATGGCATGTCATTTTTAAAGGTATCATGGTTAATCTTTTGCGACATTCAGATACTATGGATTCACACAAATTAGAGCCCACCCAAGAAGAAGAGACAGGGAGAACGTACAGCGGAGAGTAGAATCATGACTAATAATGACATTAGGTGCAGAGGCTTCCTGGGGCCATATTAAGGGTGCTGAGTTAAATGTACACTTATAATTAGACAATGACTGTTTTTCCATTTTGTTTAAACTTGTAAGGGAGACCTGATACAAATGTATATTGATTAAGAGTATATGATGGTATCACACCTTCTTGCCACATGATTTGAGAGTATATGATATTTTTCTTCATGATTTTTGAAAGAAAGAGAATACTGACAATATGGCACAATTATGCATTTGCACTTTCTATTTAGGCGATATGTTCTGCAAAGAGCCCCTGCATGTTTTTGTTTACATATATGCATTATGCACTTTAAGATGAGGACATATGTGAGAAAGTCCACTGAGATCGTGGGACAATTATGCATTTGCATTTTTCCCTGGGAGATATGCCCTGTAAATAATCCCCATATGCTTTTGTTTATATGTATACATTGTGCACTTTAGGAGAGGGGAGTCGTTCATGGATACTAGGATGAAACAAAATGTGATATTAGGCATATGATAACAGAAACTTTTGTACACAAGTAACTCTTGATAAGAGGTCTCAAAGTAGGCCATGAGATCCGCTGTGATATAAGCAACATTGTAATTGCAGATACATTTGCAGTATTATTCCTTAACAAGGGATCTAAGGGTAGCTCTAGAAATATGATTGTGTATACTTGTGTGTATGTCCAACATGCTATACATTGTATATCGATGCATATACAATGTACATTAGGAATTGGAATACTGATTGCATTAAAAAAAAAATCATGCAATATGATGAAGACATGGGTGTTTACACATGTATGTCTATTACGGATATTATGCACGTTAAATTAATGGGTTGCATAGGATTCATTTGCACTTTCAAGAATGACCTTAGAAATAGGTATTTTACATATACGCATCATGCACTTTAAATAGATTAAGGACTTTAAATAATAATTTCATAAATGGGTTGTTTACATATGCCCTTTAACCACTTTAAGAAAAAAAATATGAGAACATTTTAAATGATTCTTCTGAAGTGATATATCTATTTGGGATTTATGTGCACAAAATTAGAGCTACATTTGAGCCTAAAGTTATCAGATCAAGATAATGAATGACAAACTTAACTGAGCTATGACAGGAGGTTGTGAGTTTAGCTTTGGAGGGTTGATGATGTTGAAAAAGGACTTATCAGCAATTCTATGGCCCTCATTATGACATTGGTGGTAAATGACGCTTAGCGCCACAGTGACGGCCACCAACATACCGCTGCGGTGGCGGATATACATTTCCCATATTATGACACACACACACCAATCTGACAGAAAACAGCCACCTACACCAATCTGCCAGGCCAAAGGTCAGCGCAAAAGTGGCGGTCCCAACATCCATACCATTACGCCAATAAAACAACGCCCATCACATTATGACCCACAAATCACCACGGAGGACATTCAACTGCGGTAAACCATTGACTGTACATACTGCCATGCTCAGAATGGACACCCACATACAAAACAACACTACATTGGTCAATATGAAAAATACACACCTCACACTCATACACACACCACACCCACACACCCACACCACTATAAAACACACACCCACATTACCCACAACCATTTACGAATATAAATCATTGCCACCAGACTGACACCAAGACCACTGCGACAACTAGACACACACCACTTACACCCATACATCCCTCACGCACCCCACATCACACACACCACCACATTACTCAACACACTCTCACCAACACACACCACACAACACCCTTGTACCCACAAAGGCACCCCTGTTTCACTGATGAGAAGTTAAGGGAGAAAATTGTCAGGGTAGAGCCACAGCTATTTGGAGCACAGATACCACAGATATCCATTGCAAGGATGATGGAGCTATGGCGAAGAATCATTGACCAGGGTGAATGACATGGGACAGCCCCCGATAACAAGGGATGACATCAGGAAGAGGTGGAATGATCTACTATACGTTCCATAGCAGCAAAGCACCAGCTCGCCATACAGAGGACTGGCGGTGGACTCCTACCCCACAGCTCACAGCTTGGGAGGAGCAAGTCTTGGCAATACTGCATCCTGAGGGACTCACAGGAGTAGCCGGAGGACTGGATAGTGGTAAGTCAACAATTTCCACTTATCACCCCCATACACGCATGCCATCTCACACCCTCACTCTCACTCCCACCACTCCATCCTTTCCCACATACTGCACCTACACATATGACTAAACCCCAATGCCAAGCCCTGCATGTTATACCAATGCATGGTCATCCCACCCAGCCCTACATGGACACCCATCACCAAGGCATGCACAGCATAGGGAAACTAACAATCCCACAATATATCACCATACACAAGCAAAGGGTGGCAGGGCAACAGCAACAATAGAGGGGAAGCCAAGGATGTACAAATGTCATATACATGAAGCATAATATATCACTTACATGCACACACCACAGACAATTTTCAGCGGAGAGGAGGTGTCATGCCTGTCCAGTCCCCCAACAGAAGATTCCCAAAGTGATGACAGTAACTCTGGACTTCAGGATCTGGATGGACAGCCGGTCACCCAAGCCCACTCACAGACCACCACAGAGCCTCTCCCCTCCTTACACAACACCACAGCACCCACCCAGCGTACCCACACCTGTCCCCAGGACACGTCAATCAGCAGTGTGCCTACCTGTTCTGGGACCCCAGGCCACACCTCGCCCCCATGACAATCAGGGACCTGGGATCAGTGGCAGTGAGCACGCCGTTCAGGGGACAGAGGCACAGGCCAACAGGGACATTAGGAGGACTGCTGTGTGCTAAGGGGAGGACAGGACCAGGGAACCGACTTTCCAGGAGGCACTCACCGAGATCCTGGGAGCATACCAACATTCCCAGGACACGATGGGCCAGATCCTTGACAATGTGCAGGAGAACAGGCAGCTGCAGGAGGGACCGTATCAGGGATCAGGGAGTACTTGCAGACCACGAACACCACCCTGATCTCCATAGCAGGGGTGCTGGCAGACAAGGCAACATAATGATGGAGGCAACAGCACACCAGCGGGCCCCTACCACTAGCTAGTCCATTGACAAGCCCTCCACGTTCGCTGCAGCTAGTGGGCAGAAGGCCCCGCCACAGGACCCACAGGCCACCAGCATCCCTCCCCCTGCAGAAAGTGAACCACCCCACAAACGTTCCCTGTGACCCAGACAGAAGCCAGCAACACTTTCAAGACCCCTTGAGGAAATAAGACTCTACTGATTGTCCCCCTTGTGTCCCACTCAGTCACCTTGTCTACTTTGAACTTCCGTTGCTTCCATTCCAATGGACCCTTGGACAGTGCACCTGTGCTAGAAACAGACTGGAACAATACCCTGGACTTTCCTTCATCATCACCCCATTTCATTGCACTTCCCCGCAATTTCTTAGCACTATAATAAACACCCTTGAACACAACTTGACTACTAGTATTTTATGTTTTGAGAATGTGTATTTATGAAACAGTAACATCCATTGCAAATGCACTGTACACTGTGAGAGCATAGAAATGATGACCTGAAGCTCGCTGTAGTCAGCACATCAGTACACAGTTGTTATGTCACCAACATCTGTAAAATGACAAATCATAGGTGACAGTAAGTTGAGATAAACAGGAAGTTAATGCCATCATGCGACAGCCACACAGAATACACCAATAGTCACAGAAATGTGCAGTTGCACTGTCTCACCTATGTGTCATTGGAAGTACTGACGGATAACTAATGTTCTGTTGTCCTCATCCTCATCCACAGCCTCTTCATCCTCACTGTCCTTAGGGTCTACTGCTGCCACAGCAGCATCTCCAGCCTCCTCCTTCTGCAGAAAAGGTACATGGTGTCTGAGTGCCAGGTTGTGCAACATACAGCATGCCCTTGCTATCTGGCAGACCTTCTTGGGTGAGTAGCACAGGGATCCACCTGTCAGATGGAGGCATCTGAATCTGGCCTTCAGGATGCCGAAGGTCCTCTCGATGATCCCTCTGGTTCACCCATGTGCGGCAGTATAACGTTCCTCAGCGCCTGTACTTTCATTCCTCACAGGGGTTGGCAGCCACAATAGGTTTGGGTAGCCAGAGTCTCCTGCAAGTAATGAGAGAGCACATTTAGCCTCACACAATCCTATGGGGTTAACACCAGAAGGCATAGACTAACACACAGTGGGTGGGGATAAAGGCTTACCTATTAGCCACACCCTGTGCCTCTGTAGTTGGGCCATCACATTTGGGATGTTGCTATTCCTCAGAATAAAGGCATCATGCACTGATCCAGGATACTTAGCATTGACATGGGAGATGTGCTGGTCTGCCAGGCACACCATCTGCACATTCAGTGAGTGGAAACTCTTATGATTCCTAAACACCTGTTCATTCTGGTGGCGGCATAAACGCAATATGTGTACTGTCAATTTCCCCAATAATATTGGGGATATGTCCCATTGCGTAGAGTCCGGCCTTCACAGTGGCCAATTCTTCCACTTGTGGGAAAGAAATGTAGCTGCCCATGTGTTTTACCACGGCAGACAACACTCTTGCCAGCACGATTGAGAACATTGGCTGTGATATTCCTGCTGCCAAGCCCACTGTCACTTGGAAGGAACCAGTTGCCAAAAAATGGAGCACTGATAGCACTTGCACAAGAGGGGGAATCCCAGTTGGATGATGGATAGATGAGATCAAGTTTGGCTCCAAGTGGGCACACAGCTCTGTGATTGTGGCCCTGCCCAGTGTATAGGTAAGGATTATGTGCCTGTCCTCCAGTGTAGCTAAGTCCACCAGGGGTCAGTACGTGGGGGTATGTCTCCACCTACTATTCACCCGGCAGTAGTAGGTATCTAAGGAACACAAGAGTGAGTAGGCTGTCACAACTGGAACAATGGAACCACAACTGCTGTCTACATGGTGCACTTATGTAATGGGACAGTGTTAATGGCGAGGTACGTGCCAATCTAATCTGTGACGCAGTTATTGTCGATATTACTGTTCCCCGTGAAATGGCTACCGCCTGTCCTGTATGTAGGGTGTTGTGGCGGAAGGCGGTCTTGCACCGCCGTCCAATTCGTCATTGGATAATATGGGGCTCTAGGGAGTACAGTGACCAATGGGGAATCTGCTGTGACGGTGTACACCGCGGTGGACGTGACTTCCATTTTCTATCTGATCCCTCACTTGTTTCCTGACCTTCAACAGGAGAACACCTACACTGTGTGTGCTGCTGTGACCTATTTCTGGAACCTACCATGGCCTGTGTGACTGGGGAAAGGGCCCCTGCCTTCACTTCGGAGGAGTTGGAACGAATGGTGGATGGGGTCCTACTCCAGTACAGACTGCTTTATGGGCCTCCAGACCAACAGGTGAGTACACTTTGGGCACGATGCATGTGGGAAGGATGCATGGAGATGTGTGTGCAAGCCTTGTGTTCTGGGGAATGTCTTGTGACGGTGTACATGGTGTGCTCTGGGTGATGTGTCTGCCAATGATGATGGAAACGGGTATGGTGGCCCATTTGCGTGACAGGCTGGACTGTTTGTTTAATGGTGTTCTCCTCTCTGTATTGTCTCTGCAGTCAGCGCCCATCAAAAGAAGGGAATATGGTGTGCCATCGCCAAGGATGTGCAGACCCTGGGAGTCTATGGCAGGCAGAGCACCCACTGTCCGAAACGGTGGGAGGACCTGAGACACTGGGCATGGAACACCACAGAGGCCCAGCTGGGGATGGCCTCTCAATGAGGGGGGGTGCCCGTCGGACTCTAACCGACCTGATGGGCCGCATACTGGCAGTGGCCTACCCAGAGCCAGATGGGCGCTTGAGGGAATTACAGCAGCCACAAGGTGGTCAGTACAGTGGGTATCATTACATATTTTGGCAGGTGGGGTGGTATCCGGGTGATGGGTGTGTGTTAGTGGGTGCCCCTAAGGCCATGCCAGACATTGCAGTGTGGGTCCACTCAAGGGTAATGGGTGTATGGCAAATACAGGTAACCTAGCTTGTTAGCAGTCCATTTCAGGCAGGGCATCGTGGGTCCCAGGAGTGCTGCAGTTGGCGGTGTGTAGCCCTCATCTTGTCTTAGTAACTAGCCATATCACTGATAGTGCAATGCATAGTGCATAAGCCTGTTTCCTGTGTGTGACGGTAATGTGTATGCCAACTTTGTTGTTGGTGCAGTCATTTACCCAGTGTATTCTTTGTCCCTCTCCCCTCCTTTCTTGTTTTGTCATCCTGTCCTTGTATGCGTTAGCATCATCTGGCGGTGGAGCAGGGGCACCGGCGACAGAGGGAGCTGCATCCCACAGGACCCAGGAGGCTGAGTCCACTGACGCTGAGGAAACCAGTGGGACAGAGGGCGAGGGGAGCACAATGGCGGAGACTGTAGGTTACAACACAGGCTCAGATACCTCTTCCGATGGAAGCTCCCTGGTGGTGGCGGATACCTCTGTGACCACCCCAGCTGCAGGTACAGCTGCCACCCCCTGTACCAGCACCGCCCTCCCAGCAGCTCCTCAGTGAGTTGCCCGTGCCTGCTCACCCAGGAGGGTGGGCGTCTCCTTTGCCCCAGGCACCTCAGGCCCTCCCCCAGTGAGCCCTGCTGCCTTGAGTGAGGAAGCTAATGACCTCAAGAGATTCATCTCTGTAGGGCAATCAACCACTGTGAATGTCATCCAGGGGCTGGCATCCCAGATGCAGTAATGCAATGCATTCCGGGAGTGCATTCAAGGTGGATTGGCAGCCCAACAGCGATCGATTGAGGCTCTGGCTTCCTCTCTGATGGCAGCCAATGCCCCTGTTTATACCGTCCCCCCTCCAACTACCACTTCCCAGTCCCATTCTCCTCAACCCCAACCCATCCCATGCACACATACAGACGAGCATGCACACAAGACAACACCCAAGAATGGCACAGGCAAACAGAAGCACCACACTTCATCATTCAAGCACTCACGCAAACACCATACAGTTGCAGACACGACTACATCTACTGCCTCCACTGTCTCCCCCTCCTCCTCTTCCTCCTCCACCACCCTCCCAGTCATGTCCACACTCAAACCTGCATGCACTACATCAGCATCCACCACCAACATCACTACACCAAGCAGCATACACACCTCACTGGCAGACACCTCCACAACAGCCATGCACGCGTCCCCTCTGTTCTCTCCCACCCTGTCTGACTCCCCTCCTAAAGGACACAAATCCAGCAGAGATACACCTCCTAAAACCACTCCTTTTTCCTACACTCCCATCACTCCTCTTTCCTCCAGCCCCCCTGTCCTTAAAAAACTTTTCCTTGCCCAACTTGACCTCTTCCCTCCCTCCTGTCCTGCCCGTATGAGCAGGGTACCAAAGACTCAGCCTAGCACCTCAGCCAAACAGTCCAGGAGCAGAGTGGTGGCACCACCTACTCATGATGGTAAGGATACCACACCTTCAGACAAGAAGGGGAAGGAGCCTGCACCTCCAGGTAAGAAGGGGAAGGAGCCTGCACCTCCAGGCATAAAGGGAAAGGAGCCTGCACCTCCAGGCAAGAAGGGGAAGGAGCCTGCTCCTCCAGCTAAGAAGTTGGAGGAGTCTGCACCTCTAGGCAAGAAGGGGAAGGAGCCTGCACCTCCATCCAAGAATGGAAGAAGCCATCCACCCCTGCCAGGAAAGGGTAAGGAATCCACACCCCATGTCATGGAGGGGACGAAGCCCTCTACTCCAGTCGAGGCTGTCAGGGTGACACCACCAGCACCACCAGCGGTCACGGGGCCCTAACACCAGCTGAGGAAGTGCAGTCATCACCACGCGCAGAGGCTGCTCAGGAGGCACCTCCATCTGCCAGCACACTGCAGCCATCACCAACTGTAGAGGCTGCCCAGGAGGCACCTCCATCCACCACCACACTGCAGCAATCACCACTTGCAGACGTCATGTAAGCCACCCTCCAGGGGCTGCTGAACGAGGGTCCCCCACCAGAACCAGTGGGCAAGTCACCCACCTGAGAGACTCTGGCCTTTCTCTCCCAGGACAGAGCAATGGGCATGTTGCCCCATCCAGAACCAGTGGGCAAGTCACCCACCTGAGAGACTGTAGCCTTGCACGCCCCAGGACAGGGCAATGGGCATGTTGCCCCACCCAGAACCAGTGGGCAAGTCACCCACCTGAGAGACTGTGTCCCTGCACTACGCAGGACAGCGCAATGGGCATGTTGCCCCATCCAGAACCAGTGGGCTTGTTCTCGAATCCGGCTGAGGTGCCCCCCTCCGCCTCCCCTTGAGGTGCATGCCCACTTGCAAACTAATGCCCCTGCAGAGTTCTATCCATATGAAGTTAGGATTCGAGTTGGGCCTTAGACTGTGTCCTGTGGCCATGTGGGCCATTTGAACATTGGACTGGGCAGTGTCCCTTTGTGTACATCTGTTTCATTGACAATTCTATATTTATTAGCTGTTGATATTAATACATTCACTTTGGTGCATTCCTGTTGTCCTTGCATTATTCTGCCATGTATCGCGTGCAAATTGTTTTTTGTGTGCAGCCGGTTGTGAGTATGGTGTGTGTGTGTCGGGTGTGTGTCGTGAGTGTCTGTGTCACTCTCATTTTCCTCTCTCCCTCCCTTGTGTGCTAGGCAGCTGCAGTCACCGTTGTCGTCTTCGTTGGCGTTGGTGTTCCCGGAGGAGCATAACATAGAAGATCATCGGGAAAACTCGTAGTTTGGGTTCTATTGAGGCGTTGTTTTTCCCTGTCTCTGATGGTGAGTCAGTTCTCTTCAGTGATGTGTTTCTGCTAGGCTTTTGATGGTGTTGGTACCACCCTGGAAAAGGTGGTGGTTTGCAGTGTCATAATAAGGTGGGCGGTACTTTGTCTCCCGCCTGGTTGTTGGCAGCTACCGCCATGGTGAGTTTTGTTTCCACCATGGGGGTTGGTGTGGTACATTGGCTGTCTATGAGAGTTGTCACCGCCATGGTAATAATTTGGCAGCACCTACCGCCAGCCTGTTGGAGGTAATATTGCCACTTTATCACTCACCACCAGGGTCGTAATGAGGGCCAATATGTGTTGTGCCCAAGCAGTGAACTAACTAGGTACTAAATGGATACTGTATCTACCTGAAATGTTGGTAGAAGGTTGCCCAATTATTGCTCGAGGGCCAATGAGAATGAGAAAGGACCAAATGATAAATGACATCCATTCTAATTGTCTGTGAGTCCCAGGTGAAGGCAAGTAGCCAAAACACGCTAACCATTTAGGCCCATATTTATACTTTTTGACGCACAACTGCGCCAACGCAGTTGTGCGTCAAAAATTTTAACGCCGGCTAACGCCATTCCAAAGCGCCATGCGGGCGCCTTATTTATTGGATGACGTTAGCCGGCGCTGCGGACTGGTGTGCGTCAAAAAAAATGACTCACACCAGGCAGCGCCTGCGTAGGGGAAAATGGAGCTTGGGCGTAAAAAAATGGGGCAAGTCAGGTCTGAGCCAAAATTTTGGCCTCAACCCGATTTGCGCAATTTTTTTTGACGCCCAACCCCCATTGAAATGACTCCTGTCTTAGCAAAGACAGGAGTCATGCCCCCTTGCCCAATGGCCATGCCCAGGGGACTTATGTCCCCTGGGCATGGTCATTGGGCATAGTGGCATGTAGGGGGGCACAAATCACGCCCCCCTATGCCACAAAAAAAACTCGAAAAAATATACTTACCTGAACTTACCTTAACTTCCCTGGGATGGGTCCCTCCATCCTTTGGTGTCCTCCTGGGGTGGGCAAGGGTGGCAGGGGGTGTCCCTGGGGGCATGGGAGGGCACCTCTGGTCTCCTTCTGAGCCCACAGGCCCCTTAACGCCTGCCCTGACCCAGGCGTTAAAAAACGGCTCCCATCAGGCTGGGCGCCGTTTTTAAAGGCCTGCCCCCTCCTGTGCGTCAAAATGACGTCACAGTATAAATATGGGGCACAGGCCTTAAAGTCATTTTTTGGAAGGGAACGCCTACCTTGCATACAATTAACGCAAGGCTGGTTCCCCCTTCTAAAAAATGACGCACATGGTGGAACTTTGACGCCCGCGGGGTCGGACGTCAAAGTAAAAATATGGGGCAGTGTTAGCGCCGAATGTGCATCAAAAATGTTGACGCACATTCGGCGCAAACAGAGTATATATATGCCCCTTAATGTTTTAATCATTGTTTGCACTTTTCTCAAAATGTTGGCGTTCACCCCATAAATTTATGTTCACCCTGCATTCTCAGCTGTAGATAAATTTCTGCTGTGCTAATGTGTCAGTAGTCCAGAAGCAGGACTCTATGCGAAAAAATACATAAACATATATATCCATAAACACATAGATAGATAGATAGATAGATAGATAGATAGATAGATAGATAGATAGATAGATAGATAGATAGATTGATACACTAGTCGCTTAGCATTATTGCTCCATTATGGCAAAATGTGGCTCAGGTATACTGAATATAATAAATCCTTTATTAGGGAATCCTGGCCTAATTTATATTCTCAGTTCATCATTGAGTCCCTTTTACCAAAGAGTATGCCATAATTCACAAATAAAGACATATGAAACAGGATGGTATTATCACAATTAATTCAAGATTCTTCAACTGCACTTTCTTACAGAGTTGAATGCATCAAAGTTTTCCTTGATTTATCAGCTTCTTTAACAATCTATCTACATGTCAGCTATAACCCACCCAATAACAACTCCTAATGTATTCACCAGATCACCAAGTACCTCTCCCTCTGTCGGATAATGTTGAAAAAGCAATTTTCATGGGTAATTTCAACATTAATTGAGACAATCCTTTATCCAAATTATTTATCACCCTAGTGAATGATGTAAACCTTGATACTCTTGTCCAGTAATCACCCCGTTCTTCCTGTTTCACCTGCATAAAAGCAAGGGATCTAGACCTTATCATTGCATACCCAGATAATAAAATGCTTGTTCTGCTCAGTATCAACCTCTGACATAATTTTCCATGGTGAAGTGGTCACATCTCCCAACATCAATGGATCAGATTATTCATTTTTCACTAGGTGCACCAGGTTATCTTACTTTTAACCCGAAACAAGGAACATTTGGTTTTGATCCATGAAACTTGTGACATTTTTCTCTCTAGAGGATCTCCTCTACTCTAAATTACAACGTATCAAGTTTCCACAAACAATCAACATAAGAACCATTAGCTCAAAAACAAGAACCAGTAGATACAAATAAAAAACACTTCACTCCAACACCGAATGAAAAAATCTAGAGCTAGTATGATAATCTTGTCTCCTACTGAACATGATCTACAAACTATCCATGAAGAATCGAATGAAAAACCATTGTACTAAACTGGTTCTGCTCATAAACCGGATGTTTCATGTAGAACTGAACCTTAATGCACAGAAAAAGGAATTCCTCACCCTCTCCTCCAAACCTATTAGTAGATTATCACCACTATGGCTTGAAAAGCTAGGGGCACTAGATATTAGTACCAAAACACTCTTAACATCTTAACAGCAAAGTTTTAAGCAAACATTCTATACTCTAGACATATCCTGGAAGAGATGCTGCTAAGTTTGCATCTCTCCATCTCTGAACTCTAAGAAATATCAGGCATTTCCCGCTCAGACCTAAGCTAAAACACTTGGGGACAGATTTACAAGGCCCTAGCACCTCATTACCAATATTTTATGCTACTTTGGCTCAAGGAGGCAATTAGTGCTGCGTCATATTTACAAAGTGGCACAATTCATGCATTGCACCACTTTGCGACCCCTTGTGCCACATTATGCCTGTGTCAGGAATAATGAATGCAAAGGGGATGTTCCGGCATTAGGATGTCCGCAAACATGGTGCAGTGAAATCTACAAGATTTCACTGCGCCATTATTGGCGTCATTAAAGTGACACCCCCATTATAATCAATGGGCCTCATTGCACCTGACTAGAGTCAAGATTTTTGTAAATATTGTAAATACGGAGCACCCATGGTGACATTAGGTGGGGCAGGGGTGACACAAGAAAACTGGTGCATCAGCACTGATGCACCAGTTTCTTATAAACATGCCCGTTTGGTTCAAGCACTGGTCATATCTAGAATGAAAGACTGCTACACACTGGCCACAGGCTTCCATGAATATAGTCTTGCTCTTTTAAAATCAGTTCTTCACTTTGTGGCCGGTCTTATTGAAGGAAAGAAGATGTTTATGCACATATCTTCACTTCTGAAATCTGTCCTCCGGCCACCCCTGGAGGCATGCAACACCTTAAAAATGTCTATTATGTGAAAGGCTTTGCTCAGAATCTCCTTCATATTCACCTGCAAATTGACTCTTTTAAATCAAAACAAGCTATTTGAGAGTTCAAGCAGCACTTGATCAATGATCAACCATGAAAAAAGCTGTTTCTAGTAATGCATCTAAAACCTGGAATGCTCGCTTCCTTTGATTTCTCTCACTGTCCCGTTTCCCACTGATCACATATAAATGAAAGAAAAATCTAACGGATACTGGAGAGACTCATGTCCCTCTCACCCTGAAACCTTTAGGCCCTTGCCATTCCTGCTCCTATTGCCACCTCCTTTTTGCTTATTATCTGCTTTTCTTGTGAAATAGGTGTTTTTTGTATCTCTTCTTTACTTCTTGCCTCTGATTTTAATATGAGATTGGGAAGGATACCTCTTGTTTGTTTTGCTCTAAGTGAAGCATGTGGTCACCCTGTTCTGGGTTAAGCTGTTCCACATAAGAACCTAATAAAATAAAAATGTGATATCTCTATGATAAAATGGCATACAAACCAAGTTCATACAAACCTCATGGAATATACAGTCCAGGACACCGGTCAAAGGTCAAAGCATCCTAGAGACTTCAGCTGATGTTGGATTAGGAAAAACCTGATCCACTCCACATTAATCTGGTGGTGTCAAGGCACAATGGGGGTCATTACAACCCTGGCTGACGGTGTTAAAGCGGCGGTAAGACCGCCAACAGGCCGGCGGTAAAAAAAAGGGAATTATGACCGTGGCGGAAACCGCCAACAAAGACAGCCACTTTAACACTCCGACCGCCATGGAGGTACAGACAAACAGCTTGGCGGGCACCGCCAACAGACAAGCGGGAGACAATGTACTGCCCACAGTATCACAACCTACCAATCCGCCACCTTTTCTGGGGCGGATTCACTGTGGATAAAAACACGGCGGAAACAGCCATTTGAAAGGGAAAACGCTCACCTCTACACACTCCACGAGGAATGAGGGCACCATGGAGCCGGAACTCCAAATTCTCCCTGCGATAGTCTTCCTTCTCCTATACGACCATCATCAACGCCGGCGGCGAAGACAACGGTGAGTACTGCACCTACGACATAGGGGAGGGGGAGGCAAAAGTCAGGGACACACACACGCAACAACCCCACCCCACCCCGACCCTCACCCACTACAACACACACACCAATGCATATCCAAACATTACAGCAACAACCCCCAACCCCCCAGGAAGAATGCAAAAGGAAATGAGTTCAACCATTGTAATATATCAAAATACAGTAACCAAATATATACAGATATATATACACATTCAACAAAATATACATCACGATTAGTAGTGCAGGCAATGCACCATTCATTGTCCGTGGACCACTGGGCCCAAAATGCATGGGCGAGGCCCACATCAGACACCTGATCAAAACGGAGAGAACACTGCCGGGGCATCAGATAGAAATACAACAGGCACCTCAGGGGGAAGTGAAGGGGGGCACCTCAGCCGGATGAGTGCACCACACCAGATCCACGAGGGGGCTCCATGCCCATTGATGTATCCTGGGGAGTGCAAAGCCACAGTCTCTCAAGTCTCACAAGTGGGTGGCTTGCCCACTGTACCATCCTGGGGAGTGCAATGCCACAGTCTCTCAAGTCTCTACAGTGGGTGGGTTGCCCACTGTACCATCCTGGGGAGTGCAAAGCCACAGTCTCTCAAGTCTCTACAGTGGGTGAGTTACCCACTGTACCATCCTGGGGAGTGCAAAGCCACAGTCTCTCAAGTCTCTACAGTGGGTGGGTTGCCCACTGTACCATCCTGGGGAGTGCAAAGCCACAGTCTCTCAAGACTCTACAGTGGGTGGGTTGCCCACTGTACCATCCTGGGGCGTGCAAAGCCACAGTTTCTCAAGTCTCTACAGTGGGTGGTTTGCCCACTGTACCATCCTGGGGAGTGCAAAGCCACAGTCTCTCAAGTGGATAACAGTCTCCACTGGTGCTGGAGGGGGCCTGGTGCCCAGAGTGCTTCATCCGGTTAAGGACAGACAGAGTGGATGCATGTCTCCACTGGTTCTGGAGGGGGACTCGTGCCAAGAGTGTATCACTCTCCCCGTGATGGTCCCAGTTACGTCACTGCCCCTGCCCCTCATGGGCCAGCGGTGCTTGAGTTGGCGGTCCTTGCCCTGTTCAGCGGTGCTTGCCCTGTTCAGCGGTGCTTGCCATGGCTGTCTCTGCCCTGTTCAGCGGTGCTTGAGTTTGCAGTTTCTGACCTGTTCAGCGGTGCTTGCCATGGCGGTCTTTGCCCTGTTCAGCGGTGCTTGAGTTTGCAGTTTCTGACCTGTTCAGCGGTGCTTGCCATGGCTGTCTTTGCCCTGTTCAGCAGTGCTTGCCCTGTTCAGCGGTGCTTGCCATGGCGGTCTTTGCCCTGTTCGGCGGTGCTTGCCCTGTTCAGTGGTGCTTGCCATGGCGGTCCTTCATTGCCCAGCTGGGCTGGGGCTGGCGGTCCTTCATTGGGCAGCTGGGCTGTGGCTGCCGGGGCCCTCCTGGGCAGCTGGGCTGTGGCTGGCGGGGGCCTCCTGGCCAGTGACGATGGGGCTGCCCTCCTGGGCACTGACTCTGGCGGTGGCCTTCTGGCCAGTGATGATGGGGCTGCCCTCCTGGGCACTGACTCTGGCGGTGGCCTCCTGGCCTCTGACAATGGGACTGCCCTCCTGGGCAGTGACTCTGGCGGTGGCCTCCTGGCCACTGACGATCGGGCTGCCCTCCTGGGCACTGACACTGGCGGTGGCCTCCTGGCCAGTGACGATGGGGCTGCCCTCCTGGGCACTGACACTGGCGGTGGCCTCCTGGCCACTGACGATTGGGCTGGCGGTGGCCTCCTGGGCAGTGGAGTAGATGGTGGTCTTCTCCGCCGTGCTGCTCTTCCCAGACTTTGGTGATTTTTTCTGTCCCTTCCCCACCTTGGAGGAGTCACAGCTGAGTGGACACTCCCCCGGGACCCTTGTGAGCGGCTTTGCTGGCTGGAGTCTTCCCACACTCCCGACGGGGAACTCTCCAACTTCTGGTGCTTCACAGGGGGGGGACTGGCTGTGCTGTGGCTCCGTGTCACACTGGCTGCCCTGGTACCCGGTGCACTCCACATACCTCTAACAACAGGCACCACTGGTCCCGGAGATTTTTTGGCTGAGGTGCTAGTACGGGACATATAAATTGGAGGGGGTGGGGGGGGTGGGAAAGAGGTCAAGCTTGTTCAGGAAAAGTTTCTTAGGAACACTTGGATGGGTAGCTGAAGGGGGTCTGGGAGTGGAGGAAGAGGAGGTGGTTGTAGGAGGTGTTACTTTTGTGTCTTTGGGTGCAGGTGCATGCGCTGGAGGCTGTCGTGAGGTGGATGTATGTTGGGTGGGTGTGTGCCTGCGTTTGTGTACTTTGGGAGGGGGCTTCACAGACACACTGGGAGAGGACACAGGGGACGTGTAAATGGTAGTGGATGTGGTGAGTGCACGTGAGCGGGCTGTGCTGGTGGGTGTGCTGGTGCGGGACCTAGTGGCTGTAGTGGTAGTGCATGCAGGTGAGATTGTAGACGAGACTGGAAGGGAGGAGGGAGACGACGACGAGGGGGACACAGTGGAGGCAGTGGATGTTGGTGTGTCTGTATGTGTGTGATGCTTGCATGAGTGCCTGTGGGATGTGTGGTGCTTATGTTTGCCTGAGCTTCCCTTGTGTGTTGACATGTGTGCATGCTGGTCTGATGGTGTGCTTGGGATAGGCTGGGGTACAGGGGAGTGGGTCTGGGTGGAGGAAGTTGGAGGGGGAGGCTAGACACAGGGACAATGGCTGCCATCAGTGCTGAGGCCAGAGTTTGCAGGGTTCGATGAAGGGCAGCCTGACCAGAATGAATGCCCTCCAGGAATGCATTTGTGTGTTGCAATTCCCTTTCTACATCCTGGATGGCATTCAAAATGGTAGACGGCCCAACAGTGAGTGACCTGAGGAAGTCAATGGCCTCCTCACTGAGGGCAGCAGAGGTGACAGGGGCAGGGGCTGAGGTGCCTGGGGCGAAGGTGATGCCCACCCTCCTGGGTGAGCGGGCACGGAGCGAAGGCTGAGGGGCTGCTGGGAGGGCGGTGCTGGTAGGGGGGGTGGCGGCTGTACCTGTAGAAGTGGGGGGCACAGATTTTGCCACCACCACAAGGGAGCTCCCATCGGAGGAC
The DNA here is from genome assembly GCF_031143425.1 of Pleurodeles waltl. Lineage (NCBI taxonomy): Eukaryota > Metazoa > Chordata > Amphibia > Caudata > Salamandridae > Pleurodeles > Pleurodeles waltl. Next base: position 289,396,982 of record NC_090447.1, read on the forward strand.
GAGTCTGAGTCGCTGGTTGCAGATCCTGTGACCGCCCTCCGTCCCACTGGTGTATTCAGAGTCCATGGTGTGGCCCTCCATGGCCATGTGGGATGCAGCTCCCTCATGCTCCGGTGCCACTGTACCTCCGCCTGATGATGCTGATGCACACAAGATCAGGGAGACCACAAAAAGGGGGGGACGACAGAAGAAAGACAGGTTGAGTGCATGGCTTACCGCTACCGTTGGCGGACAATACAGACACAGCAGCCCCCTGCACTACGCTGCGCTGTTGGGCTCTACAGAGGCAATTCCTGGGATATGGCCTACATGGCTATGGTGGACATCTGCACACATAGATGACACAGGGGCATGTATACCTGTACTTGGCACTCTACAGAGGTGGGGTGGAGTGCCACATGGCCTGCCTTATGGAGGGGCCTAGCCTACGAAACTCGCCCTGGCCTAGGGGAACCCATAGCCCTCCTCCCCCACCCAGACACCTTCACTGCGCGCAAAGTCCGCAGAAAGATGTTGTACTCATCCCCTTGTGTCTGCTGTGATGCCCTCAAGCGCCCATCCAACTCAGGGTAGGCCACCACCAGGATCCAGAACATCAGGGGGGTCATGGTGTGACGGGCACACCTCCCACGTTGGGAGGCCATCCCCAGCTGAGCCTCCGCCGTCTTCTTGCTCCCATCTTTTACAGCAGTTGGTGCTCCGTCTGTGGTGGACCCCAGGGTCCGGACGTCCTTGGCGAGGGCACGCCAAATATCCTTATTCTGGTGGGCGTTGACCTACATGAAATGTACAGGGGAAGAAGAGAAGTCATCAGCAACTGCACCGTCGAAGTGAGTGGCCCACATCCCTATCTTTGCCATGTGGCACATGAATTCACAGTCCTTCATGCACACAGAACTGTGGCTCCTTCCTTCTTACAACCAGCCCTCTCTACTCAGGCATAGCCCATACAATGTGCTCCCTGTGTACTTACCTGTTGGTCTGGAGTACCGTAGAGTAGCGTGTACTGGGGAAGGACCCCGTCCACGAGCTTCTCCAACTCCTGTGCAGTGAAGGCAGGGGCCCTTTCCCCAGACGCACGAGCCATTGTCTCTTCCAGACCGAGGTCACAGCAGCACTTGCAGTGTAGGTCCTCTCCTGTCGAAGATCAGGTATCGAGTGATTGAACAGATAGAAAATGGCGGTCACATCCGTGGCGGTGACGTCCGCGGTGGTGTGTATCATCACTGCTGGCGCACTTCGTCATTGGCTCCTGGGACCCATAGAGTCCAATGTTAACCAATACAGCATTACGCCACAGTCTTCGGACGCCTACCGCGACGGTGTACAACGCCAGAGCAGTTACCTCACATCCCATTGTCCCAGTTTAGAGGTCAGGCAGCCGCCATTTCAGGGGCCCACATGGCTTCATTTTCAACTGCGTTACACATACCTAGGCCTAGACTCAACACACATACAGGCAACTTTTTGGATTATGTTTCGTGTTCTGTGTAGACTGTAGGTACATACCTCTGAGTTGTTTGACTCTGTGCTCACTGTTGTTCTCCCTAGGCACCGTCCGCTGGGACATGTGAGGAGATGGCAGAATCCTCTGGTGTACCGACCGCTGGTGGACCTGTTTACAATGGAGGAGCGACATTTAATCATCACCTACAGGTTTGACCGTGCCACAATCCAGGAACTGTGTACCCAGTTGGAGCCTGACCTGATCTCAGCAATCCGCCATCCTACAGGAATCCCCCCTCAAGAGCAGGTGCTATCAGTGCTCCATTTCCTTGAAAGTGGGTCATTTCAAACAACAGTGGCCATAGCATCAGGGATGTCCCAGCCTATGTTTTCAAACGTGTTGTCCAGAGTGTTGCCTGCCCTGCTGAAACACATGCTGAGCTACATTGTTTTCCCTCAGGTGGAGAATTTGGCTACAGTTAAAGGTGACTTTTATGCCCTTGGACATATCCCTAACATCATAGGTGCCATTGATGGGACCCATGTAGCTCTGCCCCCCCACCCCCCCACAGGAGTGAACAGGTGTACAGGAACCGGAAGAGTTATCATTCTATGAATGTACAGATGGTATGTTTGGCAGACCAGTACATCTCCCAGGTAAATGCTATGTTCCTTGGCTCAGTGCATGACGCCTACATCCTGCAGAATAGCAGCATCCCTTATGTGATGGGTCAACTCCAGAGGCACCGTGTGTGGCTATTAGGGGACTCTGGTTAACACAACCTGTCATGGCTACTGACCCCAGTGATGAATCCCAGGACCAGGGCAGAGGAACGCTACAATGAGGCCCATGGGCGGACTAGGAGGTTGATCGAATGCACCTCCAGACTCCTGAAGGCCAGGTTCAGGTGCCTCCATATGACAGGTGGTTCCCTATTCTACTCACCAATGAAGGTGTGCCAGATCATCGTGGCCTGCTGTATGCTTCACAATCTGGCTTTGCGACGACAGGTGCCTTTTCTGCTGGAGGATGGTCCAGATACGGTGTTGTGGCAGCTGTGGAGACTGTGGACAGTGATTAGGAGGAAGCAGAGGAAGAAGACATTGACAACAGGGACTCAGTTATCCAGCAATATTTCCAGTGACACGCAGGTGAGAATACATTCCTGCCTACTACAAGTACTTTCACACTTCTACCTCTATCCTGTCTGTCGCTTTCAACCAGTATATGGTAACTGAGTTGTACATTTCCATTACGGTTTCACAGATGTGGTTTCCAACGTGTGTCATCTGCTTAGATTCCTCATGGACTTGAGATGTGTGACATAGGTATGTTGACATTACATTTGAGAACGTATTTTGTCACTGTCATTGCTAATATACATTTTCTAAATCACAGACTGACTCCAGGTTGTTTTGTTCTTCAAGGGTGTTTATTTAAGTGCTCAATAATGGAGGGGGGTTGTAAAATGGTGAGGGGTGATGGTGGAGGAATGTCCATGGCAGAGTCCAGTCTATTAGTTTCACAGGTGCATTGCCCATATGGGCATAGGAAGTGGAGCTGGGGCAGTTCCAATATGGACAGGGTTACAAAGTGGGACAGTAGGATGACAATCAGGGTGGTCTTATTTCTTGGCGGGGGTCTTGGCATTGTGCTCTGTCTTGTTCCTGGTTCTCAGGGGCCGCTTGCGGGGTGGTTCTCCGTCTGCAGGGGGTGGGGTGCTAGTGTGGTGGTCCTGTGGCGGTGCCTCCTGTCCACTAGCACCGGTGGAGGTGGTGGGCAGTTCATCGTCCAGGCCAGTGTCATGGGCCCCTTGGAGTGCCACAGTGTCCCTCCTGGTATTCAGTATCTCCTACAGCACCCCTACGATGGTGCCCAGGGCGGTGCTGATGGTTCTGAGTTCTTCCCTGAAGCCCAAATACTGTTCCTCCTGCAGGCACTGGGTCTCCTGAAACTTGGCCAGTACCGTTGCCATCGTCTCCTGGGAGTGGTGGTAGGCTCCCATGATGGAGGAGACGGCCTCGTGGAGAGTGGGTTCCCTAGGCCTGTCCTCCCCCTGTCACACGGCAGCCCTCCCAGTTCCCCTGTGTTCCTGTGCCTCCATCCCCTGGACCGTGTGCCCACTACCACTGCCCCCAGGTCCCTGTTGTTGTTTGGGTGGTGGGTTATCCTGGGTTCCCTGTAGTGGTGGACACACAGCTGATTGACGTGTCGTGGGGACTGAGGTATGGGCCCGCTGGGTGGGTGCTGTGCTGGTGTTACCAGAGGGTGGAAGGTCTGTGGTGGGCTGTGCCTGTGTGAGAGGAACCGCTTGTCCCGAGGACCACGATGGTCCGGGCTGGTCATCGAGATCCAGGTGGACAGAGCTGCTGTCATCACTGTGGGCCTCTTCTGTGGGTGGGGTGGAGATGTCTGGACCCTCCTGTCTGGTGACGTTGGGTAGTGGTCCTGCAGGGGTGGAAAGGCATGATTATTGCATCTGTGTGTTTCATGGTGTGCAATGGGTGGGTGACTGTGTACCCCAGTGCTAGCATTCCTGTGTGTGGGCTTGTGTGATGATGGTTGAGGGGGGTGTTATGGGTATGTGCAGTGGGCATGCTTTAGTGATGGGTGTCCATGCTTTGTTTTTGCATGCAGGGCTTGGTGTTGGGATGGGTGGTTTGTGATATTGGTACATTTGTGAGGAGTTGGAGTGTTAGGGGTGGGGGCGAGGGTGGGGGTCTGTGATAGCATGCAGGTATGGTGGGGGATATGATAGTTAAGATTTGACTTACCAGAGTCCATTCCTCCACCGACTCCTGCGAGGCCCTCAGGATGCATAATAGTCAAGACCTGCTCCTCCCATGATGTTAGTTGTGGGGGAGGAGGTGGGGGTCCGCCGCCAGTCGGCTGTACCGCGATGTTGTGACTGGAGACCACGGAACGCACCTTCCCCCGTAGGTCGTTCCACCTCTTCCTGATGTCGTCCCGATTTCGTGGGTGCTGTCCCCCTGTCGACTATTCTTCTCCATAGCTCCATCGTCCTAGCAATGGAGGTGTGCTGCACCTGTGAGCCAAATAGCTGTGGCTCTACCTGTACGATTTCCTCCACCATGACCCTGAGCTCTTCCTCCGAGAACCTGGGGTGTCTTTGCCGTGCCATGGGGTGGTGTAGGTGATGTGTGGGGTGGTGTATGTGGTGATAAGTGAGTTGATATGTAGTGGTGTGTGGTGTTTCGTGCGTGGAAGTAGTGTGGGTGATGGTGTTGTGTGCCTCTGTATGGTGGGGTTGTCTATGCTGTGCTGTCTCTCTGGCCTTCATCTAAATTTTTGGTCGTAGGGGTTTGTGGGTGATGTGGGTTTGTGTTTTATATTGTATTGATTGTGTGGGAGTGGTGTGTGTATGTATAACAGGTGTGTGTATTTTGAATTGTCCAATATGGCGTTGTTTTGGAGATGTGTGTGTATTTTGAGCGCAGCGGTGTGTACCGCCAATGGAATACCGCGCTTGAAAGACTGCTACGTGGATTCGTGGGTCGTGATAGCATGGGCGTATTTCTGTTGGCGTGACGGTGGAGGTTTTGTTTTTGCCAGTTTATCACTGACCTTTGGTGTGGTGGACTTGTGTGGGTGTCTGAATTTTGGTGGATTCCGAGATGTGGGTCATAATAGCTGTGGCAGAATTCCACGGCCGCGGCGGTGTGTTGGCGGTCTTCTGCACGGCGGTAAGCGGCTTTTACCGCCAATGTTGTAATGACCCCCAATGTCACTTAGGTCCTTATTAAGGGCTAAGTTTCCTTCACTGTAAAAACACATTTTCATATGGATCAAAATTGCAAGATGTATGATAACTATATCCCCCTCAATTGTTTCCACTGATAAATTCTGATAAGACAAGTCCTGGGCCACGGTGGAGTCAGCAGTTTGTTTTCCACCCCTCCGGCCTGCTGCGGACCCTCTATTCTGCTGCAGTATAGTTTGTTGCCTGTGGCGAGGCTGGGAGCCCAGGACTGGGCGTCGGGCCTCACCACATTCAATGTGCAGCGTGCATGATTACTGCAGGGATCCCCACAACCCCCCATACCTTTACTTACCTGGTGTCCTGGTCATGGGTTTCTTTTTCCTCTTCTTCTTCGGGCCATGTTTTCATCTTCCACAAATCTGTTCTCTTCCCTGCATGAACCAGTTTCCTTTTTCTTTCCCTCTCCAATATGGTGCATTTATATTGTTTTTTACTATGGCGTCTTCCTAATCCAAGATGGCGTTCTTTCCTCTTCCTGCATGTCACTTCTTTTACCTTAGTATATAAGGAGCCAGGCTCTTGTTTTCCTTGCATTGCAACACTTCCTGTTGGTGGTGGTCTTCACTTCCACCTTGCTATTCTTGTGGAGAGTTTTTCCTGATTTCCACAGCCTGTAGAGTTCTAGCCCTTGAAGTACTGCTATGTTGACGTGCTCATTCTTCTTGTTTCAAGGAGTTCCTGCAAAAGAGGATTTTTCCCCTTGGGGTTTTTCCTCTAGGACTCCTTCTGTAGGACACTGACTGCCATAGCGTTTCCTTGTCGGCAGCACCGTGGCTACCGGAAGTGGTCACCTCTATCTTGGCAGACCAGAACATACACAACCAAGGTCACACTGCAGTTTCATCTGGCCAGGGCGTATGCGAAAGGCAGAATGTAACACATATATGGATAGAGGCTTTAGAAATTTTGTAGGTTTTCACACCCCAACTAATACCTTTCCAACCAAATTTATAAAGATCTTTCTCTACATATGCATGACTCAAAACATGCACACATCTTCTGATCAAGTAGAAAGCTCTTTTATTGTGTCCACGCAGAGAATATGTTGTCGGTGGAAGGTCACTTAGAGGGACTGATCTCTTAAACTAGCTGTACTGAAGATCGCCAAGTGTATGACAGTCAGAAATCATTTTCCACACATGCACAAGGTATTTTTCTATGTCTTTAAAGTCACATTCTTCTTCTGTCTTAGTAAATAATTTTAAAAACTTCACAGGTTCAGCAGGTAAAGTTCCAAGCTTTGTTCCAATTTTGCTCATAACGTCATCACCCGTAAGAATATCTGCCTTGATAAGAACACTGGGCATCTCTGGGTCAAGTCTCTTCTACAAAATATGAATTGGGATTAAGGGCCTGATTACAACTTTGGAGGAGGTGTTAAACTGTCCCAAAAGTGACGGTAAAGTGACAGATATACCACCAGCTGTATTACGAGTCCATTATATCCTATGGAACTCATAATACGGCTGGTGGTATATCCGTCACATTTGGGACGGATTAACACCTCCTCCAAAGTTGAAATCAGACCCAAAGTGTCTTTTCTCGCCTGTTCCATTAAGTATCCATAACTCTGACAGTCCTTGACTTATGAACATTGCAACAAATCAAAGTAGGATAATAATGACATCTGTATTATTTGACAGTACAATGACTCGATTAGAACCATTTCAAACAGCCTACTCAACATGTGGCATAACACAAAGGTCAGCTTCCTCCAAACTGCTGTTAAGTTCTTGAACAATATGGCCCATACCTGTTGAATATATCTCTGCAGGCACAGACTTCTCATTGACAATCATTCCACTTGCAATCATTGGAAATTCAGTCTTCACTGAAGCATCAACAATGTTTTGACAAAGTAACTTCTCCAAGTTCATCTTGTTCAATGTTTATGAACTTATCAAGTTGCAAGTATAGATGTCAAACTTTTGATGCAGGCAAGGTAAGTTATTCTACTTGTAGACATTTGTCTGATTCTCTCACATTCTTTGACAGATAGTTCAAAATAACTGTGAAAGACAATGTGCGGTTCTTCCAAGGCGCACACTGACTTTGATATCTGTAGAACAGTCTGAACGACCTCTCTGAGGTTTTGCATGGATGAAATCTTGACCATTCGCAATTGTGACATATAGTCCACAACAACAGCCATTTTCAATGAGGACACCTTTTTGAAATTAAATTGTTCAGGTGACATTGTTTTTCCGAACTCTTGTACGAGTTTGTGCTTCACTTGTTTGGTTGCAGCATCTCCATTAAATAATGAGTTTGTTGGAAGAAGATCATGCAACAGAAGGTTCTTGATAAATCCACCCCTTTCTTTTGCTACATACATCTCTGTTTGTGTTTGTGAAAGTTGTTTTTTGTAAACTGTTTTGTAGTGGCAGGTTGGAGGAAACTCTGACTATGGCAATTAAAGTTTGAGGTTTAGCTTTAGTGATTATATCAAACAGCTTTTTCTCTTTCAGTACATACCCCAAATGCTTCAGTTCGGTGTATAGTGTTGATCCATCTTCCAGGACATTTAGTAGATATGTTTATATTGTTATCCACATATTGTTTGGCCACTAAGTTGTGTAGTTGCATAGGGTCAGTCATTTCAAAGGGGTTTCCTTGCTGATGCATGAAATGAAGAAGGCTGTCAACATGTTTATTGAAACCAGTTCTCCTCTCTTTCCCACAAGCTCGGGGAGAGGAACGGTTTCACAATAGTCCATTAATTTTGAATTTCTCATCTCTCTGAAAACATTGCAAATAGGAAGGACTTCATGGTAAACTATCTGCCATTGAGCAACATATTCACTTTTACATGTCTGATAAACAATTCCTTTTCTGTGAATTCTGGATTGTCTGTTACAATTTCACATTTGGAGCCACAGCATTGAACCTTCCCTCTCTGTCTTTCACCACAAAATGTCTTTGGATGAATTTGTTGTAGAGGTATGTGTTTCCCCCTCTATCTTCTTCACTCTTTCCAAATACCAGGACCCATATCTCAGGTAGCTTATGCAATCGAATTCACAAAACACAGTAATCAGTGACTCCACAGTCCTCGCGTTTACTTCTCAATCACCTTCCCGATCAGCATTTACCAAGTCTTTCACTAGAGCTCTCATGTATGTAAAACATTTCCCCAGTACTTGAAAAGTTCTTACTTTTTTTTCACATTGTACAACAAACTCTATGAACTTGGGGCTAGATCTATGCTGGCCATGCGCTGTTCCAATGCCACATTAGTGCCATTTTTTTTAAGCTAATGTGGCGTTGGAGGTGGAAAAACACCATGTCATATATTTAGAAAGTGGTGCAATGCTTGCATTGCACCACTTTGTAACCCCTTGTGCCACATTTTGCCTGTGGCAGGCAAAAGGTATGCAAGGGGGGGGCGATCTGGTGTTGGGGGGGTGTAGAAAAGAATCTATGAGATTCCTTTCCACCATTTTATCAGCATTTTTTAATGCCTGCTGAGTTCAGGTGTTAAAAAGAGGCTCCTATTGATTACAATGGGCCTCTGGGTGCTTTGCGGGATTGGCGTAAACATTTTTTACAAAATTATGACGCTAGTCACCCAACCTTCTGCCATGATACGCCGTATTTTAAATACAGCGCTACCATGGTGGCATTAGGGGGGTGCTAAGGGGTGCAGGAAAAGTGGCGCTGCACTAGGTGCAGAGCTACTCTTCATAAATCTGCCCCTTGGTTTTCAGGTTTTCTGATTTTGAACTGAGTATATTGAGCATTGCCTGGCACTGCATTATGGGGGTCATCATGACCCTGGCGGAAGGCGGAGAACCGGCAGTAAGACCACCAACAGGCTGGCGGTCTTACTTTGTGGAATTATGACCATGGCGGTTACCGCCATGGTCATCCGCCGGTTCTCCGTTCCGCCCGCCGGGCCTGAGACCTGGGTCTCCAGCCCGGCGGCTGTCACTATACCGCCACCGGTATTTTGACCCGGGTTACCGCCGTGGATTTCCAGCGGTTTGAACCGCCATGAAATCCATGGCGGTAAGCACTATCAGTGCCAGGGAATTCCTTCCCTGGCACTGATAGGGGTCTCCCACCCCCCTCACCCCCCATCACTCCCTCCCCTACCCCCCCACCACCCATGCCACCCCCCAAAGGTGGCAGGACCCCCCTCCCCACCCCAACCCCCAACATCACATCACCCATACCCACACGACATGCACGCAGGCACCACCTACACACTTACTCGCACATACACCGACATACATGCCTACATCCACACACACAGTCAGACACGCACACCCACATACAAACATACATGCACACATCCATACAGACAAACCCACAGACATACACGCACTCATTCCCATACACACAACACCCCCGCAAGCATACGCGCACTCACACACCCCCTCTACATACACAGACGCACACCCCCATGCACCCACACAACACACAACACCCCCCCATCCCCCTCCCCTAACGGACGATCAACTTACCTGTTCCGTCGATCCTCCGGGAGGGGACGGGAGCCATGGGGGCAGCTCCGCCGACACCACACCGCCAACAGAACACCGCCACGGCGAATCACAGGATGTTCTGTTGGCGTGGCGGTGGAGGTGGAGCAACCTCCACTTCCCCGCCTCCCGCCAGTATGGCTGTTGGCGGCTCTCAGTCCGTAAAAGGACGGAGAGCTGCCAACAGTCATAATAGGCCGAGCGGTAAATCGCCACCACTGGCGGTCTTCGGCACGGAAGACCGCCGAGGTCAAAATGACCCCCTATGTCTTTTGAATGAAGTACACTCTGTGCCTTATTTACTTCTGAGATACGCTATGCAAAACCTAATTTGACATTTGTGTTCCATTAAGCATTCCAACACAATGGGGTTCATTACAACATTGGCGGTAAAAGCCGCTTACCGCCGTGCAGAAGACCGCCAATACACCGCCGAGGCCACGAAATTCCACCACAGCTATTATGACCCACATCTCGAAATCCACCGAAATTCAGACACCCACACCAAAGGTCAGTGATAAACTGTTGAAAACAAATCCTCCACTGTCACGCCAACAGAAACATGCCCATGCTATTACGACCCACGAATTCACGTGGCGGTCTTTCAACCACTGCGCTCAAAATACACACACATCTCCAAAACACCGCCACATTGGACAATTCGAAATACACACACCTGATACATATACAAACACCACTCCCACACACCCAATTCAATATAAAACACACACCCACATCACCCACAAACCCCTACGACCCAAAATTAGAGACGAAGGTGACAGAGAGAGAGCACAGCAATAGACAACCCCACCACACAGAGGCACACAACACCATCACCCACACAACATCCAAGCACAAAACACCCCACACCACTACACATCACCACACTCATCACCACATACACCACATACACCACCCCACACATCATCTACACCACCCCATGGCACGCCAAAGACACCCCAGGTTTTCCGAGGAGGAGCTCAGGGTTATGGTGGAGGAAATCGTACGGGTAGAGCCACAGCTATTTGGATCACAGGTGCAGCACACCTCTATAGCTAGGAAGATGGAGCTATGGCAAAGAATCGTGGACAGGGTCAATGCAGTGGGACAGCACCCAAGAAATCGGGAGGACATCAGGAAGAGGTGGAACGACCTACGGGGGAAGGTGCGTTCAGTGGTCTCCAGGTACAACATCGTGATTCAGCGGACTGGCGGTGGACCCCCACCTCCTCCCCCACAACTAACAACATGGGAGGAGCAGGTCTTGACAATTATGCACCCAGGGGGCCTCGGAGGAGTCAGTGGAGGAATGGACACTGGTAAGCCAAATCTTAACTATCATCTCCCCCACCCTACCTGCATGCTATCACACGCCCCCTCCCTCACCCCCTCCCCTATCACTCCAACTCCTCACTAATGTACTAATAACACAAACCACCCATCCCAACACCAAGCCCTGCATGACACAACAAAGCGTGGACACCCATCACTAAACCATGCCCACTGCACATACCCATAACACCCCTGAACCATCATCACACAAGCCCCCACACAGGAATGCTTGCACTGGGGTACACGCTCACCCACCCATTGCACACCATGACACACACAGATGCAATAATAATGCTTTTATACCCCTGCAGGACCACTATGTAACGTCACCACACAGGAGGGTCCAGACATCTCTACCCCATCCACAGAAGAGGCCCACAGTGATGACAGCAGCTCTGGCCAACTGGATCCAGATGATCAGCCCGGACCATTGTGGGCCTCGGGACAGTCGGTTCCCCACGCACAGGCACAGCCCAACACTGACCTTCCACCCTCTTGTAAAACCAGCACAGCACCCACCCAGCGGGCCCATACCTCCGTACCCAAGACACGTCAATCAGCTGTGTGTCCACCACTACAGGGAACCCAGGATAACCCACCACCCCAACAACAACAGGGACCTGGGGGCAGAGGTAGTGGGCACACGGTCTGGGGGACGGAGACACAGGAACACAGGGGAACTGGGAGGGATGCTGTGCGACAGGGGGCGGACAGGCCAAGGGAACCCACTCTCCACGGGGCCCTCTCCTCCATCATGGGAGCATACCACCACTCCCAGGAGACAATGGCTACGGTCCTGGCCAAGTTTCAGGAGACCCAGCGCATGCAGGAGGAACAGTATTTGGGGTTCAGGGAGGAGCTCAGAACCATCAGCTCCGCCCTGGGCACCATCGTAGGGGTGCTGAAGGACATACAGAACATCATGAGGGACACCGTGGCACCCCAAGGGGCCCCTGACACTAGCCTGGATGATGAACTGCCCACCACCTCCGCCGGCGCTAGTGGACAGGACGCCCTGCCACAGGACCACCACACCAGCACCCCACCCGCTGCAGACGGAGAACCACCCCGCAAGCGGTCCCTGAGATCCAGGAACAGGACAGAGCAAGATGGCAAGACATCCGCCAGGAAATTAGACCACCCTGATTGTCATCCCACTGTCCCACTTTGTTACCCGGTCCAGATTGGAACTGCCCCAGCGCCACTTCCTATGCCCATATGGGCAATGCACCTGTGAGACTAATAGACTGGACTCAGCCATGGACATTCCTCCACCATCCCCCATCACCATTTTGCCACCCCCTCCAATAATTAGCACTTCAATAAACACCCTTGAACCACAAAACAATCTGGAGTCAGTCTGTGATTTAGAAAATGTGTATTATCTATGACAATGACAAAAACCGTTCGAAAATGTAATGTCAACATACCTATGTTACACATCACAAGCCCATGAAGGATGCAAGCAGATGACACACGTTGGTAACCACACCTGTGAAACCGTAATGGAAATGTACCACTCAGTTAGCAAATACTACTTCAAATTGACAGACAGGATAGAGGTTGAAGTGTGAAAGTAAATGTAATAGTAAACAAATTGTTCTCACCTGTGTGTCACTGGAAATATTGCTGTATGACAGAGTCCCTGTTGTCAATGTCTTCTTCCTCTGCTTCCTCCTCATCACTGTCCACAGGCTCCACAGCTGCCACAACACCGTCATCTGGACCATCCTCCTGCAGAAAAGGCACCTGTCGTCGCAAAGCAAGATTATGAAGCATAGAGCAGGCCACGATGATCTGGCACTCCTTCCTTGGTGAGTAGAATAGGGAACCACCTGTCATATGGAGGCACCTGAACCTGGCCTTCAGGAGGCCGAAGGTGTGTTTGATCACCCTACTAGTCCGCCCATGGGCCTCATTGTAGCGTTCCTCTGCCCTGGTCCTGGGATTCCTCACTGGAGTCAATAGCCATGACAGGTTGTGGTAACCAGAGTCCCCTAATAGCCACACACGGTGCCTCTGGAGTTGACCCATCACATAAGGGATGCTGCTATTCCGCAGGATGTAGGCATCATGCACTGAGCCAGGGAACATAGCATTTACCTGCGAGATGTACTGGTCTGCCAAACATACCATCTGTACATTCATGGAATGATAACTCTTCCGGTTCCTGTACACCTGTTCACTCCTGTGGGGGGGGACCAAAGCCACATGGGTCCCATCAATGGCACCTATGATGTTAGGGATATGTCCCAGGGCATAGAAGTCACCTTTAACTGTAGCCAAATCCTCTACCTGAGGGAAAACGATGTAGCTCCTCACGTGTTTCAGCAGGGCAGACAACACTCTGGAAAACACGTTGGAAAACATAGCCTGGGACATCCCTGATTCCATGGCCACTATTGTTTGAAATGACCCACTTGCTAGGAAATGGAGCACTGATAGCACCTGCACTTGAGGGGGTATTCCTGTGGGATGGCGGATTGGTGACATGAGGTCTGGCTCCAACTGGGTACACAGTTCCTGGATTGTGGCACGGTCAAACCTGTAGGTGATGATTAAGTGTCGCTCCTCCATTGTCAACAGGTCCACCAGCGGTCGGTACACCGGAGGATTCCGCCATCTCCTCACATGTCCCAGCTGACGGTGCCTAGGAAGGACAACAGCGACCACAGAGTAAACCAATTCTGAGGTATGTACCCACAGCTACACAGAACACGACACATGTGTGTTGAGTCCAGGCCTAGGTATGTGTGACACAGTTGTAAATGAAGCCAAGTGGGCCCCTGAAATGGTGGATGCCTGACCTCTAAAGTGAGACAATGGGATGTGAGGTAACTGCGCTGGCGTTGTACACCGTCGCGGTAGGCGGTCGTAGACCGCGGCGCAATGCTGCATTGGTTAACATTGGACCCTATAGGTTCCAGGAACCAATGACGAAGTGCGCCGGCGGTGATGATACGCACCACCACGGACGTCACCACCGCGGACGTGACCACCATTTTCTATCTGTTCAATCACTCAATACCTGATCTTCGACAGGAGAGGACCTACACTGCAAGTGCTGCTGTCACCTCGGTATGGAAGAGACAATGGCACGTGCCTCTGGGGAAAGGGCCCCTGCCTTCACTGCACAGGAGTTGGAAAAGCTCGTGGATGGGGTCCACCCCCAATACACGCTACTCTACGGTCCTCCAGACCAACAGGATGAGTACATAGGGTGCAAGTTGTATGGGCTATGCCTGGGTGGAGAGGGCTGGATGTAAGTAGGAAGGGGGCAGAGTTCTGCGAGCATGAAGGAGTGTGATTGCATGTGCCACATGGCAAGGGAAGGGATGTGGGCCACTCACTTCGACGGTGCAGTTGCTAATGACTTCTCTTCTTCCCCTGTACATGTCATGTAGATCAGCGCCCACCAGAAGAACGATATTTGGAGTGCCATCGCCAAGGACGTCTGGACCCTGGGGGTCCACCAGAGATGGAGCAACCACCATAAAAGATGGGAGGACATTCGCCGCTGGAGCAAGAAGACGGCGGAGGCTCAGCGGGGGATGGCCTCCCAACGTGGGAGGGGTGCCCATCGCACCATGACCCCCCTGATGTTCAGGATCCTGGCGGTGGCCTAACCGGAGTTGGATGGGCGCTTGAGGGCATCACAGCAGACACAAGGCTTTGAGTACACTCTCATTCTGCTGACTTTGCGTGCAGTGGAGTTGTCTGGGTGGGGGAGGAGGGCTGTGGGTTTCCCTAGGCCAGGGCGAGTTCCGTAGGCTAGGCCCCTCCGTATGGCAGGCCCTGTGGCACCCCAGCCAAACTCTGTAGAGTGCCAAGTACACCTATTCATGCCCCTCTGTCATCTATGTGTGCAGATGTCATCCATAGCCTTGTAGGCCATTTCCCAGGAACTGCATCTGTAGAGGCCAAGAGCACGGCGTAGTGCAGTGGGCTGCTGTGTCTGTATTGTCCGCCAACGGTAGCAGTAAGCCACACACTCAACCTGTCTTTCTTCTGTTTCCCAACCCCTTTTTGTGCTCTCCCTGTTCTTT
This sequence comes from Pleurodeles waltl, assembly GCF_031143425.1. NCBI lineage: Eukaryota > Metazoa > Chordata > Amphibia > Caudata > Salamandridae > Pleurodeles > Pleurodeles waltl. The sequence goes on from NC_090447.1 coordinate 289,412,072, forward strand.
TGTGCATCAGCATCATCAGGCGGAGGTACAGTGGCACCGGAGCACGAGGGGGCTGCATCCCACATGGCCATGGAGGGCCACACCACTGACTCAGAATACACCAGTGGGACGGAGGGGAGGGGAGCTTCATGTCGGTTACCGGATCAGCACCAGCGACACAGACTAGCTCCCTTGTGGTGGCGGCACCATCTGTGCCCCCCACTTCTACAGGTACAGCCGCCACCCCCCCTACCAGCACCGCCCTCCCAGCAGCCCCTCAGCCTTCGCTCTGTGCCCTCTCATCCAGGAGGGTGGGCATCACCTTCGCCCAAGGCACCTCAGCCCCTGCCCCTGTCACCCCTGCTGCCCTCAGTGAGGAGGCCATTGACCTCCTCAGGTCATTCACTGTTGGGCAGTCTACCATTGTGAATGCCATCCAGGGTGTAGAAAGGGAGTATCAACACACTTATGCATTCCTGGAGGGGATTCCTTCTGGTCAGGCTGCCCATCATCGAACCCTGCAACCTCTGGCCTCAGCACTGATGGCAGCCATTGTCCCTGTGTCTAGCCTCCCCCCTCCAACTTCCTCCACCCAGACCCAATTCCCTGTACCCCAGCCTATCCCAAGCACACCATCAGACCAGCATGCACACCGGCAGCTCAGGCAAACATAGGCACCACACATCCCACAGGCACTCACACAAGCATCACCCACATACAGACACAGCAACATCCACTGCCTCCACAGTGTCCCCCTCCTCATCGTCCCCTCCTCCCTCCCAGTGTCGTCTACACTCTCACCTGCATGCACTACCACTACAGTCACTAGGACTCGCACCAGAACACCCAGCACCACACCCGCTCACCTGCACTCACCACCCCCACTACCATTTACACGTCCCCAGTGTGTCTGTGACGCCCCCTCCTAAAGGACACAAACGCGGGCACACACACACCCAACATTTATCCACCTCACGACAGCCTCCAGAACATACACCTGCACCCAAATCATCTAAGGTTACACCTCCTACAACCACCTCCTCTTCCTCCACTCCCAGACCCCCTCCAGCTACCCGTCCCAGTGTTCGTCAGAAACTTTTCCTGAGAAACCTTGACCTCTGTCTCACCACCCTCACCCCTCCAATTCATAGGTCCCATACTAGCACCACAGCCAAAAAAAGTCTGGTACCAGTGGTGTGTGTTAGAGGTATGTGGAGTGCACCGGGCACCAGGGCAGCCAGTGTGACACAGAGCCAAAGCACTGCCAGTCCACCCCCTATAAAGCACCAGAGGTTGGACAGTGCCCGACGGGAGAGGGGGAAGACTCCTGCTGGCAAAGCTGCTCACAAGGGTCCCGGGGGGAGTATCGAGTCAGCTGTGACTCCTCCCAAGGTGGGGAAGGGGCAGAAGAAGTCTCCAAAGTCTGGGAAGAGCAGCACGGCGGAGAAGGCCGCCATCCTCCCCACTGGCCAGGACGCCACCGCCAGCCCCATCGTCACTGGTCCGGAGACCACTGCCAGCGTCAGTGCCCAGGAGGGCAGCACTATCGTCACTGGTCCGGAGACCACCGCCAGAGTCAGTGCCCTGGAGGGCAGCACTATCGTCACTGGTCTGGAGACCACCGCCAGAGTCAGTGCCCTGGAGGGCAGGACTATCGTCACTGGTCTGGAGACCACCGCCAGAGTCAGTGCCCAGGAGGGCAGCACTATCGTCACAGGTCCGGAGACCACCGCCAGAGTCAGTGCCCAGGAGGGCAGCACTATCGTCACTGGTCCGGAGACCAGCGTCAGTCCCAGGAGGGCCCCGGCAGCCACAGCCCGGCTGGGCACTGAGGGACCGTCATGCCACACACCGCTGCACAGGTCAGAGACAGCAAAGTCAAGCCCCACTGAACAGGGCAAGCACTGCTGAACGGGTCAAAGACCGCCATGGCAAGCACCACTGAACAGGGCAAGCACCGCTGAACAGGGCAAAGACCGCCATGGCAAGCACCACTGAACAGGGCAAAGACCGCCATGGCAAGCACCGCTGAACAGGGCAAGAACCGCTGAACAGGGCAAAGACCGCCATGGCAAGCACCGCTGAACAGGGCAAAAACAAGCACTGCTGAACAGGGCAAAGGCCGTCATGGCAAGCACCGCTGAACAGGGCAAGCACCGCCAACTCAAGCATTGTTAGCCCATGTGCGGCTGGGACAGTGACGGAACTGGGACCGTCACGGGGAGCGTGATGCACTCTGGGCACCAGTCCCCCTCCAGAACCAGTGGAGAACAGCATCCACTACCTGAATCCTTAACAGGATGAAGCACTCTGGGCACCAGTCCCCCTCCAGAACCAGTGGAGAACAGCATCCACTACCTGAATCCTTCACAGGATGAAGCACTCTGGGCAGCAGTCCCCCTCCAGAACCAGTGGAGAACAGCATCCACTACCTCACTCCTTAACAGGATGAAGCACTCTGGGCACCAGTCCCCCTCCAGAACCAGTGGAGACTGTTATCCACTTGAGAGTCTGTGGCTTTGCACTCCCCAGGAACAATCAGTGGGCAAACCACCCACTGGGGAGACTTGAGAGACTGTGGCTTTGCACTCCCCAGGATAAAGCAGTGAGCAAACCACCCACTGGAGAGACTTGAGAGACGGTGGCTTTGCACTCCCCATGATAAAGCAGTGGGCAAACCACCCACTGGAGAGACTTGGGAGACTGTGGCTTTGCACTCCCCAGGATAAAGCAGTGGGCAAACCACCCACTGGAGAGACTTGAGAGACTGTGGCTTTGCACTCCCCAGGATGGTACAGTGGGCAAACCACCCACTGTAGAGACTTGAGAGACTGTGGCTTTGCACTCCCCAGGATGGTACAGTGGGCAAACCACCCACTGTAGAGACTTGAGAGACTGTGTCTTTGCACTCCCCAGGATGGTACAGTGGGCAACCCACCCACTGTAGAGACTTGAGAGACTGTGGCTTTGCACTCCCCAGGATACATCAATGGGCATGGAGCCCCGTCGTGGATCTGGCCTGGTGCTGTCATCCGGCTGAGGTGCCCCCCCTTCCCTTCCCCCTTAGGTGCCTGTTGTATTTCTATCTGATGCCCCTGCAGTGTCCTCTCCGTTTCTGGACAGGTATGTGTGGGCCTCGCCCATGCATTGTGGGCCCAGTGGTCCACGGACATTGAATTGTGCATACCTGCACTACTAATCATGATGTATATATTTGGAATGTGTATATATTTATGTATATTTGAGCATACTCTATTTTGATACATTACAATGGTTGTACTCATTTCCTTTTGTCTTTGCATTCTTCCGGGGGGGTTGGGGGTTGTTACTGTGATGTTTGGAAATGCATTGGTGTGTGTGTTGTAGTGGGTGAGGGTCGGGGTGGGGGTGGGGGGTGTTGCGTGTGTTTGTCCCTGACTTTTGCCTCCCCCTTCCTCTATGTCGTAGGTGCAGTACTCACTGTTGTCTTCGGCGCCGCCGTTGCTGATGTTCGTAGAGGAGCAGGAAGTCAAGCGCAGGGAGTATTTGGAGTTTCGGCTCCATGGTGCCCTCCTTCCCCGTTGAGTGTGTTAAGGTGAGCGTTTTCCCATTGCAAAAGCTGTTTCCGCCGTGTTTTTATCCACGGTGAATCTGCCCCGGAAAAGGTGGCGGATTGGCCTGTTGTAATACTGTGGGCGGTACTTTGTCTTCCACCTGTCTGTTGGCGGTGACCGCCACGCTGCTTGTCTGTACCGCCGTGGCGGTCGGAGTGTTAAAGTGGCTGTCTATGTTGGCGGTTTCCGCCACAGTCATAATTCCCTTTTTTTCTGCCGGCCTGTTGGCGGTATTACCGCAGCTTTAACACCATCCGCCAGGGTTGTAATGACCCCCAATGTTTCTATAGCAATAGATGATGAGCATACCTTGTAACAAAGGAACATAATACATTCCATTCAATACTGATGGGACAGTTTTTCTTCAAAAGATTTCAGTCTCAATAAGTGCATAGCCACATCCATTGAGATAAGTTGCTGCACACAGCAATGCAACTTTTGTCATCTGGAAAATGCCCATCATTGGATAAAAATCATCAAATTCTGCTAGATTTCTCATAAAAATGCAAGCTACAATAAGAAAAACACCTTCATCACGGAAAATTGGCAGGATATGCTGGTCTTCAAGTTGAGCATGCACATTTTTGACATTTTTTAGAGCTGTGTATACTGTTGCATAGTTTGTGAGTGGAGGTGGTATAACTGGTAAAAAACCAACCTTCTTCAGTGGGACGGTATTCCCGGAGATCAGAGCATGAATTCCATCCCAACAAAGATCTGGCTTTTCTTCATCTGAACCTAATGAGGGATATGATATATTGAGTTAAGTCAGCTTTGCGGACTGAAGCATTCTGGTAGAAAAGGATCCACATCCTCAGACACTTTGAAACTTCCTGGTAGACTGGGATGTGTTGATGGCTTGTAGTGATTTTACACACGTTGGCAAGGCAGTTGGGTTATAAGTTTGCATGTTCATTTGTGTCTGCCTACTGCTGACACGGCTTGTTTTCAAGGAGCCACCTCATTGGAACAGTCTTGAAAAAGCTCCATGGAAGTATCATGTGTGCTGGATGTTCCAGACAAAGAAGAGCTATCTTCAAAATCTAAATTCTCAAAGGCAGCAATTGTAAATCCTTTCCTGGTCAAGTGACTTGAAAGTGGTGTGCTCGAAGTCACAATATTTTACAGCATGAGCTTCTGGTAAGTTCCTGTTTTGTACTATGTCATTATAACTTGTTGAGAACCAATCCTATTAATTGAAGTGGTTAGTTCTCTACTTTTGTGCTTGTCATAGATTGCATGGGCATTCATCATGTGAAGCTGAGTTTTGTTTTTGCCGTGATGTAATTCATAAGACATGATGTGGAAAAGACAGTAAATTTGCACAGCATGTCTGTCGGTTCATAGGATTGTTTTCCACTTCTTCGCTTATATCTTGAAAGCAATCATCAATATTGTTAGCTTCTGCTCCTAACTCAATAACTTTAGTGTGTAACAGTTTTGCTTTTCTGATATTAAACAATGATGTCCAAAATGTTAGGACATAAGGCATTCTTGTTGACTCCCATAGTTTGCAGGTCTCTGGGACATCACAAAACGCTTCATTAAGTCCAAAATCTAAATCTTTCAGGGCATTTTTTTACATGGTTCCTGCTGATTTTACTGCATCCTGTAATCCTATTTTGGCACCAAGAACTTCAGGGGTCAAAATATCTAAGAACACCAAAAGTGTCTCATTCTTTTTGTTAGACTGACAAAAACAAATTGCTTCATTGTACAATCCCACTAGAAAAATCTTAATTTCATTAAAATGTATCAATACAGTTTCATCAATGTTCAACATTATTTCTCTGATCTCACTGAGTGTGAACCTGTAGCCAGCACTCAAGAGCGGCTTTAAAATCTCATTTGCTTTTTCAAAGAGTGCAAACATACTTAAAGGTTGGTGGTTACGTTGCTGCTGGGAGCTCCTTGTACTTTCATATTTTCAAATGTTTGCATGCTTGCAGTTTGGGTGGGCATACTAATCCACTGCAAGTACATTCACCTGGCTATTTAGACCACCTACTCTACTGAAAACTTAATCTTGGAAGAAACTGGCTGCAGATAAAAATATGTTTCCCTTTGAGACTCGCATAATCTGTACTTTGTTCTTTCATCAATCCCTTTGGCCCCTGTTCTGGCTAAACCACAGATAACACATTGAATATCCTCTGCTTTCTGATCAGTTGTTGGAGGTGTACAAGGGGTAGCTATCAGTCTTCTAAGTGGATGGGCATTAGGTTTGGTTGTCATCACCTTCTAAGAAGACTCATATTCTGGTTGGGATTCACTGATCTCTGCTATTTTTTTAAATGATTTTTTTCCAGGCTTTCTTCCATTGTATATGACTTGTAGCACTTGTTGCTACAATAATAAAATATTTGCTCCAATTCATCATCAGTTTCAATCTTTTGTGAATTGTGTCTTGCCATATTTCTGCAGCATTTTGAACTCTCTTCTGTCCAGCCACAGTTGATGCTAGCTTTTCGTTTGGATTAGCTTGATATATGACACATTTTCCTTTGTTGAAAGAGTCCTCAGATTTTGTAGCTTGCAACACTGTCAGGAGGTAAAGATCCTCTGCTATCACCTGCTTCGCTCCTGTTTATGAAAACCTGAAACAAAAACATTACAATAAATTACCAATACGATGGCTAAAACACTTCATTAAAGAGACACCATTTTGGAAAATGGCAGAAGTATTTCTCTGAGGAGTTGTTTTCTGTCTCTATAAGACTACGTGACCTCAAAATAAAGTATATGGGCCTCATAGTTCCTGAAATATTACATCATCACTGCAACACATCTGCAAATTAAAAAATGTAATCCAGAAAAAATCAGTCTAGATTAGAAATGTCTACCCAAGCTAAATTACTTCTCTAATGATACAAAAACTCAAAACGAAAATTAAAATCTCTGGATGCTGTTTTACGGAGGTATGTCAAGGGGCTAGGACTAATATGCAGGCCTGCTGTTATGAGGATAAAGATGACTACACCTGCACACCAGGTGCCTGGATTGGGGGTTAGTGTTTGTTTGACAGGTAAATTATGTAAAACCAGATTGGAAAGGAGGTGTTGAGGCTGCAACCAAACTGTATGCCTGCGAGGTAATTAAAATGAACAAACAGACATAACAATAACAATGCATCACATTGCAATTAGTTATTTAGCTGTATTCACAGGTATGTTGATTAAAACAAACTAAAATAGACACTCTTGAAACCTCTTACTCAACGTTCAGCAAAGTCTCTCCCAGGGTGACCAACTACATGGTGACTGCACTCATATTACACACCTATATTTTCACATTCTGGAATTAACAGCTGAGTATGAGTTTTAGGTTCAGATGACAGCAGAATCCCATGCTGGCTAGGTGTTTGTGCCCAGGATCAAGCCCTCCTAAGGCAGGCTCAGGACAAAAGTGCTGGGTGCAGGATGACACATGGTAGCCATATATAGCCTGTCTTTAGCATACCTGCCACGTTTTCAGATTGCTTATGTGTGACATTTCTATTTCTTAAGTTTGTGCATGGGTGACATTCCATTACCAATTTTGTGACAGTTTGAGTGACCCTAAAACCCAAGTAAACTAACTAATGAAGTTTATCAAGACATATAATGATCACACATTACCCACTTTAGAGCAATGTAAAACTCTAGAAAAGGCCTTGCAGGTGCCGCACTGCCTCTAAAATGTAAGACAGCTAATTTATTTCCTCTTTTAACATGATTTTATTCTGTAAACAAGTGTGACACCATGATAATAAAAAAAATACACGAGTCTGTCACTGTCTGAGGAGTGTAACTACATCCTTAGGTCTTCAGTGAGGTAGTATTGAATGTGGTACATTCAGCCCCCCTCATTAAGGACATTCACAGCACTCAGAGCACCTCCCAAAGGGTCCAGCTGCAGAAAGTGACGTACAGGGACCAGCCACTGACAGTTCAGTCTCAGTGCACACTGAGGTCTTCAGTGTGGTGGCAGTGAGTGAACAAACCAAATTGCCTCCCTCACTGAGGGCAGTCACTTCACCTAGAGGGTTTAAATAACTGATTTGATATCCGCCCGGCTCGTGTCACATAGTTTGGAACATCATCACCAGAAATACACTCTCCTTGAACCCATCTCCCTCACAAGGCCACAACTAAGAGGTGATCACTGAGTGCTACTGCCTGCTGCTAATTTATTGTCATATGCTGTCCTTCTTACTCTGAGCATCTCATTCATTGCTCCACAAACCTCCATCCAGTGATTCTTATATTAACACTGAATCAAATTGAATATGCTGCACACACTGAGAGTTAGTGTCTGACCTAGCACTCACTAACTTAAAGAAAGTTTCAGTAATTACAATTCTGCAACAGCACCAGCTCTGACTTTGGTAGGTAGGTAGGTTGCCATGTATGCGAACTCAGAATGCCTCTTTTGTGTTGTGCACAGTGCACTGCTAAAAATTCACTATCCAGATAGGGAGCTCAACTCAGCTGGAGGAAACAGGATTCTGTCTGCCGCACCACTGATGGAGGTCAAGCCGCAATCCTTAGTCACAGTGACAGGTGCTCTGAATGTTGCTCTCTGCGCCTGTATTTTCTCAGTGCAGGTGTCTTAAATATTCTTAAGAAGTCAGAAGTCAGATACTGCATTTCTAATTATCCTGGGCCATCTTTTCTACACAGGACGGTTAATGTCCTCAACTTTGTAACAAGACCTAATCACAGCACACAGGGTTTTGTGACGAAGGGTCTTGCAGCCACAGGCTGAAAAAAAAACGGAGCCCAGGCTATGATGAATGCTGTAACCATGGCAATCTCCTCCCCTCCCCTGAACCCTCGCTCTTTCACTGCCTGGAGTACTAAGCAGATGAAGCAGACCTCACACTAGCTAAACCCCCATAATGAGTGCCTCAAGCAATACCGAAGCAGAGTGGGCCAACTAATTATGCATGACAATGCATTTTAGTACAATTCTGCATGGACAAACAGCAAAATGCGTTATTCTCACACGCACTGTGTGGCACTTTGAATGACAGACAACACCTGCCTACAGGATAGGTAACCACAGCTGTTCCAAATGCAGGTGATATTGCTGTCCACCATGCTGTCCTGCTTGTGAAACTGCACAACCTAATGTTGTGCTAAGGTAGGCCGGGCTTTAAGTTCAGTTGCAGCAAAGTGATGAGCACCAGCTGTGTAAGTTTGCAGTGGCAATTGCGGTGAGGTTCCAAATGACGTTGGGCACGATCTTTGTTGCAAATATTAAATATTATGAAGATACCGGTCATTCCCTTTCATGGCTGCCACATTTTGGGGGTTAGTTCATGAATCAAGTAGGAAATTGTGTATTTCAAAGAGATATCTCCATCCTGCTGGGGGAGTGACTAATAATTTTCACTTGTAAATCTGAAGATGGACTCTTTGGGCCAGGTTTACTAAGGGATTGCATTGCCCATTGTTCAGGAAAGACTGAACAGCTCAACACAAGGGCTTGACTGGGATTTACTGTGCCATGCAAAGCTACCTTGTGTGGCTCTTGTTGTTTATTAAATCCAAGGTAAAGAAATGCAGTGCATTTCGCTGCCTTGCGTTACCTTGGGACCAGGAGGAGTTGCATGGGTGGAGTGTGACCATGCATCAATCCATGGATTTTGGTGCATTCCCAGATATACAAAGCGTTATAAACCTGGGAATGCAACAGCATCATACGCCTCCGAGACTCAGGTTTCATCATGAAAAATATCTTTATTTCTCCCTGTTACTTTCTTTTACTGTGTCATGCATTTTGCCTTCTGCAACACACACAGAAAAAGAAAAATGTATTTGTGGATTATTTTTGTACAGGAAGTTGTCCCTTCCTCCTCTAAAACATTCCTGCTCTTAACACAGTCACCCTTGCACCATGGTGCTAGGGTGCCTATGTTAGTGCTAGGCAGCACATAGTGTACCAGCAAAAGGAGGCATCAGAAATGTACCATATTCTTATAAATATGGTGCATTTCTAATGTCTCCCCTCCACGCAACACATCCAAACAAGCTTCCTTGCTGTGTACTGTGGAATATTAGTACAAATGCCCCTTTGTTTTGCAAGTTTCCACTGCCCAGCTAAGGAGATAAAGTGGGTAAGGACAGCACATCAGTGGAACCACAGTGGAAAGAAAGTATTACAAATTTCCCCCATGCATTACATTTTAAACACTCCAAGGGTGGGTGGAGTGATACCCTGAAGAGGGAATAGCATGAAGTGAAAATAAACTACTCCTTTGTAGAGGATCCAAAGTCCTTACTAGGTATACATTTGAGTATTGGTAAAAATAGGTCAGCAGACAGCTGCACTGTCCAACCATACCTAAGAAGCACTGGCAAAGACAAATAGTTTGGCATTGGCCGCCAGCCTTTTGGTAACTTTTATTTGTTTTTTCATGGTTTGGGCGAAATGTTACTGTTTGGAAGATGGGGACCTTCTTTAAATCTAAAAAATTAAACAACATCTAAGGCAAAAATATTTTCTGGTATCAAAAAGTACACATTAGCATGGTAACCCACACAGGAAACTATTTTGTGTGTGGAGGTCCTCTTTGTGAAAGGGCAACATGCTGTAACTCATTTAAAGTCAAGTCAGTTAATGTCTGAAGTAGGCTAACGTTGCTCCTTAGAGCATTCTGGAGTACCTGGAAGGAAAATGTGAATGACACAATTACAGACCAATAGATGAAGTCTGGCTGAACACCCCTACAGGTGACTATTTTATCCAAACATTTATTTAATCAAACGGTCTTGGCAAACACAGATAAAAAAAGCGATTAATCTGGCATTGGTTGCTAGCCTCATCATTGAGAAAGAAGGGAAGAAAGGAAGTAATAAATAAAGGAAGACAAAATGGAAGGCAGACGAAAAAATTAAGGCAGAAGGGGAAGGCAAAAATAGAAGGGAAGGTAGAGAAGCCAATAAGGACCAATGAAGTGAAGAAGGAAAGGAGGCACAATTAAGGAATAAGGAAAGAGAAAAAGAAAAAGAAAGAAGGCAAGAAAGAAGAAAAGAAAAAAGGCAAACATAAAGGGAAAGACGGAACGAAAGGAAAATCAAAAGAAGACAGAAAGAAAGCATAAAAGAAAGGAGGAAAGAATGGAAGAAAGGAAGAAGGTAAACGAGGAATGAAAGAAAGAAAATTAAAACAAAATAAAGACAAGAAATAAAAGTGTAAAAAAGGAGAGGAAAGAAGGAAAGTGTTCAAGGAAAAAGAAGAAAAAAGAAAAAATGAAGGCAATAAAGAAAGAAAAGAGGAAAGAAAGAAAAGGGAAAAAGAAAAGAAGGTGTAAAAGAAAGAAGAAAAAAGAGTAAAAGCAGACAAAACAGCAAGAAAAGGAAAAATAAAAAATGAATGGAAAAAGAAGCAAAGGAGGAAAAATTGCCAGAAGCAAGTAGGAATAAATAAGAAAAAAGAAAAACAAAAAAGAAACAGAATGAAAGAAAGAAAAAAGGAAAAGCAAAAAAAGAAAGAAAGAAAAAATGAATGAAAGAAGGCAAAAAAGAAAGAACAAAATAAAGAGAAGGCAAGGAATAATAAAGAAAAGAATGAAAGACAGAATAAAAGAAAAAGGAAAATCACAAAGAAAGCAAGGAAAGAAAGAAGATGGAAAGAAGAAAGGGAAGAAGCTTCAAAGTATACAATGTTGACTACTGAAGCCCACATTACACCATCTATGTTTAAATAGACTGTTACAAGTGTTCTCCAAATTAAATTCCATAAAGTTTGCTTTTCGTCCTGGGTATGGAAGAACCATTAGTGAAACATTTCCCTTGAACACAATATGGTATGATGTGAAATAGCAGCAGTCCACTTCAAAAGGAATTTACAACAGCATTTGAAGGTGGCAAGAGCTGAGAAAGCTGGAATGTACCGTGTGCTCACTTCAAGTGCGCCCTACTATCAAATCAGCAACAGGTGGATAGAAAGGAACTCACTTTGCTAAGGAGTAAAATGCAGTTACTCAAAGTGAAGGCTAGCCTGGAGCACAAGTTTGTTTAACCATTGCCCCATGCTGCATTTGGTGGAAGCAAATTGGGAAAGATGCGACAAAAGACCTATGAGTGAAGAAAGGGGGCTGTAAGGCCGATTAAGCGAGTATATTATACATATTGTTTTAATAAAATCAAAAGGAGGTGGCTAACGCTAGATACAATATTAGACGTTCAAGAGGTGAGCCTTTTTAAAGAAATATCGTTCCTCTGGAAATTCTTTATGAGCAGCCTATAGTCCCTTGGAGTCATATCCTATTTTAATTGCGTAGCCCAGCAGTGGTCTTTAAGGGGAAAACAAGGGTCATAACATTAGCACATTTTTAGTGCTGCTCCTGCACAAAGCAGCCTGTGCGTTTATTTTTATGTATTCCGCACATCCATTAACACCAGAAATCTCCGAATAAGTCCGTGTACTGCTAGTAACAGAGATCAGAAACTCTGGGCAGTAATTGCCTCTGCTATCAGCAGCACATGGATTGACTCGGATACGAGTTAATTAATGTATGCGCTATAGACAGAAAAAATGCCTCGTCTACGTGGAACAGCACAAACATCTGGATCATAAATAATTCATGATAGGGCCAAATGAGGATTCTGAACAAGAAAGCATTTTAAAATGCAATAGTATGTAAACAAAGAGAGCTCTGCGAATTTAGACTAGGATCGTTCTAGTATAGTACTCTTGCACTTTTGCTTGTGCTTTGTAGCCATTAGCTTCTCTTAACTAAAAACGCCAAAATAATTAATCGATTTGGTGATGCATCACTATGTTTTTTTTTTCTTTAGCTAATAATTCATTACTTGCTGGTAATTCTCATTATTCCCAATACCCTGTTTCTCTTCCCAGTCCTTACTAAATGAGGTATTTCTCCTCTACCCAGGCCCATGTGCCCTAGCCAAGTCCATTCAAAAATTTCCCCTGAAACTCATCCCTTCTCCTATCCTCCAATTACTCTATACCTATATAAGGGCAAGGAACCCAGAAAACAACCTGAATGTCCCCAAGCAACTGATTAACAAGGGAGTCAGGTTGAAATCCTTGAAGGACCTGGGAGGGGGGATGTAAGTATTGGGATGAGAAACAGAGTATCAGGAGTAATGAGAATTACCCGCAAGTAATGAATTCACTAGCTCCTCAACCCTAGTCCTCATCCCAGTCCTTACTAAGTGAGGATATACCAAAGCAGAACAAACAACCTGACTCCCCCAGAAAAAGAACAGCTGCAAACCACTGGAAAATGTATAACAACTTTATTGCAAACCAGAAGTGCAGCAAACAAAAGAGTCAAAGTCCTCTTGGAATTCCAGTGGCCAAAACCCTAGAGCTGAAGTCCACAGAATCAAGAACATCCAACCTGTAATGTGAAACAAATGTAGAGGGTGTCGTCCATGTGCCTGCTTGACAAATGTCCTGAATTGAAACCCTCTAGAAGCCGCCATGACCCTTGTGGAACAGCCCTGGATCCCACCTGGCACAGCAGCATTCTGAGAAACATAGCAGCCTGAAAACCCCAAAGGATGAGAGGCAGATCCCAAGCAGGAACTACAGAATAAACAGGGGCTTGCAACAGGGAGAAACCCTTGAGAGGGTAGGAACCCAAAGGCAACAATTCAGGCACATCAAACGGAGAAGGAAGGGCACTATTAGCAGCCCACTGGACTCTTAAAGTAGCAACCACCAGACCTTTTTGAAAACCTTCCTGAAGGAAATGAAAATCTTCAGAGACGGGACAGGAAGCAGGATCCAACTGCTTAGTTACACACCACCGAACAAAGAAAGACCATGGTTAGCATATGCCTTCTAAGTAGAACGATCAGGGGATTGCTGAATGGAAGCAGCCACTGGAGACAAAAGACCCTGCAGTTTCAAACCCCTCCCTTCGAGAGCCAGGACAACAGATGCAGTTTCTGACAAGTGGCAAGTGGAGAGAGGTCCTGAGAGGACACGGATGGAAAAGGAGGACCCACTCTGGTGGTGTCGCCATCAACCTCAACAGTGGAAACCACCCCATCTGAGGCCAAAAAAAGCGTCATCAGAATGAGACATGCTGGCTCCTTCCTCAGTCTGGACAAAAGTTTGGGCCAAAGAGGAAAAGGAGGAAAGGCACACAGAAGAACTGGAGGCCATGGAAGAGACAGAGTATCCAGCCCCCAAGATTCAGTTCTGGGGATCTTGAGAAGAAACACAGTAGGAGGCCTTTTTCCCCCTAAAGCAAACAGGTCCACCTGAGGCGTGCTAAACCTGTGGCAAAGGTGAGCAAAAATGGAAGGAGTCAGACAAAATTCGAAGGAAGAAGGTAAAACCCTGTTGAGTCTTTTCCTTGAATTTAGGCTGCCGACAGATAGAGAAGATGGGATTTCGCCAAACACCCCAGTTAAATTGCCAGTGAGGCCAAGGAGTGGGACCCCATGCCTGACTGCCTGTTTATGTAAGATTTGGCAACAGTGTTGTCCGTCCGGATGGATGAACACCACCTGATCCTTGATCAATGGAATAGAGCCAGAGAGACTTCTTTCTGCTCCCTCCAATTCAACAAGAGCCTGCTCTCCCGAGTGGACAATCGTCCCGGAACTGACCGATCATCCAAAGTGGATCCCCACCCCAGAGTGCTGCCATCTATAGTGATTACTCTTGGAATCCACTTCAGAGCTCTTGCCATCCTCTTCTGACCCTGAGATGGCAGAAAGTTACACAGCACCTGGGCATGGTCCACCAGAAGACAGACTCTGCCCAGGCCAATCTGGAATCAAGGCCCGATAAACTGAAGATCCTGTGATGGGGTCAGACGGGACTTCTCCCAGTTCACAAGGAGGCCAAAGCTCTCCAGAGTCTTGCATACCAGCAAAACCTGGGACTGAAGCACAGGCAGACGGGGATGATGCAGAAGCCAGTCATCCAGATATGGATGAACCAACACCCCAAGGCCATGAAGATGAGCCACCAGGGGGTCAATGACCCTGGTAAACACCCTGGGAGAGGTAGCCAGGCCAAAGGAAAGGACCCAGAGCTTCCAATGGGTCCCGTTTACACAAAACCGGAGAGACTTCTGATGGAAAGAAGCCACTGGAATGTGAAGAATCCCATCCCTTAAGTCCAAGGAGGCAAGCCATTTACCTGGATGAATCAGCGAGATGACATGTTGTAATGTGTCCATGTTGAATCTTGGCTTCTGCAGAAAGGAGTTCAGACATTTGAGATTGAGGATGAGTCAAACCTTTCCAGAAGGCTTTGGAACTAGAAAAAGCACAGAGTAAAACCCCTTCCCCTGTTCCCCCAGTGGGGCAGGAACCACAGCATGTTTGTCTACAAGAGCAGCAAGTTCCAGAAGCAGAGCTGGAAGGCCAGCAGCCCCTGCAAGGGATTCCACAGTACCTGAAGGAGGAAAGCTTTTAAAGTCCAAGGAGTAGCCATACAAAATGATGTTTAACACCCAAGTGTCTGAAACATGACTTTGCCAAGTAGGAAGAAAAGCAGCCAGCCAACACCCCCCTCACCAGAAAGGAGGCATAGTCAGGACCACTGACCAGGCTTAGGCTGCTGTGGAGACTGAGGTTTGGAGAAAGGGACCTTCTTGGAAGGCTCACTCTGCGGGTGAGAAAGAAACAGCTGGGCATGTTTCTGATTTTTGAAAGCCCTATGAAGCATAGATTCCAAATCATGACCAAACAGGCGGCTGCCAGAGAAGGGCATGTGTAACAATCCAGACTTATGAGCAGAGTCAACCTTCCAATCACGAAGGTACACATGGCGGAGTGCCATAAAAGAAGAAGTCATGGCCGAAGCAGAGGCCTTCAAGCCATCACAAGACACATCCACCAAAAACTTGGCCTGAGTCTCCACAGTAGCAAACAAGAACGAACATTCAACACCTTCCTGGAGAACCATAGTCGGAGAATGGAAGACTTTCACCAAGGATTGAGAGGCATAAACAGAGTAAATAGCCAATATAAGAGTGAGATTCAGTCCTGAAAAGCACTTTGTCAAAGAGGCCTCCGCACTACAGTCTACAAAGTCTGAAATAGAAACTTCCTCAGACATATTAGAAGGTCTCCATGCCAAATGAGAAAGAAGTGGGTCAGTCTTCAGGGAAGAGGGAAACTCCACATCACCCTTTGCCAGAGGATAAAGGTGGGAAGCCTTCTCTGGATCCCTCCATTCCCAGGGAAGAAGATCCAATGCTTCTTTGTTAACAGCCAAGGAAGTAGGAGGGTGAGAATTAAACTGTTAAAAAGAGACCAGTACTAGTACTAGGAACGTCATCCTCCATAGGGATACCAAAGTTATTCCCCAGATAACGAAACAGGGTCAGAAGAAGCTGAAATTGATTCTCTAAAAGGCCAAAATCATGAAAAGGGCCCAGAAAACCACTCTCAGTCCGAGGGTGCTTTCTGGATTCCTGGATGCTGGAAACGTGGTGGTGCTTAGATAAGCTCTTCCTGTGCTCCATGATAACACACTGAAGAGAGGTGAGAGGGAACCCAGGACTCCTAGTAGACCAAAAAAGAGCCAGAAAAAAAAACAAAAAAACATCCTCACCCCTGGAAAAGAAGTGCACGGGAAATGAAGAACCAAAAAAACAAACTTAGCAGAGTTCATTGTGGTAAAAACAAAATATATACATCTTTGTTATTATACATAATGTATTCAATTATTATTTTTTCATCTCTAAAAATTAAAAATAGTAAACCGAGTGCATACGCTGTTAAGCTATACATACCTCCTCACAGGACGCAACAGAGCATATAGTCCTGTGATTACAAAAGGAAAACCATCTGAAGCAGACGGAGGGTTAGAACGTGGAAGCTTGTTTCCACGAGCATTGCACACAGGGCACTGCTGACATCCCAGCACACGAGGGTGCGAAGTACACAACCCTCCAATTACCAAAGAGGTGCGCGCCCATTCTGCAGCAGAACAGACTCCCACAGTCCTAAGGACCGATTCCCACTTCTCTATGGAATCAGCCACATTTCCCTGGTGCGACAATCAATCGCAACCAGGGACAGCAACATCATTTACCAAATAAGACCTCATCTCACCAATACTGTAGGAAGACACCATGTGCATGCCCAGCCAGTGCGCAGTGTCCTGAACAGCTGGAAAAGCGGGGGCTCACCACAAAATGAACCACAGACAGGAAACTGAACAAGGGGAGTCCAGCATCCCAACCTACATGCACTCCCCAGCTGAGCGCCCAGCACAATGCCACTCAGGGAAACAAAGAGAAACATATTCATACCTCCAAGAGGCCCAGCCTCTCAGGGCTTACCTGACCAGAACAATATAGGAACCTTGAGCAGACAAAAAAAAACCAGGTTGTTTTCTGGGCTCCTTGCCCTTATATTGGTATAGGGTAATTTGAGGATAGGAGAAGAAAGGGCAGGAGTTTCAGGGCAACTTTTTGATTGGACCCGGCACGGGCACGTAGGTCTGAGTAGAGGTGAAATACCTCTTTTAGTAAGGATTGGGCCAAGAAATATGGTTGAGGAGGTAATTTGGATTTAATGATAGGGCCAATGTAAACAAAGAGAGCACTGCAAATTTAGGCCCTCATTACCAGTGTGGTGGTCTTATCACCGCAGGACCGGCGGTGAAGACTGCCGGACTACGAGATTGGCGGTTTGTCCAAAGCCAAACTGCCACAACGCTGTCAGTACCACCAGGGTGGTCAGATCGAAAGGCCGGAGGCGAGCACCTCTGGCCCGGCAGCAGCCGCAAGATCGCCAGCAGTATTACGACTTGGCAAACCGCCAGATATTCAGCAGCAGTCACCCCCCCACGACAACCCTGGCAGTAACACACTCAGAGAGATACCCCCACCCCTCTGTATACAAACACACACCCACTCACACCCCAACACCCCCACCCTTCTGCTTCCATTCGGACACACACACCCTCCACACACACACGCACACCCATACTGCTACACATACACATACACGCACACACCACACACATGCACACAACAACCCCCCTGTTTTCGGATGGACCACCTACCTCTCTCGGAGAGACATTCGTCCAGGAGGGGATGGGTCTCATCATTTTCCACCGCCAGCACTGCACCGCCGTTCAGGCAACAACCGTGCCATATTACATATTGTAATACAGAGGGCAGAGCCCTGTTGCCGTGGCTGTCCTGGTGGTGGAAATGCCTCTCTTCCACCGTCGGCCAGACCAACAGTTTTGGATTTCTGTCCATAACTCGTAATAGACCGCCAACAGTGGCAGTCTTCTGACGCTTGTGAAGTCGTAATGAGGGCCTAATACTGGGTTTGTTCTAGTATATTTCTCTTGCACTTTTGCTTGTGCTTTGTGGCCATTAACTTATCCTAACTAAAAAAAGCCCTAAATAATTAATTGATTTGGTGATGCATCACTGTTTTTTTTTTTTCTTTTGGTTAATAATTTGGATTTTGAAATACATTGCAAGTAGCAACTTCCGGGAAACAGCAGCTTTGGGTAGCTGAAATTTTGATGAACAAGAAAACTGATGAAATAATATGAAAACATATGAAAAAAGACTCGAAAGAAAAGTATAAGGCAGAAGACGTTTATTTAGGAAATGTCGTAAGGGAATAGGTTCAATTAACATAGTTTTCTTAGAATCAACGATGCCTACAATGTGGTCTGTCTGATACACCGGAAGCACCAGGCCTGCACCATGCTGGGCGTTTCAGATAGAGGTTTCCTCTGTTGCATCTGAATTTAATTACGCCGCTTCAAACTTCGCAATAACGCAGACAGTTCGATATTTTAAACTGTTTATTATGGAATGAATTCTAATAATACTGTTTTCAGTGCTTTAGCAGGTTTAGGTGACATTTACATGTTTCACTGCATACATTTGATTAGAGCGAAAAAACAGTAAATAAAATGCACACATTTGAACTTTTCACTCTTCACCAATGAAGCAAAAATAATTAAATGACTTTACCTCTGTTACAACATGGACAACATTTAGAAGTTGGACAGACGTTTGTAATAATTGCCTTAGGGCAGTGAAAAAAAATCAGATAAAGCAGAACTAAATCATAAAAGTGATCGGGCATTTAAAATGTGAGTATCCTTGAGGTCAAATGTATTAAATATCAGCTATAATAGGAAAGACATTTATGAAATAAAATGTATGAATTATTTGTTACAGCGAATTCGGTGAGTCATTGGGAGAGAATTAAGCATTAATTCATAATTGAGCAGGAATGGTCATGACATTGTTAGGCGGCTGAGCCTCATTTTAAACCCCAAAGGTCATTATCCTTTATAGTACATGCCAGTATCGTTATTTTTTTTAGACTTTACTCACTAATGAGCCTGGTTTTGTATTCAAGGATCAGCCGCAAAATGAATTGAGAGCATTTCTGTCTGTCTAGAATCAACGTCGATGTGCGCTTTGTTAGTACTTAGTATATGGTAAGCACACTGTTAATTCCCACTGACTTGAGCAAATGAGTGGCACAGTTAGGTAATAAATACAGGCTATGTAAAAAAAAAAAAAAGAAGAAAAAAGTCTCAGGGACGATTCTGAAAAATTTAGCCAAATATTCAATCTGAGAGTAATTCTGCATTAATCCAAAATATGCATTTCTTTTTTATACCTTATTGATGTTTCAGAATTGGGCCGTGCATAGTTGCATTCCTACAGTGTAATCTCACATAGATGTCTGTTAGAAATGGGGTTTCTTGTTGGCTAGGTTATGCACGTCAGCCAAGCAGAGCTCACCATTCTAGTCAAGGCAAGTAAAGTACACACCAAAGATAAACTGCTCACCCTCAGGTAGCTTGATGCAGAACAGGCAGGCTTATAATCAAAGGCAATTTATAAAGCGTTTGTACAACACACTGACACCAGTGATACACAGGATATACCACAAAAGAGACTCCACACAGGTTTAAATAAACATATTTTTCTTATATTATTATTATAAATAAATAACAGGACCATAACGATATGACTCAGCAGTGCTTGGTACCTTTGGAGCGAATCATAAATATTTTAAATGTTAGTTATAAATTCTAAATAATTGGCATACACTTCATTACCCAAATAGTATTTATCACTCTGGATACTACAAGGCAAGAACCACATGTATCAGAGCCATAGTGTCAGTAAAGCTGGTTAGTCCAGTGAAAAGCACAGGCCTGATCATAGCCTCAGGAAACCACAGTGTGCAGCAGTCATGTGCTCTTCCTAAATGGAACATGGCGATTTACAGCCCTTGAAGTTAGCAAGACCCTAACAGTGATAGGGGGTATCCAACGAGGTTTTATCCCATCATGCAGTTTCCCAGTGAGTGCCCCATGGAGATCCTATGGGTGCCAAACACTGCAGAGTTCTGCAGGGAGACCTCACTGTGTCCCCCATGCGTGTGAGGTGATTTCCGGGAGCAGTCCACGAGCGTACAGCTGTCAGGAACACAGTGTAGCCTCCTTCACAATGGCTGGCCTGCCCGCCAAGGAGCACTGGGGAATTCCCTCTGTGGCTCCCACACTACCTTCAGTTCTGGTGAGGCGGCCGTGTTGTAGATGCAGCTGCTGGGGTATGCCTCTAGCACTGGGGATCCAACATCAGTTTCCTTCTCTAGGGACCCGGCGGCCTCCATCGGCAAGACTCAAGGTGGGGCTAACTGTTGCCACTGCAACTCAGTCGCAGCAGCAGATGGTGAGTGGCTGATGCTCTATGGCAGCTCTGGGCTCTGTTGATGGTAGGAAACCAAAATACAGGGTCACATCAGGCCCCCAAAGCACTCCTTCTGTTGCAAGTGAAAAGTGCATGCAGCACCTCTCGGTCGGCGTGTATCTCGCTTTAACTGCATGAAGTACTTGACTGGGGCACAGGGAAGCACTACTCCACGCTCCTTCCAGGGGTAGAGATGGGTGTCCGGAGAAAAAAAAAAGGAAGGCTTTACACAGTCCACCGCTACCAGACTCATAAAGAGACAATGTCCTAAGGCAAAGTGCTGTGGGGGTAATCTCTGTTGACCTGGGATTGACAAATAAGGGCTAAGTACACACATCCTTGGGAGACACTTCAGAGACACAAACCAGCAGGCAGACCAGCTCATCCACCTAAATTGCAAAGTGGCAGTCCCTTCTTCATCCCTGAAAGCAGCAGGAAGTAGGCCGGTCCAAGAAAGCAGTTAGTCGGGATAGTGCTGTCTTGTGGAGGCACAGAAGAATCTCAGTAGAACCTAAGTAGACCAGAGTTAGGGCACACCTGGCAGCAGGGCAACAAGCTGAAAAGCAATCCAGTGAGTCCTTAAGGCCACCAAGCCAGTAGCAGACAGCAGGGCAGCAGCAGAAGAGCTGTCTAGATGAGTCCTTTGAGCAGCACAGCAGACCTTCTGACAGAGGTTCAGTTCCAGTTGCAAACGTACTCTGAAAACATGGGGTGAGAATCCGTGTACTCATACTCATAAATGCCTTTGATTGTGGGGGGACTTCTAAAGCAGTCTTTCAAGTGTACAGCAACCCACTTGCAGACCAGACCTCGCTCCAGACACTGGTAGGCGGTAGACTAGCCCTTTTTGTGAGAGCAGGACACAACCTATTGACATGTAAGTGTGAGCGATCTCTCCTTCTCCCAGCCCAGGAAGACCATCAGTATGCAGATGAATGCAGATGTATCTCCTGTCTCATCCAGCCCTTCCTGTGTTGCGGCTGTCTGAAAGCCTGCACAAAGTGCATCTGTCACTCAGCCCTAGATGCGAATTGAAATCAAGCTGCAAGGCACTTAGGGTAATAATCACAGAGGAATGCCCACTTTTTAAAAGTGACATTCCTAAAATAGTAATGTGAAATCCAACTACACTAGGAGTCAGGATTGTTCACTACCATTCCAAACATACCAAACATGCCAACACTACTCCTTTCAAATCAGACTTTACCACTTGAAAGTGTATAAGGTAATTCCCAAAGCTAACCTCTGAGAGCAGCAGCCCTCACAGTAGTGAAACACAAAATAGGCTGTCACTACAATGACATGAAAAACATAATGGTACATGCCCTTCCTTTTACATACACAGCACCCTACCCAAATGGGAGTTTATACCTTGAAATGCCAAGTCAAGGTGGCAGTAAACTGCGCATGCAGGCCCAGCAGTGACAGGCCTGAGATAGGTTTGAAATGGTACCTCTGTGTTTTGTGCAATCAGTGGTGCAGGCCCACTAGTAGTATTTAATTTACAGGCCCTTGGTATATGGCATACCACTTTACCAGGGACTTACTGGTAAATTAAATATGTCAAACAAGTGTCAGCCAATCATCCTATGTTTTGGGGGGAGAGCATATGGACGTTAGCTCTGATTGGCAGTGGTAAAGTGCCCAGAAATCTAAAGCCAACTAAAAGCAGGTAAAAAAAATAGGAATAGGAAAGCAAAAAAATTGGGGATAACCCTGCATCAAGGGTAATTTCCGACAATTCCTATCACTGGGCTACTTGTAGCTTGAGTTTCCTGTTTTCATTATGCCAATGCCACTGCACTGTTGTCTCCCAAAGGTGAATTGATTCAAACAGGAATTTCTGTGTATAGCACTGGTAACAGTATTGCAAGCTTCCATTACTCAAATATCCAGTACACTATAATAAATTGTGCAGTTCAATATTTCCTTGGTTCTTACATAAACCATGCTGAAAAATTGAAGCAATAAATTATATAGACTGATTTAAATACTGTCAGCAAAAGGACAGGCATCACTCATAAGCACGTACAATATAATCCCTTGCACTGCAAGCTTCCATAATACAGAGCAGTTACAAAAGCACACTTCTCACTTACACTAAAGGGACGTACCTTTGTTTTCTCATGCATAGATCAGATTCAATAGGGCAGATTTTGAGTTCTCAGAATGCATGTAACACTGGTGACAGCAGTAAAAGATTTCCTCTGTTCACGAATTGAACACTCAGAGTAGGTCAGTAGTGCAAGCCTCCATCACATATATAAACTTGGTCCACATATTTACTAGGTACGGACTGGTTTTGGACAGGAAAACTTCATTCAAATTCAGCAGGTACAATATAAGACTCCGGTGAGTAAACCTCAGACAACACACATGCAGAACATGCACAGTATTGGCAACTCTGCAACTTTCAACTCACATGCACAAAAAAGACATAAGAAAAGGCAATACAGTCTTCACTAACAGCATTCACATACTCACTCACTCAGTTGCTCACTCATTCACTCACTTACTCACTCACATTGTCAGCCACAGCAGAACGCATTTCCTTAAAGATTGTACATGTACAGCAAGGACAACAAACTTCCCTTGCACACTCACAGAACAAGTACAACATGTTCAATAATAGCCATACACCAGCCCCTCTCACACTTACACCTTTAAAAGGTTTTGAGAATATTTTTTTTCTTAGAACACTCACGGAACAAGTACAACATGGCCAATAACAGCCATCCACCAACCCCTCTCACACTTACACCTTTAAAAGGTTTTGATAATACTTTTTTTCTATGAAACAAAGCCCCTAGGTCTTAAAAAGTATATTGCTGTGGTGTAGCTTTGTGATGGTATTACTTATATCATGGAGTGAGTTATAAAGGAGTGATTTAAATATATAGGGATTTCAGATGCACTAGTGAAATGTTTAATTCAGGTGGTCAAATGCCTCAAGCTGCAAGGGTTAGATATTGTTACATACAAGGGACCTAATGAAAATAGGCACAAATGGGCAGTTATAAGTGATCAAATGTGTTTTGCACCTGGGATTTGTATACAGTTAGCTACATAGGGTTAAAAGCAAGGGGGCTCAGACGCACTTAGGAACAGACATGATACAGATAGGTTTAGAGGTTAGGCATGGGGTGCCAGAAATGGTAAACGTAAGAAATTGAATTAATATTCAGGGCAGGTGACTATCCATCTCAAAGGATAATTATAGCCTTTTTCAGGGTCAGTCTTTAAATTCACTTAATCAATCTGAGCTAAACCCGTGGTAACTAAGGCACAGAGCAGATAGGCTTAATTTAGGGCACTGAATTAAGACCCATATTTACACTTTTTTTAGCGCCGCATTTGCGTCATTCATTGATGCAAAAACGGCGCAAACTTGCAAAATGCAATTGTATTTTGTAAGTTTGCGCCGTTTTTGCGTCAAAAAGCGGCACAAATGCGGCGCTAAAAAAGTATAAATATGTGCCTAAGTGTTTATGCAGGACTAAAACAAAAATAAAGTCAAAAGGCAAAACAATAAAAACCCTAAAAGAAATTAGAAAAATTGGAGTAAAACTGAATAAATAAAATTACACCAAAATTACAAATATCCAATAAGGGGAACTGGAGATAGCGCCGAGTAGCATAAAGTGCCAATTATAGTCGATGGGCACAGTGAATTGGAGCCTAAGTGCAATTTGACTCTGACTTGTCACAATGCTGGTTGCATATGCCAACCAGGAACATCCTGGTCAAATATTTCATCTTCTGGCTTTAGTCCTTAAGACCTTAGAGACTCCCAGTGTGTCTGGCAGAGGCAAAACATCAAAGTTTGCTTCAGATTCAGTAACTCTAGTCAGCTTGATAGTTGCAGGAAAGGACTATTGAAGCTTGTTCTATCCCTTAAATTTAACAGAAGGTCAGCATTATGATCCTTGAACTCAACTTCTTTGTCCTGAGTACAAGTGAGAATAAGCCTAGTCCTTAAGAGCTCTTCCCAATTTGCAGACAGCAGGTCCAGTCTTTTTCAGATCTTCCTCAAGTCCAAGAGTGTTCCAAATTGGGTGACAGGAGATGCAACATTACTGAATAACAATAGCTAACAGGTGAGGATGACTCCTGGGAATGCCATAACCAATTGGTTAATAGTTCCTGGGGCCAATCCTACTCACTTTATACATTTTCAGATTGGGAAAAGTCTTTGGCCAAACTAAGCTTGGGGTCTGTAGGTGGGGTGTGTGTATAGCATGCACTATGGAAATTCTAGTGTCCTCGAACATCTAACACAGTTAGGGGCCTACCAATGCACCCACAATAATCCCAAAGACAGAAGTCTGACAGAAAAAAACACAGTTTCCCAGCAACCAGGCAGTGGATACATAGAAATTGTGTTTGCATCCTGTTTCCATTCCTTTTATCTGCATTCCAAGTGTTTTATGTAAAAACCTAAAGACAGATTTTGGGTTGAACAAAAGTAGGGTTTCCAGCTACCAGACAATGGATAGAAAAATATGGTTTTGTTATCCTGTTTTCCTTCCCTGCAAGTAGGATTTGACTGTGCAATGCCAAAAATGATGCTACAGACCCCCATCCTGCATTTTCTGGAATGTTCAGAGGAATCATTTCTGACCATTCATGTCGGCCTATTGTTTGCTCCTGGAAAGCTTTTCACATCTTTTTCACAGCTATTTAAAAGCTAATCCCTGACAGAAGTGGGAGAAAGAATGTACATTTAGGTGCCAGGAACATCATCATTGAATTGGATTTATAATAATTATTACAAAAACTGTATTTGTTTATTTTTCTAGCTAGTGCCATTCATGAGCTACAGTATTAGGATTTTAATCTTTATGCTGGTTTTCTAGATTGAAGAACTAGGCCTGTCACGGTGAAAAATAGCATGTGAGTGCTAATCACTGTAAAGACATATTAACATCACATTTCTACATGATGCAGTTTTAAATACCACACATACTGCCTTTTGGACTCCAAAGTCTACATAGGAATGACCTACGGATATTTAGAAGGTGGTTTTGACTGTTCAAAAGGGTTTATTTTGACAAATAGAATTGCAGT
Organism: Pleurodeles waltl; assembly: GCF_031143425.1. NCBI lineage: Eukaryota > Metazoa > Chordata > Amphibia > Caudata > Salamandridae > Pleurodeles > Pleurodeles waltl. Next base: position 289,437,389 of record NC_090447.1, read on the forward strand.
GTTTAAACTGCCATGATCAGTTCAGCCAGAAGCCATGTTTTTCATTGTAACTTGGGGTGACACAGTAGGTTCAGAAGTCCACTAGTGACATTTAACTTACACATCATGGCTACATTTTATACAATATACTTGGAACATATGTTAAATATACTATTTGAAATATGCCAATTCAACCTTGTTTAAAGAGGTAGCACAGGAATAGCACCACTGGTTAGTAGAGAGCATTTTCAAGAGTGTCATGCCACAAGCATAACACAAAATACATACATTACACTATCTTCAATTACATTTCTTCCAGATCTACATGCAATTCCAGGTTTGCATGAATGTGTAATGCATGGCATGGGGCAATATTACAGCTGTATTGGTAGTGAGACGCTGTCAGGAAAAGTGTTGAGATTGTGCTGGGATGTGATGTGATATGCTGTAGGGTTCACGCTGATTTTCAGTTTTGTATAGGTGCTTTCGTGATTTTAAGCTTGTTACTTCAAGTTGTGGGTAACATATGCTTATAATGGATGCATTAGCCCACCTATTTATCATGCATGCGCTTCTGCTGTAGTCCTAATTGGCTTTTCCTTTAGATCACCCAGCAACTGTTGTATATTTCACTAATGTTTTCCCCAGTATCTTTAATTTGCACTTATTGATGATTTGATGATAGAGAAATTGTAAGCGAAGTACACCAATGGATTACTTCTCCCTGATATTTTCTTTTTTTTATTATGAAATTCAACTTGTTTGTTAGAAATGGGGTCTTTGGTTGGCAGTCAGGATACCCCCTGTCCATGTAAGGACCCTCACTCTAGTCAGGGTAAGTCACACACAATCCAAATTATCCTGTGCCCACCCTCTGGTAGCTTGGCACTGAGCAGTCAGGCTTAACGTAGAAGGCAGTGAGTAAAGTAGTTGTACAATAAATCATGAAATAACACAGTATAACACCACAAAGATACACCACACAGTGTTTAGAAAAAATATATAATATTTATCTGGTATGAAGCGGGTCAAAACAATCAAGATTCAATAAGTATAAGTTGAAATATCACTGTAAAAATGATATAAAGTGTTTTTAAACGCAACAAGTGTCTCTTGTCAGCACAAAGTACCTGGTTTGTGTTCAAATTCTCTGCAAGGGACCGCAGAGGAGGAGATGTGTGGAAAACGGGGAGGTGTGTGTCAATTTTTTCCAGTGCACACAGACGATGCATCATTGAGTTTTCACGTAGGGCAGGCTTTGCATCGATTTTCAGCACGTAGATTGGGATCCTCTTCAGTTTGCGGGGATTTTGGAAGCCCCCTGGGACGATGCGTCGAAATCCTGGGCGTGCAGGAGGAAGTCACAGGGCTGCATTGATCCGGTGGACGATGCAGTGGAATTTCTGCTGCACCGCAGGTGCTGCATCGATTCCTCTCAGGAAGTAGGGCTGTGTCGTTACAGCTCGGCTATGCGTCAATTAAGTGGGCCGTCCTTTGAATTTCCATTTGCAATGCTGGCAGTGCGTCGATCTTCTCCTAGCAAAGTCAGGCTGCATAGTTCCAGTTTGGCATGCAGTGATTTCCTCACCATGATGAAGGCTGTGCGTCGTTTCTTGCAGGCTGTGAGTCACTTTTCACCACACAAGTAGTTCTTTTGCAGGAATTAAGTCTTTTTGGTCCTGAGACTTCAGGGAACAGGAGGCAAGCTCTATCCAAGCCCTTGGAGAGCACTTCTCAGCACAGCCAGAGAGCAGCAAGGCAGCAGGGCAACAGCAAGGCAGCAGTCCTTCTCAGAAAAGCAGTATAGGTGAGTCCTTTGGGCAGCCAGGCAGTTCTTCTTGACAGGTTGCAGGTTCTGGGTCAGGGTTATTTCTTCAGGAAGTGTCTTGACCAAAAGTGTCTGAGTTGGTAGGGTCAGAGACCCTGCTTAAATACCCAAATGTGCCTTTGAAGTGGGGGAGACTTCAAAGAGTGGCTTAGAAGTACACAAGGTCCCCTTTCAGTTCTATCCTGTCTGCCAGGGTCCCAGTAGGGGGTGTGGCAGTCCTTTGTGTGAGGGCAGGCTACTGTCCTTTGAAATGTAAGTGTCAGGCCCTCTACCCTCCCAGCCCAAGAAGACCCATTCAATATGCAGATGTATGTAAGTGTGACTAAGCATCCTGTGTTTGGGGTTGACTGAGTGAATGCACAATGGAGCTGTCACTAAACCTAATCAGACATGGATTGAAAGGCACAGAAGGATTAAAGTGCAGAGAAATGCCCATTTTTTAAAAGTGGCATTTCTAAAATAGTAATATTAAATCCAACTTCACCAGTCAGCAGGATTTTGTATCACCATTCTGGCCATACTGAATATGACCTGGTTACTCCTTTCAGATCAGAAGCTACCATTCAAACAGTATGAGGGTAGCCCTAATGTTAGCCTATGAAAGGAGCAGGCCTCACAGCAGTGTAAAACAAATTTAGGAGTTTTACACCAGCAGGACATGTAAGCTACACAGGTACATGTCCTGCCTTTTATCTACACTGCACCCTGTCCCATGGTTTACCTAGGGCCTACCTTAGGGGTGACGTATATGTAGAAAAAGGTGAGTTTTTATGGTTTGGCAAGTACTTTTAAATTCCAAGTCAAATTGGCAGTGAACCTGCACACACAGGCCTTGAAATGGCAGGCCTGAGACAAGGTTAAGGGGCTACTGAAGTGGGTGCCACAATAAGTGGTGCAGGCCCACTAGTAGCATTTAATCTACAGGCCCTGGGCACATATAGTGCACTTCACTAGGGACTTATAAGTAAATTAAATAAGCCAATTGGGTAGGATCCAATGTCACCATGTTTTAAGGGGGAGAGCATATGCACTTTAGCACTGGTTAGCAGTGGTAAAGTACGCAGGGTCCTAAAACCAGTAAAAACAGTGTTAAAAAAGTGGAGGGAGGCAGGCAAAACATTTGGGGTGACCACCCTAAGGCTGTCAGATCTAACAGTGTTTATGTTGTCTATTCTTGGAGACAAATTATATCAGGATTGAAGGAGTTCAGAAGATCATTTTGTTTCCCCTTTAGACTTTACACCTGCCACATTCCAAGATATAAGGGTAAGCTCATTGCTACATTGATGGTGCTGTTAGCCTGGAGGTTGTGGTAGAACTACTTAATACTGCTGGTAGCCAATTCCAAGAGTGGGAATTGATGCTCAGATCAGCGGGAGAGTCCCTGAATAATACTTCTCGGCCATAAGCCCCCAGGTGAATTTTTTAATCCTGATAAGTGTGAGAATTAGTGTCATATTTAACCAAAGGTATGACTGGGGAAAAAGGTTTTTACTCCTCATCAGGAGATTGGAGGTCCCACTCAGTTAACCTTAAACCTGTTTCGCTCAAGACAGTAACTACATTGATACCTTTACATTGTAAAGACTCTAAATTACTTAAGATTTTGACAGACAATTTAGAGGAAAACAATACACAAGACAAGGTACCAAAGTCAGCAACCTTCAAAGAGACCAAATGTATATCCCTGCTTTTAATCATTCTAAGAGGTTCAATGTCAGAAAAACATCTTAACAATTGGGATCTGTTAAAAAAGAGATCATTGTCAAATAAAAGCATAAAATCTAAAGTTAAGGTATCCTCAGGGTAGCAACCCTGTCTTCTTCTGACAGGTTGAGACCAAGTCTGAGCGGGTATAAGTCCTGTGGTAGCTTCAAAGGATTGTGCAGAGGGATTTAAGGATGACCCAATTGGTTGAGAGATAGGTGGTTCACAAGCTGAAATTAGGTTAACCATTTCAGGGTTGCTGGTGGGTGGATGGAGTTCGCACGATGACAGAGAGACAGTAGGTGCAAGATGAGAATGTAAGACTGGAGTCTCCTGGTTTTAGGAATTTTGCAGGCCAGATTGATCTTTGGAGAATCGTATCTTTCTCTGACCTTTTTTGGGATATTTCTGGATTTTTTTTTTTTTTACCATTTTACTTTTTTTCCTTTATATATTGGAGGCTGTACAGGAGTACCCAAGGTTCTAGTCAAGATATTTATCTTTCGTTGAGCTTTAAAAATTCGAAACAGAACCGTCTCAGAGCTTTGGCAGACTGGTTCCAGGTCTGTCTCTGTTGAAAAGTCTCTTAATATGAATCTAATGGAATTGACTGGGCTCTCAACTGGCGTAAGATTCGTAGGGGATAGTCCCACATGTGGTGCACCAGCCTGAGAGTAAAAGTCAGGGGGTGTTTCATTGTTAACAATAGTGTTATTCCGGGCTAAGAGATTATTGTGATACTGCATAAGAAATCCAGGCTATACTCCATTGCCAGTTGTCAATTCTTTTATAATGGTCGTTACGGAGTCAAGAATACAATCAGATCCACCAACCAATTTTTCTAAAAGGTTCAAAATAGAGGATAAGAGACGCTCTAAGCTTAAGAGCGAAGAGGAGACCAAAACATTTTGATCAGGATTACTGCTTGAAGGATTAATATTTAGGCTCAGGTTAGGTATTGTTGAAAGATGAGAACAAAGATAGGAATGGTTGGAGGGTGTGCTACTAAAGAGCTGAAGACACGTGGATAGCGGTAGAAGCGATGGCTGGGGAGATTTTGCTTCCTGGTGTGATACATATCTTTGGATAAGTTCTAAGTCGAGATCAGGGAGAGTGAAGTCCCCAGGAAGATTCTCCAGGTCGGTGCAAGGAAAGGGAGCGTCAATGCCAGGTTGGAGAAATAAGGTTTCCTTTACAGAGGCCTGACTGCTTACGTCATGATTTGATGGTGGAATTATAGTTGGAGCAGACGATGAAGCTTTTCAAAAAGCCGAAGGCTCAGTAATAAAGCAAGATGTGTGAGCCAAGGCTGGACTTCTGTTTTGATCTGCAAAGGCGTGAAGAGGGGCTGATTCCTTCGAATAAGGACTAGAGAAAAGAGGTTCTTCCGATAAAGGAAAACCCTTGCAGTCTGAAGAGCCAGGCTTTAAAGGATTAGAGGGAGCCTTCTCTTTGTCCCATAGGGAAAAAAAAATGATTTTAGCACTTTAGGCCTAAAGTATTTGTGGCTTTGTTGCTCAAGGGATTAAATTTTGTTATAGAACAGGATCTCCTCAAAAGCAGACAGTCGGATCTAAAAATTTTTGTAGTCATTGTGCCCCACGATACAATGCTTGGTGTTTTACTTGTTTTAAGATGAGAAATGTACCATGTGGCTCCCACAGTGTCCCTGCAATCTCTCTGGGTGCCCTAAAAAGATGAGGCCTTCAGTGGATAATTAAGGCAAGGGGGTGACCATGTGGGAGAAAGAAATAGTTGAGGTAGAATTTAAAAAGACTAACAGTACCTCTTAGCTCCTGCGGCATTTCTAAAACCTCTGTGGGTGGCTGATGACTCAACTCTTGCAAAGTGGGCCCAAAGAAACTCTCAGCCCGGCTGACCACATGGAAAAAAAAGCACCTGCTCCAACTCCCTGAAAATGTAAGTTCACTGAACGTGATCAGAGATTTGAGGGGCCAGTGGTGGGCAGGTGGATTCTATGGTAAAACAACAGGTCTGCCTCCAGCCTCCTGTGGAGTGTCCTACTGATGTCACCAGTTCTTTTTTACGGCCACCAGTGGGTGGATCCTGCTGTGGTAAGGAGGGGTCGGCCCCCAAACGTTGCACCCCAGCCCTCTCAGTGTCATGCCACCAGCGCCTCTCCCCTGGCCTCCATGGCTCTTAATACTGGAGGGTTTGAAGGGCTCCAATTTGCCGTGCTGTGTCATTGGAGTATCGCCCACAGCCTCCGTGAGTTCCTGACAGTTTTCTTTAACTGTGGTAAGGCGGGGCGATGAAAGTAAATGCTGCAGTTCGCCGCACTTGTGGTCATCAGCTGCGATCCTCGCTGCTCGAGGTGCAATGTGGTGTGGTGTAGCACCAAAATGCCAAAACGCCGCTCCGATCCTCCGATCTGCGGAAGGATGGCAAATCGGTGTGACGACTGCAGATGCAGCAGTTTGCTGTGCTCGTGGGCACGTCGTGCCACCAGTGCTTTCCTCACACCCTCCGCAGCCCCCTCCACAGGTTCCTGATGGGCTCCTTGCCCGCAGCGGAACAACAAGGGGGAAAGGGGTGAGGCGGCAAGGCAGGGAGACAGCCCCCAGCAGGTAGCAGTAACTTGCCGCACTCGCAGATTGGACCGCCAATCTGCAGCCCTCGCGATCCTGCGGCACGATCCTGTGACGTGAAGTGGCGTCAGACATCAGACATCCAAACATGAATCACTGCACTCAAACACTATACTATGTTGTCAAGTAAGACAAACTTTACAATTACATCAGTTTTTAACTTGCTAAAGCATGAAGACACAGCCATCGATAAACAAATATTATTTGTGCCATGCCACTATATAAACTTCTGGAATGTCCTGCAGGCTTGGAGAACAGAACAGGCCACAGATATAGAAGCAACACAAAGAGGCAAATTGGACAAAACATTGCAGATGTGTTATGTGAGCATTTTTGCACAGAAACAATCCTGTTGGCAATGCAGGAATCCTTGCTCATGGTGCAAGCGGGCCTTTGTCGGCGTTAGGCAGCCCATTGTGAGCCAGCACAGGGGGAAAGGACAGAAATGTGCCCTATCTTGTAGATACAGCACATTTCTGCCCTTTACCTGTGACACAGTGCAGCACAGCAAGGTCACTTGCTGTGTTACTCTGCGCCACAGGGCTTGTAAATAAGCCCCTGAATGTCTGCGCTCAAAATTAAATTCCTTTGCGAAACTTCTGTTTCTTCAAAGGCATCTCACATCACAAAACCCAATGTGTTCCAAATGCAACAGACCCTTTATCAGGGGTAACAACATTCAAAGCTGGAAACTTAACAATAACAATGTGTAGTGGTAAACCCTCACTGTTAGAAAGTCCTCCTTTTTGCCCTGGTCACCCCCAAATGTTTTGGACAGATACTGGTGGTTACTGACTCTTTGCTGTGCCCTGGGTACTGCTAACCCATCCCAGGACCTGTGCTCTGTGTAAAATGGATTATGAAAATTAGGCTCATTAAAATTGACTGCATCAACCTACCTACTGTATAAGTCCCTGGTATATGGTAGGGCATGTAGGTTTAAGGACCCCAGCATAGGTTTTGCACCCATAGGTGCACTTCGGAGATACCCAGGCCCTTATTTATACTTTTTTAGCCCCGCGTTTGCGCTGCTTTTTGACGCAAAAACGGCGCAAACTTACAAAATACCATACAAATGCGGCGCTAAAGAAGTATAAATACGGGCCCCAGTGTACATTTAAAGGCAGGTCTGTCTTGCTGGCTGCTTTTAAAATAAAGTTAACACCACATTTGACTTCAGAGTTAAAAGTGATTCCAAAGACTTAAACTACCTTATTCGTACATACAAGTCACCCTAAGGTGTGACTTAGGTGCCCGCCAGGGTTGGGTGCAGTGTCACTTTAAGCAGGGACTTTATAAAGGATGTTTTATAAGCCCTGGGGAGGGAAAAATAGCTAAATCAGTTTGCCCTTAATGTAGTGAATGGGCTCCATAGGCTAAAATGGGGAGACTTTATTTTTAATTAGTAAAGTCTTAAAAGGATCTAGATATTGTGGGTTTGCTATCAAATGTTTTGTTATAATATTTCCATAAACTTGCCATTGTTGAATTTAGTCAGAGAAAGAGTTTTAGAGCTCTACCTGAAAGTGTACAGTTTCAGCTCTATAGTGCCCTTACCTGATTGGCTAGCCTCTGGCAGACAGGCCAGGCTGCATTGATGAGGTGTGTAGTGGCCTGGGCTGAACACAAAGGAAGTGCCTGGGGGAGGATAAATGCCTCAGCAGATGGTGAAACAGGATGGGGGAGAGCAGTCAAACTGTACTTCAAAGGAGGGAAGGATATTTAGGCCTGCAAGTGGACCCCCCCCATTTCCTAAAAAACCAGACAGCCAGGTGTCCCCTGATCAGATTAGGAGAGGGCTGGAAAAAGATTTGTTAAGGGAAACCTAGCCACAACAGTGGGTGGGCTCAGCCAGATCTAACTTCTGAAATTGAATTTCTGCCATTTTTGAGGAATGTTGCTCACTGGGATTGATTTTTTGCACATTTCCCAGGAATTGGTCATCCAAGAGGGTGTTGGCCTGCCTGTGACTGGACCGTTGCTCCCCCTGCTTTCCACCCCAGAAGCAAGCGTAAATATGGCAGAGCTGCACTCAGATCTCTACCAGGAACAAGACAAGAAAAAGAAGGACTGCCCTGCTGGACACCTGACCTGCACCTTGACACTGCTTCTGAAGGACTGCACCAGCTGCAAACCTGGGCGTCACCACAAATAGGACTTTGCCTGTCTTCTACAGCTCCAAGAAGGGTCTCACTGTTTGCTACAGGTAGAAAATAGATGTTCAGAGTCCCCTGCATCAAGCCCTGAGGAAACTGACCAGGTGACTAGTGGCCATTTTTGAATTTGATCCAGGTGCATTCTGGGAGCTTGAGTCCTAACCCTCAAGGAGCAACTCAGAGCTTCTGGAACCTTAGGGTGAGCTGTGGACTCCTGAAGGACGTCAAAGACCTTCTGGATGAAGAACCAGAAGTTTGGAGAAGATTGGAGAACTTTGGGAAAAAAGCTCCATAAGTGGACGACCCGATGTTGTGAGTCAAGCTGGCTTACATCGATTGTGACCCGGCCTGACTTGCAGGTCCATCCTGCTGAAAAGCTCCGGAGCCCCAGACTTCTAGGAGTTTACCGAGGGATTGTGGAAAGTCGATCCAATGATGTTGTACTGAAATCAGCTTGCCGTGGTGGGTCGTCCGACGTTGGAGAGAAAAAGCACAAAAAAAGTGACTAACTCAGAATGTAAAACGTTGACCAAGACTTCCCATGAAAAGAATCCTAGTAGGCAATAGGGAATTTGGCCTGAATTTCGACTTGGTCCCAGATGGAGGATTCCATCCTGAAAAAGAGTCTCAGGTAGTCATTACAAGTTCTGAGGATGGTTTTCACTGTTTGCCAAACTTCCAACGGGGAGGTTGGCACCACACAGGCTTCCTCCCCGCTGGCCCCATTAAGAGGTTCACTCTAGGCTGGCAAGTGGAAACCTCAGTTTCCGCCAGTCAGCCTAGTGGGAAACAGGGTACAGCATTGTCACCTGCTGGTACTTGAGCCGGGGCAATGCTGTAGCCCGCAGGGTGCACCAGCACCCTCGCAATGTTCACTGTCTGCAAAGCAGACAGTGACCATTGCCATAGTGTTGGGCAGGGGGCCCCTGCACTGCGCATGCCAAGTGCATGGCCAGTGCAGGGCACCCCCTTTGTCACCCTGCACCTGTTTTCCGCCAGCCTTGTTGGTGTTACTCCATTAAGAGGCTGGCAGAGAATGAGGTTGTAGTCCCCAGGGCAGTGCAGCTTGCAACTCTGCCCTAGTGGATTAGGATCTCCTCCACCTCCCTCCGGGGAACCAAGATACTGGTGGAGCTGGTGGGTTAATGGCAGTCTGAACGCCAGGGTTTTAATGTGGCTGTCAGACTGCTGCATTGCCACACTTGTAATAAACCCCTAAGCCCAAACATAGAATCTTCACTGAGGCCTCCTGTGCAGCATATCCAGTGAGGGCTCCAGGGAGCTTCAATTCTGACTTGGTTCAGGATGAACATTTCTGAAACAAAAAAAGAGGAAAAGACGAACACAGAATTCTTCACTGAGGCCTCCTGCAATGTGGATCCGAGGAAGGACTCCAGGGAGGTCGGCTTCATCTGTGACTTAATCCCTTTGAGAAAGAAGACTATGAAAAAAGGTCTGTGGGGTCTTTGGTTGGCAGCCAGGTTACCCACTTTCCAAGCAAGGACTCTCACTCTAGTCAAGGTAAAGGAGAATCTCCCTCAGTTAACCCCCACTCACCCCCTTGGTAGCTTGGCAAGAGCAGGCAGACTTAACTTCAGAAGCAATATGTAAAGTATTTGTACCAACACACACAGTAATACAGGGAACCACTACAAAATGACACAACACTGGTTTAGAAAAATATGTAATATTTACTGAAACAAAAAATAGACCAAAATGACAAAATCCAAATTACACAAGTCAAGATATGAATTTTTAAAAGTACAAGAGTCTTAATCCTTAGAAAATAGTGAGAATGCTGTTGTTGCACACAATACCTGGTTAGCGGAAACAATAAAGCCTCATGGGGCGAGGGAGCATCAGAAAAGGGTTGCATTGCGTCAATTCCTTACTTGCAAGTGAGGCCATGCGTCGTTTCCTTCTCCGGTCAGGTCAGTGATGCATCGTTTTTCTCCCTCGCAAGAGAGCGATGCTTTGATTTCCGGACCAGGCACCTCAAATCCGCATGGAGTCGGGTTGACTTGGATCCCCAGGGACGATGCGGGAAAAATCCGGTTGTACAATGTTAGAAAACCCTGCTGCGTGGGGTTTGCGTCGTTATCAGCCTCCAAAAGTGAGCGTTGCGTGTTGTTTCTCCAGCCATGGTGCGTCGATCTCCCAGCCGTGATGCAGGTGGAGAGTCGATTTAAGCTGCAAAGCTAATGGTGCACCCTTTATCAGCCGCGTTGCGGAAGGTGCATCGAAAATTTCCCCACATGGCGTTCTGTGCATGGATTTTCAGTTCTTGTCTGCCAACTTCACCTTTCAAGGGCTCAGAGACTTGATAAGGCACCACTTTGCAGGGCAGGAGTCTAAGCAGAGAGTCAAGGTGCTGGCAGGGTAAGTCTTTGATGGCCTTGAGACTTCAACAATAGGAGGCAAGCTCAGTTCAAGCCCTTGGAGATGCTTCTCAAGCAGGAATGCACAACAAAGCCCAGTCTTTGTCCCATTTCACAGGCAGAGGCAGCAACTGCAGGATAGCCCAACAAAACACAGTCACAGGCAGGGGCAGCACTTCTCAGCTCTTCAGCTCTTCTCCTTGGCAGAGGTTCTTCTTGAGTCCAGAAGTGATCTAACTTTCAGGGATTTTGGGTCCACTAATTACACTCCTTTCTGCCTTTGAAGTAGGTAAACTTCAAAGGAATGTCTTTCTTGTTTGTAAGATCCTGCCTTGCCCAGGCCAGGCCCCAGACACACACCAGGGGGGTTGGAGACTGCATTGTGTGAGGGTTAGCACAGCCCTTTCAGCTGTGAGTGACCAATCCCCCCCCAGCATAGATGGCTAATCAGGATATATAGACTACACCTCAGCTCCCTTTGTGTCACTGTCTAGGAGAGAGGTGCAAACAGCCCAGCTGTCAAACTGGCCCAGTCAGGGAATCAACAAACAAGCACAGTCCCAGAATGGTTTAAGCAAAAAAATGCATAATTTCTAAAAGTGGCATTTTCAAACACACAATCTAAAAAAAAAAAACTTTACTAAAAGATATATTTTGTGAGTTCAGAGATCCTAAACTCCACATTTCTATCTGCTCCCAAAGGGAATCTGCACTATTTAAAGGCAGCCCCCATGTTAACCTATGAGAGAGCTAGGCCTTGCACAGTGAAACCCGAATTTGGCAGTATTTCACTGTCAAGACATATAAAACACAATATTATATGTCCTACCTTAAACATACATTGCACCCTGCCCATGGGGCTACCTAGGGCCTAACTTAGGGGTACCTTACATGTAGGAAAGGGGAAAGTTTAGGCCTGGCAAGTGGGTACACTTGCCAAGTTGAATTGACAGTTTAAAAACTGCACACATAGACATTGCGGTGGCAGGTCTGAACCAAGTTTACAGTGTTACTAATGTAGGTGGTAAAACCAGTGCTGCAGGTCCTAGTAGCATTTGATTTACATGTCCTGGGCACCTCTAGTGCACTGTACTAGAGAATTACTAGTAAATCAAATATGCCAATCATGGAAAGCCAATTACACATGCATTTTACATAGGAGCACTCGCCCTTAAGCACTCAATAGCAGTAGTAAAGTGCCCAGAGTAACAAAAAAGAGCAAAAACAGAGTCCACCACACATCAACAACTTGAGAAACGGAGGCAGAAAGTTAGGGGAGACCACTCCAACGATGTCAAGTCCTACACTTAACTTTTGATCGAGGCCTCCTGCTTTATAGCAGAGCAGAGCTCCCTCACGGTTGGCCTCAAACTTTGACTTTGCCCCGGTTGGTGTGAGACAAGATATCCCAAGTGGTGCTATTAGTTTCTTAGTGCTAAAAAAGAGTTACTGTTTAAAAAATCCTATCTCCGGTTCCCCTTATCCTATTTCATTTGTTTTAGTGCCAAATTAAAGATAAAAATAAAATCTATTTTTATAAATAGGTTTTTGATTTTTAAACTGTTACCTGTGTTTTATGTTACTACTGGTTTGTGATTTTTTAATGCTTTACACACTGTGGGCCTCATTATGAAATTGGCGGTGTTAGGACCACCATGTTGGTGGTGGCTTTCATACCACCAACAGGCTGGCAGAGAAGACCATCAAATTATCACCATGGCAGCTTTTCCAACAGAATACAGCCAAAAGCACTGCCATCATGCCACTGAAGTCTGGCCGCCATGGTTGACAGTAGCCACCTGCAGGATGGCAGAGATCATGTTTCCACCGGACTGATTACGAGGTTGTACACCACCAAGGTTTCTGCCACAGTCGTACTACCACAGAAACCCAGGTGGAAACGAACAGCATAAAAGGAAGCACTTACATTCAGGAAGCAATACTCGTCCAGAGCCGTCATGGGACCAGAACTGCAAGTCATCCCTGTGCTCCTGCTTGCGCAAGGACTCTGGAATCATCAATGACAATGATGACAGCAACCGTGAGTACACACTCACCTGTTATTGTTGTATGATGTAATTTTATGTACATCCATACAACATATAATTGGGAAAGGGTGCGTGAGCAACACTCCCATGTAATAACACACTAACACACAAACTCACTTAAAGCCACACACACAAGCGCACATACACACTACCCATACTACGGCCAACACACACTCCCCAAAACATTGCAAAACACACAGGTAAGCACGGTAACCCTGCACAGGTCCACTTTCACACAGCACCACACAAATCGTCAAAATTATAACAAAACCACACCATCTCTAATCTATAGGCAGAGATCCACAGTGGACACTACCCAGGGACACATCACACATACAACACAACATACAACCTAAAGGAAATTATAACACACATTTACACAACTATACTGCTTACCGATCGACATACACAGGACATCCTATCTCACAAACCATGTACAAAACATGCACACACACACAGTCAAAGCACACAAAGCCACACAACACAGCAACAAACATGTCAACACAAACACCACTCACTACCATCACAACAAAATGTGTTGAACATACACATGATCATCACACAAAACACACCCTATCACTGTGAGGCAAAAACACTGTACACATCCTCACAAACTTGCTAAACTACACTGGTAGCACAAGCACCATACAAAAACACAAATACAGACACCCAACTAATGTCAGACAGGAACAACTCCATTTCAGGGAATGAAAAGCATGACAAAGATTTAATCTCCAAACCAACAACAGATTGGTTAAAATATATTAGAAAGTAAATTCAAATGTGTAATTCAAAGGCAATAGGCCAATTCAGATAGGAGATCTCTATGCACACAGTGCACATATGTGTGCCCCAAACTTCACTCCTGACTGCCATATAACCTCCACAGTTAGGGGCATCAAGGGGGCAGAAAGGCACCTTAAGAGTTACTGGTCTGGAGAGTTGCGGGGAGTTTTTTTTTTGGCTTAGTCTTGGGAGGGGGGTTGGGATTTGACTTGGGAGGAGGGGTTTAGGTTTCAGGGAGGGTTGGGTCTTGGGAGAGGAAGACTTCTTGGCGGGGGCATGGGCAAATGGCAGGGGGTTAGGGGAGGCCTTGGAGGTGGAAGGGACAGACTTGAGGAGGAAAACCAAATGTTTAGGGTTTTCACGGGACAGAGGAGTAGGGAAAAGGAAAAACTCCGGAGAAAGACTTATTTAACACACAGGGACGGTCATGGCAAAAGTGTTTGAGTGTGGCGGAAGAGGAAGTGGTTGTCTGGGGTTTTGGTGTGCATGTCTTGGGTGCATGTGTGTGGGAGATATGCTTGTGGGTGGTGAGTGTCTGTTGGGTGGGTGAATGAGGGTATTTCTGTCTCCTGGGCTGAGGGTGGATGGAGGTGCTGGGAGAAGCCATGGTCAGTGGGTGGGTGCCTGTTGGGGGTGACTGCAGGTATAGTGGGTGTGCTAGATGTAGGTGCATCAGTGGTTGTGGTGTCTGCAGGTATAGTGACTGGGGTGGATGTCTGAGGATCTGTTGTGGTGCTTTATGTGGGTAGGATAGGTGTGGTGGTTGGATCTGTGAATGTTGGTGTGGTGTCTGCAGGTGTGTCAGGTGTGCTGTGTGTGATACTGGGGGTGTTGGGGGTGTCAGGCAGGTTGTGACTGTTGCTATGTCTGCAGGTGGATGTTGCTTGTGTGCATGCCGGTGGTGAGTTTTGTGTTGCTTATGTTTGTCTAAGCTACCATTATATGTTGAGGTGAATGCATGCCTGTATGGTTGTGTGTCTTGACTGGTTGCACATAGAGCTAGTTCAAGGGGCTTCGGAATTGGACAGAGGCCTAATAACTGGAAAACTTACCAACATGATGTTTTGAGTATGGATCAGTAGGTGATAAGGACAAACCAGCAGGGTATATAGAGAGCCTTGTAGTGGTACACATATGACACAGTCACATGTACATCACCATATGCTTTTATATAATAGGGTCAACATAGCTGAGTATCATGTCCCTATATACAATAGAATGTCAACACTTGTATATCAATGTTATAAACCGCACATCTGGGTGTTCCTAGGAGACCCTTTACCTTTAGCACTTACCACATTGTCACAGCTTAAATACTTACTCATCATACACTGAACTGGCATAGGGATGTACATGTGTCAAGTCAGTACTTACCCCCTTTCGACTGCTGTGCTGACCTCAAACCCCAATCCAACTCAGGGTAGGCAGCCGCCAAAATGTGGGCCAATAAAGGGGTCATGGTCTGACGGGTACCCGGAGAAAGTTATGCCCACATGCACCATCCCAAAACAAGTGGTGAAAAGATTTTCAGTCATATTAAGTGAGAAAACATACACTTTCTCACAGTTAAAACTCCTTAACAAATTATCATCAGCAGCCAGGCTATGTGTCAAGAGGCTTCAGCCATACTACATGAATGATCAGTAACAGGTATTGATTAGACGCATATGATCAGCCCACAAGATTGTCCATTACATGGTATACATGGTATGGCTCTACAATTATTTCTCACACTATCATTGGGGTTCATGCTACAAAATCTATTAATGATCATGGAAGATCGATTACAAACTGTCTACTATGTATCAGTACTGTATATCTATATATGCACATGTACACATGTATAGACATCCACACATGATGACTTAATCCTTCAGTCCTACACTTTTCATGTACACTATCATACACTCCACCTTTCACACATTGGTATACCATTAGATTCACCTGCTCCTCTGGTGCCCCAAATACATGCCCATACAGGGGTAGGACCTCATCCACAAGCAAGTCCAGCTCTCCTGGAGTGAAAGCTGGGGCCCTATCGCTTGATTGCTCCCAGATGCAATACACAGCAGCTCAGGTATTGTTGACAGCAGTGTCAGGAATCAAGTGAGGAATACTGATGAAGATGGTGGTCACGACCGCCATGTACAGACCGTCACTGATGGTGGACATTGCCATTGGTCCAAATCCAACCAAAGGCAGCACTGTGTTCCAATGGCAGTGTCCAATGTGGTTGTAACCGCCAAAAGCCATGACGACATACGCCGGCCGAGTGAGGTAACTTCCTCAGGTCCAGGGCAGTAGGTCAGGCAGCTACCATTTTGTGGCAATTATTTGTATGGAAAAGTAAGGGAAGGTGCCTCATTTACTTTAAACTAGTCTCTACGAACATGTTTTAAGCGCTGCCTTCATGTTTACTAGCGTCAATGTGCATGTGAGTTGTGAAGGCTATGTAAAAGAGGTAGAGATGGTTATGGACATGAATATTTATGCTCAACATCCTATTCTCAATGCAAATGGAGAAAAGGTACAACAACTATGTTTAACATGTAAACCAGGTAGACATGTCAATAAATGCCTATCCCATATTAATGCATGTAAAGTACATCTGAGGGTTTAGGGGATATGATTCAAGGATACAGTCATAGAATGCATAACAATGTGCTGTAAATCAAATTTCATATGTTTCATCTGACATCATATTGAGATATGTGTGATGTGTATGTGAATATAGTAATGTTGTATAGATTGAATCCTTCACCTAGCATATGTTTATGTCCCACATAGTTACCCTAGCGTGAGGAGAGTAAGACAACCTCTAGTGTACCACCCACTAGTAGACCTGCACACCATGGAGGAGAGACACATAATACAAATCTATTGGTTGAATAGGCATACAATCATGGATCTATGTCATCATTTGGAGCCAGATCTGATCCCTGACATTCGCAATTCCAATAGCATACCTCCCATCATTCAAGTCCTGTCAGTGGTACACTTCCTGGCCACTGGTTCCTTTCATAGTACAGTGGCCCTACCTGCAGGGATGTCTCAGCCCATGATCAGTCTGGTTTTGAAAGCCGTTTTGTCTGCATTTTTTAAACACCTGGACAGCTACATCAGACTTCCCCAACTTGAGGATTTGCCCTTTGGGAAGGCAGAGTATCATGCTTTGGGACACATTCCTCATGTGGTTAGAGCCATAGATGGCACACAAGTAGTCCTGGTTCACCCCAGTGCCAAGGAAAAGGTATATAGGAACAGAAAAAAACTACCACTCAATCAATGTCCAAGTGGTCTGTTTGGCTGACCTGCACATTTCACAAGTCTGTGCAAAGTATCCTGGATCAGTCCATTTTTCCTTCATCATGCGAACAGATATATCGCACTGCTGATGACACGACTGTACACAGAGAGGGTCTGGCTGCTCGGTAAGTCATAGATGTCATGTGTGCCTGCAAAGTTTTTCTCATGCTATCACAAATGTGCATGTCCAAGATATATGTTTGTGTTGTTCCACCTATTCCTTACAGGTGCCTCTGGCTATCCAAACTGTCCTTGGTTGTCAACACCTGTGAGGCACCCAACCACACCAGGGAAAGCCCGCTTCAATGAGACCCACTGAAGAACAAGGAGTGTCATGGAGCAGACGTTAGGCTCCTGAAGGCAAGATTTCACATCCTCTACAAATATGAAGGAGCCTTCCTCTACTCACCCAACAAGGTAAGTCCAATTATTGCTTCCTGCTGCATGCTCCACAACCTTGCCCTGAGATATAAGATACCATTCATAACAGATGAGGGGGAGTCAGCAGATCCTGTTGGTGGAACTACAGATTTGCCAAGTGAGGATGAACATGATGAAGATAGAGCTGGCAACATCAGGGCAGATCTCATCAGTCAATACTTCAACTGGCTAAAGGTATTTGATGTGTTTTTGCAAATGAGAGTCCGTGGTTTATTGTATGATGTATGCCTGCCATGTCATCTTCTATTTACCACCATCTGTGAGGTCTTAGATTGCTTCAATGCCAATGACTCTGATATGCATGCAGATTGTTATTTGGCAAAGTGTAAAGAAGAGTTGAGTATACAGTACAATGATTTGTAAAAGCACAAGCAAAGTCACACTTGACCTAATTAACTATCAAAGTGATGTATGTGTACACATCTGTCCTATACCTTATCTTTGTCAATCACAGATTAGCTAAGTTTCTTTTTGGCTCATACTCAGTTGGAGACCTCAGACATTGCCACAGGCAGATGGGATTCACAGGCAGACATGAGATGTGGACATGAATGAAATCAGGTACTGTTCATCATGAGTTTGTTGTGTATGACTTATATGGCCAGATTGTCAGGAGGACAGTGGGATGGCAGTGTGCTTTTCCACCAAGAAAACCTGTATGTTACTGGAGGTGGACAAATGGTGCCATTTGTGTGTCCACTTGTGTGTGACACGTGTCATGTGGAATCCAGGGTATTTTCCATCACATTGATACCTGTTGTTTGTGACCTACCTTGTACATAGCTGTCAGTGTGTTACTACTTTGCAGACCAATGTGCATATCTCATAGGACTGACATAGGTGAGTTGCAAGCCTATAGTTACATGACCATGGTAAGCAAAAGGTTCCAGGACTGCGGACATCAGTACTGATCTCCGTCTGTATCATGATGTATGGTTATTAGGAAGCAAAGATATGGATATGTGATATGGTTTTACCTGGTGATCCATAGAACCTATCTTTTTGCCTCCTAGGATGTACTAAGACGAACATGTCCCTAACTCCAGTATCCTGTAGTGTATGACACCTGAGATGACATTCTGGAGTCACCAGCAACACTCCTCTACCTGCTGTTTGAAAATCTAAAAATAAATATGTTGAGATGTACATTACAGCTGAATTTTGTCATGTCTATGCCACAATCCCAATGTCTAATGTATCCTGGTCATACAGTACAGGTGTGATGACCCTAACAAAGGTGGTACGTTAGAGTGGAAATGTTGGTACAAGAGTTGTCATACATGACAGTTGTTCATGGTTGATACATCACATTTACATAGGACCAATGTCTAAATGGTATTCAGTGGAGACTGTACAGTTATATGAGTGATTGATAAACTAAATAACACAATGAAAACAGTGAAGCGGTCAGTCGTGGTGGATTAAATCTTCTGCGTAGGTGATACACCTTTTGGAGACACAAGTGCGGTGTTCATGAACCATTGGAAAATGAAGGCAGGTTTGAGATCCGTCAACAGGGTGTATCATTTGCACACAAGGTGAAGCAATCAGAAAATGTACAATTTTTGGCAGTGGGTTTGGTTTTGGCATCTGCTCCTCCTGGATGTCTGGGTGGATGTACATATTTGTGGGGGGTTCTTCAGCTACAGATGGTGGGGTGTCTGAGGCATGTCGTTCCCCTGGCAGGGTCTCCATTCTACCAGCAGCTGCAGATGTTGAAGGGCCTGATGAATGATTGCTAGAGGAAGAAGCCTGATGTTGTGTGCCATACCTACTCAGGATGGAGGTGATGTCCCTCAGCACCCCAACAATGGAAGTCAGGATGGCATTTTGGGCCTGCCACTGCTGCATGACTTCCTGGTGGTTGTCCCTCTGTAGCTGTTGGATTTCCCCCATCATGATGAGTACCTGGCCCATAATGTTTTGGGAAGATTGGTTCCTAAAACTTTGGAGATGTGTCCTAATCAGTACTGTCCCTTTGAACCTCCATCATTTCACCCACACTATCCCTCCAACACACCCTACTCCTGTGTGTCTATGCCCCTCACAGAGTGTGCCCACTCCCAATGGTGGTAGGACCATCATTGTCAGGGGTGACAAGAGGTGACTCAGGTACCTGTACTGGGGGAAAACAATGGTAGTGACTTTCCTTGGGTCACAGGTTTGGGGGTGATTGGTTGCTTGTGATATTGATGCAACAGGTCCGAAGGAGTCTGTGTGGGGAGGGTGAGGCTAACTGTTGTAGACTGACCAGGTGCCTCTGATGGGCCAGCTTCATCATCAGGGTCCAAACATCCAGGGAAGTTGTCCTCACTGGGGCCTTCATCCAGAGGAATTGTGGCAGTGTCTGGGGTCCTCTCCATGGTGACATTGGTAAGGTTTCTTTTGGGAAAGTGGAACACACAGTTTGTGTGAGTTATGCAAAATGTTATGTTTAAGTTTGATTACTAGTGATGCTCTATGAGATGCACACACTGCCTTTTCCTGATGTCCTCCCTTGTGCTTGGATAGTTACCTACAGAATTCACCCTGTTGATTATTCTTTGTCACAACTTAATTTTCCTGGCTACTGATGTTTGCTAAACATGTGCCTCAAAAAGATGCAGCTTTACCCTGACAATTGTGTCACCATGATCCTCAACTCATCGTCAGTGAAACATGCGTGTTTTGTTGGGATATGGTAGTGGTGGTAAAGACAGTGAGGTAGTGTAGAGGTGGAAAGTAATGTTAGTGATGAGATGTAGGTGTTGTGAGTGGGTGACAGTTGTTTTGTAGTGTGTGTGTGATAGTAAATGTTGTGTTGTGTGTGTTGTGCAGGTGTGGGATGTGTGTGTGGTCAGGTGTGCATGGGTGCCTAATCTTGCTTTTTGTTTCTCTGCAAAATGTTGCTTCTCTGTGGCTGTGTGTTGCGTTTTAGTTGCAAAGGATTGCGGGTTGTGTATGAGTGTTGGTTTAGCAGTTTGTTGGTGTGTCAGGCTTTTGTATGTGTGTCAGGTGTGGGGTATTCAAACTATCCATTGTGGAGTGGTGTTCTGATCGATATGAGTTCAGACCGCCGTTGTTCGCACCACCAATCTATTTCTGCCATGGAAGAACCACTGTTGTGATTTGTGGGCTGTAATCTTATGGGAGGATTCTTGTTGGGCTGACAGTGCTGGTGGTGAAACCGTCTCTTTTCCGTCATCCAGTTTCCTGGTAGTTTTGGAATTTTGGCTTATTTTTGGCAGACTTCACAGTGTGCCTCTAAATACGGCGATCGGATGACCACCAACATGGTGGTCTTTTGCCAGCCACCACCCCAGCAGTCTTACCGTCTAACTGCCAAAGCTATAATGAGGCCCTTTGTCTCCTAAGTTAAGCCTTGTTGCTCGTTGTCAAGCTACCAAGGGTTGAGTCAGGATTCCTTTATTGAGACCCTAACTGGACGTAAGTGGAGGAGTTGTGGCCCATTGTGGTACCTATCTGCTCTCACCAATAATCCACTTTCCATCACTCACATTTTCTCAAGAGTGTATGTATCAATAGAAATAGTTTGCTTGCAGCAAAATGGTTAAAGACTAATCTTAAATTGCAGCTATGCACTCATGGCAAGAACATCTGTTAATCTACGTATGTTACATGGATGATTGACTTTTTAATCTAGAAAGGTCTGAGAGAAAGTCTTGAGAATACCATACACACAATGCTGTTGTGAATGAATGCAGTTTTACAAACACTGTGTAACACAGGGCAGAGAAAATGGATCAAACATGTGATAAATATGCATTTGTATGTTGGATAAGTCGCCTATAAGAATTTTGCATGGCTGGATAGTACAGATATGAAAGCAATACATATTAAACATATTAAACATTAGGGAAATACAGCACCATAGGGAAAAATTGGCAAAGCTGTTCAAAGCTGTTGGCCCAGCTGGCCATTTTAATTTTCTTTGAACAGGACTGATTGTAAATAAACATCGATTTTCACAATTCAGCTACAATTTCCATTAAATGTAATTGTGAAGGTAGATTTTTGCTGAGTTTACTGGAGAAGTAACTTTTTAAAAGTGCCCTTTTTGCTATCTGTACCAAATGGAATTAAAAGCAGTTTAACAAGGTGTTCCACTTTAGTTACTGGAACTAACACCACAGAGTAGGTGTGAATGATGACTACCCTCATGAAGTAAAATGCTGCTGCATCTGGGAAGAAGAAGGTTGATGGGAAGTAGAACACTTAACAGGGATGAGTCACCTGGCTGGGGAGATAAACAGATGTGAACATAGAAGACAGCCACAACAGCCTTTCCTTTGAAGTAGATATCCATGTGGTGTTCCTAAGAACAATAGCCATTAATTCCTATAGCACACTCACACATTCAGCTAGGCCACATTGAAGAGGTTTTGCCTTGTCAAAAGGGGTGTGTCTGAGTGGGAATACTTTTCTCGTTTATTGGGAGAAGACTAAGGACTCTGGGAAGATGTGCATTAAGCTGGTAAAAGAATTACTGCCAAAGACGGTTAGGTTTAGTTGGGGGCTTCATCTGAATTTAATGTAAGGAGATGTCCAAACTCTGGCTATTGAACAGGATAGGAATGGCACCTCATGAGGACCACCTCAGCCTATGACCAGACCTGTAAGGCCATCTGACTGAAGAAAGAAATCTGCCTGACTGCTGAGAAAGGAAGACTGAAGGACTCCTGACTGCTGCTCTCACAGAAGGCCTGGAACCACTCTCCAAGGGTCAACAGATTGGCATCCTATTGCTGCTGGAAGGACATACAAGACAGATGGGGTCCCTGTTGTGAAGATGCTCTAGATGACCTGTTGGTACATGACCTGGAGAGACAACTGGCTTGAGAAAGGCATGATGCATAGAAACATTCAATGAGGATCTTAGATCTGGATTGACTTTTTCAGCATTATGAAGCTTTGATGACTACAATGTTATTAATTGTATGGATGAGGGTCTGTCATGCTACCGGGTTAGCAGGGAACATCACCTTTTCTTTCCCAGTGGCAGATTGCCCATCATACTCAGATATCCAATGTCAACATGGCCGAGAGTGTTTTACTGTAAGTGTTTCTGCCAGTGCAATGGATGTCCTTTTGGCAAAACTGGCAATTAGACAACAAGAGTAATGTCTTTCTGACACAGTGGTAGAACACTCACAGTGTCTCAAGGCCAATATTATTATTTTTTTCAAAAATAAAAACAGGCACCCACTATGAGAGTTGGTTATAGAAATAAAAACATTGCAATTCGGGTGTATTAAAGAGTGGAACAACTCAACAAAGTTTCACCGGTTCTAGTCACTGCACTAATTGAACAATTATCCCCATCTGCCTGCCAGGGACCTCAAAGTATGATAGAAGGCTGCTAGGGAAAAAGAGGCCATTGCCTTGCTGATTTGGTGCGCCACCAACAAGAGTTTTAATTACCACTTAAAAGACTTTGTGGGTTATTTTCAGTTTTGGAGATGAGGGATATCCTCCAACAACAGGTTCATATCAAATCTGCTCTGTTTAGAGTGTATACATGGCTATACATGCCACACAGGATGGACAAAACATCTGCCTATCATTGACAAATGTCCCACATCCATCAACTCTAAATAACCCAGCTTCATTTGTAGTTTAATAAAAACATGAAAGCTCTCCATAGTGTACAATCCAATAGCTAAATTTCCTTCAGCACAGGACACATTTTGTGAAGGAATAAGGGATGGAATGAGAGATTGTTCATTTCTCTCCAAATAATAATTGAGGCATTATAAGGGCTATTTAATGTAGCACATTTGTTAAAAATAGGCAGATGTCCTATCTGCACTATTTAGAGTGTAGAAGTGGCTATACTCTCTAAATATTGTGTATGGTATATCTGGCTATTTTTGCCAGATGCTAAGCTTCTGCCAAACTGTGAGTCATTTAGACACTGGTAGATGGTTTGTTTGTTTATTGTGATGTGGAATCATGACCTCTACCACCCTGGAGGTGGACACCCATCCTATTTATAGATCCCCACCTACCTAGTGCAGCTTTCAGTTCTGTAATGGGAGACATTTACATGGTGGTTTCCTTGTAGCACTGAAGGCTTTCCAAGCCTGTGCCATGTTTTAAGTGTACGCCCCACAAACTTTTTTGTTTAGAGAAAACAAACTTTCAATAACTATAATTAAACTAACTCTATTAATATATTTCAGTCAATATAGCATGAAACTGCATTTATCTATATTGTTGATCATTAGAAATTCCTTATTGTTTCTATGGAAATTATTAGTCTAAAGGCTAAATTACATTGTCTTATCCGTTTAATCATTGGAACATTTAGGCCCATATTTATACTCAGTTTGCACTGAATTAGCGTCATTTTTTTAACGCGAATTCAGCGCAAACCTAACTCCATATTCATACTTTGCGCTAGATGCGTCTAGTGCCAAAGTTATGGAGTTAGCATAGTTTTCTGCACGGGAAAACCTACCTTGCATCAATTTGATGCAAGGTAGGCGTTCCTGTCAAGAAAAGGACGATACAGCCTTTGCGCCATATTTATTCCCCCGTGCTTAAATCCAGCACGGGGAAGGGGGCCTTAAATAATGATTTTTAATGCCTGTGTATGGGCAGGCGTTAGGGGACCTGTCAGCATATTTCCATGGTCAGTGACCATGGAAATTGCCCACAGGTGCTCTTCCCTGGTCTCAGGGACAACTCCACCCACCCCCACCCACACCAGGAGGACACCTAAGAATGGCGGCCCCATCCCATGTAAGTCCCGGTAAGTATTATTATTTTTTTCTCCAATACCTGACTTGAGGCCCCCTGCACGGCACTTGCCCCAATGGCCATGCCCAGGGGACATTTGTCCCCCAGACATGGCCATAGGGGTGGTGGGCATGGCGCCTGTCTTTACTAAGACAGGAGCCATGTCCATGGGGGTTGTGCACCAGAAAATGGTGCTACACTGCTTAGAGGCATTTTTTCTGCCTCTGAACAGTATAGTGCCATAATTCGGCACACAAGCCCCGGTTTCCCCTACGCCTCCCATCCCTGTTAGCGTCCTTTCCAAGGACGCTGACAGGGCATTAATTCCAGCTAGTGTCATTCCATAAATAT